>NW_024070189.1:80327589-81048114 GCF_014754425.2 Oryx dammah | reverse complement strand
TATTGTTAGAGATATCATTCTAGATTTTAAAAAAGTTTCTCTTGGAATTTTGAAGATATTGTCTTTTAGACTCATTAAAGTTCAGTGTGATACCAATCTGTGTCATATCAAATTTCACAGGACTCTTGGCCTTTCTGGAAGCTTTTAGAGTCTTATCATTATCTTTACTTTACTAAAATTTCATGGAGCAATGTCTAGATCATTTGGCCACACTTGAATTCATTTAAAATGATGAGTCTTCTCTTTTCTCCACTGCAGTAAATTTTCTTCTGTCATTTGATATTTCTCTCCTGGCTCTTCCCCATTGCAACTGTTAGATCCAGACATGGAACAACAGACTGGTTCCAAATTGGGAAAGGAGTATTCAAGGCTGTATGTTGTCACCCTGCTTACTTAACTTATATGCAGAGTACATCATGGGAAATGCCAGGCTGGATGAATCACAAGCTGGAATCAAGACTGCTGGAAGAAATATCAGCAACCTGATAATGCAGTTGATACCACTGTAATGGCAGAAATTGAAGAGGAACTAAAGAGCCTCTTGATAAGGGTGAAAGACAAGAATGAAAAGCTGGCTTAAAACTCAACATTTAAAAAACTAAGATCATTGCATTTGGCCCCATCACTTCATGGCCAAATAGAAAGGGGAAAAGTGAAAGCAGCAACAGATTTTATTTTCTTGGGCTCCCAAATCACTGTGGACAATGACTGCAGCCATGAAATTAAAAGATGCTTTCTCCTTGGAGGAAAAGCTATGACAAACCTAGACAGCACATTAAAAAGCAGAGACTTCACTTTGCCAACAAAGGTCTGTAGAGTCAAAGCTATGGTTTTTCTAGTAGTCATGTTTGGATGTGAGAGTGGGACCATAAAGAAGGCTGAACACTGAAGAAGTGATGCTTTCAAATTGTGGTGCTGGAGAAGACTCTTGAGAGTCCCTTGGACTACAAAGAGATCAAACCAGTCAATCATAAAGGAAATCAACCTTGAATGTTCATTGGAAGAACTGATGCTGAAGCTGAAGATTTAATCCTTTGGCCACCTGATGCAAACAGCCAACTCATTGGAAAAGGCTCTGATGCTGGGAAAGATTGAGGACAGGAGGAGAAGGCTGCAACAGACAATGAGATGATTGGATGGCATCACCAACATAATGGACATGAATTTGAGCAAACTCCAGGAGATAGTGAAGGACAGGGAAGCCTGGTGTGCTGCAGTTCATTGGGTCACAAAGAGTCAGACATACCTTAGTAACTAAACAGCAACAGTGTGAATATAAACTGAAAATGAGGGTCAGAGTTGTAATTCAGTCACTCAGTCATGTCAAAGTTAGGAGATTCTTTTTTAATGTATCTTTACACTCCATGTCCATGAAGTGTGAACCCAAAGGTAAACTATGGATCCTGAGTGGTAATGACCTATCAATGTAGGTTTATCGATCATAACAAATGGACTGATCTGGTGGGGGAATTTGATAATAGGGGAGATTATACATGTGTGGGGGCTTGGGAAATTGCTCTACTTTCCTCTCAATTTTGTGAACCCTGCTTACTACACTTCAAGAAAGATCTGAGAAAGCGGAAAAAGAACCAAAGAAGGGCAGTTCAAGCGACCAAAGGGTGGGTGGAAGGTACTGCAGTATGAATACTGTACGAATATTTTGACTCTGGTCTGAAAAGATAAAAGAATGTTATGAAAACTACATGGAATATTTGAAGTCCCTTCAAGTTTGAAAGTAAGCATTTTAGGACAAATAAACAGAAATTCAACTTTGTACTTGTGGAAACTAATCCCTAAATCTGAATAGGTTTATACTGATTCATAGGTAACAGGTCCATGTTAAATTATTGGAAACTAGGATGTCTGAATATCAAGGAAGACAGCTATAGTCTCTTACAGTGCCTCTATTGGTCTGTCTCAAAGTGAATTGGGTGAGAAAAAGTATGGTCCAATATAAACTTGGTTATCTCTTAAAGTCAGTTCTATTTTTGCTATTGGGAAATCTTGCCTTTGTTTATTATTCCAGTGCCAGTGTTTTCTGCTAATGCTTTGCTTTGTTGGCATCTGAGTTTCCTTACTTGTATGCCATATGTGGTTTATATCTTCCTTAAACACGCTCCCTTGTAAATTCCAATTATGATACTTGACATCCAGCTAAGAGGGTCCATCTCTTCTCACCTCTTTCCTAGTCAGTATATACAGCAAACATTTACTGAGCCCTTAGTATGCCCAAAAATTTGTACTGGGTAACTGGGGAGAAAAACAGATAAAACTCACTTATTCAATAAATGTCTACTGAGCACAATCTAGTGAATCATAACAGTGTGGCCTCATTGTCTTGTTTGAGGTGTATTATGACAATATTTTACACCATTTATATCCTATGTAATTATAAAATCCGACATACTATCAAAGAAGCAGTTTTGTGGTTATTTGCCATTTAAAAGTATCCAGTATTTGTTGCATCTCATTAATACAAATAATGAAAAAATGATTTGTTTTAATCTGTAATAAACTGATTTATTGTGCAGTGAAAAAAAAACTGCTTTAAAAGTAAAATCCTGATAAAATAAAACAATTAATTAAAGGCATGAAGAAATTTTGACTCACTCAATCCTCTGAATATGCTAAAATTCAATTTGTGGGGAAAGGTCCTTTTTAAGACTATAGATTTGAAGAAGCTCTGCAAGTTTACCTTCCTCGAGTTGAAAACTCCTGTTTTCCAATACAGGAATCTGATATACAACAGGCCAAGTTCACTGCAAGGATGCAGTGTCTCTCTCTCTTGATTTTGGAATGCACATCTTTTGACAGGATTCACAAGCCTACTTGCCTAGTTTCCCAAAAAGATTATGAGATCCTCTCAGACAGGAACCAAACCTCAGTCCCCAGCAGCTAAGTGGGGATATAATAAATGTTGTCTGGATAATGTATATCTTTTTTGGACTTCTCATAAGAGCAGTAACAGCTAGCAGTTGTTAAGCACCTATCATTCTAGATAGCTGGCATCATTATCTGTAACCCTCTTAGTAACCAGAAAAGTTAGGCCCTGTTCCGCTTTTACAGATGAGAAAACTGAGGCTCAGAGGATTTAAGTAATTCGTCTGCTGCTGCTGCTACTGCTGCTGCTGCTGCTACTGCTGCTGCTGCTGCTGCTGCTGCTAAGTCACTTCAGTCATGTCCGACTCTGTGCGACCCCATAGACGGCAGCCCACCAGGCTCCGCCGTCCCTGGGATTCTCCAGGCAAGAACACTGGAGTGGGTTGCCATTTCCTTCTCCAATGCATGAAAGTGAAAAGTGAAAGTGAAGTCACTCAGTCGTGTCCAACTCTTCGCAACCCCATGGACTGCAGCCTACCAGGCTCCTCCGCCCATAGGATTTTCCAGGCAAGAGTACTGGAGTGGGGTGCCATTGCCTTCTCCAAGTAATTCATCTAAGTGTACACAATTAGTGAACATGGCATGTGTGACCCCAGACTACACTTTTGATTACACTTTCTGCATTCCTTAAAGACAAGCAGATGACACATCTCGGGAGAAACAAGGAAAAGAGAGGCCATCGTCTCTACTTACTGTTTCAGCAAGTCTGAAAGGACTCACTTAGAACATCCTAGCATATTTGAAAGTGGGACTCTGTTACCTGCCGCCACTGCTCTCCCTTTGCACACTTAGATTTAGTAGTCACTACCCTTTCACCTGTATTCCAGCCACATTTAGATAAAGATGAAACTGAAGTAGAATGGGGTTAGCAGCTTCATGCATTAGGACTCACAGTCTCTTATTACTAGAATATATGAAAGAGCCTTTTTTTTTTTTTCCTGTTTCCCTTTTGGAGAAAACAACATTTTTTAAATAGCAAGCAAACCACCCCTGAGATTAATGAGAAGAATGGCAAAATTTTGCCATTTTGCACACCCTCATGCTGCTTGTATTTATAGACATCTTACCAAGAGAGTGTGTCCTGCACAACATGCCAGAATGAGGGATGTTGAATGTTCAGTGACTTGGCTGCTCCTAGCTGTGCATTGAGTTTCACCAGGGCAGGTCTAACAGAGTGCTGTTCCCCTACTTTGTTCAGGCTCCGATGTGTTATCTCTCAGCTAGCAGAATGATCTTGTGCTTTATTTGGCATGAGGAGCAGAAAGGGCCAAAGTTACATAAGGCTATTAAATCACAACCTGCCTAGACATCTTCTGAAGGCTGTTAGCCTAGTTCATTCTGGGCAAATACAATTAAGGTCTTGGCTATTATTTACAGCAAATACCAGTGAAAATAACCTCAGGTTCCTGGGATTATTAACGCTGATGCTGAGGGAACGGGTGAGAATCAATGTGGACCGTGTTCAGCGTTGCAGCTTGCACTGATTAAAAGCTGACTTGTCATATTCTATATCGTTGTACTGTAGTTATAGTAAATGTTCCTTGTAATGCATTTTCAAGTACAAAAATTGCTCCAAAAAAGAGCATTTAGAAAACTAATTCTATTGAAACCAATGAAGTGTTGACACATTGCCTGATGCAGATTTGTTTAAAGAGGCTTGTTTTAAGTTATGAAAGTACATTCCTGGAGGCAAAATCAGTGACTCCTCAGTCTAGTGACTGAGAGAACAGTGAAGCAGTATGTTCAGCCAGCACCCCCTCATTAATCCTTTCCCGTAATTCTACCCTCGTCACCTTCTCCCTTGCCTGACTCTCTAGAATTTCAAACCTGCTGCCAGCCCAGGATCTCACTCAGAAACCATTCATTACTCAGGCAAGGCATTTATAATGTTTGCTGATGTGTCGAATAGAACACAGTGTAAATCTGGACTGAAGTGGGCTCCTTTTTGTCATCTAAATTGCTCCTATTCCATGTGTTCCATAAGCCTTCAAAATCACTGGGGTTTTTGACACCCTCTTTCTTCTGAGAGTAGCATTTCACAGTGGCCAACCCTGGGAAGGGAGAAACAGTGGAGACTGTTTGCAGCTGAAAAGAGAGATATACCATTAAGTTAAAAGCTTACTCTTTACCTCAAAGTAGGCCACTAGCTCCCATAGAAAACCTTCTATGCCTTGACCTGTAGACCCTGTTAAAATCAAAGCAGGCATCTCTTGCATTCTAAACAGGCCCACAGTGTACCAAATTAAGCAGTTTGGTGATGAGAGAATACTGATAAATAGAGTGGTCAGCCAGGCAAGCTGGTCTGATTTTCACATGATAAGCTGTGTTGGGGAAAAAGCATGCCCACTGTTATATGGTTACTCCACGTTTCAAAGTTGCTTTACCCCAGGAAGGTATTTAGGGATCTCTGCAAAACCCTGTGAAAACCAGGGTTCTGATAGGATGGGGAAAGGATATAGGCATACTTTCTTTTGTTCACTTAGATGATGAGTTCATCAGATTTGCTATGGCTCTTTGTAGTCATGATCATCTATCTCAAAATCTGACTAACTCTTTTTCTAATTCTGTGCCTGGTATAACCAGGACATTCACCAAACCTTAGATATTTTTTTTTCAATTGAGGTGAAATTTACATAACGTAAAATAAATCATTCAGTGGCATTTAATACATTCACAAGGTATATCACCTGTATACAGTACCAAAACATTTCATCACCCTAAAAGAAAATCTCATACCCATGAAACACTTATTCCTCGTTTCTACCACTCCCTAACCCCTGGTAACTATGGATTTACATATTCTGGTTGTTTCTTTGAAATGGAATCATATGACTTTTTGTGTGTAACTCTTTTCATTTTGCATAATGGTGTTGAGTTTCATCCACCTTGTAGTGTTTCTTTTAATGGCTGAATAATGTTTCATAATATGGATATACCACAATTTGTTTATCCACTCATCTGTTAATGAACATTGTGCTGTTTCTACCCACAGACTGTTGTGAATAGTGCTGCTATACATATGTGTGTGCTTACATTTGTTTGCAAATACAGTTCCTTGAGGTATATACTGAAGAGCGGAATTGTTTGGTCATAGGGTGCTGCTGCTAAGTCACTTCAGTCGTGTCCAACTCTGTGCAAACCCAGAGACAGCAGCCACCAGGCTCCTCTGTCCCTGGGATTCTCCAGGCAAGAATACTGGAGTGGGTTGCCATTTCCTTCTCCAGTGCATGAAAGTGGAAAGTGAAAAGTGAAAGTGAAGTCACTCAGTCATGCTGGACTCTTAGCAACCCCATGGACTACAGCCCACCAGGCTCCTCCATCCATGGGATTTTTCCAGACAAGAGTACTGGAGTGGGGTGCCATTGCCTTCTCCGTGGTCATAGGGTAGTTCTATGTTTAACATCTTGAAGAACCTCCAAACTGTTTTTTCATAGCACTAATTCATTTGATATTCCTTTCAGCAGTGTATGAAGGTTCCAATTTTCCCGTATCCTTGCCAACACACACTATTTTTCTTTTTCTATTACCTATCCTAGTGGGTGTGAAGTGGTACCTCACCAGGATTTTGGTTTGCATTGCCCTGGTGACTAATAGTGTTGAACATCTTTTCATATATCATTTGCATTTCTTATTTGGAAAAATAATTATTTGAATCTTCTGTCCATTGTTTGCCTTTTTGCTGTTGAGTTACGCATCATCAGATTTTAGATTTTTAAGTGATGTAGATGACCATGTCCACCTGCCCTGAGGAATAAAAGGAAAAATTAATCCGAACACGCAGTTACTGTGAATATCAAGTTTTCAGTTCTAGAAGCTACTCTAATGAAAATGGTAAACTGAAAAACACATATGCATTGAAGACAGAAATACTCCACCACTCCCTGCCTATGTTACCTTCAATAATGACTTACCTCTCTGAACCTTGCTTTCCTCATCTGTAAAATGGAATTAAAAATGTCTACTTCATATGGCTCTAATGAAAATTTAAAAATAAATATAAAATGTGTGGCCTCAACAAGCCATTCTATAAAATTTTTGTTCCTTTCTGTATAACTAATATGACCACATGGAAACATCATGAAAATTGAAAGTCAAAGGCACATTTTGAATCTCTAAAAAATTTGCTTCTTAAAAGGATTTTATGATGACTCTAATCCTGCATGGAAGTAACTAACCTTCTGGTTTTTGTTATGTAAATCCTTATTTTCATATAGAATACACTTCAAGGTATTTTTTTTTTCAACAATATAAGTCAATATGGAACTCAGAACTTGTTTCTATTGGAAATTTGTAAGTAGTGTGTAGTGTGCCAGTCTGGCCCACAACTGACCTATAGAACTACTCCAGGGTGCTGTCATCCTCCACCCTGGATCCTGGCAGCAGGGTTCTTCTGTGACCAGGAGGAAAATGAGAGCACAGAGCTGGTCCTAGGAAGAATTTGGAAATGGAGCATGGTTTTGGCCTTTCCCACATTTTTTCTGTAGCCCTATCTCCACCCAAGGCCCTTCTCCTCATGCCCTTATGCCCTCATGCCCTCATGCCCACCATGCTCTGTAGCTGTATTAAGCACTCATCTTCCCCTTTCTGTTCTCCCCTCCAAGCCAAACCTCCACTCGTTCAAAGTTCTCTATTCTCTGAAGATACTAAATCTTCCAATAAAAGCTGTCAATTCCTTGGTGCCCTCAGACAAGTCCATTTCAAAGAGTCCTTTGAATGTCAAAGATGTTTCTTCATTGTAGAAGTATGAGATTTGGCAGTCCTGCCAAATGACCAATTTATGAAGTATCAGTGGTAAATTCTTTAGTATTAAAGGACTCCATAAACAGGCCAATTTTCTCCTAATATCTCTTGACTCTGGGTCCTTAAACCATAACATCTTGTCCAAGTTCTTCACTTTCTTCCCCTTTCAGCCCAAATTCTCTAAGAAGCCCATGGTTTTTTTGCAAAGATTCCCACAACAAGCCCTAGTGTAGGTGATGGGAAATTATGGTGAAACAGGTCCAATGGAGCCATTAAATTGAAAAGATTTTGTATGTTTCAGGTGGCTATAAGTTTAGGAGACGTGTTATGTTTGGATGACCTGAGATTCACAACCAGACCTCCTCTTACAAAGAAATTTGGGGATGTTATTTGTGGTTTACACTCCTTTTGCCCATTTTTTGTAATTTTTAAAATCTTCTCTCTTTTTGTATCCACCTCCTTTCTGAAATCCCAGATGTGCATTTTAATGTACTGTTACAAATATGGAAACTGAGGCCTAAACACCCTAAGGAACTTGTGCGAAGTGATAGAGCTAGTAAGTGGCAAGGCCAGGATTCCAACCCTGATGTGTCTCCTTCCAGAACTGGAGCCCTTAACCACTATACATCCTACCCTACCCAGTCAGCTCTCCCAGAACCTGAAACTGGTGCAGGGCTTTGAGACCACAGACTCCAGCTAATCCATATCTCAAGTGCCAAAGTGTTGTGATCTCTCAGTATTTATGTACCTCTCCATATTAGTCAGGGCTCTCCAGAGAAACAAAACAAACGGGATGTATATATAGAGAGATAGAGATTTATTTCAAGGAACTAGCTCATATGATTGTGAGAGCTTGGCAAGTCCAGAATCTGATGGACTAGGCCCACAGGCTGGAGACTCAGGAAAGAGTTACAGTTTGAAGTCAAAGGCTGAGTGCTGGCAGAATTCCTTGTTATTCAGGGAGGTCAGTCTTTTTTCTATTAAGATCTTCAACTCACTGAAGGAGGCCTACATTTGGAGGGCTTTCTGCTTTACTCAGTTCTATTGATTTAAATTTAAGCGCACATAAAAGACACCCTCAAAGAAACACCCAGATTAGTGTTTGACCAAATATCTGGGCACTGTGGCTGAGTCAAGTTGATACATAAACTCACACTTCCTTCTCTACCATCATCCACACATTCAAAGTCACCCAAGCTTTGATTTCCCTCAAGCGAAGGAAGTGTTCTTTGACAAACATCACATGTGCGCAAACTATGTTTCACTCACCTCTTTATTCACCCAACAGCTACTGATGGAGCAGCAGCTCTTGGGTGACTTTCTCGTGGGCAGTTGTATTTTACTCATGAACTCGCCCATCTAAGCTATGTTACAGTATCCCAGTCACTCGTGTGTGGGCGTACAGTGGTCTAACCAATAAAACCCTCTCAGATTTCCTGTGAGGCAGAGGCAAATGTTCTGGTTAATTGCCGTGGTCAAGTCTCAGTTTGAGAGAGACATGTTTTCTTGGCCCAGAGTTTAGGATTTCATGCTGATCTGATTGACATAGCTCAAATCAGTGTGACCCACCACAGCAGTAGTTATCCTTTGATCTAGACTCTAGTTTGTAATGTGACCCATTCAGATGGCTTTCCTGTAATAGTCAAGCAAGACAAAACCAAATCATCCCATTTATCTTAATGGACTTTATTTTTCCTTCTTTGTTTCTTTCTTTCTGTTCTTTATTTTATTTTTTATTTTTTTGGTTGTAAGGCCTTACCGATCTTTTGTTGAAAAGAGAAAGGACTTTGTGTATCTATCTGATGGGCTTTGAAATACCATCTGGTGTTTAATGTCATTGTGATCTGTTCTCCCCATGGTATGCTGAATCATATCTTAAAAGTTCAACAGCCATTCAGTGGGTCACCATTCAATATACTGTGTCATTATCAAAGATTTGGATTTACAGAATGCTATCTGGAAACAAAGCTCACTGAAAAGGCTGCTATTCCTAAAGTCACCTCTGCTTCCTGAGGTGGGCCTTCTAGTAGGAAATGTTTGTCTGACATTTGTGACTGCCCCTTGGGTAGCCAGCAGAACTTGTAAGCCTGCAGGTTGCTGGGTGAATTACAGAATTTTACGTGACCGAAGAAACCCACACAACAGTGTTTTGCACTAATATACATGCCTGGGCATGTAGCAGTTTTCTTTTTCTTTTTTTTTAGCAGTTTTCTTTTATAAACACTCTTACATTAGCAATGACTGTGTGACAGATACACTTCATTTTAGTCATTAAATAGATGATAAGAAAGTTGACTATTCACAGATACTCTCTAAGTGTTAAGTATAAAAACCCATCTGTGAAATAAATTCCATAATGCATTGTTTTAGGGGGGAAAAAGTATAAGAGAATACACATTCTAGGATGCATCTATTTCACAGGTATGGATATTTTGTAAGAGGAACACACAACTGTATTTAGCACCATTTCCAAAGCTTAAGCAGCATCATTAAATACCTGGATGTGGCTTGTGCTTACTGCTTTTAGAATAACAACATGGCTTTCTTTCTACACTTAATAATGATCAGGATTACTTATATGAAACACAGGGGCATAGTGCTTTTCGCAATAGTCATAAACAACATCTCCTAAAATGCATTTTTGCTTTTATACCTCAGTGAACAGCTCTGTTTGAGTAAATGATCCTTCCTTGAATTGTGTATACAGAGAGAAGATCAGCATTGGATTGTTGTTTTAATAAACTGGAAGGCTGCCAACATTCTCTGGGAAGAGGACAAAGACATTAATGCTAGCATGCAATCTAGCCCATGTTTGGATTTAAGACGGAATTTAATCTTCTTGCCTCCCTTCCCTTTTCCCCGCCCCCTTTCCAGTCCTTTCTTCCCTTGATACACAGTCTCTTTTCATGGAGTTAACTCAAGCTATCTTAAACAGCATGAACTAATAAAGGATGGCATTTTTCTCAAAAAGGAGGCATTCACAAATGTTGGAATGTAGAACATTTAAAGTTCTTTCTCTGTACTTAGTTTAAGAGAGTAGTGATTAATGACTTTATGTTATCTATCAAAATGCTTCCATCATGCTGGTGATGTGACGCAGGATTTATGGTAATGAAAAACCTGCAATCCCTCCTCTGTATCTAAATCTATCAGCCCCACATTCATACAAAAAAAACACTAAATGATATATTTGTAGCTATCTGAAAGCAAGATCATTTTTAAGAGATTATGTACTGCCAAAAGGGAACATTCTTAAAATATAGGAAACGATTTCCTTCCAACCTATTGCTCTAGTAAGCATCATACTACAAATATCAATCTCCTACTGAAAAAAGGAAAATACTGAGCAAATGATGATCACATGATTAGGCTAGCAATGCTCGGTGAATTTCCTGTAATTTTCTTGGAACTCCTTTGTAATAACATTTGCAAAGGGTCACACAGATTTTCACTGGAAGAATGTGAAATTGTTCTTTGTGCTACGTGTCTCAGAAAGACAAAATCCACCAGGACCTTGAATAAAAGGCACTTGGTTCCATCTGTTAGATTAGAGTATTCCAAGTAGCTCTATAAAAAAGCTTCATCTGTGCTCAGCAACTGGAGGAAAACATGTACAATCATCTCCCCTCTTCATTAGGTAGATATTTCTACTTCTGCAAGAACTTGTAGAAAGGATGAAAATGCATTTTTACAAACCGCCTGTATCTTGCTTTCCAATGCTCTCTCAAAATGTTGCCCAAATATAGACATAACATGCCCTGTTAGATTTGTAAGATCATAGCAAAAAACAGAGCTGTTATTACCTGAGTTTAAGAATGAATATATTAGACAAGATACTGGGTCAGGTTCCCAGGACAGAGTCTCTCAACATGTGGAAGGGTGTGGATGAGAAATGAGGTGTGCGAAAAGAAAGCTGTTTCTACAAGTAGTAAAAATATTGAAATGTGCAACTATTTTTTTAAAATACTGACCAAATCATGTGTATATTCATAAAAGTCTCAGTCTCTGTTACTTAAACTTCAAAATGCTTTAATGAATGGGAGAAAAGGGGAAAAGTTACCCCAAGAAAAAGCAGAAAGTTTTATCTAACACTTCTGTGCATCATCATATGTTGTGTATGTCCTAGAGGGGGAGGTGGGGGGGGGAAGCACTATTCTTTGCATCACAGGTACCCCCCCAAATCCTTACTCTGTAAATAGTCATTTTAGTCGGGGTCATCTACATGTCAGGCTTTTGGGTGCCTACATTTTAAGATGATCCATTTCTGTGTGCTTTGGCAAGCAGACAAAGAGCACTGTAGTGGAATATTTTTCTTCAGGCAGAATTTCTACCTCCAGAGTGTAGACACAAGCTCAATGTGTTCCAGAAACAGCACAGACTTGTATGCCTTTGCCATTTCCTGCTGCTTTTGCTACTTCTGCCTCAGAGAGATGCAAAGGGTTGAGAAGCACAGCTAAAGAGAAAGGAATCCCAGAGGCCACAAGGCAAGTGGTAACAAGTGAGCGTGTGTGTTCTGTCATACAGAGCTGAGTTTGAAGCGGGTGGGGGAGTCTTGTTCAAATCACAAAAACTGCCTGTGCAGCAAATAGATTCTCCTCCCCCTCCTCCCACTACTAACACTGCAGAAAATGCCATCTATCAAAATGCTCTTAAAAGCAGTCCCTGATGATGCTGGAATAAAAAGGCTGTTATGACAACTGTGAGGTAGGAGGAGCCTCTTTTCCCCCAGTTGCCTGTCTGACTGGATATCAGGGACCCTTTAGATTTGTAAGATCACACCAAAACCCCAACATCCAGCTGACATGGCCTCTTTCTGCCCTCTTCCCCCAGCCCACCTCCAGATGACCTTAAGCTTGGCTCTTGGGGTCAAAGTCATAGGAAGGCAAATGTCATTTCCCATTGATTGCTGTTCTTTGTCTTTTTTTTTTCTTTTGGCCTCAGTGTTTCTGGCCTCACTGATCCTACTCTGGCCCAGACCAACAATACTTGCAGATGGTCTATGTTTCACAAAGAAATGATGAAGCATTTTCAAGTTTTAAACCACTTTTCTAGTTTATACTGAGGTTAATTTTAGTTTTGAAAAAGTAGTGCAATGTCAACATTATTGGCACCAGTATATTTGCTTCACTGTCTTCCAATATTAAAATGGTGTTAATAGTTTGGTTGGTTGAGTTGGTTTTTTTGCCAGGTTGGTAAGAAAATCATGAAAATATCACTCTTTCCAAGGGACAGACCATTACCAGAGATAAGGAGGAAAAAATTATACTAGTTATATAACAATAACAAGGTAGAAAAGCTCCTAAGAAAACATCTTTAATTGCTTAAATTTTGTAAGAGAAAGAGAATCAAGGAAGTAGACATGCATCTCAAGCAAAAACTCCATCAAATTTTTGTTTCTCAAACAGGGTTACAGTGAATAGAAACTAGTCAAGCCACAAAAATAACTAGAAGAAAAGTGATATGATGCACGTAAATATCAGTGTTTGCAGGTTTTCTTACTGTTCTTCTCCACCACTACATACATTAAGAACTTTTAAAGGACAGACAATATGGAAGAAAATGCGTTGTGGGATCAGTAATGCTATAATCCCACCATTTTGGAGCCTGGGTCGAAGGGAAAAATCAATAATAATAATTGTGTTTTGTTTTAAATTTTGATATTTCTTTCATTGTGAATTTTTGCATTATTTTGACTTTTTTGAACACTTTAAACATTGACTTTTTAAACATCTTGATTACTCACTTTTTTGGTATCCCCTAAATTTTGTACCCAAGGCAAGTACTAACCTGCTCTATTCACCTTAACCTTATCCTGGCCCTGCCTTCAGAGAAAAACAAAACAGGAAATGGAGTAAATAATATAAGTCATTTTCTTAACTTTAGCAAGCTTAAATGAACATAGGAATTGAAGACTAGTTTTAGTTTGTTTTTTATTGAAGTATAGTTGATTGACAATGTGTTAATTTCTGCTATGGAGCAAAGTGATTCAGTTACATACACACACACACATATATTTATACACATTCTTTTTTATATTCTTTTCCATTATGGTTTATCACAAGATGTTAAACATAGTTCTCTGTGCTCTACAGTAGGACTTTGTTTGAAGACTAGTCTTTAATTATTGGTGTCACCAATACTCAATGCTTTCTAAAATACATACCAAAGTCGTTGTTGTCATTCAGTCACTCAGTCATGTCCAGCTCTTTGTGATCCCATGGACTCTAGCACTCCAGGCTTCCCTGTCCTTCACTATCTCCTGGAGTTTGTTCAAACTCGCATCCATTGATTCAGTGATGCCATCCAACCATCTCATCCTCTGTTATCCCCTTCTCTTCCTGCCCCCAATCTTTCCCAGCATCAGGATCTTTACCAATGAGTCGGCTCTTTGCATCATATGGCCAAAGTATTGGAGCTTCAGCTTCAGGATCAGCCCTTCTAATGAATATTTGGTTTTGATTTCCTTTAGGATTGACTGGTTTGATCTCCTCATAGTCCCAGGGACTCTCTAGAGTCTTCTCTAGGACCACAGTTCAAAAGCAAAATTCTTTGGCACTCAGCCTTCTTTATGGTCCAGCTCTCACATCCAGCCAAGTTCTTAGGAGTCTAGAACATTTTATGTAAATTAGGTTATGAATTAGGAGATATAATCTGGGTATTTTTCTTTCCTGACTCCTATTTATTGACAGTAGCCCTACACCAAGTAAGTGTATGACAGTTATTGCCCCACATGGAGGACGGGAGCGCCAGAACAAAGAAGTGAATTGAGTTAGCTAGGTAGATTTCATAAATATATGTGGGAGAAATCTAAAAAGCTATAATTGTTAAGAGTCAAGTGACCAAGTGGGGGCAGATTTTTCTCAGTTCTAAAAGTTTGGGCTTTAATATCAAGAAACAAAACCTTAAATATTGTCATAGTGTTTATACCTTAAAGCACACAACAGGGAAAGTGTATGATGACATAAAGACCTACCATTTTTGGCCTGAAATTAAATAAGCATTTAATCAGTAGATGGTAAAAGAATCATCTTAGGTAATGTGATAAAAGTATAGATATCAGTAGGTACCTGAGAAGGTTCTTACCTACCATAACACCAGTGGGAGCCAGAAAAGGCTGGACTAAATATGGATGAGATGCACAGATGAAATATAAGTCCCCAGGCATAGAGAGAGCCCAGAGAAACTAACGCAGAGATATAACAGAACATAGGTTGGAAGAGACCTCGTGGTCAGAATCCCAGCTGTATCTCTTACTAGGTATGTGACTGGGCAACATGACTTCCCTGTGTCTCAATTTTCACAAATATTAAGTAGAAGCTGTAACACTTTATCCTTTACATGAATTAGCTTATATAAAGAGCTTAGACTATTACATGATTGATGTAAGTACAATTTTAAGTTTGCTATATTATTGTTACTACTGAGAGAAATGCAGAAAAATAGTATGAGAATTCTCAATTAACTGAAATTTATAATATATGGAAACATATTTTAAGCTAGAAGTGACTGACAAGTTTAAATTTTCCACCCTAAAAGATGGAGATTCCAAAGCGAAGTTTCGTTTAATTACAGAGATATAAAGAAACCTACATTTGTGTACATGGCATTCATTGTAAGACGGTGATCCTTGGTTCTCCCCTGTTTCAACACATCTTGGGAATCAAGCCACAGACTGCCTTTTTCCAGACTACATTTTCAAAGTTTGTATAGTAGAAGGCCTTGAAAAATAGAGTGCTTCCCTTCGAAGAAAACAAGCCATGTTTGTTTATTGTTCAGTAAAATAAGTATAGAGTCTCTCCAGGGCAACATTCAGGCAGGCTCACTGCCCATTATAAAAGATTTCGGTTCCCTAAGCTCAGGGTTCCCCTGCTGTAACAACCTACTCTAAGTACTGACATCACCTGTCCTTCTTTTTGTTCCCTGTGGGCATTGGGGCAAAGAGAACTGAGGCAAATACTATACTCTGGCTACTACTAATGCTGTGAATAATAGTTCTTTGTCTCTGACCCAAGAGTCTCTTGTTTTCTGCCAACATCCATGACACTGGAAGGATGAATTATTAGCTTGCAAGTAGGTGAAATCTCAGAATCGTCACATCCTATTTAGTATTATCAATAATTTGATTTATTGCAATGTGATTTAATAGTATCATAAGAACACTGATATTTTACTTTTGTAAGTTTTTCAGTGTTTTGTTCTCACGTCACACAAATACATAAGCTTGTTTTATTCTTTGCCTACAACATTTTTTCTTTACAAAAGAAAAATACTTGTTTATATTTATACAGTAATTAAAGGTTTATGCTAGTGACTAGAGATGTCCAAATGCAGCATAGTCTACACACATACACAGCCCCAACAGTATATCATTACCAAAACTAAGAACACTGCAGAAAAAAGATTTTCAAGGTATGCAAATTCCATTTCTCCATTTGTCACGTTCAGAGAAGGACATGGAATAAGAATCCATTAACATTTCAAACTCAAGTTCAAGATAATACCTTGAGAAAAGTAATAACAGCAAGTAGTAAATTCAATGCAATTAGAAATCCACTATTATATAATCTCTGATTAAAACCAATCAATTGGGTCACATTTTTGAAGACTATTTAAGGAAACAGAAAACAAATCAAATGATGGCTCTATAATCATACAGTTTATCACTAACACAGTCATACAGAATATGTACTCACACCAACACAAACATTGTACAAGGGAGTCAACGTTTTTTCTTTAGTTCTACCCAAGCCTAGTCATTCTGGAATAACATGTTTCTGCCATCTGCCCATTTGTGAATGACTTGTAGAAACTGACATCTAAAATAACTTGATGGAGGTAATTAAACCTAACCAGTCTTGGCTATTTTCTCAAATGTCATAATAAAAGAGTGAAATTATATACTAGACAGAGCTGTTTTCCAAAGTGGGAAACATAAAAATTTAGAGAGACGAATTATAATGTTATGAGAGCAGTATTTTTCCTCAGTAAACCAATGACTGTGGAGTTGTTGGGACATTTCTCCTCATGCCCTGCTGTCGGGAGTTGCCACTCCTCTCTGCTTTATTCCTCCTCCGCTTTCCTTACTCATTCATTATCAAATACACTCATCTTGTTTAAATAACATGGTACTTAACCTCTGTTTGATGTTGGGAACATAGGACTGCTGAAATCACAACCAGAAGGATGTGAGAGAGTGTGAGAGAAATAAAGAGGAAAACAGAAAGAAACTTCATGTTTAAGTCTCACGATAGCCAAAAAATATCTTAAGTTCAAAGTATGACGTCTTTTTCTGAAAGGAAAAAGCCAAACGGACAGTAGATATTTTAACATGATAGAACTGGAGATGTGGATAGCTGTTTATAGGTTGACCATTTATTTCACGCTTTTAGCATAGTTGTATATTAACAGAGTTCACTAACCATTTACCAGTGCCAAATGTCCATCTAATCAAATCTCCTAAAATTATGGGAACTGAAAGAAAATCCAGTAAATGAATTTTAATTGGAATGCAAATTAAGTACAAAATTATCCTTACCTATGGGGTTTTCAGACTGCCCTATACCAAAATTTTATGGTGACTCAGATGGTACCCTTACTAATCACTGATCTTGATTGTATTAGTTGGGTTATTTACAGGTGCCCAGAAGAGATATGCATGGGTTATCTTTGGACTTGGGGATTATTAAAAGGGTACATAAAGAATGTCACCTATTACAGTCTTTCTAAGCCATAGAGCTTCTAGGATTCCCAATCCTATGTGTGTATCCCATACACAATGGGATTCATGGGGAGGGGGGGAACAATTATTTGAAATATTTCTGTAAAGAACCTGCACTCAATTGACCCACCTTTTTCATTTATCAAGACTGAATTTTTCCCAAATGAAAGCAGGGCCAATAATCTGCCATCCAATAAGGAGCACTTCTATTAGCCAGGAGTTTATGCTAAGCCACTTCACATTCCTCCCCAGTTTTCAGCCTTTGTGTGAGACTGACTTTGATTTGAATTCCACTAACTAGTTTAATTGGTACTCTTTGGTTATACACAAAAATAAGTTATGTCTAGTTGATGCATAAGAGGTCTTTGTTGTCTGGCATACGCCAGTCACTGTGGCTGTCTAAGGCCTGGAGTTAAGAGGACCTAGCTCAACTCAGGTTAACCAGGATTCTCTAGGTTTCTCTTCTCTGTGATTCTCTGCAGGCTAAGTTTTACCTTGAGTGTGAAACTCGGACAACCAATATTTTACATCTTTCTATCTCTGCCACCCAAGAAGAAAGTACTTGATCTAGTTGTGAATAACAAACAAATTTAAAAACTCTCAAGGCAATATTCCTGTTGGTTGGCCTGAGCCATATGATCATTCCCATGGCCAGATAGTCTAGGAACAGGAGTTCAAAGTCCAATGAGACCTCTATGGTTAGAGTGAAGGGAAAAAGAAGTTTCTCAACAACAAGAAGTGAATGCTAAGGAGACAAAGCAATAGCTCTCTGTTAATCTAACCTGAGGGAAAGGTCTGTTTCTACTTAAATTTCATGTGGAATAAGTTGTAGCATCTGTGTAAGAAAGAATACCCTGGGCTACTTTACCTAACATGGCAGCTGTAGGTGAGGCAAATAACTGAGACTTTGTATTCACGATACAGCCTGTACAGTATTTAGTCCAAATTCCCTTCATTCAATAGATAGGAAGATAGAGCCTAGAAAAATAAAAGATAATTCACCCATATGAACATTGCAAGTAATAGTATCTTAGTCTGTTTGAGCTGCTGTAACAAAAATGCCATAGACTGGGTAGCAACAAACAATTTAAGCAACAAACATTTACTTAATCACTATTAGGGAGGCTGAGAAATCCAAAATCAAGATGTTGGCAGACTTAAGGTCTGCTGAGGGCCTCTTCTTGCAGTGTCCTCACATAGCAGAAGGGACAAGGAAGCCCTCTGCAGTCTCGTTTATAAGGTCACTAATCCCATTCACAAGGGCCCCACCCTTACAACCCAATCACCTACCAAAGTCCCCATCTCCAAACACCATCACACTGAAGATTAGGTCTCAACATAATGAAATTTGAGGAGACACATTCAGACTATAGCAAACAGTTAAGAATAAATCCAGTTGCTCCCAACACATATTGTAGGGTGAACTGACATCCCTCCTAACATACGCTCACAGGATTTGAGGGGAGCTGATTTGGGAGGTGAAGTCTGACAATGTCATTTAAGAGCATTTTTACCTAATCAAGAGCAGAGAGAGGACTAGGGGCTTTTCAGGCTGGTACCAATTCACAGTCAGAGTTATAGCCTCATAACATTGTAACGGGTAGGACAAAAACTTCTGAGAGGAGTGGCAATCATAACCCTAAATGGAAACCCCTCATGATCCACCCCAACCTCCACCCACTACAGCTGTAGTCATCCCATTCTTTTCCTACTTTCTGGAGAGCAGAGCTACCAGCTCAAGGAGTCTGTCTGACTCCTTTCCTTTCAAACATTGAGCCACTTATGTTTATATAGAGATTTAAATTTCCAGTCCTGGATGGGCAGTAATCTGACCTAATTCATGTCTATGTACCAGAAATCAGTTTGCTGTGCTGAGTTGCTCAGTTGCTCAGTTGTGTCAGACCCTGAAACCCCATGGATTGTAGCCCATCAGGCTCCTCAGTCCATGGGGATTCTCCAGGTAAGAACACTAGAATGGGTTGCCATGCCCTCCTTCAGGGGATCTTCCCAACCCAGGGATTGAACCCAGGTCTCCTACATTGCAGGCAGATTCTTTACCAGATTGTAATCTTGCACTGGGGAGATGAAGGTTTTCTGCTCATATGTGAAAATGTAAGTTCCTGAGCTAAATTTCTTTCAGTTGTACACAGAAAAAGAAAATAACTTAGTCTTCCGGGTAATAGCTGATCAGATTCAGGGCTAGGCTCTCTGTGCCTCTTTTCCCGTTCTCCCCTGAGCCATAGGTATCTAATTTCCATTGTCTGGTCCTCATGCCAAACTCAGTCTTGTCAGCCTCTGCTTGGCTGTATGTTTCCTATCTGGACATGAAGTGTTCCCTACTGTTCTTGAAGTGAAGTGAAGTGAAGTCGCTCAATCGTGTCCGACTCTTTGCGACCCCGTGGACTGTAGCCCATGGCTCCTCCGTCCTTGGGATTCTCCAGGCAAGAATACTGAAGTGGGTTGCCATTTCCTTCTCCAGAGGATCTTCCCGAACCAGGGATCGAACCCAGCTCTCCCGCATCACAGGCAGATGCTTTAACCTCTGAGCCACCAATGGACGGAGGAGCCTATCCACAATACCTCCTCTGGCCCACAGTCTAGTATTCTCAGCACGTCTAGGCCCCATCCAGGAACCCAGGAATTCACACCACCATTTCTGCACTACTCTGGAGCCATAGGATTTAGATAGGGCTGTCTTTGGGCCTCCCTGCACCGGTCATTTATATGCTGCTGTGCTAATACCAGCTGCTGCAGTGCCAGACCAATCTTGAGGCTTATAAGAGATTAAGGCTTACACAAACTACACTGTGCGAGCAAGCACAAAGTCTGCAGCTCCCAGATTCCCCCCAAATTTATACACACACACACACACACTCTTGAGACTTTGACATCACTTCTCAGGATTCCCAAAAACCCAATTAAATAGCTTACAAATGTAACAGGTAATTTTAGATATTAACAAGAGAACAAAGTAGGATGGTATGTTTAACAAATGGTATGTGGAAATTCTCTGTGCTATCCTTATAACTTTTCTAAAAACCTAAAATTATTCCAAAATTTAAGGTTTATTTCAAAATTAATAAAAAGGGAGAAGTGAATGGAAGTATGGATGGAACAAAATTAACCACGGACTGATGGTCATCGAGGTGGGGTGTTGAGTATAGGGGGCTTACTATGCTACTCTGCCTACTTTTCAGTTTAAATTCTCCACAATAAAAAAACTGAGTAATTTAAAAGTATATATTATAGGCCATTCTATAGACTCTTAAAAGCCTACACAAACCTCTAAAGCCAGTAATTTGACACTTTATTCTTTCCCTATAATTTCTACAACTAGGACCCTGGTGCAAGAAGAAATAAAAATAATAGGAAAATAGCAGAATTGAATATCCTCCAACTGCACGGTTTGCTCATGTTTTCTTGTTTTGTTATTATACCACTTCAAGCTCTTTTTCTTTCCTTAGATTTTTAAAGTCTTTTTCACTTTCATTTTCACCACATTTTAGATCTGTTCTGTGTCATGGGCCCACCTATGTGTTACTCGACGTTAAGTTCCCACTGCAGTGTAACAGAACTTCCAAATAATGGTGGCTTAAACAACATAAAAGCTTATGTCTCTCACAAATAAAATTAGTCTGGAAATCAGCAGTCCAGGACTGTTATGGCAACTCCACAGAGATTTCAGTAGCTCCATTTCCTGCCTTCCACTCCTCAGTTCCTGGAATGTTGCCCCTGTCGAGGCTTACAAGATGGCTTCTAGAGATCCAGCCATCACATTCACATTCCAGGCAGCAAGAAGGCAGGTCAAATCACTTGCCTTTAAGGAAACCTCCCCAAAGTCGCACAGAATATTTTTGCTAGCCTTTCATTAACCAAAGCGGACTCATACAACCAATCTTACCTGCAAGGCCAAGTGTGGAAAATCATCTTTTAATTGTACCCTGGCTGTCCTCTATAAAACCAGAGTTCTATGACTGAAGGAGGGGAGAAAATAATACTGGGTAGGCAGTTAGCAACCTCTGCCACAGTTGGCTGTGGGAAAAACCTGAACATGCAGTGGCAGAGCAGCCCAACCATGACTTATGCCCGAATTAATTACCCAGCTAGGGCAATCAGCAAAGATCTGGAAGTATCTATCATCCCACATACGCTGTGGACTGGTAATGTTGATTGGTTCGACTGAAAGTTAAAACTAGAAAAGTGCCTGTAGATTCAGTCTTCACAGCAAGACACCGTCTCTCTACGCAGAAGCCGATATATGTGTATTTGTGTCAGTATCACGTACGGCATGAGATATGCCTGCTGTGACTATAATGTCCTTTAAACCTAAAATGGAAGCATTACAGATTCCTCCTGGCAGCCCTCTTGACCCTCTGGGAGACCTTCTGGGCTGCTGGCCAGTCTCCAGAGAGATTCCTGTCTGTCTGCCTGCGAGGAGACACATTCTGGGCTCCCTGCCCATGTTCTAACCTGCTGCTCATGCGGGTAGAGAGTGATGTCTATTCGGGTCAGTTTTGACTGATTACCCTGTTGCCTTGAAGTAAGTTCACTTGACTACTCCACACATTACCAACTGTGTACACCACACGTCCGCATGTCAGGTGCCCAGTAAAAGCAATGAGGGATGGTGGAAAAAGCATCTGAAACCTGAGACTGAGGATTAAGACTGAGCAATTCTTAGTCCAGGTGGTGAGACCTTAGGCAGTTCCCTGAGTCTCTAAGTCTTGGTGTTTTCATATGTCAAACAAGGATATTACTGCCTCCACTCCTTTCCTTGCAAAATGATTCTGAAGTTTGGCTACAGGAAGACAGTGTATGTCAAACTTTTTCACTCCCAAAATGGTTATTGTTATTATTGTTGATCTCGTGAAAATGCACACCATTTAAAAAAGAGAAGAAAAAAATAGTGATAGTGTGGTTCAGGACATTTGTATGTGGCTAAGAAAAAAAAAATACAGTAGCTAGTGCCAAATATGAAAGGCAAAACAAAACAAAACAAAAAAAGTCTGTGAAACTGTATCAGTCCCAGAAAGAAAAGATACTAAATGACTTGTTAAAAGGAGTAAACCTTTACTAACCTCCATTTCCATTTATTATTAGCTATTCCTTCCACAGAACATCAGCACAAAGAGGGAATCTATCATCAGAGATCCTGTTCCCACACCACCACCACTGGAAAGTAGAATAAATTCTAATCCTTTTAACTAAATCAGCTTTAAAATACAGCTAGGCTCCTATCCCAATAGCCAAGACCCAAAACACCCACCTATAACTTCCCTGCTCAATACAATCCACTAGGACTCAATTCTATTCATAAATGTAAGCCTTGGCACACAATATATAATTAGTTAGTTGTATACCCTATCAAATTTGGAAATAGGTGAATTCCCTATTTGGGTATAGGTGAAGTCCAATTTGGGAACAGGTGAATTCTGCAGGCATGAATGTGGATGTAAATATATCTCTAATGCTAGAGCCTGAAGATGGTTTATAATTTTGCAGAAATATTAATACAGAAAAAAAATTTTTTGTTTGTTTTTTAATTAATTTTTACTGAAGTATAGTTGATTTACAGTGTTGTTAGTTTCAGGTGTACAGCTGAAACTGTTTCAGTGAATCAGTTATACATATACATATATCCACTGTTTTTTAGATTCGTTTCCCATATAGGTCATTACAGAGTATTGAGTAGAATCCCCCGTGCTATACAGTAGGTTATTAGTCATTATCTATTTTATATGTAGTAGTGTGTATATGTCAATCCCAATCTCCCAATTTTTAATTCTTTAGTTTCTGTCAAAAGAAGGAGCTTTATTTTATGCAACATAAAATTAGATGCTTTTACTGGCTACCACTTTAATATTGACATTTTTGTCTGGCACTGTATCCAAAAATAAACGTCTGTGATTTGACATAGTAAATTGCTTTCCACACACGAAACGACGATCACTTGGGCTCTATTGGCCAGTAAGGGGATTTTGCCCTGATCTAACTTTGGAGGGTGATTTCTATTGGGAGCTCAAGAATACCGTTCCATGACTTAACTGCTGAAGTTGTAAAAGTCAATGAGAAGCTTCATTGACCATTTGTGAAATTTTCATTTTATTCACAGATAGAGCAAGGGACCTCTTAAATGTGAGTAATTTTTCCTGATGAGATTAAAAATTTCTCATTCCAACTTTTGTAAATCTAGAAATTTCTTTGCATAGAACAAACATACACATCACAAAAGAAGTTGACTCCAGATGTACAAGAGGCCTCCCATGGCAGTACCTGGCTTTGACGGTCACAAAGGGACGTTTGGCAGGTGGCCACTGCTGCTGCTGTTGCTGCTAAGCCACATCAGTCATGTCCGACTCTATGCAACCCCATAGACAGCAGCCCACCAGGCTCCACCGTCCCTGGGATTCTCCAGGCAAGAACACTGGAGTGGGTTGCCATTTCATTCACCAATGCATGAAAGTGAAAAGTGAAAGTGAAGTCCCTCAATCATGTCTAACTCTTCACGACCCCATGGACTGCAGCCTACCAGGCTCTTCTGTCCATGGGATTTTCCAGGCAAGAGGACTGGAGTGGGATGCCATCGCCTTCTCCGGCAGGTAGCCACAGTGGTATGTTATTCCTCTTAAACTTGATCCCATTGAACCACACTATAATACTCACCTGGTTTGTAAAATTTCTCCCTAACAAAGGGAGGGAAATGAGATGAGAGAATTGGCTGAATGTTTACCAGTTCATAGGGCTAGAATGTGTGGTTTCTGAAACACAGATGTAGGTGAATTTTCAATAAGAATTTTGTCAACACTGTGTTTGAAGGTGCTATTCCATCCTGTATGGAGGGAAGAAAGAGAAGAGAAATTTTCCCAAGCTTGGAGAACTATAAAGGTCTTATGAGTGTCGAGGTTAATGAGAATGAAACAGTCAACTTGCTCCCCAGCATCCTTCATAAAGCATCACTGTACAATTCATCCTGGGTTATGTTAATCTCTTTATGTGACTGATGTCCTGGGTTATGTTAATCTCTTTATGTGACTGATGTCACCCACCACATTGAGATCCTCCCAGAACTGGAACCATGGCAGCTCACTGCCTGAAGCATATTTGATAAGGAAAAGAAGTAACATTACATTCTAAAACTGAAAAATTCTTTTTTTAAATTTTTATTTATTTATTTTTAGCTTTGCTGGATCTTTGTTGCCACACAGACTTTTCTCTAGTTGTGGCTAGCAGTGGCTACTCTTGTTGTGATGCTCAGACTTCTCATTGCCATAGTGTCTCTTGTTGCAGAGCTCAGATTCCGTAGTTGTGGTACACGGGCTCAGTTCCTTGGCATGTGGGATCTTCCCTGGCCAGGGATCAAACTTTGTGCCCTTCATTGGCAAGCTGACCCATTATCACTGAGTCACCAGGATACCTGAAACTGAAATATTCTCGCAAATAAAAATCGAACTTGAATCTGATCAAGCTTCTCTAGATCTTGCCACGTATTTACAGAGATGACACCATGGAATACAATCAATGAAATTCCAATCTGAGAAAGTGTAGAAAACGAACAACTTTCAACAAAGAAATCTCAAGGAAAAAATAACAGAGAAGGAAGGGGTATCTGTAGATTAAAAGACACTACTTTAGCCTTGGAGTGTTTTGGTTTTATTTGGGTCCTGGTTGAAAAAATATATTCCTGAGGCAAACAGGGAATTTTGAACACTTTCTGGATACTTGACAATACTAAGGAATTACTGTTAATCTTTTTAGGTGAGATAATTGTGGTTGTGATTTTATAAATCTTTATTTTAAGAAATATATTCTGGAATATTTATGTAAATAGTGATCTGTAGTCTAAGATTTGCCTCAAAAACAATGCTAGGATGGAGAATAACAATGAAACATGGTAAGGCAATGGAAGGAAGGATTTTGAGAAGCAGGCAGGCAAAAGCAGCATGGATGCATCAGAGAAATTAAAGAATGTGAAAACCAGGAAAACAAGGACAGAAATGTAAGTGGAGAAAAACAGAATTGCAGAGGGTTCAAGGCATGATGCCTGGTGTAGAAATGCTCCACACAGTTATGAATTATCATTTAAGAAAGTTAGTTATGAAAAAAGATGGTGACTGGAAGTCCAGGGAAGGCTCATCATGAAGGATAATGCTGGGATTTCCCTGACAGTTCAGTGGTTAGGACTTTGCCTTCCAGTGCTGGGGGTGTGAGTTCGATTCATGGTCAGGGAACTAGGATCCCACATGCCCTGAGACCAAAAAACCAAAACATAAAAACCAGAAACAATATTGTAACAAATTCAATAAAGACTTTGGAAATTATCCACATCAAAAAAAAATATATCTAAAGAATGATAATTCTGTAGGCTGAATTGCACCCTGACAGAGTTCATATGTTGAAGCCCCAACTTTTCACATATCTTTGCTGGACATCAGACCTTTTGGAAAGTGATTCAAGTTAAATGAGGTCATAAGATGAAGCTCTCATCTAACAAAACTGGTACCCTTATAGGAAGAGGAAGAGAGAGATGGCATTTTCTCCCTCATGTGAAGACACAGTGAGAAAGCAGCAGTTTGTAAGCCAGGAAAAGAAACAGAACCTAAACTTGCCAGCACTCCGATCTTGGACTTCCAGCCTCCAAAACTGTGAAAAAATAAATTTCTGTTCTTTAAGTCACCCAGTCAATGGTGATATAGATAAAGCATGCATGTCCTCTTCATTAGCCTTTCTACTTAACTCAGTATTTGTAATGTCTTTCTTTTATGATATTGGAATTAGACCTAGAAAAAACGAATGTCCTGAGTAGTGTTATTCTGTGTTCTTTTATGTGGTGGTCAGTTAGGCTGCAAGAGGACACATAAGAGAGGCACAGGAAACAAAGTTTATTATACTGGTCTGAGAGAGTCAATGGCACCCCACTCCAGTACTCTTGGTTGGAAAATCCCATGGACAGAGGAGCCTCGTGGGCTGCAGTCCATGGGGTCGTGAAGAGTTGGACACAACTGAGTGACTTCACTTTCACTTTTCACTCCCATGCATTGGAGAAGGAAGTGGCAACCCACTCCAGTGTTCTTTCCTAGAGAATCCCAGGGACTGGGGAGCCTGGCAGGCTGCCGTGTATGGGGTCGCACAGAGTCGGACAGGACTGAAGCGACTCAGCAGCAGCAGCAGCAGAGAGAGTCATTGCACAAGAGAGGGCCTATGGGCCAAGTGATGGGGGAACAGGCTCAACCAAGCAGGTGGGTACACAGTACACAAAAAAGGCACAAAGGGATTGCACTGGGGCCCTGGAAACTTCCTAGGAGAGCAGAGAGGAAAACTGCAACAGGGGCCAGCCTTATCATACTGATCACCTGGGCAGGATCCTTACTACCATCAGAGGATGATGAGGCAGCAGGAAACAAAAATAAAATTTAAAAATTTTTACAATACAGGTATAATGGCTCTGGAGTTGCTTGTTTCAAATTTTTTTTTAATTGAAGTATAGTTGGTTTACAATGGTGTACAGCAAAGTGATCCAGTTATATATGCATATTCTTTTTCAGATTCTTTCCCATCATAGATTATTACAGAACATTGACTATAGTTTCCTGTGCTATACGGTACTCCTTGTTGCTCATCTGTTTTATATATAGTAGTGTATATCTGTTTATCCCAAATCCTTAACTTAGCCTCTCAACCCCGCTTTCCCCTTTGGTAACCATAAGTTTGTTTTCTATGTATATGAGACTATTTCTATTTTGTAAGTAAGTTCCTTTGTATCATTTTTTTTAGATTCCACGTATAAGTGATATCATGATATTTCTCTTCCTCTGTCTAACTTACTTCACTTACTATGATAATCTCTAGGTCCACCTATATTGTTTCAAATGGCATTATTTCATTCTATTTTATGGCTGAGCAATATTCCACTGTATATGTGTGTATGTATATATATATATAAAACACATCTTCTTTATCCATTCATTTACTGATGGATATTTAAGTTGCTTCCATGTCTTGGCAGTTCTAAATAATGCTGCTATGTACATTGGGGGACATGTTTCTTTTAGAATTAGAGTTCTGAATTATAGTTTTTCCAGATATATGCCTGGAGTGGGACTGCAGGATCATATGGTAACTCTATTTTTAGCTTCTTAAGGAAACTCCATACTGTTCTCCATAGTGGTTGCACCAATTTACATTCTCACCAACTGTGTAATAAGCAACCTTTATTATGTTGAGATGTAAATTGTATTTTTGTGACTTGTTCTTTTCACTGTGTTCACCTTTCATTGGGGCTTCCCAGGTGGTGCTAGTGGTAAAGAACCCACCTGTCAGTGCAGGAGACAAGAGATGCGGGTTCCCTCCCTGGGTTGGGAAGGTCCTCTAGAGGAGGGCCTGGCAACCCACTCCAGTATTCTTGCCTGGAGAATCCCCATGGACAGAGGAGCCTGGCAGGATACAGTCCATAGGGTCACAAAGAGTCAGACATGACTAAAGTGACTGAGCAGACATGCAAAGGAAGTTTAAACAATTAGTTGCCATCATAATAAGAATGTTTGGATACACAATCTCAATTCAAATCTCTCTCCTTTATGACTTTCAAAAGCATAGCCTCACGTCAGCTATTAAAAATTTACTAGTTCAAGATCTCCTGGGTTTTCTGACTAAATTGATCTTAAATTTTCCTCATTCTCTTTATGTCAAGGGTCCACAAAACTACCTGTAGGTTTGATGATTCACTAGGAAGGTTCACGAGATCTGCTGTGTAGTCACAGCTATGATTTATTACAGCAGAAGGACACAAAGCAAAACCAGCAACATGTGTGAAATGTCATCTAGTAGGAAAGTTCATTAGGGACTTAGGGTCCAAGGTTTTTTTTTTATTGGAGGCTGGTCAGTTGGATACTCTTTGCCTTGAGAGTTCCAGACTCAAAGGAGGAAAGCCAGGGTTTAGCACCACCCACAGTCCACAAACCCTTGAGGCACAGACAGCCACCCCTATCAGTTAGGGAATGGGGAGAACCTTCCTAAAATGTAGGAACCCAAATGCCAGCATAGACCAACCTTGCAAGCAGGCCCTAAAAACAGCAGTCTCAGGCCTGCTGTACTAACCTGTCTTTGCACATTAACACCACAACCTAGTCACTGGGGCTCCTCACTTTGACCTCTTTGTAACCTTTAATACTCAAAACACACCTGCTTTCTGGAACCCCTCCAATGAGTCTCATACCATACTATACCATGGAACTATTTCTTTCCTTTTACTCCAGGAAAAGTGGTTAAAGGGCACTCCCACTGAAGTGGGTAGGTAACCCCAAGCTATGACTCTACTTTTTCCCCCAAACTAATCTGAAATCAAATACAGCCAAACATCCCCCAAACTGAAATTCCTCAGAAAACCCAGCCAGTCAGCAGCTATGAGAAATTCACAACTTCCCAATGCCATGCCTTCCTCCTTACTCCTGTAATATTATCCCTTGATTAAAGTGGCTTTTGCCCCGGCTCACTTTTGGCTTCTTTAGGAGGTACATGACATGCTTCTAACTCTCAGGTTTCTCCCTCGGTCAGAGGAAGAGAAGGAGAAGAAGTTTTACCACATGAGTTCTGTCAGCCCTATTTCCAAATATTTCATATTTACCTGCTTTCCATTCTCAAAGCTATTGTGCAATCGTGGCCTCAACCTCTCCTGCTTCACATACTTCTGTAATCTCCTAATTGGCCCTCTCCCTCTATTGCTTCAAACCTACTAACACCTAACATAAAAATATCTTTCACTGTGTCTATGACTGTTAAATCATTCTTAATCTCTCAGTGTTACCTATTGACCGTTGAATAAAAGCCATGCTTCTTGGCTCACAGATATGGAGAATAAACTAGCAGTTGCCAGTGGGGAGTGGGCGGGGGGATGATATAGGGGTAGGAGGTAAGAGGTACAAACTATTAGGTATAAATAAGCTATAACGTTCTTGCCTGGAGAATCCCAGGGACGGGGGAGCCTGGTGGGCTGCCATCTCTGGGGTTACACAGAAGTGACTTAGCAGCAGAAGCAGCAAGCTATAACAATATATTCTACAAAATGGGGAATATAGCAAATATTTTCTAATAATTATAATTTTAGTATGATCTTTAAAAATTGTGAATCACTATATTGTACACTGTATACTATATTATACACTGTAACTTACACAATATTCAGTTCAGTTCAGTCACTCAGTCGTGTCCGACTCTTTGCAACCCCATGAACCACAGCACACCAGGCCTCCCTGTCCATCGCCAACTCCCAGAATTTACCCAGACTCATGTCCATTGCGTTGGTGATACCATCTAACCATCTCATCCTCTGTCGTCCCCTTCCCCTCCTGCCTTCAATCTTTCCCAGCACCAGAGTCTTTTCAAATGAGTCAGCTCTTCACCTCAGGTGGCCAAAATATTGGAGCTTCAGCTTCAACATTAGTTCTTCCAATGAACACCCAGGACTGATCTTTAGGATGGACTTGGTTGGATCTCCTTGCAGTCCAAGGGACTCTCAAGAGTCTTCTCCAACACCACAGTTCAAAAGCATCAATTCTTCAGTGCTCAGCTTTCTTTATGGTCCAACTCTCACATCCATACCTGACTACTGGAAAAACCATACCCTTGACTAGACAGACCTTTGTTGACAAAGTAATGTCTCTGCTTTTTAATATGCTGTCTAGGTTGGTCATAACTTTCCTATAATACTTCAATTAAAGACTTCATTTTTTTTCAGTCATGCTTCAATTAAATACTTCAATTAGAGAAAAACTCATGCTCCATAGTCTGGCATTAAGATCTTCCATGAGTTGGCCACAGTCTCCTTTTCCAGTCCTAGTTTTCTCTACTGCTGTTCACATAATCTCTTCTGAGATTAACAAGGAAATCATTTAATAAGGCTTCTCAAGATAAATTAGTCAAAATATGTCAAAGGGCCAGCTTTTTTTTTTCATGTACCTTTTCTCCAGTGAAAAATTTCTCTCCTGGCTGTACTAAGTGAGAATAGAATCTGGGGCCTTGTTTGTAGTTCATTATCAGATATACCCAGATTCTTCACCTTGCCAGCACATTGGAATCACCTGGCGTATGTTAAAAACTAAAACTACTGATGCCTAGGCCCTGCCTCTTGAGTTTCTGATTCAGTTGGTCTAAAATGTGATCTGGTCACTGAGTGTTTAAAAGCTCCCCAGGGCTTTTAATGCAAAACCAGGATTAAGAAACACTGACACAGCAATCTCCCTTTGCCTGTATTTTGTCCAAAAGACTGTGCAACATTTACAAATTACAGTCCATGCTTCTTTTTGTTTCTCTGTTCTTCATCTATAATTCCTAGTCTCCTCTCAACCTCCATTTCTCATCATTGAAGACTAACTCAAATATCATTGTCTTAAAAAGCCTTTCCTGGTCTCCAGATGAGAGCATTCTCACTGTTCTCTGGATGAAGAAAAATTTCACTCATACCGCTTGCTTTGCCACTCACCACTCTTGGCTTCTTAGGCTGTTCATGTATTTGTGCTGCTTTTCTTTCCTCCAGTGCCTTGGCAAGCACCCTTCCCAGAGCTGACTTGTAATGAAATTTTGTGTTTTCATGGTACAAGAGAATTTGAAGAATCAAAATATGACTTTTTATTTCTACAAGTGTTGTGTAATACTTTTAACAAGAAATTCTCCCAGCCTGTTAAGAAGAAATAATCCCCTAATACTTACCAGGTCACAATTTGCTCTCAAGGCAAATACTCACCCCTAATCATCTTAAGATCTGAATCAACTATATGAGTATATTTGCTTTACTTCTCACTGACAACTTGTCATTATTTCAGATTTGCACGACCAAATCCAATTGTCTATGGGATTCCATAACAAAAGAAATCAAAATAGTTCCCTTTGCCATATGGACTCCTGCTGTACATTAGGCTGGGTTTGCTTCCAAATTTTAGGACAGAAAAAGGAAATAAGGATTAACATGCATCATTGGTTGGCAATAGCTTGGCTTTCTGTTCCCAGTTGCTTCAGGGCTGACAGCTCACCTGCGTTTTGAAATAGACACCTGCTAATTCAACTTACCACCCTTTAATCTGACCCTTCTACACAGAGCATTTTCATTACCCCCACAATTAATACACTCCTGGTTTTACCCGCTAGGAAGGGTAGAATAGGAGGAGGCTGAGGGGGAAGTCAGTCTGATACTAATTCATAATCCAGATACCCATCTTCTGTTGCTGGGTGAGAGTCCTTAGTCCTGATTCATTGTGTCTAATAACAGGCTTCAGAACACTGTCTGCATCACCCCCAACACACACACTCTCACATGAGATGTCATCGCCTTGAACATATCATCTGGTCTCATTTTCCCGTGTAGAAACCCCTATAACCCTTCCACATCCCTGCCTGAATCCAGTCTCTAAGTGGGAGAAGGAGGTGGCATGGACTAGCAACCTGAGAAAGGGGCCAAGAGAGCAAAGGTTTCTACAGGAGTTGAGAGAGGGAGCAAACAGAGGGGAAATAAATAAACACAGACTTTGTTCCTTGCCCTTTGAATGCTCTCCATGACACTTGGGTTAATTTTCAATTCTCCCAGACTGTTCCAGCTGCATGATATTCTTCACTAAGGAGTACTTCCTGCCAAAGGGAACCTCTTTCAAGTGCAAATTAAGCTCCAGGTGGTTCAGCACACTTGCAATGGTACCTTCCACCCTCCCTTCTTGCTTGCCTAGAAGCAGACCTTAGGCTGCGGGTGCATCTGCTGCCCTTCCTAAGCAGTCCTATCACTGAGTGTTTGCCCACTGGAGACAGAGGGAACTGGACTCTAGCCATCTAGGTCAGCCGCCCACTGGGACAGTAGCTGTCCCTCACTATCGCATTCATAGGGACAGAGAGAGAGTTATTCTGTCTTGGCAGCACTATTTTTCCGTCCGTTCTGCTCTCTTTAAGGAGCTATTTTGGAATGCTACAGTGTGTCTTCTGCTCCTTTCATTACCCTAACACAAATTGTCCTGATGCTGGTTTTGAACTGCTGGAAATTGAAATGCCAACTTTTGTCCCAATGCTGTATTAACATGATTGACCACTGACTTTGTGCTAAGAACTGTACATCTTGTGTTAATGACCACTCACAGTGAGTCTGAGGTACTGATACTCTTATCCCCAGATTACAGATGAGGACACTGAAAACAATGTCTTATCCAATTCGGGCACAAGTTCTTCCCATATTTGACTGTGCCATGCCCTTTCTTGCTTGGTACTGACCATGTTCAAGGCTTGAGGTGATGTGTCTGCTGTATCATTTAGGTTGAGAAAATAAGGAGGCAGGAGATTTATCCAGAGGAGCCAACCCTCTTTGCAAGAAAATTGGCAAGATGAGAATAGGCTGTCTTCATGCCTCTCTACAAATTAAAGGGACAACCCCTTTCTAAACCACAACTTCTCTCCCAGAGTGATTAGGGGGCACCCAAGACTCTGGTGGTTTGTGATTTAATAGACAGTAATGGCAGCGAGAACTTTGATCTATAGAGTGAGGATTCATTGCTACTAGAGAGGCCACAAATGTGTCTGGAGCTTGCCTCTTTATTAAATCCAGACTGCACACACACACAGACACACACACGTTACACTTTAATTTTTTTACTTAGTTTCCATTTACATGTCATATTTTGAATTTTATAGAGCTTTTCCATTAGAAAAAGCTCTTCACATTTCTGAATTATCATTTTCCTGATTCTTAGTCCCTTTTTTTTATCAATGAAGCTACAAACTCTGCCCTAAGATTCAATTCCTAAATTTCTTCCAATATTTCATTGTACCTCTGCCCTTTGAACCCAAGGATAACGTAAATGTTCATGTGAGTGCCCCCCCAACACTTGATACCAGTAAATATGACCTTATTTAGAAACTGGATGTTTGCAGATGTAATTAAGATGTAAGATAAAATAAGGTCATAGTGGAGCAGAACTGTTACCAAACAAAACTTAGGTCCACTCACCAGTGTGCAGTAAAGCCAGTCTACTGACACTGGCTTGTGGTAAAGGAAAGCACAGTGTTTACTGGAGGACACCAAGCAAGGAGTCCAAGTAGCTAGTTCTCAAAAGACCAAAACTCCCAGATGGCTTTCAGGGAAAGGTTTTTAAAGACAGGGTGAGAGAAGGGGATTGGCATGCATGATCAGTTCACGGACATTCTTCTGATTGGCTTTTAGAGAGGTAATTGGGAGTTAATATCATCAGCTTTCGGGCTTCACTTGCCTGGGGTCTATGTGTTTGTGGGCAGCATACAGTTAACTTCACCCAGCTGCTGGGGGTTTCAGGGTCTGTAAAACAGTTCAAAGGGCTCAGAATAATATCTAAAGACCTTGAGGAGAAACTAGAGGTTTTTGACTTTGGGGGCTTGCGGGGGGTGGGGGGAGTTGCTGTTGTTTATATATAGTTTTACTGTTGCATGCCTTTTTTAGATTTTTATATTGGAATATAGTTGATTAATAATGTATTAATTTCAAGTATACAACAAAGTGAGTCAGTTATACATGTATGTGTATCTATTCTTTTTCAAGTTCTTTTCCCATTTAATTTATTACATAATATTGAGCAGAGTTACCTGTGCTATACAGTAGGTTCTTGTTGGTTATCTATTTTAAATATAGAAGTATGTATATGTCAATCCCAAATCCCAATCTATCCCTACCCCCTCAACCTTCACCTGATAACCATAAGTTCATTCTCTAAGTCTGTGAGTCTGTTTCTCTTTTGTAAATATGTTCACATGCATCTTTTGTCTGATTCCACATATAAGTGATAACACATGATATTTCTCTCTCTCTCTGACTTGCTTCACTTCGTATGATAATCTCTAGGTCCATCCATGTTGCTGCAAATGGCATTGCATCATTCTTTTCAATGACTGAGCGGTATTCCGCATCTTCTTTATCCATTCCTCTGTCGATGGACATTTAGGTTACTTCCACGTCTTGGTTATTGTAAGTACACTGCAATGAACACTGAGGTGCGTTAACTTTGTTTAATAGCTAAACTGTTATTTTGTCTTGCTTGACTCTTTTCCTTCCTTTTTGTATTTTCTCACTTCTCTGATTAAATTTTTTTCTTTGGAACTTGGGGGGAGACCTAGGTGGTTAAAGTTTTGCTACAGACAGGAGGTAGGCAGAGGACATGGGGTGGGGGAGTGGAGTCTGTCCTGGGAAGGCTCTATACAGTCTTGCTCCATTACAGAGTGAGCCCCTCCCTACTACAGTATGACTGGTGTCCTCCTAAGAAGAGAAGGGACACAGGCACAGATGCACAGAGAGAACTGGATAATGACAGAAAACTAGAGTGTCTATCTATAAGCCAAAAAAATACACCCAGAATTGTGGAAACCACTAGAAATTAGGAGAAAGGGAGGTAAAAAGCCTCTCTTCTAGAGCTTTCAGAGAAAGCACAGCTCTGTCGACACTTTGACTTCAGACTTGAAGTCTCCAAAACTGAGCGAATAGGGGCTTCCCTGGGGGCTCAGTGCTAAAGAATCTGCCTGCCCATGCAGGAGACATGGGTTCATTCCTTTGGCCAGGAAAATCCCACGTGCCAAGTAGCAACTAACCCTGTGCACCTCAACTACTGAGCTCGTGCTCTGGAGCTCACATGCCACAACTGCCGAAACCCGCACACCCTAGAGTCTGTGCTCCACACAAGAGGAGCCCCGCCACAACGAGAAGCCTGCACACCGCAGCTAGACAGTAGCCCCCAGCTCGCTGCAGCTAGAGAAAGCCCGCCCATGCACAGCAAGGAAAGCCCACCACTGCCAAAAATAAAATGAACAAATCAAAATTGGGAGAATAAACTTCTGTTGTTTTAAGCCACAGTTTGTGGTACTTTGTTACAGCAGTCCTTGGAAATTAACATAGGTAGAATCTGAATAAAGATGTTATATATCTGGGCCTATAGCAAGGATTGGGTTGCAGTAATTTCCAGGTCCAGATTGATACAGGCTGTTCTGATTTTATAAAACAGTTTACTGCCAGTTACTGATCTTTCTATCAGTATAATGAATATTCCTAAATTTCTTTCGAGTTCTTCAGTGTGCTAGGAGAGCCTTCACATTAATGTCCTTTTCCCAAAGAACTGAGGCACCTTTGCAAACCTCCACTCTCCCAGGCCTGTACTGCTGCTGGAGCCTCTGCAGCTAGAACAGTGTTCCAGGTATTGTCCCACCTATAGCAGTGCTTCTCAAACTTTGAGGATCTTTGAAAAATCCCAGAGCCCAGAGACCAATTCTATTTGAATTTGAATACCCCCAGGCCAATTCTATTTGAATCCCTGGACCTGAACAGGGGGATCAGGCATTTATATATGTTTTTTAATTTCTAGGTGATTCCAGTGATCTTTCTAGTCAAAGCCTATGTCCTATGAATTCCTTTTGGGGTGTTATTCTTCAAAGGATGGAATTAAGTAAATCCCCTGCCCTATTGTAAGCATCTGGAACAGCAGTTAGCATCCAGCTCACAGACTGTTTAGAAAATAAAGTTTTATTGAAACACAGTCATATTGATTTACATGATGCATTCTAGCTACAAATGACAGAATTGAGTATTGGGTTAAAGACCATATAGCCCACAAAGCCAAAAATATTCATTATCTGTCCCTTGGAGAAGTTTGCAGAAGACTGAAACTTAACTGATTCATCTTTTCCTTCCACAATTAAAATCCAGGAAAGGGCTTTGCACTTAGTAGGGGCTCTTATGAATCAAAGTCAAGTAAACTGAAATTTGAGCTGAATTAAATTGAATTTTCTTCAACATATTATTTGAAAAGAATCCAAGGTGTTATGCCTCCCAGGAGTGTTTGTATTTTAATAAGTAACTTGTAAAGCCCCAAAGCCTTTATTTGAAGACAGAAAGGAATACCTAATTGCTGAAATTGCAAGCACTTGTGATTATGAATGTATAACTATATTCTTTAAGATTGTGAAATCTTTCCCAGAACCACTCAAATTGTACCGGGAAGGCAGCCACCCAGCTTTTCTGAGCCCAAAATCTACTCAAACAGGTTCACTGGAGCCTTGATAGTCCTTACTTTAGATTAAAAAAAAAAAACCTCCAAGGTTTGTTTTCCTTATACTCCTTTTTATTAGAACAACGGGTTCTTTCCATGGGAAAAACTGACCCATTTTCTTAAGGGGTGTCACTGCTTCCCATTTTCTATTTCCTGAAACTTTCTTCCCATGGGGCTTTTATTTTTCTCCATCATGAACAGGTATGTCAGCATAAGTATGTTGGCAAATTTCATGATTTAACTTTACTGTAGTCTATAAGTAATGGGACATTTCTCTGAATTAAATTTCCTCACTGCCAAATCAACTTAGCTGAGGAATTTGTCAACCAACTAGATTGATACCGAGGCTTCTAAGATCCTCCTAACCTGAGAAGTTCTTAAATTTGAATTAGTTGGCATGGATGTTTGTGAAGAACAAGTGTCCCTTTTGTGTCTTAGGTAACTTAAACCTTCCTGGGAGAAGGGCTTTGGGCAGCTAACTCCCAAAAAGAGAGAGAGAATTTCAACTAAGGAGTTAAACAAATCAAGTTGGAATTCTGACTCTTATCATATTTGCTAGTTCAGTTCAGTCACTCCGTCGTGTCTACCTGTTTGCGACCCCATGAATCACAGCACGCCAGGCCTCCCTGTCCATCACCAACTCCTGGAGTTTACTCAAACAGCCTCTAAATACGGACAAATTACTGAACCTCTCTCAACATTAGTTCCCCAAGTGGATATGGGAAATCATAAAAGGGTTTTAAGGATTAATGACATGTCAAGAACTTGGCACAGTGCCCAGGACATAGTAACTATTAAATAAATGCTCTCTGTTTTCATGGTCTTCAGTTCAGTTCAGTTGCTCAGTTGTGTCTGATCTGTGACACCATGGACTGCAGCACGCCAGGGCTCCCTGTCCACCACCAACTCCCGGAGCTCGCTCAAACTCACGTCCATCGAGTCAGTGATGCCATCCAGCCATCTCATCCTCTGTTGTCCCCTTTTCCTCCAACCTTCAATCTTTCCCATCATCAGAGTATTTTCCAACGAGTCAGTTCTTCCCATCAGGTGGCCAGAGTTTTAGAGTTTCAGCGTCAGCATCAGTCCTTCCAATAAATATTCAGGACTATCCTCCTTTAGGATGGACTGGTTGGGTCTCCTTGCAGTCCAAGGGACTCTCAAGAGTCTTCTCCAACACCACAGTTCAAAAGCATCAATTCTTCAGTGCTCAGCTTTCTTTATGGTCCAACTCTCACATCCATACATGACTACTGGAAAAACCATAGCTTTGACTAGATGGACCTTTGTCTGTAAAGTAATGTCTCTGCTTTTTAATATGCTGTCTAGGTTGGTCATAGCTTTTCTTCCAAGGAGCAAGCATCTTTTAAGTTCATTAGCTAACATTAAATTTCTTTTATAGGAGGTTACATTCTTCCAAGGGAGGGCTCCAGAGCATTCTAAGCCATAGTTTCATGATATGCCCTTTCATAATTGGACTAGATTCGTGTATATGTTTAATTTATAAACACAGAATTCTTGCATCTACCAAGCAAAATATGAGAACATTTTGTGACTCTGGCACAATAGGCAAATCTCCTTGTCTTTACATTGTTCTTCCTATAAAGTCATTCCATCCACAGCCTGATCTTACCTTTCTCCTGCTCAGAAGGGATGAATGGCTCCTTTTCCCTGTGTAACAAACATACATTCTTCTACTTGCTTTCAAGCAGGAATAACCTGGCTCTTCAGGAACCAGGTCTACTAAACCTCACCACCAGTCATTTTCCTTTTGTTCTGAACTCCCTCTCCCAGTTCACCCACATGTCACCCTAATCCCTTTGCTGTCACCTCAAACATGAATGGCTTTATCTTCACTCCCCTCTTTCTTTCATCTTAAATTATGCTCCCTCTTCAAGATTCAGCTTTGGTGCAATATCTTCCCTGTCCGAGACTTCTTCTGGCCTCTGGAATTTCTCTTTTATTTCTGAATTTGATAGCCATTATAGCCTGTGTTACATAATTTAACATTTTACTAAAAACCCATCCTTTATGTTTCATGTTTCATGTGTTCTGGTTGTGGTTACTTAGCCTGACTGTAATCCTTGAGATAAGAAACATCTCTGAAGATTCTTCAGAGGCTATGTTTCTAGATCATGTATACCATCTTGCATGAGGAATATCACATTTGGTATTAGACACTCCTAGTTCAAATTTCCAGCTCTGTGAATTTGGGCAGGGTTCTCAAATTGTCCAAAGTTTGTTTGATTATAAAAGTTGTTATAAGAATTAAATTCAATATTATTTTCAGTTTGATTGAATAAATGGCAAAGTATCTTTGAAATCCAGTGCTTCTTTGTCTATGTGTTTCTCATAATGTGTTTTAGTTTGATGTTCCCCAGAAAACAGAGCCCAAGGCAAAGCCTGGGTGCTGCCACTTTCTTGGGGAGTATAATATGAAGCAAAACTGAGGAAAGGCAGAAATGAGCCAGAGCAGGAGGAAAGAGTCAAATAAGAGAGTGCTTTATGGAGCTGTCCACTTCTGTGTATGGAGTGATATTGATTGCTCATCCTTATCTTAGTCTTCAGAGAAGTGTACGAGATACTCCATCTTAGGGCAATGTATCCAGGAAAAGAAGAGAAGACTATATCCACTGGCTCCTGTTTTCCATTGGTCAAATATTCTGCCCACAGGGCACTAACTTCCCCATACTATTAGTTTGTGCTTCCAATGGATGCAGGGTAGATCCCCAGTATCTCAAGCCTCAGCTTGGGCAGTGGGGGAGCCAGTGAATTCTGATATAGACCTTGGAAAAGACTCATGCAGACCCATGGAGACAAACCACATTGCAGAAAGTTTCAGAGAAAATTGAGGCCAAGAAGAAGACTAATGAAGTATGAGATAAACAACACTAGCCTGTCATTCATTTCTCCCTCTTTATTTGTTTTGGATCTTTTCAAAGATTTTGTACCAATATTATAGTCTTATTATATTGTATATTTCCTTCCATATGAATGGTGATGTGAAAGTGAAAGTCACTTAGTTGTATCCAACTCTTTGCGACCCCATGGACTATGCAGTCCATGGAATTCTCCAGACCAGAATACTGGAGTGGGTAGCCTTTTCCTTCTCCAGGGGATCTTCCCAACCCAGGGATCAAACCCAGGTCTCCCACATTGCGGGCAGATTCTTTACCAGCTGAGCCACAAGGGAAGCCCAAGTATATTGGAGTGGGTAACATATCCCTTCATGGGATCTTCCCGACCCAGGAATCAAACCAGGGTCTCCTGCATTGCAGGCAGAATGTATATTTTCTTTTTCTGTAAGAAATATTTTTCAAATTATAAAAGTAATAAATACTTGGAGAAATTAGGAAATAGAGATAAGCAGACAAGAAAATAAAAATGCTTCAAAGTCTTTTCATCATGATATATATTGCAGTTATAGCTGGCTTTCTTTTTTAATTTTTATTGGATTACAGTTGATTTATAATGTGTTATTTTCTGCTGTACAGCAAAGTGATTCAGTTATACATATACATATATCTACGTTTTTAGATTCTTTTTTCCATATAGGTCTTTACAGAGTATTGAGAAGAGTTCCATATACTATACAGTAGGTCCTTATTAGTTATGTATCTTACATATAGTAGTGTTTTTATGTTACTTAGCTGGCTTTTTGTCAGCTGGATATGTTTTCTTGTTAACAGTCTAGAATCTCATTATTAATAACTTAATAACATTTAATTTTATGTTTGAACCATTACTTTAAATAAGTGTAAGTATAAGTGAAGTCGCTCAGTCATGTCCGACTCTTTGCGACCCCATGGACTCCTACCAAGCTCCTCCCTCCATGGGATTCTCCAGGCAAGAGTACTGGAGTGGGCTGCCATTTCCTTCTCCAGAACCATTACTTTATCAATCCCTTATTATTGAACGTTTGCATTGTTCAAGTTTTTGCAGGTATCAGTGGTACCCAAGTAGACAGATAAATATTCCTAAAAGGTGAATTCCTAGGAAGGAAACTGATGGTTTAAGGATATATACCCTTTGAAGACTTTGGGTAATTATTATCATCTTCTCTTGCAGAAAACTTATACCAAATTAAACTCTTCCAACAGTGTTCAACATTAGATATGCATTTGCAGGTTCTACTATATGGCTCTGACCTCAGCTAGAACCCTGCTGAGTATGCTGAGCTTGACCGAGCATGATTCCAGTCAGCCAGGACTCCCATCTTATCATCAAGTGGGGTTCTGAGAGCTCTGCACTAGCATTAGCTCCTCAGAGCCCTGGAGCTACCTTTCTGCTTCCTTTCATCTCTACCTGAGAAATTCATCAGTCTTACCATTTCACTCAGTATCATGAAATGAAATCATGTTGGCTAGAATACTTTTGAAGTCAGCACTAGTTCTAACAAATGACTTTCTTCCAGGTTTTGGGTGGAACATTTGTGTTCTGGTGAGAGTTAATTCCCATATATGCAATCCTGAGTAACCTGTTTGCCAACCTTAAAATCCTACACCACAGTTTTCTAAGTTGCATAATCCTTTCATCTCTGGGAAATACATTCTCCTGCCTGCCCAGCTATGCCCTTGGAGTACATAAAAGAATAATAAGCATTTATTCTGGGCTTTTAATCTTCAAAGTACTTTGTGAACAATAACTAATTAATTTTCACAACACTCTTATAAGATTAGTAAGTACTCCTCCTCCCCTGAAATAAAAACAGCACAAGCCACTGAGACATGTGACAGCATAAAAATGCCAGGACCTAATAGTCTGGGAAGAGAAGATTGCTGATTACCAACTCAGTTGTGAGAAAAGAAGGAAGGTGGGCAGGCTAGTGATCTATCCAGAATCACAGAGGGAATCAACAGCAGAGTAGCAATTAAATCTCACATTGCCAGTACCCACTGTTATGCTTAGGCAAACAGCAGCTAGACCACAGTAATTCTGTCAAAACTCTGTATGACAGTTAAGAGTATCTGACAAATTCAAGGTCACCTGCTTACAACCAAATAATGTAAAGGAACGATACAATGGAAAAGTCATAAATATTCAAATTAATGATATAAGAAGGAGAAAATGTATCTCAGGAAACAGGCACACTGGACATTGAATTTAAAGTTTAGACATTAATGAAGAACTTAAAAATATAAATGCAAATGACATGTGACTGTACAATGAATCATGAGAGGACCGTCCCATTAATTCTTGCTTGGATGTAAACCTGTACCATCAAATAATGCTGACAATTAAGAACACTAAAATTCTAGAGAGTAGGTAAACATATAGCTTTGAACACTGTTGGGGAAAAAAATTCACTTGTTTTATACAACAGTTGAGTACTGATTACTTTTGATCTTTGTGACTTGAGTATATAGTAATATAAATAATTCTAAGTTTTAAATTTTTTCATTAGCAGCAAAATCATTAACATGATTATGCTCCAGACTCTAATGATAAGCATCATTTGCTGTCATATTTCTACCTTATGTGGATGGCACATATAATGAGCACATGGTAAAAGTGTACTAGTCTCTTGAAGAATAATAATACACTGATATATTATGTATTGAAAATATTATTTGCTATATTACTGCCTACTAGTGCTAGATACTCTACACAGTATCTAATCAATATTTCTAGCTGTCTAATGTGAGTCAATGCATGCTGGATTTGATAAAGAATAAGATTGGGGTCCTGCCCCAGATGAGACTACAGATAATAGAAAAATTACTAATAAATACACTATCATAGACATAATATATGTTATACTGAGGTTTGTACCCCTTCAAACAGGCTTATTGGAGTCTGCTGCTGCTGCTGCTAAGTCACTTCAGTCGTGTCTGACTCTGTGCAACCCCACAGACAGCAGCCCACCAGGCTCCCCCCTCCCTGGAATTCTCCAGGCAAAAACACTGGAGTCCAGTATGCTATGGGAAAGTTCAGGTCAGTTCAGTCGCTCAGACGTGTCCAACTCTTTGTGACCCAATGGACTGCAGCATGCCAAGCTTCCCTGTCCATCACCAACTTCCAGAGTTTGCTCAGACTCATGTCCATCGAGTCGGTGATGCCATCCAACCATCTCATCCTCTCTCGACCCTTTCTCCTCCTGCTTTCAATCTTTCCCAGCATCAGGATCTTTTCCAATGAATCAGTTTTTCTCATCAGGTGGCCAAAGTATTGGAGTTTCAGCTTCAGCATCTGACCTTTCAATGAATATTCAGGACTGATTTCCTTTAGGATGGACTGGTTGGATCTCCTTGCAATTCAAAAGACTCAAGAGTCTTCTCCAACAGCACCGTTCAAAAGCATCAGTTCTTCGGTGCTCAGCATTCTTTACGGTGTAATCTCACAACCATACATGACTACTGGAAAAACCATAACTTTGACTATATAAAACTTTGTCAGCAAAGTAATGTCTATGCTTTTTAATATGATATCTAGGTTGGTCATAGCTTTTCTTCCAAGGACAGCATCTTTTAATTTCATGGCTGCAGTCACCTCCTGCAGTGATTTTGGAGCCCCCCAAAAATAAAGTCTGACACTGTTTCCACTGTTTCCGCATCTATTTTCCATGAAGTGATGGGACCAGATGCCATGATCTTAGTTTTCTGAATGTTGAGCTTTAAGCCAGCTTTTTCACTCTCCTCTTTCACTTTCATCAAGAGGCTTTTTAGTTCCTCTTCACTTTCTACCATAAGGGTGGTGTCATCTGCGTACCTGACATTATTGATATTTCTCCCTGCAATCTTGATTCCAGCTTGTGCTTCATCCAGCCCAGCATTTCACATGATGTATTCTGCATATAAGTTAAATAAGCAGGGTGACAATATACAGCCTTAACATATTCCTTTCCCAAATTGGAACCAGTCCATTGTTCCATGTCTGTTTCTAACTATTGCTATGCAGAATGTGCTGCTAAGTCACTTCAGTCATGTCTGGCACTGTGTGACCCCATAGACAGCAGCCCACCAGGCTCCCCTGTCCCTGGGGTTCTCCAGGCAAGAGTACTGGAGTGGGTTGCCATTGCCTTCTCCGCTATGCAGAAGAGTGGAGGGCAATTACTAATAGCTCCAAAGAGAATGAAGCAGCTGGACCAAAGCAGAAATGACACTCAGTTGTGATTGTGTGTGGTAGTGAAAGTAAAGTCTGATGCTGTAAAGAACAATATCACAAAGGAACCTGGAATGTTACATCCATGAATCAAGGTAAATTGGGCATCATCAAGTAAGAGATGGCAAGAGTGAACATCAACATCTTAGGAATCACTGGACTGAAATGGACAGGAATGGGCAAATTTAATTCAGTTGAACGTTATATCTACTACTGTGGGCAAGAATCCCTTAGAAGAAATGGAGTAGTCCTGATAGTCAACAAAAGAATCCTAAAGGCAGTACGCGGGTGCAACCTCAAAAACAGAATGATCTCAGTTCATTTCCAAGGCAAACCATTCAACATCACAGTCCATGGCCCAACCACTGATTTTTCACTGATGCTGAAAAACGTGAAGTTGACCTGTTGTATGAAGACCTACAACATCTTCTAGAATTAACACCAAAAAAAGATGTCTTTTTCATCATTGGGGATTAAAATGCAAAAGTAGGAAGCAAGAGATACCCCAAAATAATATCAGGTTTGGCCTTGGAGTACAAAATGAAGCAGGGCAAAGGCTAAAATAGTTTTTTCAAGAGAACACACTGGTCATAGCAAACACCCTTTTCCAACAACCTAAGAGACACCTCTATACATAGACATCAATAGATGGTCAATACTGAAATCAGATTGATTATATTTTTGCAGCCAAAGATGGAGATGCTCTATACAGTTAGTAAAAACAATACCTGGAGCTGACTGTGGCCCAGATCCTGGCCACCTTATTGCAAAATTCAGGCTTAAATAGAAAAATGTAGGAAAAACCACTAGGCTGTTCAGATATGACCTAAACCAAATCCCTCATGATTATACAGTGGAGGTGACAAATAGATTCAAGAGATTAGATCTGGTAGACAGAGTGCCTGAAGACCTATGGACAGAGGTTTATAACATTGTACAGAAGGTGGTGACCAAAACTATCCCCAAGAAAAAGAAATGCAGGAAGGCAAAGTGGTTGTCTGAGGCACTTCACAAATAACTGAGGAAAGAAGAAAAGCAGGAGACAGAGGAGAGGAGGAAAGGTATACCATGTGAATGCAGAGCTCCAGAGAATAGCAAGGAGGGATAAGAATGTCTTCATAAATGAACAGTGGAAAGAAATATAGGAAAACAATAGAGTGGGAAAGACTAGAGATCCCCTCAAGAAAACTGGCTATATCAAGGGAACATTTCATGCAAGGATGGGCATGATAAAGTGCAGAAACGGTAAAGATCTAACAGAAGCAGAAGAGATAAAGAAGTGGCAAGAATATACAAAAGAGCTATACAAAAAAACGTCTTAAACACCCAGGTAACTATGATGGTGTGGTCACTCACCTAGAGCCAGATATCCTGGAATGTGAGGTCAAGTGGGCCTTAGGAAGCAGTATTATGAACAAAGCTAGCGGAAGTGATGAAATTCCAGCAGAGGTACTTCAAATCCTAAAAGATGATGCCGTTAAAGTGTTGCACTCAATATGTCAGCATGTTTGAAAAGCTTAGCAATAGCCACAGGACTAGAAAAGATCAGGTTTCATTCCAGTCCCTAAGAAGGGCAATGACAAAGAATGTTCAAACTGCCCTATAACTGCACTCATTTCACATGCGAGCAAGGTTATGCTCAAAATCCTTCAAGCTAGGCTTCAGCAGTACATGAATTGACAGCTTCCAGATGTACAAGCTAGATTTAGAAAAGGCAGAGGAACCAGAGATCAAATTGCCAACATTCGTTAGATCATGGGGAAAGCAAGGGTGTTCCAGAAAAACGTCTGCTTCTGCTTCATTGACTATGCTAAAGCCTTTGACTGTGTGGATCACAACAAACTGGAAAATCCTTAAAGAGGTGGGAATACCAGACCGCCTTACCTGTCTCCTGAGAAACCTGTATGCAAGTCAAGAAGCATCATTTACAATCAGACTTGGAACAAATGACTGGTTTCAAATTGGGAAAGGTGCACCACAAGGTTGTATATAGTCACCCTGCTTATTTAACTTACATGCAGGGTACATCATGTGAAGTGCTGGGCTGGATGACTCACAAGCTGGAACCAAGATTGCTGGGAGAAATAACAACAACCTCCGATATGCAGATGATACCACTCTAATAGCAGAAAGTGAAGAGAAACCATAGAGCCTCTTGATGAGGGTGAAAGAGGAGAGTGAAAAAGCTGGCTTGAAACTCAACATTAAAAAAACTAAGATTATGGCATCAGGCCCCATCACTTCATTGCAAATGGGAAAGTGAAAACAGGCAAATTTTATTTTCTTGGACTCTAAAGTCCCTGTGGATGATGACTGCAACCATGAAATTAAAACACATTTGCTCCTTGGAAGGAAAGCTATGACAGCATATTAAAAAGCAGAGTCATCACTTTGCTGACAAAGGTCCATATAGTTAGAGCTATGGTTTTTCCAGTAGTCATGTACAGATACTAGAATTGATCCATAAAGAACAGTTAGTGCTGAAGAATTGATGCTGGAATTGTGGTACTGGAGAAGACTCTTGAAAGTCCCTTGGACTGCAAGGAGATCAAACCAGTCCATCCTAAAGGAAGTCAATGCTGAATACTCATTAGAAGGACCGCTGCTAAGGCTGCAGATCCAATAATTTGGCCACCCGATGCAAAGAGCCAACTCACTGGAAAAGACCCTGATACTGGGAAAGACTGAAGCCCAAAGGAGAATCACCAACTCAGTGGGCACAAATTTGAGCAAGCTCTGGGAGATAGTGGAGGACAGGGAAGCCTGGCATGCTGCAGTCCATAGGGTCACAAAGAGTCAGACGCAACTTATCAACTGAACAACTACTGTACACAGTGTAAACAGCAAAGCCTGACATATAGTATGAAAAAGTATGAGTTTTAGCAAAAAGAGATCTGATTTTAAACTGTAGTACTGCTACATACTAGCAGTGTGTCACTGAGCAGGTTACATATACTCAGCAGTTCCCAATTTCTCATCTGTGTAATGAGGATAACATAGTATTAGTCAGGATGTATGGTTGCAAGTGACCTTTGGTTAACTCCATGTTCCTTTCTGACAACTGCCTCATTTCTCTGCTCTTCTGAAAGAATCATTCATACTCTGTCTCCAGGTCCTGATTTCCCCACTTTCTTCAGCGCACTGCATGGAAGCTCCTGTCTCTCAGTATTCACTGAAGCTTCTCCTTTCAAGATCAACTTCAGTTCAGTTCAGTCGCTCAGTCATGTCTGACTCTTTGTGACCCCATGAATCGCAGCACGCCAGGCCTCCCTGTCCATCACCATCTCCTGGAGTTCACTCAGACTCACGTCCATCGAGTCAGTGATACCATCCAGCCATCTCATCCTCTGTCGTCCCCTTCTCCTCCTGCCCCCAATCCCTCCCAGCATCAGAGTCTTTTCCAATGAGTCAACTCTTCACATGAGGTGGCCAAAGTACTGGAGTTTCAGCTTCAGCATCATTCCCTCCAAAGAAATCCTAGGGCTGATCTCCTTCAGAATGGACTGGTTGGATCTCCTTGCAGTCCAAGGGACTCTCAAGAGTCTTCTCCAACACCACAGTTCAAAAGCATCAATTCTTCGGCGCTCAGCCTTCTTCATCCAACTCTCACATCCATACATGACCACAGGAAAAACCATAGCCTTGACTAGACGGACCTTAGTCGGCAAAGTAATGTCTCTGCTTTTGAATATGCTATCTAGGTTGGTCATAACTTTTCTTCCAAGGAGTAAGCGTCTTTTAATTTCATGGCTGCAGTCACCATCTGCAGTGATTTTGGAGCCCCCCCAAAATAAAATCTGACACTGTTTCCCCATCTATTTCCCATGAAGTGATGGGACCGGATGCCATGATCTTCGTTTTCTGATGTTGAGCTTTAAGCCAACTTTTTTGCTCTCCACTTTCACTTTCATCAAGCGGCTTTTTAGTTCCTCTTCACTTTCTGCCATAAGGATGGTGTCATCAGCATATCTGAGATTATTGATATTTCTCCTGGCAATCTTGATTCCAGCTTGTGTTTCTTCCAGTCCAGCATTTTTCATGATGTACTCTGCATATAAGTTAAATAAGCAGGGTGACAATATACAGCCTTGACGTACTCCTTTTCCTATTTGAAACCAGTCTGTTGTTCTATGTCCAGTTCTAACTGTTGCTTCCTGACCTGCATACCGATTTCTCAAGAGGCAGGTCAGGGGATCTGGTATTCCCATCTCTTTCAGAATTTTCCACAGTTTATTGTGATCCACACAGTCAAAGGCTTTGGCATAGTCAATAAAGCAGAAATAGATGTTTTTCTGGAACTCTCTTGCTTTTTCGATGATCCAGCAGATGTTGGCAATTTGATCTCTGGTTCCTCTGCCTTTTCTAAAACCAGCTTGAACATCAGAAAGTTCACGGTTCACGTATTGCTGAAGCCTGTCAACCAGTATTCAGTTCTCAGTGTTCACCTTACACTCTCAATAGCTGGGGACGATCAATAGCTGGTCTCCAGTAGGCGTGGCTGAACACATTCTTTATTAAATACTTCCTTCTTGACTTCTTTAATATCATAATCATTTGGACTTTCTATGACCTCAATAGAGATTGCTTTTTCATCTCTGGAGACACCTCTTTTTCTGCCTGAATTGTAAATGTTGGATCATCCAAGAGCTCCATCTTTGTTCCTCTGCTGGGAGATCTCATCATATCCTATGGCTTCAAATAGAATGCATGTTTATATCAACAGGCTGTATGACTTTTCTAAACTCCATACTGGCAAATCCAACAGTCTACTCAGCATCAGCTCTATTATAGGTAAGACGAATTTCGCACTTAACACTTCGTATTGAAATTGTGACATCTACCCATTCATCCCATTATCAGTCCTGTCAAACTTTTCCTCCCCAGATCATCTCCATCTCCTTTAGTCTCACAACTTTTCACCCAGTTTATTATGCCAGAATCCTAGGAAGCAGCCTTATTGTTTCCTTGACCTTCTACTCCCACTCTTCACCTCTCCCACTCTCCATTCATATATCTAATCAGTCTATCAGGAGGTCCTACTTGCTTGAAGAATGTATCCTGATGCCACCAATTCCTCTGTCTTTATTGCAACCACCCTAGTTCAAGCTAGCAACATCTCTCACTTGGATTAAAGACTCTTAACTGGTCTCCCTTCTGCTTTTCTTCTTGTCCTACTATAGTTTGTTCTATATAACAAGGTGAATAGTTTTTGGAACATAAAACAACTAAGTTTATGCTTCTACTACAAAATTATCAAAAGTTTTGAATTGCAATTATAATGAAATCCAGAATCCTTAGCAAATTCTAAGAGAGCCTACATGAAATCGATCTTCCCCACCCACCTTGTTCATTGTGACCTTCTTTATGAAGCTTGATATAACAAGTGTATCTGGATTTCAGGGACAGTGTACTTATATTTTCCCTTACTGGGAAACTCACGCCCCATGTTTTCACATGCCTGGCTCCCTGACAATCCAGATCTTAACTCAAACGGCAATTCCTTAGAGAGAATTTCTTTGACATTTTGAATAAAGTTGTCTCCACCCTCTTCCACAAGCACACATTTAATTTTTACCCCATTAGCCTTTCTAAATCTTTTCAAAGCACATATTACTATCTGAAATTTTATTAGTCATGTATTTATTATCTGCCTTCCTCATTAAAAGATTCCATAAAGCTAAGACCTTATGTCTTTTCTTCTCCTCTGTACCTGCTCCACACCTTGTAGGGTTTTAGGCTATTCACAGGCATTTATTTAAAAATTTGTACAGTATAAGTAGAAATTCAACTCAAACTGGCTTAAGGTTAAATAGAAAAGATAAATGCAACCTAAAGGTCGAGGACTACATTTAATGTAAAGTCTGGCTAAAACCAAGTGTGCAAGACTGACTTGTTAGTGTTGCATGTTTTCAGTCCCGGTTCAGTTTTCCTCTATGCTAGCTGCACTCTCTGGTAGATTCGGCAAAACAAACAAGCAGTAGCAGGTGGTGTGTGTGTATGCTGAGTCGCTCCAGTTATGTCTGACTCTTTGCGACTCCATGGACGGTAGCCCACCAGGCACATCTGTCCATAAGCATCTCCAGGCAAGAATATTGGAGTAGGTAGCCGTTCCCTTCTTCAGGGCATCTTCCTGACCCAGGGATCAAGCCCAGGCCTCCTGCATCTCCTGTATTGCAGGCGGATTCTTTACCATTGAGACATAGGGGAAGCCCCACAGCAAGTGGTACCTCCGGAACAATGATACTTTCTGTGCTCAATCTCAGAAGAAGGAAAGTTTCCTGGGAAGAGAGACTGATTTGCCCACTTTCTTATCCCCAAAACCTAGAAGAGTGTCTGAAATATAGTAAATACTAATTAATATTTATTGAATTAATTAATGAATAAATACAAGCCTTGTCTCTCTCAGTACCCACTCACATATCAACTCCTAGAGAAGACTCTATTGGCCCATTCAAGGAGAAAATATAATGCTGAGAAATCAGCTGCATCACACTCTTATGCTAGCAGACAGTGTTCGATCAAAATCATAATGATAGTGAAGCTCCCAGTAGAAAAAGTATGATGAGAAACCAAAAGATTTCTACCACAAATACCTAACTGGTTAAGTTGATCTAAGGATTCAATGACTTGATATTTTTATTGTGAAAAAGCCTGTTCCAACATAGTGGGGAAAAACTATTTTAACAAATACTTTCTCCTGCCACTTGGAACATACTAACCTATTTGGGATACAGAAATAGCTTGAATAAATTAGGTTCCATCTACTTATAAGACTTAAGACTGCCTATCCTTAAGACTTAAGTGAAAGTGAAGTCGCTCAGTCGTGTCTGACTCTTAGCGACCCCATGGACTGCAGCCCACCAGGCTCCTCCATCCATGGGATTTTCCAGGCAAGAGTACTGGAGTGGGGTGCCATTGCCTTCTCCACAGAATAAGTTTACAAACTGCTAAATCTGAAAAGCCAGTCTCAAACAGAGATTCTTTTGGATTGGGAACAGAAGCGATCTGAGTTTCAAATATCTATTGTTCTATTTAGCCAAGAAACCTAACCATCAAATTCTGGAAAAAGTTTTTACAACCGTCTGGGTCCCTCTACCTTTCTAATTCATCTAGTGTACCTGTGTCAGCTATCTGCCTTGGTCCCAGTTCTCTCTTCCCATAGGCAGATGATAGGCAGAACTTTAAATGGTGGAATGGCTATGGTTCAGGCCTTTACTGTTGAGATAGATTTTGTGATGTGCATATTTCAAGGATGAAATAGGCAGCATAGGGGAAGGGATATTTTCAGCTTTCCTGGAATTGATTTTACTTAGTAAAATGTGCTGTCTTGCTTTCACACATTCATTGTCCTGAATTCTATATATTTCTCTAGCAATTCATTCTCCCATTTTCCCAGACAATATTTTTCACGTTATATTCACTTCACAAACCTCAAACCACTGTTCCCCACTCCTTAATCTGAACTAAAAGCCTTGCACTTATTTTTCTAAGGAAATAAAAATTATCAAAAGAGCATTTAGTACAGATGTCTGTAATCTACCATGTCTGCAGATAAACTGTCAGCTTCTGTCAAGGGTCATGCACACCGGTTATGCATAGGATTTAGCCCTCTCATCTTTGCAAGGATATTGGTCAAACCAGCATTTACTCTCTCTCTCCTGCATCTTCAGTTTTCCCTCTGAGTGGACCCTTGCTGTGAATGCATACTTGCACAGTCTCTCTTAATCAAACACACCTATCCAATAATTGTTTCACTTTTCTCTTTCCCTCTACAGCAGTATGCCTATGAAATAGCTGCACTTCCTTTCCTCACCTCTCTCTTGAAGCCTGTCTCCTGGGCTTCCCTGGTAGCTCAGATGTAAACAATCTGCCTGCAGTGCAGGAGACCTGGGTTCAATCCCTGGGTCGAAGATCCCATGGAGAAGGAAATGGCAATCCACTCCAGTACTCTAGCCTGGAAAATCCCTTGGACAGAGGAGCCTGGTAGGCTATAGTCCATGGAGTCACAAAGAGTTGGACACAACTGAACAACTTCACTTTCCTACTTTTCTCTTGAACCCAGTTCAGTCAGACTTTTGTCCCTACCTGTCCATCATAACAGCTTTTGTCAAGGTCACCATTGACCTCATATTACTAAGTCCTTTGATCAAACCACAAGTTCTATCTTACTCTGCCGAGAAACCCTGGGTACATAGAATTTTAATCTTTTTTTCCTTCTTGAAATACTCTCCTCACTTTCAGAACAATGTTTTCTTTTGATTCACCTCCTTGCTCATCAGGCACTTCCATCCATTTCTTTGCTGGTTTTTCTTCTTATTGCCAAGCTCCTAATATTCATTGATCCAGGGCTCTATTCTCAGACTTTTCTTACCTACCTGCATTAGGATTTCCCTCATATAAATTACTGTCTATATGCTAATGATAACCAAATGTACCTCTCCGGTCTCTAACTTTCCTTTGAATTCCCAACTGTATACCAAATTTCCCACTCAGTAGCTCCATTTAGAATTCTAGTAGACTTCTCAAACTTAATGTATGTTAAAACTCTTCCAAACTAAATAATTGACCTAGAAAAATCCCAAACATGCTCCTTCTCACATTCCCCATCTCAGTTACGGGCAACTTCATTTCTCAGTCTACCAGGAGAATTACATCTACCTTCAAATATGTCCAGAAAATAAGCACTTCCCACTACCTCTATGTCTTCACTTAGTCTAAACTTCCATTATTTTACATGAATTATTTTAATAGCCCCATTACCTACCACAGTTGATTCTTTTGCACAGAAGCCAAAGAGGTTTCTTAAAAACATAAGTCAGGTCAAGTTACTTCTCAGCTCAAAACCCTCCAGTGGCTTCATATTGCTTGTAGGACAGAATCCAAACGCTTCACCATGACGCTACAAGCCCTCCATAATCTGGCTCCTGACTGCTTTTCTGACCTCATTTCCCACCACTCCCACTCACACCCTCACCAGCTGTTGCACCAAAATTCTGCTCTTCATTGAACATGCCAGACTCATTTCCACCCTGGAGTCTTTGCGTGTGCTGGTTGTTCTCTAAAATACTCTGCTCTACAATTTTCATATCCTTGCTCTATTCAGGCCTCAAAATCCTTCCCTGAGGACCCTATTCAGAACAATTCTTTTCTTCCTTTAGAACTCATTTCTTCCTAGGGCTTATCTCTTCATGACCTGTATGTTAGTCAGTGCTCAGTCAAGAGACAGAAACAACACCATATAGTTAAAGAAGAGAATTTTAATATAAAGAATTTTTAAACTAGTAAGAGGCAGTTAACTAATAAAAAGGGGTAAACGAGGACCCTGAGGATTCTAGATACAGCCTATGCAGAAAGGTAGCGACTACCTCTAGGCTGAAACACTATCAGAGCTAAAGGCTAAGAGGGCTTCCCCCTTCCTAGGGCTGGGATGCAGACATTTTCAGAAAGGGCATGGCTACCAGAGGAACATGTAGCCTATCTGCAGCCAGGAAAATTTACCGATGGGTATGAGCTATTACTGGCCTTTAGAAGTCTGCTCTTGTCAGAGGGTATGGCCAGGCCTGTGCTGCCTGCCATTGCTGGAGCTTGGACAGACCAGAACCTGTGAGAAGTGGCCATGGTAGGGACAGCTTGACCTAAGGATGCAGCTAGAACTCATCTGTAGGAACTGCTAGGCTTTCTCAGAGAATAATAATAGTGGATGGCAGGAACTCTGAAAGGACATATCATCCTGCCTTATCATATTGCCCTGTGATGTGTATTAATGAAGTTTAACATTTTGAAGCTGGAAAACAAGAAATGTTCACAGTGTCCAGCTTTAGCTTTCTAAACCTAGGTAAAGAAGGGAGGATTTGGAGAGACAATAAATTGATAATTGGGACAACAGGTTGCATATTTATCTGTTTATTTTTCATTTCCTCCCCCACTAGAATACAAGCTCTTTGAAATCAGGGACCCTATCTTGTTATCCTCTGTGTTCCAGCATTTAATGCAGGTCCCAAGGATGTAGCAGGAAATTTAAATTTTTTTAAATTAACTGAAAATAGAAATATATAGCCTGGCTCTTTTTAGAAGTTTTTTGTTCTTTTTATTGGATGTTCCTAGCATACTTTTCTCCACTAATCTCCAGTAGCATATTGGGCACCTACTGACCTGGGGAGTTCCTCTTTCAGTATCTTATCATTTTGCCTTTTCATACTGTTCATGGGGTTCTCAAGGCAAGAATACTGAAGTGGTTTGCCCTTCCCTTCTCCAGTGGACCACATTCTGTCAGACCTCTCCACCATGACCCGCCCGTCTTGGGTTGCCCCGTGGGCATGGCTTGGTTTCATTGAGTTAGACAAGGCTGTGGTCCTAGTGTGATTAGATTGACTAGTTTTCTGTGAGTATGGTTTCAGTGTGTCTGCCCTTTCCAGAAAAACATCTATTTCTGCTTTATTGACTATGCCAAAGCCTTTGACTGTGTGGATCACAATAAACTGTGGAAAATTCTGAAAGAGATGGGAATACCAGACCACCTGACCTGCCTCTTGAGAAATCTGTATGCAGGTCAGGAAGCAACAGTTAGAACTGGACATGGAACAACAGACTGGTTCCAAATAGGAAAAGGAGTCCGTCAAGGCTGTATATTGTCACCCTGCTTATTTAACTTCTATGCAGAGTACATCGTGAGAAACGCTGGACTGGAAGAAACACAAACTGGAATCAAGATTGCCGGGAGAAATATCAATAACCTCAGGTATGCAGATGACACCACCCTTATGGCCTAAGAGGAACTAAAAAGCCTCTTGATGAAAGTGAAAGAGGAGAGTGAAAAAGTTGGCCTAAAGCTCAACATTCAGAAAACGAAGATCATGGCATCCGGTCCCATCACTTCATGGGAAATAGATGGGGAAACAGTGAAAGCAGTGTCAGACTTTATTTTGGGAGGCTCCAAAATCACTGCAGATGGTGATTGCAGCCATGAAATTAAAAGACGCTTACTCCTTGGAAGAAAAGTTATGACCAACCTAGATAGCATATTCAAAAGCAGAGACATTACTTTGCCAACTAAGGTCTGTCTAGTCAAGGCTATGGTTTTTCCTGTGGTCATGTATGGATGTGAGAGTTGGACCGTGAAGAAGGCTGAGCGCCAAAGAATTGATGCTTTTGAACTGTGGTGTTGGAGAAGACTCTTGAGAGTCCCTTGGACTGCAAGGAGATCCAACCAGTCCATTCTGAAAATCAGCCCTGGGATTTCTTTGGAAGGAATGATGCTAAAGCTGAAACTCCAGTACTTTGGCCACCTCATGCGAAGAGTTGACTCATTGGGATGAGATGCTGGGAGGTACTGGGGGCAGGAGGAGAAGGGGATGACCGAGGATGAGATGGCTGGATGGTATCACTGACTCGATGGACGTGAGTCTGTGTGAACTCCGGGAGCTGGTGATGGACAGGGAGGCCTGGCGTGCTGCGATTCATGGGGTTGCAAAGAGTCAGACACGACTGAGCGACTGAACTGAACTGAGCATACTTTTCTTCTTTTTTGCCTCTTATACCCCAAATTACCTCGATAAAGCCTGCTTTTCTGACTCTTGGGGCATGTAGGTACATCACATGCTTCGGGGGTGAACACAGGTCCTGAGCCAGTTAATCACTGTATCCTATCCTTTAGCCAATAAGATTCAGGCCCAGATGTGTTCTAGAAGCTGTTCGTGAAAAGAAGCCCTATATTTTGGGTTTTTCATGAAAAGGAAGTAAGTCTGGGTTTGCTGGCAGAACCCCCAGTCATCATGAGGGCTTGTCTGAAGTGAGAGCTGACTCAGATAAGAACCAAGCAGAAAGATGGAGAGAGACAAGAACTGAATGACATCATCTGAATCCCTCACTCCAGCCATCCACAGACTTTCAAGTTACATTAGCCAATAAATATCCATTTTTGCCTAAATGTACTAGTCAGGGGTTCTCCAGAGAAACAGAACCAATAGAATACATATAGGTATATATACAAATAGATATATATATATATAGGTATGCTGCTAAGTCGCTTCAGTCGTGTCCAACTCTGTGCGACCCCATAGACAGCATCCCACCAGGCTCCCCTGTCCCTGGGATTATCAAGGCAAGAACACTGGAGTGGGTTGCCATTTCCTTCTCCAGTGCATGAAAGTGAAGAGTGAAAGTGAAGTCGCTCAATCGTGTCCGACTCTTAGCGACCCCATGGACTACAGCGTACCAGGCTCCTCCATCCATGGGATTTTCCAGGCAAGAGTACTGGAGTGGGGTGCCATTGCCTTCTCTGATATATAGGTATATGGAGAGATTTATTGTGAGGAATTAACTCATTATATGATGTTGAGAAGTCCTAAGATCTACAAACTGGAAGTACAGGAATGCCAGTGATGTAATTCCAGTCTGAATCCAAAGCTCTGAGAATGAGAGCTGAAGAGGTAAATCCCAGTCCAAAGGCAGGAAAAGAACAGGTACTAGCTCAAGCAGGCAGGCAGGAAGCAAAAGGGGCGATTTCCTAATCCTTCAGTCCTACTATTCTGTTGAGATCCTCAAAGGATTGGATGATGCCCACACACATTGGGAAGGGCAATCTACACTACTGAGTCTGCCAATCTCATCCAGAAACACCCAGTGTTTCCTGACTCTGTGTTGTAGGTGGAGCCCCTAAAGGCTCTCCCCAGTGAACCTTCTGCAGGCAATTCTCCACCTCAGACTCTGTATCCAGTAACCTAATCTAAGAAAAGTGAAAAGGAAAAGACATTAAGAAAAGATAAACAACATGAGTCTTTTCATACAAAAAAGTAAAAGATGGAACTGCACCTATTATAGAGCCAAAAAGTTCTGATTTAGAAAAGAGTGGACAGGATACCCTCTAAACTATTGGCTCTAGTAATAGGATAAAGAGGAAATGAGAATCTTAATATGTTAAAACATAATATTTTAAACCTGGATCCATTCTCCCCAACCACTTACAATACCAAAACACACTGCAAGTGAATTGAATATCTGAAAACAACAATAAAACCGGAAACATTAAGTAGATGATGATAGATATATAGACGGATAAATAGTTGGAAGGAAAGAAAAAGGAAGAAAGGGATGAAGGAAGAGAGAGAGAAAAAAAGAAAGGGTGAAGGAAAGCAGGAAGGAAAAGAGGATATCCATATACATATATACATTCATCTTAGTGGTTCTGCTTCTCTGATTGAATCATGACGGATACGTTATTGAATTGATTTGAACTACACTGAAATCCTAAGCATGGGGGCTTAAGACTTGAAAACTTGAAAAATTAGTGACTTTAAGAAGAGTGAGAAAATAGTGTAGCTAGATCTCACATTAGTCTGCATATCTCCAAATGAGAACAATGAAAATGGCAACTCCCTTGGAAATTTTACAAAGGATATCAAAAAGAAGGAAAGACACAGTCAATTTCATAATTTCAGATTCTACTGTCACTTTAATTAACTCTTGACTTCTGATTCCACCTTTTTTTTACATTCCAGGCATTGAATAAAAGGAAGGGGAGACAATTTGGTTAAATAAGATCACTTGTTCTAGAAGAATCTAGGACACCAGATTTTTATCTTTAAAATTTACTTTCTTTGATATATGTTATTTATTGCTTTAAAATATATACATATATTACATTTATATTTTCTTCGAGAAGTTGAAGTTAAAGCTAAAAAGAGAAAAAGAATTTGCATCTTTACACAGTATATAACATAGTGAAATTGTTTCCATCAGGTTTACTTCTGATTCAATCTCTTCATAACATCTATTTCCATTGAACAAAAATAATATGCTGTCGTGTATCTGGGACACACTCACACTTTCTATTTTCATATTAACAGGACAAAATCTGTCATTGTTAACTTGATATAACTGCCACCAACACCACCTCCAACACATGGACATGCATATTGCAGACTCACAATTTCATCTATTCTATACTTGGAATGTTCTACAAAAGTCAACAGTTTCTCTCACTCCTTTCAACCTGTTTTCAATCTTATAACCTGGATACAAAGTGAGGTTTTCATTCAAACAGACACAATAAAATGTCTATATAATGAGAAACAGCACCTTCATTCTCTTCTATATTTTGCAGATTCTCTACCATGAGTAGGTTTTATTCTTCTGGGGGCTTCCCAAGTGGCTCAGTAGGTAAAGAATCCACCTGCCAATGCAGTGAGACACAGAAGGCACAAGTTTAATTTCTGGGCAAGAAGTTCTCCAGGAGGAGGGCATGGCAATCCACTCCAGTATTCTTGCCTGGAGAATTCCATGGATGGAGAATTCCAAGGACAGAGAAGCCTGGTGGGCTATAATCCATAGGGTAGCACAGAGCTGGAAATGATTGAAGCAGCTTAGCATGCATGCCCATTATTCTTCTAAACCAAAAAAAATTGGCTTTTTATAACAAAACAATAAAAATTTGTCTCTAAATTGAAGGGGAAAGTGATAATGAAAGAGAGACTTTCAACAAAGTAGACAAATATGTTCAAAACTGAAACATCTTTTACAAAATCTCTCTTGATTAGGGATGTTACACTCTAAACCATTACTTCTATTTGTTATAACCTATATATCCATTTCATATCATATGATTTAATATTCATGCTATTTTGTGTGTATTTGTGGATATATATACATACATATGTTAGATATACATATACTTGTGTTTGTTTTGTATTATACATATATTTCTGGCTATACATTATATATACATAATATATACAATTAGAAATTCCTAACTATATCTTTTATTTCCTAAATATAGAAAGGGGAGAAAATTATTCATTTACTATCCCTTCTTGCTATTTCCTTCAGGATTCTCTATAATCATGGCAAACACCAATCCTAAATTTTATTTCCTTTTCCACTTATATTTTTAGTCTTTGAGTTAACTTCAACATAAGACACCCAAGCCAGAAATCCGCAAGTTATCTTATGCTCAGAATGAAAAGGCAAAAAGATAAGACACTGAAAGATGGACTCCACAGGTCGGTAGGTGCCCAATATGCTACGGGAGAATAGTGGAGAAATAAGTCCAGAAAGAATGAAGAGATGGAACTAAAGCAAAAACAAAGCCCAGTTGTGGATGTTACTATTGATGGAAGAAAGTCCGATGCAATAAAGAGCAATAATGCATAGGAACCTGGAATGTTAGGTCCAAGAATCAAGGTAAATTAGAAGTGGTCATGCTGGAGATGGCAAGAGTGAACAATGACATTTTAGGAATCAGTGATTAAAATGGACTGGAATGGGCAAATTTAATTAAGATGACCATTATGCCTACTACTGTGGGCAAAAATCCCTTAGAAGAAATGGAGTAGCCTTCATAGTCAACAAAACAGTCCAAAATGCAGTGCTTGGGTGCAATCTCAAAAATGACAGAATGATCTCTGTTTGTTTCCAAGGCAAACCATTCAGTATCATAGTAATCCAAGTCTATGCCTCAACCAGTAAGGCTGAAGAAGCTGAAATTGATCAGTTCTATGCAGACCTACAAGACCTTTTAGAACTAACACCCAAAGAAGATGTCCTTTTCATCACAGGGGACTAGAATGCAAAAGTAGGAAGTCAAGAGATACCTGGAATAACAGGCAAATTTGGCTGTGGAGTACAAAATGAAGCAGGGCAAAGGCTAACTGAGTTTTGCCACTGGTCATAGTAAACACCCTCTTCCAACAACAAAAGAGAAGACTCTACACATGGACCTCACCAGATGGCCAATACCAAAAGCAGACTGATTATATTTTTTTCAGGCAAAGACGGAGAAGCTCTATAGAGTCAGCAAAAACAAGACTGGGAGCTGACTGTGGCTCAGATCATGAACTCCTTATTGCCAAATTCAGACTTAAATTGAAGAAAGTAGGGAAGACTACAAGACCATTCAGGTATGACCTAAATCAAATCCATTATGATTACACAGTGGAGGTGACAAACAGACCCAAGGGATTCAATCTGATAGAGTGCCTGAAGAACTATGGATAGAGGTTCATGACATTGTACAGGAGACAGTGATCAAGACCATCCTGAAGAAAAAGAAATACAAAAAGGCAAAATGGTTGCCTGAGGAGGCCTTATGAATAGCTGAGAAAAGAAGAGAAGTGAAAGACAAAAGGGGAAAAGGAAAGATATACCCATTTGAATGCAGAGTTCCATAGAATAGCAAGGAAAGATAAAGGCTTCCTCAGTGATCAGTGCAAAGAAATAGAGGAAAACAATAGGATGGGAAAGACTGGAGATCTCTTCAAGAAAACTGGAGATACCAAGGAAACATTTCATGCAAAGATGGGCACAATAAAGGATAGAAATGGCATGGAGCTAACAGAAGCAGAAGATACTAAGAAGAGATGGGAAGAATACACAGAAAAACTATACAAAAAAGATCTTCATGACCCAGATAACCATGATGGTGTGATCACTCACCTAGAGCCAGACATCTTGGAATGGGAAGTCAAGTTGGTCTTAGGAAGCATCACTACGAACAAAGCTAGTGGAGGTGATGGCATTCCAATTGAGCTATTTCAAATCCTAAAAGATGATGCTGTTAGAGTGTTTCACTCAATATGCCAGCAAATTTGGAAAACTCAAATTTTTTTTTGAGTAGCCACAGGACTGGAAAAGGTCAGTTTCATTTCAATCCCAAAGAAGGTCAATGCCAAAGAATGTTCAAACTACCATACAATTGCACTCATCTCACACGCTAGCAAAATAATGCTCAAAATTCTCCAAGCCAAGTTTCAGCAGTAAGTGAACCGTGGACTTCCAGATATACAAGCTGGATTTAGAAAAGGCAGAGGAACCAGAGATCAAATTGCCAACATCCATTGCAACATAGAAAAAGCAAGAGAATTCCAGAAAAACATCTACTTCTGCTTTATTGATTACACCAAAGCCTCTGACTATGTAGATCACAACAGACTGGAAAATTCAAGAGATGGGAATACCAGACCACCTGACCTGCCTCCTGAGAAACCTGTATGCAGGTCAGGAAGCAACAGGTAGAACCAGACATGGAAAAACAGACTGGTTCCAAATCAGGAAAGGAGTACAGTCAAGGCTGTATATTGTCAACCTGCTTATGTAATTTCTATGCAGAGTACATCATGTGAAATGCCGGGCTGGCTGAAGCACAAGCTGGAATCAAGATTGCAGGGAGAAATATCAATGACCTCAGATATGCAGATGACACCACCCTTATGGCAGAAAGCCAAGAGGAACTGAAGAGCCTCTTGGTGAAAGTGAAAGAGGAGAGTGAAAAAGCTGGCTTACAACTCAACATTCAGAAAACTAAGATCGTGGCATCTGGTCCCATCACTTGATGGAAAATAGATGGGGGAATAATGGAAACAGTGGCAGACTTTATTTTCTTAGGCTCCAAAATCACTGCAGATGGTGACTGCAGCCATGAAATTAAAAGACACTTGCTCCTTGGAAGAAAAGCTATGACCTACCTAGCGAAGTGATAGTGAAAGTCGCTCAGTCGTGTCTGACTCTTTGCAACCTCATTGACTATATGGTCCATGGAATAATCCAGGCCAGAATACTGGAGTGGGTAGCCTTTCCCTTCTCCAGGGGATCTTCCTAACCCAGGGATCAAACCCAGGTCTCCCGCACTGAAGCAGATTCCTTACCAGCTGAGCCACAAGGGAAGCCCAAGAGCACTGGAATGGGTAGCCTATCACTTCTCCAGGGGATCTTCCTGACCTAGGAATCAGATTGGGGTCTCCTGCATTGCAGGTGGATTTTTTACCAACTGAGCTATGAGGCAAGCCCACCTAGACAGCATATTAAAAAGCAGAGACATTACTTTGCCGACAAAAGTCTGTCTAGTCAAAAGCTAAGCTTTTCCAGTAGTCAGGTATGGATGTGAGAGTTGGACTATAAAATTGAGCACTGAAGAATTGATGCTTTTGAACTGTGGTGTTGGAGAAGACTCTTGAGAGTGCCTTGGACTGCAAGGAGATCAAACCTGTCGATCTTAAAGGAAATCAGTCCTGGATATTCATTAGAAGGTTGGAAGATACTGAAGCTGAAACTCTAATACTTTGGCCACCTGATGAGAAGAACTGGCTCTTTGGAAAAGATCCTGTTGCTGGGAAAGATTGAAGGCAGGAGGAGAAGGGGACGACAGAGGATGAGATGATTGGATGGTATCACCGTCTCAATGGACATGAGTTTGAGCAAGCTCTGGGTGTTGGTGATGAACAGAGAAGCCTGGCGTGCTGCAGTCCATGAGGTCGTAAAGAGTCGGACACGATTGAGCGACTGAACTGAATTGAACTATCCTATGCTCTTACTTTCCATATCCTCTCTGCTGCCAAATTTGCTAATTCTTTCCCTTAAATTTCTCTTGAACTCAATTCCGCTTCTCTATCCCCTTTGCAAACACTTTGATTCTGGTTCTACTATTTGGAGCTGATTCATTTCATGGACTTTCATAATTTGATTATTGGGGAGTACAATTCATTGAGGTTTAAATCTGAAAGTGTTTTATATCTTCCTGTACGTGTCCTTAGCTGTGCTTTATTTAGAGGTCTCCTTTTAAACCAGGTTTCTATAGCTTCCTTTGATATAGTTACAAAAAATAGTGTCATCATCTATTCATTCTGAAATTTCTAATCTCAGACTCCATGTAGTCTGTCACCTCTCCACCTTCATTGCTACACAGAATCTGTATTTCCAACAGTTTGGAGAAGGGGTGGGGGAGTGAAGGTATACTGTCTTTACTCACATTCTTCCTTTTAGTCATAGGCTCATCCAGTGTCTGGAGGATGAAAGAAGTAAAAGGGAAAGTCAGAAAGATCTCCTTGCTAAAATCGGCAAGAGAACAGTCTTCTTCTTAATTAGATGTGACTGCTGTCCAGTGATGGAGAAGGCAATGGCAATCCACTCCAGTACTCTTGCCTGGAAAATCCCATGGACAGAAGAGCCTGGTAGGCTGCAGTCCATGGGGTTGCTGAGGGTCAGACACGACTGAGCAACTTCACTTTCACTTTTCAATTTCATGCATTGGAGAAGGAAATGGCAACCCACTCCAGTATCCTTGCCTAGAGAATCCTAGAGATGCGGGAGCCTGTTGGGCTGCCATCTCTGGGGTCGCACAGAGTCGGACACGACTGAAGTGACTTAGCAGCAGCAGCAGCAGCAGCTGTCCAGTGAGGTCAACGCTGGGTAGTGGTTGTCCTCTATGAGATCCAGCCTGCCTCTCCAGTGGGCCCCAGACAGAGTTGTGCTTCCTGCATTTCTCCCATGTGTTTGCTCTCTACGTGTTAGTGATCCCATCAAGATGGTGCTCCATTCTCATCTTTGCAACACAGACAAATCTTGCACAAGCTGACATATGCAAGCCCCATCATTACTGCTACTTCAGAAACTGAGAACCTGCAGGCCCACCCTAACCTCTGTCTTCCTGGCAGTTCCCCACCACACTGTCTCTCTTGAATTCTCTTTTCTTTAGTCCAAGTGGCACAAGATTGTTTCAGTAAATTCAGTGACCAACAAGACGTCCAAAGGGGGAATAAATATGTCTTCCATTCTGTGTATACCCCCAGTATTTAAGTACAATTCTTTTGGAGTTTGCTCTCTGTTCCCTTGGATTTAGGGAGGGAACAGCCTTCCTCCAAGAACACTGCACTTTTGCAAAAGCATTCAAACTGCAACCTACCAGTCTGGGAAAGTGGAGTGTAAGAGAGGGAATATTGGCAATAGATGGTAGAGCCAGTTCTGATTTGGCTATGCTCTCTAATAAGCCCAACTTCTGGTAATTCTTTAAATTTGTAGAATGAAGTACTTAATGTTTTGTTTCAAATTCAGACTATAGTCACAACTTCTGTACTCAAGGGAAAAAAAAATACACAATGTCCTATTGCACTCATAATTGCTCCTAATCTACTACCTTTTACTTGCTCCATTCATCATTTATTTCTGGGAAGTTGTGGAAGAATCTAATCTCCTAAAAATCGATTTTCTTAAAGCCAAGTGACCAAATGACCAACTTATCAATGTTTTTTTAAGTTCAATCATTTACTAAAAGCTTATTTTTGAGAAACTAGTTCACCTAAAATCAACTTGCTCAAGGCCAGTTTGCTGAAAGACTGTTAGCCAAAAGAAAAATTAGCCAAATTACAGATTTCCCAAATATTGTTTTCTGTTCTCTACTTTAAGTTTATAGCAAAGTTATTTGGAAAATTCAACAACATTTAAGGCTTTTTTTTTTTAAGTTTTAGTTTATATCTAGTTTAAGGTTATATTTAACTGTTATTCTTTCACCCAGTTGATTAATGTAATAGGTTTGTTAGTCCCTCATTGGATGTCAATTCTGTATATAATTCACATATCAAATGCTAAAACTTCTCAAATTTTTAAAAAAACTTTTATATATTTTATTGTTCTTTATACAACTTTTTTTCATAAATATTTTTTCTTTCTCTTCTGTTTTTTAAATGGTGTGGTAACACACTTATAGGAAACTTGGAAAATACAGAACAACATTACATATAGTACCACTATCCACTATGTGCATATACTTTGTTACTTCAATCATGTCTGATTCTTTGCAACCCTGTGGACCATAGACCACCAGGCTCCTCTGTCCATGGGATTCTCCAGGCAAGAACACTTTACAATTATTTTTTAAAGCAGATAAATATTTTTAGTTGGAGTTTCAACATCAAACTCTCAAAAATTAATAGAATGAATAGACAAAAAGTAAAAGATATAGTAGACCTGAAAAGTACCATGAACCAATTCAAGATAAAGATTTATACAGTTTTCACACAATAGCAGGATACAGATTCTATTCAAGTTCCCATAGACTATAAACCAGAAGACACTGGAACATATCCAGGAACATAAGGTGTAAAAATTTTCATGGCCTAAAAATATTGAAGTCATAAAGACTTTGTTCTTTTATCACTGTGAAATTATGTTAGAAATCAATATCAAAAGATATCTTAAAATAATCCACATATTTTCAAGTGCAGTCTGACATTTACCAAGAGAGATCTTTGATGTAGCCATGAGACATCCCAATTTTTTGAAACATATGCAACATATTCTTTGAGTTGAACTTGATAAAACTATCTGTAAATTCTGAGAGGTCCATAAGGCAATGGGCTCTATTCTGTATGTTTTAATGAAATCCAGTTGATTGTTTATAAAATTCTTGACATTAAGTTATGCACTACAGTTATAATTCAAAACACAGTAACAATGTGCATTTCCAAAAGCCAGAGATCAAAAGTACAGAAAAATCCAGACATTAATAAGCTTTTCCTGGCCACAGTCAAATATTTGCCGCCAAAATAAAGCTAAACAACACTAGAAATTCACAGCAGTCAAATATAATTTCACAGAAATCTTTGAAAATGGTTAAAACCACTCTTTTCCAGGGGAATTGACTAAAACTTAATAAGTAGTTAGAAGAAGTAGCTTTTTATAAATTTGTAAGTCGGGTAAATTGGACATTTTACGACATCAAATTGGGCATAACAAGGAAGTATGCAACTCACTCCAGACCTGATGTTGGTTTGAAACACTGGATTATAGCCACACTTGAGAAGGATGCTTCATCGTCAGCCAGTAGGAGAATGAGGGCTGGCTATGTATACTGAGAAAGCTTTCTTTACCCAGGAATGTATATCCTGGGTGTATACAAATGAGAGAAAAATACGAAGTAAATTATGTGCAAAGAATTACATGGAGAAGAATGTAGTCCATGGTGGCCAAGAGAGACCTAGTGGAAGCAGAATCTTGTGGGGGTAGAAGGAGCAGAATATTGGTAGCGTCTAGCAGAATTAGTTGGATCAGATTTTTCCTGGGAGAAACTGTGGGGCCAGCTCCCTTTATAGGCTTCAATCAAATGGGGATAAAACCATTGCTGATAAAAGCACTAATATAATAATTAAAATACTAGCTACTGTGTACCCAAAGTCAACTAAGTACTTGGTATTGGCTAGGGGGAAAGCAACTAAAGCTTAAAAACTCCCCAACTTTAAAAATCTATAATGCTCAGCCCCACAAAATAATACTAGCTAACTGTATATCCCTCTCCATTACTTTCAACAGGCCTGGGGAGAGGGGTGGTACATTCTTAAGTCGGTGGTGGACATTTGGTGTCTATAAGATAAGGAAAAAAAGGACAGTACAAGATGAAATGGGAGACATGGCACACCAAGGATATTTTCCACCTAAAGGGAAAGAAATGGAAACTTAAGCAAGTGAAATCTCAGGGCAGATGAGCTCGAGGAGTATATTTGATGCACTTTTAATATCAAGGTTATCCCACAGACTTCTGCAATGGTAAAATAAGATGAACATGGGATTTTCCTAAAGTGATCAGTGTCCTGTGATTTGCTTTCCTGTATGCCACCAGGAGCTGTGATGGACTAAAGTATATCCACAAAGCCTCAGAAGCTGGGAGCCACAGGGCAGGCACTGTGCCAAGGTACCTAACCCTAACCCTAAAATAAAAATACTCCTTTCTGAAACTTCTCTACTTCTTGCTTCACCAAGAATCATCACAATAGCCCCGGCAGGCTGTGTGACTCCAGTTTACAGACAGGAAAATGGGACTTGAGAGCACTTATTAGACACATTGCTACAAAATGATACTGACATTCAATGGTACTTTGCTAGTTGGCTGCCATCAATTGCATCGATTGTTTGATGCGATAGAACTCAAAATAATGAAAACAAATAGGATTTGTCCCTCCACCCTTCCCATATTTATCTGGGTTTGATTTATTCATTTTCCCTGGGCCTTGACACACTTCTAAGTTGGAAGTTTCCATTTGTATTTTACATAAAGGTCATAATCAAAGCATTTTCTTACTTCTTTTTAAACTATTTGATATTTCTAGATACTTCAAATATTACTATATATTCTAAGTATGAACTATTAGACTTTGTAACACATACTATTTTTTAAAGAAAAACAGAAGGAAGGAAGGAAAGAAAGAAGGGAGGCCGGAAGGAGTTAGGGAAGGAAAGAAGAAGAAAAGAAAGAAAGGAAGAAATTCTCTTTAATAATGACAGGCCTTCTTGCATTTGGATATGACTAGGAATGAGGAGCGGAGAAGGCAGTGGCACCCCACTCCAGTACTCTTGCCTGGAAAATCCCATGGATGGAGGACCCTGGTAGGCTACAGTCCATGGGGTCGCTAAGAGTCAGACACGACTGAGTGATTTCACTTTCACTTTATACTTTCATGCATTGGAGAAGGAAGTTGGAACCCACTCCAGTATTCTTGCCTGGAGAATCCCAGGGACGGGGGAGCCTGTTGGGCTGCTGTCTATGGGGTCACACAGAGTCGGACACAACTGACGCGACTTAGCAGCAGCAGCAGCAAGAATGAGGAGACCCAGCACAGACTCGGCACCGTATTGAAGTTCTCACTGCATTTATGCAAGATGCTAGAGTGACATCAGTTTCTTTCTCTTCTGTCCAAACTGTAGTCTTTGAAATTTCCCTCGAAGATCTGAGTCTTCCCCTCCATGAACCCTGGGAGGATATGTTATCTGCTCATTTCCATACTTGCAGGGAAATGTGCAGCTATGTGCCAAGCCTATGTAAAAACCGATCTATAAAGAAGATCCCATGGTGCTTAAAAGAAACCTGTCTTAGTAAGCAGTGTTTCTTAACTCACTGTTGGGGAAATTGTTCATGTCTCCATAACTTTCCCCTCAGATTAATTCCATTTCTTCTGATTCTGTTCTCAGAATACAGAATACAGTGGTAATACTGCTGGTAACACTTTGGACATACTCTATGTATTAGTCTTCATCTGACAATAGTAATATTCTTTCTACATCAGATATATAACAGGTCTGGAAACTTAAAGTAGCTTTGTTCCTTTGTAAAGATATTTATTTCAAGGTCATTTTTTTTTTTAGCTGAAAGTATTAACCTACCACTCTGAAAATCTCAGGCATAATTGTCAAAATTTCATAAGCAGTTAACTTTACTGCTATAGCTGAAGAAAAGACATGAAAAAATAGTCAAATGAGGTTAGTAAAAAATTCCAAAGCACTCGTTATTTACAAGTCTTACCTGATCATTAGGGTTATAGTTCATATACATCTTATTTGTTTTTTTCTGTTTTATATGAATTGTTTCATCCGTTTTTAAAGGAGTCAGACAGAGATCGAAGGAGAAAAGGGGAGAAATATTTTTTTTAATATATTTTGTGCATGTGTCACACAAATGACAAAACAATCAACATAAAATTTGGTTTTTAAAAAATAAATGCTTATCTGTGAGAGTTTTAAAAGAGTAAATAACATCAATATTTCAGTGTCAAACCTAATTAACTGGAAGCTTTTCTCCAACTTATATTTTAGAAATATAATTCCTTGTCATAAAATTGATATCATCACCACTTCATGCAGAGACAAATCTGCTTCCAATATGCTTCCATTTTACTATAAAGAAAATAAATCCAAGATTTTTCATTTTCTCTTTTTTCACTTTTTAATGTTTGTTTTTCTTTTCTTTTTTTTTCCTTTCAAGAAATACAATACAGTGCCTCTGCTTATGAGAGATGTCTTGTTATTTTGGTCTCTTTAGTCATTGTGATTACTTTTCTGACTTTATTTACACATCTAATGGTACTCCGCTATCTTTGTAATATTATAATGTTCAGGCCCCTATCCTTTCTTTGGCATTCACTTCATCAATTTGAAATGGACGCATGGAGAGAACTCTGGGGCTGTTTGCACACCCAGAAGCCACCTTATAACTTCCCACCCACAACTAGACCCTCTCAGGAAAGCCTTGTAGTATTGGCTTTGGCCCTTGGCATCATTTGTCCTCTACAAGGCCAGAACTTCTGGTGGGCATCAAATCTTAAAACAGCTCTTACCAAACAAAAGTTACTCTGGTGACTGTGATAGTCACTCAGGACTGAAAGAAAGTAGGCAGGTGCTTGGCTGAGTGAACATCCCTTGACTCTCCCTGCTCCTTCACCCATGCCCATTAATCAGGCCTTGTGGCAGACTCCCAGCAACAGCAGGAGAGCCATGAGTCTGTGTTTGTGTGAAGGAAAGGGAGAGAAGAGAAAGAAAGTGTTAATCCAGACTGGCAAATATGAGAGAGGCCGGTTGGCAATAGCACTTGATTTTGACATCCAGGTACCACTCTTGAAAGATTCTGTGATATCTCCTTGCTTTGAGCACTGTTAACAACCCTACTGACTGTGAGTTAATATATGCCGAAGTGGTGTGAACCAGTTTTAGCTGGTTGTGGTGAATATGAACTCTTCAGAGCCTTCCTTAAATGTTAGGGCCAGTTAGATAGGGTTTGCCCAACTTCTGAGTGATCAAGTCTTGATTGAACCAGGAGGACATGAACAAGCTGATCAAAACCAAAAGAATATCAGCAAAATAAATATTTTCCAGTTTAAATAAAAAAGTAAGGATATTTGCTGATCATATTCTCTGATATATGACAGTACTTCCTGAGTTATAATTAGATCACCAGTTTTATATAATAAAGTTTTTTAAATACCATCATTGATGGTAAAATACACATTATTTGCATTGAATTTTGTTTTCTTGTGGTCATGATTCAACTTCTATCCCTTTTTTAGTAAGTAATTTCTTAATTAAGAGGTGCCAAAAAATGGAGTTAATATGTGTACACTGTAGTCCCCAAACTTTTGTTTTGCACCATTCAACTGGCTGATTAACTTGCCTTTTTGTAAACTCTGGTATATTTCTAAGACACTATAAATAATCATGACAATATCTAATAAAAATAGATGTCATATCACAAAACCACAGTAGAGTTTAAACTTAGTTTAGCAAAATCAACAACTTGCTCACAAGACTGATGAACTGCAGTTATGTGTTTTTTAACAAAAGCATTTCTAGCAACCAGATAAGCAAGTGTCTTCCTGACATAGATGGATGATAGCACATGTGCTAGAAGCAAGTGGAAAATAGGAGCTGTCATCTAGAAAATGACAGAGCCATTTCGAGTCCCTCTAGATTAGCACTCCATCTTCAGCTGAGCAGATATACTGTTAGCTGAAGGTCTACTGCCAACAAATCAGAAGCAAGAGGGCAAAACCCTATCCCTTTGAGATGACTGGAATCATCAGAGGCTCAGAGGCAGCAATGCACGTGATGACCTCCCAGCTTTCTGTAAGGTTTCTGGCATAAGAAACAAAGCCAATAAAACTTCTACCATTTGCTCAGTAAAAAATACAAATTGATCTATTCACCCTAGAAATGTCCCAGTGTTCAAAACCAGTGTAAGCTAGTATAAACAGATTGTTTTTAACACCCTACCTTATTCAAAATTGTCTTACAGATAAGAACCTGATTATAACATCACAAGCTTTGCTGCTTATCTTTATTTTTTAAATTAAGTATTCAGAAATTCATCTTCTCAGCCTTGTGTCACTAAATAAATACTAACTGACTGGCCAGTATCTCGAGAGGCAATTCTGAGGTTAAAAGGAAGGTCCAGAGTACATTGAATTTAGCAAGACACATTTTTCAAATGCAGCAGAGTTTGCATTTTGTAAGGGCTTCCCTGACCTGTTTTGGAGCCTCTAGGGGCCATCCCTTTGTGACTGAGCATAACGCTGCCCTCCACATGGTCCTCTGGCAGAGAAGGAACACTGCTGTCCTGTTAATGGCTTGGGACTGCATGACACACTCTTGATAAAGCCATTCTTGTGACTCTGGGCACAGCAAGCTTGGGCATGGGCAGACTGCTGTCTCATGGTCAGCCACTGGGGCAGCTCTGAGTACTGAGGATCCAACTCCAGTACCATAGGGGAGGTCAGATCAGACCTGTGCATGAGGGTGGTCTACACGTCTGAGAATGGAAATCTCCAAGGGACAGCAATGGACATATCAACAGTTTTGATGCAAAATAATAACTGCCTTATACACATTTTTCTCCATGGCTGAGGTTAGCAAAAGAGAGGGGGAAAAATTATTTTAAAGTGCTTGGAGGCTAAGAATAATAAACAATCCAGTCTCCTATGGGAGAAATTATTTTGTTTCATTCCTGGGTAGTTGCAAAGGCCTTTTAACTCTACCTTGCAGTGACAGGGGTGACAGTTTGGGTATAATTTAGAACTCTCTGGAATCTCCTTACACCTATCAGGCCAAGAGTTGCTCACAGATAGTTCTGTTAATACCATGAGCCAGGGAAAATCCAATTATATTGAGGAGGCTAACTAAAGAAAAAAATATTCTTCCAACTACTTATTTTATCTATATTGACAAAATAATGTCTTCCATGCAGTGGAAAAGAAAGCAATTCCTATTTCTGTGGCATTATAATTTGATTTCAGGTCTGTCAGGTCATATCACACAAAAGCCTTCTTTTCTCCTCCCTCCCCCACTATTTTCTTTTTGTCAATGACGTTCCCCATGATGAGCATTCTGAAAGAATAGCTGCTGCTTCTCTTGTCAACTGGGTTTTGTCAGCTCGGTACACAGGGTCTTGCTTTGCCTTTTCCAAGGTCTCTTTGAAACCTAGGATCACAGCTGGCGCTTCAATCAGGAGTTCACACCGTGAAGAAGCTGGCAGTGAACCCTCCACCAAGTCTGTGGAAGAGGCATCATCTCTTTCCCAGGACACAGTGGAATACACCTTTCATTTTCTCACTGAGAAAGACCGCATCATTCACGAGTCTTTCTTGACAAAAACAATAATAATGTCCCAGCCTCCTAAGGGAGGAAAACATTTTGGGGTTTAAATGGAAGTGTGACCTTAGCTTGTCAGAATGATTTGGCTTTAAGAAATGCAACAATAAATCCTATTTTCTATTGCGGTTTTAAAATCTGGTATAGTAATAAAATTAAGGACATCTTAATTATGTGTATCATGACAAAATGTATCAGTAAGAATATATAAGGAGATAGATTTTTTAAGAATATGCTTATATAATGGAATTTATAGTATCCCCATTTGTAACATGGTATTTCTTTGTTTCTTATAATTTTCAGGGTTAGATTATAATGGAACCTTTTTAAGATAATGTTTTTAATGTTTAAGAACTAATTTATATATGGAGAATGAAAATGAAAGAAAACATTTAATGGCTCTTTACCAAGAAAAATATTGGCAGTGCTAGGCAAATGTGCTATTCAGATTTATATTTCTAGCTGAAATCATGAAACATTAGCAGATAAATCAGAAAATGGAAGCAGAATATGGTCATAATAATTATAACTAAATATTTGAAGTGAAGTTCTTTCATTGTTGTTTTTGCAAGTTGTATGGTTTCATTGTGGTACGTGTTTAACAATTAGTGTTCTAAGTTGTAACTTATTCAAAGAAAATAAGTCTTTAATTATTAATACAGACTGAATCTGAATATGCCAAATGAGGCTGAAAAGTGGTAGATTAAATGCCAAAAAAGTCACTTTGTCCTCAATTATCCGAATACGATTTCAAGAATCATGTTACATGGTTAAACAGCATGTAATCCACTTGCCTCTGACAAAATCACCATCTTTTAGGAAAAACAACCTTTCACATTCTACGTCTTCCATTCTCAATCAAATCACAGCCCAAGGTTACAACATTCATCCAGCATCTTATGGGTAAGATCCATATTTATCCATATTTATTGGGTAATTACTCTTATTATTAATGTTAAGTGCAGCAGAAAATGAGCATTCTATGTACCATAACTTTTGTGAACATAGATGTTTTTCCAATGAAAGTTGACTATATTTTAAAGATACTCTATTACCAAATATATGTTTCTGCATCACCATATCTTAAACTAGACCAAAACCAACAATTAAAAATATAATCAGAGGTACTAGGTTAGTAGAAAATGGCAAGTTATTGTTTAATGGGCATAGAATTTCAGTTTCACAAGAAGAAAAGTTCTGGATTTCTGTTATATTGAGTTGACCAAAAGGTTTGTTCAAGTTTTTCTGTAATGGACAAACTGGCTAACTCAGTACAACAATATGAATATACTTAATGTTATTACAATATACACTTAAAATAGTTAAGATGATAAATTTTATGTTATATATTTTAACATGTTTGTTTAATGTATGTTATAACTTTTTACCACAATTTAACAATTTGTAAACATAATCAGGAGAAACATTCTCCTTCAGATCAAGGAAAGTGAACTAGGTGGGATTCATTATCTTCTTGCCAAAAACCAGCTTTAAGTTACATGAAGCAGTTATAGAGCACGTTGGTAAAGCTGCCATAGGGGTCAAGGAAAACAAGAAGCAACGAGAAGATGATCAATGCCTTTGTCTCCTTGAATAATCTTGCTTTGTGTAGAATAACTGAAATTACCTTTCAGAAAAACCCCTCACAATGATAAGTGTGGCTGGGGAACCTGTGAAAAACACTATAACTAAACAAGGCTTATTGATCCTTGAGACGATCATTGCTTAGGTATTGACAGCAAGGCCAAGGTTCTAAATATCAGACATACCACAGGGAAAAGAAACTCCTCAGATGAAAGTAAAGAAGAAGGAAATAAGATTTGTTGAGCTTGCACTGAATGCTTTACATGTGATATTTCATTTAATTCTATAAGGTAGGTACTATTATCCCAATATTTCCAGTAGGAGAAATTGCATCTGAGAGGCTAAGGAAATTGTCCTATTTTGTCCAAAAAGTATTGATATCATTAGAAGAGGAATGCTAATTCATAGAGTCTGATTCAGTCTAATTTTAATTTCTCTGTTATACCATTTTGGAAAGTCAGGAGTGAAGTTGAGGGTTAAAGGCATAACTAGCATATTCTGTCACTCTGATACTCAGGATGATTTTACACACTGTGTCCATTTATGGTCCCTGGTTCCTGGGAATTGGAGACTGCCTTCTGTAGTGATTATGCACCCCTCACTGTCCTGATTAACCATCATGTCAACATCTATCCTTTTGATGACTGACCATCAATAGAGTAATCCTTAGACACAGACATATGAACAAGATCAGGTGCCTGCCCTCAAGAAGCTGGTGGGAAATGCTGACAGCTAATAAGTCTGCTAAGTACCTGCTACAATCGGGGTGTATGCATAATTCCACTGGGGGAAAGGTTAATACACAAAATGGAGGAAGGAGTTAGTGGAAAAGGAATGGATGGGATATAGTATCTACACCCCAGAGCAATGAGGATGACAGGGGTGTGCTCCATCCGCCAGGCCCAGGGCTCTGCCTAAGGTCCACCTGTGCCTTTTATGAACAGATTCCTAAGGTTTTAGGGGAGTTAAGCAGTACCTAGAATATAAGGCAAACATTATCATTAACTGCAATTGACCAAATGACAGATCAGGAATATCTTATATCCTATTATTGAGGGCTAACTATAGTTCTTAATTAGGAACCAGATGTGTGTGTGGAGGTAGGGGAAAGGGAAAGTAAGAAGGGGATTGTGAAGTAAAGACTATTATTTGTGAAAATCAAAATATCTTTAATAATTTTGAATGGGTATAAACTGATGCTATTCTCTCTATATACACATAGTAAAGGCATGGCATGCCAGACAATGAAAACTTCATTCTTTCATCTTCTTTCATGAACTGGAAATTCATCTTCCAATTTTGTATTATTTTATTTATAAAATCGTTTATATCGATTTAGTTAGATCACCCCAAAGGATTACCTGTAACACTCCAGACACATAATTTGTTGGCCACATGTTAAAAAGCAGTTTTTAAACTCCTGGTATTGCCTGGACATTCTTTGGATTTCTTGCATCTTATGTTCACAATCTGTTACAACAAAAACACTGAAGGAGCGCATGTTGAATGTGGAATATTGCTGTAGAGAGCCAGGCTAAAGCAAACTCCATGAGGTATTTTAGTGGAGGATGCGGGAAAACAACAAAGAGAAAGCCAATGAGATTCACAAACTATAATTAGCTCCATTATATGACTTTTAACTGAATTATTAACAAGCTGTTTAAAGAATGAGGACCTTTATGAGAAAATGTCACACACCCCTTTTTGGTCACTGTTATTGAGTGTTACATGTAAACTACATTTACAAGTCCCGTGGCTATCAAATTTATTTGCTCACAACACAGTTTCCTCAGCATTGTTTGTTATCCAGGAAATTTCACAGCTTTAGAGGACCCAGACTTCAAAGTCAAGGAAGTGAATTTGTAGCATGAGGCCTGGGGACACCAAGGGAGACTATTCGTCAGTGTTAGAAAATTACTAGATTTCTTTTTTTTCTTATTTGTTTATTTATTTTGGAGGGAGGGGGATAGGCTTTTTTAACTACAGGATGCAAATCAGAATTAGGTATCTTCCCATAATTTTGAAAGCGCATGTGTTCACTTTCAAACATGTCTAGATACTAGTTTATCATTTCATAAAAAGTTTAGCCTACCAGACAAAACATTGTTTTATCAGTTGTTGATGGAAGAAGCCTTCCCTTGCTAAACATTGTGCAGTACAGCAGTGTGACCCCCGGGTCATGGAATAACACTGGTGTGCTCATGCTTGCAGGAGCCCTTTTTTTTTTGGTAAGTGGCACCTGCTGTGAGTCTCTCCGTGTAAATACTGAGTGCCTGCAGCAAATCACAGATGTTTTATGCACTAGAAAAAACAGGAAGAAATCACTAAAAAAAAAAAAAAAAAAAAGACAGAAACAGTGTGGAGTAGGTTGGAGCAGGGGGAGAAAAAAAGACTCCTTTACATTTGAGGGGATGTTTGGGGAAATGGATTTAAAATGCATAATGTGAGCACTCTTGTTGTGTGGCTCAGTTTGACCCAGGCTCCATCACAGCCCAGCTGAGAAGGCTCAGGCCTTGTCAGGAGGATGGGGCATTCTTTACATAAGCTGAGTGGGAAAACATGCTTGAAAATTCATTTATACTGTCTATAGTGAGTTGGAGTTCTTAACTTTTTCAATTGTCCTCTTTATTTTATGACATTTAAATGTTTCATAGAACTTAACAACATATTATTTTTTTATGAAAATAAATGGTTTCATTTTGGTGCAAATCTTTCTTATTAGCCAGGGACCACTTCCTGTTACACCTCACTGGGGACTGTCCCCACTACTTCAGTTCGCTTCTTTCTCCTGTCCTGAACATTGACCATTGAGCCTCAAAAAATGAACTTCATGCCTGAATTTATCTTGTTTCCATTATCAGCTTATTTTCACTGTATTTCAAAGCCCTATGATAACATTATTTTATAGATTTCTAAGTAAGTGGTAACAAAGAAAATATTTGTCTCTTCTCCATTTCCCCAACAATTTCTGGACCTCATTTCAAACAGATACATGTTGTCAGAATGGTAATGTGCTTTTCTTTTTTCCAGAAAAACCAAAGAATGTTGTTTGTTTTCACAGGATTATTTATACTTAACACGTTTACATATTAAGTCACATTTGCTCAACTTCTTAAATGACTTCTCTATTTTTTGAGCTCTCATCACATTAAAAATCTACCTCTAATGAATTCTTTGGGGCCTTTTTTTTTTTTCATTTTTATTTTAATATTTGACAGTTTCTTTGTAGAAAGGAAAGAACATTTGAGATAATATTGGATATTTTGCCAAGTCTGTCAAATGTGTAGCACTTTCACTTTCTCAGCTACGTCTCATTAAAATTGTATTCTAATTCTGTCTTAACTTGTTCTCTGTGCTTCATAAGTCATTGCCTGCTCATTACTTGTGGTGTGGGAGATGAAATTTATTCAAACCCAATAGCCAAGATAAAGAATTGAAAGGCAGGCAGCTGGGAGAAACCAAATTAGCCTGTGTTAGTACCTTTCTGCCTGAATATTTGCATCACCACCCATTATGCCACATGTCAGTTTGCATTTGTGACACTATCTGTGTTTAGTTTATAGATTCCTGTTAATATGATATTCTTAGAAATATAGAGATTCTCCCTCCTTTTGTTTTTGTCTTAGAATTAAAACATCCCTGAGTATCTGGGTTGATAAAGAGGAAAACATGATTTTCTACAGTTTTGTATAATTATAGGGTCATTAAAATTGCCCCAAAGATTAATTGTTTCATTGTGTTACAATTCATATTGGTGGGTCGTACAGAAAAGAACATTAGTGACAAAGAGTAAATGTTATACCCTCAGAATGGTTTGAGGGGAAATGGATTTAGAATGTAATATGACTTACAAGCAATTTCACATGGAATCCAAGAGGGAGCTGTGCTTTCTAACCTAAACACTCCATCTTGAGCTTTAAATGTCATGAGAATACACTGTGGAATTCCTAATTTTGAATACAGAGGAGTTTTTGAAGAAAATTGACTAAAAGTGTTGTACTTTGCCATTATAAAATTGAGTTGTTAAGGAATTATATGGTCTAATTACTAAATTTGGTATTTTTGACTACTTTGATTATGAGCAGATATTGTCATTAGCTAGCTAATTAAATTGACTGTAATAACAAGCAGTAATTTAGAAATATGTTCTAAATTAGTTTCTATATGAAAGCAAAGTCTTTGTTGATCTGTGTATGTGATTAATGTCAAGTGTCATGAATTAGCTGAGGGATTTCTGTGTAGAAATATATGCATTTATATAAAAGAGAGATTTATCTACACTGAAAGTGAAAAAAATGAATCTTGATAGGTGCCTAAATATAAGTACTGCTGCATTTTTTCTGATTACTCAAAGAAAATATAGGAAGAACAACACATTTCCTAGAAATGTGATGATTAGGTTTAAATTAGGCTTAACTATCTATACATATAATGCATATGTACAGTGTACATATCCAACCTAGAAACTTTGCAAATAATATATATACATTTAAATTTAAATAGATAGAGCCTGTCAAAGTATATGTAAGATGTGTGGACAAATCTGTCAAATCCATTATAGTACAAAATTACAAAATTACAAAATATTTTATGTGACTAATAAATTGTGCAGATAAGCAGTGGACCATAGTCATAAACAAATTAGCCTTTAATGTAGGTATTTTCTGGTGACCCTCTTGAGAGCATTTATCATGGTGCATTTATATTTGCTTTTTATTTCTTTCCCAGTGTGATATTTGGTTCATAATCTTGGTCATGCTTTTACCTATTAACATTTTGTAAACCATCTAGCAGAGGAGGAGATAGAGTTATAATCTAGGACTAAACTGGAATTGAATAGACCACACACCTGGTGGCTCAGACGGTAAAGCGTCTGCCCACAATGCCGGAGACCCGGGTTCGATCCCTGGGTCGGGAGAATCCCCTGGAGAAAGAAATGGCAACTCACTCCAGTATTCTTGCCTGGGATATCCCATGGACAGAAGAACCTGGTGAGCTACAGTCCATGGGGTCACAAAGAGTTGGACACAACTGAGCGACTTCACTTTCAAACTGGAAATGAATAGACCACACAAACCTAAACTTTGGCATGATTTAAGAGATTCTGTCCAAAGAATTATAAAATTAACTGTTATGTGCATATATGCATACCATGTAAGTAAATCTCAAACACCCAAATTTATGTGGCCTTACCCAGATCCATTCAAGCTTTACATATCTCCCTCTATTTCTCCCATCTTCCCTACTCCAGGCCCTTGAACTAAGCACATGTCTTAGTCCTTAGCTTGTATGGCCTCTACCAGGCAAGTAAAACTTCTGATAGAAATGTGGAAACTGATTTTTTATTCAGATAAATGATTTTTAACACCAAATTTCGGTGTGTATAACCCTTCAATTTGTAACTTAAGCCACATAATTTACAGACTAAAGGGCTCTGCCAAGAAACATACTGAGAAAATGGACCCTATATTCCTGCATATCCAAGCAAGACTTTGATCTGTTTTTTCATTAGCAAAACATCTTTCCCCTTTTTCAGGCTATAATAATCTGGTTGCCAATCATACTTAAATTATTTTATTTGATCCCTTGATTCTTTATTCTCTGGACGTTTTTGTAGTAATAACAGTTACACCAGCAGCACCGTTTCAAAGCAACAAGGAAAAAGTCTTCCCACTCCACAGTCCCAAGTCAGCCAATTCCTTCTCACCACAGAGAAACGAAAAATACCTGTCAGGTCAGTTCAATCGCTCAGTCGTGTCTGACTCTTTGTAACCCCATGAATCACAGCACGCCAGGCCTCCCTGTCCGTCACCAACTTCCAGAGTTCACTCAGACTCACACCCATCGAGTCGATGATGCCATCCAGCCATCTCATCCTCTGTTGTCCCCTTCTTCTCCTGCCCACAATCCCTCCCAGCATCAGAGTCTTTTCCAATGAGTCAACTCTTCTCATGAGGTAGCCAAAGTACTGGAGTTTCAGCTTCAGCATCATTCCCTCCAAAGAAATCCCAGGGCTGATTTCCTTCAGAATGGACTGGTTGGATCTCCTTGCAGTCCAAGGGACTCTCAAGAGTCTTCTCCAACACCACACTTGAAAAACATCAATTCTTCGGTGCTCAGCTTTCTTCACAGTCCAACTCTCACATCCATACATGACCACTGGAAAAATCAAAGCCTTGACTAGATGGACCTTTGTTGGCAAAGTAATGTCTCTGCTTTTGAATATGCTATCTAGGTTGGTCATAACTTTTCTTCCAAGGAGTAAGCATCTTTTAATTTCATGGCTGCAGTCACCATGTGCAGTGATTTTGGAGCCCCCAAAAATAAAGTCTGACACTGTATCCACTGTTTCCCCATCTATTTCCCATGAAGTGATGGGACCAGATGCCATGATCTTCGTTTTCTGAATGTTGAGCTTTAAGCCAACTTTTTCACTCTCCTCCTTCACTTTCATCAAGAGGCTTTTTATTTCCTCTTCACTTTCTACCATAAGGGTGGTGTCATCTGCATATCTGAGGTTATTGATATTTCTCGTGGCAATCTTGATTCCAGCTTGTGCTTCTTCCAGCCCAGCATTTCTCATGATGTACTCTGCATATAAGTTAAATAAGCAGGGTAACAAAATACAGCCTTGATGTAGCAAAAATGAATAAAGGAGGCCATTATTAGTCTACTCTCAGTTTAATGCCCTGTTGTGGCCATCAGTTCATGGGGTTGTACTCTTTCCTTGGAGCTACTGGGTATATCTGTCTTCATGGTTGTTAGTGGTATATAACTCTGTTTAGCACCAGTGGCTGCTGTGGTCAGTGTCAAGGAATTTAGGCCTAATTTTTTGCCTTGAATATTCTTAGATATTCTGGGTTCTTAATCTTTCCTTAGTAGCTGCGTGCCTTCCCATGTATTTCAGCCACAGTAAGGCATTGGTGATGTCAGATCTCAGAGAGCAAAATCCTTGAAAAGTGGGGGGCCTTGTTGGATGATGTTCACATTATTCTTACAAATAGGTATACTCACAAACCCTCTGTTAGCTTTAGTGCATAATACATAAAATAGTATCTATCTGCTTTTCATTACTTAGTAGATCTTCAGAATTGTTTGCCCTACAAAGTATTTTCTTTGTGCATTTTTTTTCTTTTATACAGGTGTATCTTGTTTTATTGCATTGCACTTTATTGTTCTTCACAGATAATGTGTCTTTTTCATAATCAAAGGTTTATGACAATCTTATGTGAAGTAAGTCTACCAGCACCATTTTTCAAAAAGCATGAGCTCACTTCATGTCTCTCTGTCATATTTTAGTAATTATCACAGTATTTCAATTTTTTTCATTATTATTGTATTTGTTATGGTGATTTGTGATCAGGGATCTTTTTTGTTACTATTGCAAAAAGATTACGACTCACTGAAGACTCAAATGATGGTTAGCATTTTAGCAATAAAGTATTTTTTAATTAAGGTATTTATATTTTTTATTTACAACGTAATGCTACTGCGCAGCTAATAGACTATGACAGAGTGTAAACATGGCTCTTATATGCATTGAGAAACCAAACATGTTGTGTGACTTGCTTTACTACGCCATTAGCTTTATCATGCTGGTCTGAAAGCAAACCTACAAAATCTCCAACGCATGCCTATGTTTTAGTTTGTTGAGATATGATTCTAAATTGCTATGACTTGTTCCAATAGCTGAATTACTTAAGTGCTGCTAGATATAAAGATTTTCTTTGAGAGTCCCCATTCAGACCAGATGTACAGGCCTCTGCCTACAAAAACTAAAATGAGTCCTAATTAACAAATGAATGCCTTCTTTTAAGGCAGTATCATCCCTCAGTTTTCTACCATTTAACATCCAGTATCCTTGCCCGTTTATACTCCTCTTGGCGTTTCAACCTATTTCTTCCATATCTCCTTTCCCATCCCAGATAATTGTGCACTTAGTCACCACAGATGAGCAAACAAACTCAGGGACGTTAAATTGCCAGCACTAAAATGGTCACATCAAAGATATACAAAAAAGAAAAAAAAAAAAAACACGTAAGGTATATCTTCAAATTGTTAAGGGACAAATTTCAAAAGAAGGTAAGATTATAACTCTCATATACATAAAATGGACACATGTCAAAGATATGCTTTTAATTCATAAATTGAATAGTGAAACTGGCAAGATGTTACAACTGGTTCAAAGAAGAATCCAAAGAACAGACACATAAATAAATTACCAATACTGAAATGAATTTCCAAATAAATAGAAAACTGGTTTCTTCTACAACTGGGGAGCCAATTTGAAACCCCATAAATTAGAATTGATTTGCTTATCTGTGCATAAGACTTATTTTCATGACAATCAGTCTTCTACAAGTTACTTTCTAGTTTTAGTTCAGTTTAGTCACTCAGTTCTGTCCAGCTCTTTGCAACCCCATGGATGCAGCACGCTAAGCGTCCCTGTCCATCACCAGCTCCTGGAGCTTGCTCAAATTCATGTCCATCAGGTCGTTGGTGCATCCAACCATCTCATCCTCTGTCATCCCCTTCTCCTCCTGCCTTCAATCTTTCCAGCATCAGGGTCTTTTCCAGTGAGTCAGTACTTCACATCAGGTGGTCAATGTATTGGAGTTTCAGCTTCAGCCCTTCCAATGAATATTCAGGACTGATTTTCTTTAGGATTGACTCGTTGAATCTCCTTGCAGTCCAAGGGACTCTCAAGAGTCTTCTCCAACACCACAGTTCAAAAGCATAATTCTTCAGAGCTCAGCTTTCTTTATAGTCTAACTTTCATATCCATACATGACTACTGGAAAAACCATTGCTTTGACTAGACAGACCTTTGTTGGCCAAGTAATGTCTCTGCTTTTTAATATGCTGTCCAGGTGGGTCATAGCTTTTCTTCCAAGGAGAAGAGTCTTTTAATTTCATGGCTGCAATCACCATCTGCAGTGATTTTGGAGCCCAAGATAATAAAGTCTGTCGCTGTTTCCATTGTTTGCCCATCTATTTGCCATGAAGTGATGGGACTAGATGCCATGATCTTCATTTTCTGAATGTTGAGTTTTAAGCCAGCTTTTTCACTCTCCTCTTTCACTTTCATCAAGAGGCTCTTCAGTTTCTCTTCACTTTCTGCCATATGAGTGGTGTTATCTGCATATCTGAGGTTATTGATATTTCTCTCAGCAATCTTGATTCCAGCTTGTGCTTCATCCAGCTTGGCATTTTGCATGATGTACTTTGCATATACGTTAAATAAGCAAGGTGACAATATACAGCCTTGATGTACTCTTTTCCCAAATTGGAACCAATCTATTGTTCCATGTCCAGTTAAACTGTTGCTGCTTGTCCTGCATACAGATTTTTCAGGAAGCAGGTAAGGTGGTCTGGTACTGCCATCTCTTCAAGATTTTCCATAGTTTCTTGTGATCTACACAGTCAAAGGCTTTGGCATAATCAATAAAGCAGAAGTAGATGTTTCTCTGGAATTCTCTTGCTTTTTCTACGATCCAACGGATGTTGGCAATTTGATCTCTGGTTCCTCTGCTTTTTCTAAAACGAGCTTGAACATCTGAGAGTTCATGGTTCATGTATTGTTGAAGCCTGGCTTGGAAAATTTTGAACATTGCTTTGCTAACATGTGAGATGAGTGCAATTGTGTGGTAGTTTGAACATTCTTTGGCATTGCCCTTCTTTGAGATTGGAATGAAAACTGACCTTTTCCAGTCCTGGGCCACTCAAAAAAAATTTGAGTTTTCCAAATTTGCTGGCATATTGAGTGCAGCACTCCAACGGCATCATCTTTTAGAATTTGAAATAGCTCAACTGGAATTCCATCACCTCCACTAGCTTTATTTGTAGTGATGCTTCCTAAGGCCCACTTGACTTCACATTGCAGGATGTCTGGCTCTAGGCGAGTGCTCACACCATTATAGTTACCTGGGTCATGAAGATCTTTTTTGCATAGTTCTTCTGGGTATTCTTCCCACCTCTCCTTAGTATCTTCTGCTTCTGTTAGCTCCATACCATTTCTGTCCTTTGTTGTACCCATCTTTTCATGGAATAAATCTTTAGTGTCTCTAATTTTCTTGAAGAGATCTCTACTCTTTCCCATCCTATTGTTTTCCTCTGTTGCTTTTCATTGATCGCTGAGGAAGGCTTTCTTATCTCTCCTTGCTATTCTTTGGAACTCTGCATTCAAATGGGTATATCTTTCCTTTTCTCCTTTGCCTTTTTTTCTCCTTTTTCTCTTTTGCTTTTGTGCTTCTCTTCTTTTTTCAACTATTTGTAAGGCCTCCTCAGAAAACCATTTTGCCTTTTTGTATTTCTTTTTCCTGTGGATGGTCTTGATCACTGCCTCCTGTACAATATCACCAATCTCCATCCATAGTTCAAGCAGATCCATTAGACAGACAGATCCATTAGATCTGTCTATCAGATCTAATCCCTTGAGTCTACTTGCCACTTCCACTGTATAATTTAAGAGATTTGATTTAGATCATACCTGAATGGTCTAGTGGTTTTCCCTACTTTCTCCAATTTAAGTCTGAATTTGGCAATAAGTTCACGATCTGAACTACAGTCAGCTCCCAGTTTTGTTTTTGCTGACTCTACAGAGCTTCTCCATCTTTGGCTGTAAAGAATAGAATCAATATGATTTTGGTATTGACCATCTGGTGATGTCTATGTGTAGAGTCTTTTCTTGTTTTGTTGGAAGAGGGTATTTGCTGTGGCCAATGAGTTCTCTTGGCAAAACTCTGTTAGCCTTTGCCCTGCTTCATTTTGTACTCCAAGGCCAAATTTGCCTGTTACACCAGGTATCTCTTGACTTCCTACTTGTGCATTCCTACTTTCTACTTTACAATCCTACGTTTACTTTTGCCTTTCTACTTCCTACGTTCTACTTTACAAGGTTATAAAATGTTTCTTAAGTGATACAGGACCAAATATTCCCTAGAGGCTCCTACATACATAAAAAAGAAATCTGGTAATTTATTTTGGATATCCTGAAGTTTTATATTGTTCTTTACCGATTTTTTAAATCTTCTTATTTTAGTAATGAATGAATGAATACACTTGATTAGACTTCTGCCCATATTTAGGATAAATTATTCATTCATTCAACAAATATTATTCCATACCTACTGTTCCTGTATTTCTATGTTTTGGTTGCTAAAGATCGTATAATTAACAAAACAGAGACAGTTTTGTCTTTTATTCAAATGGGGAAAGAAATATAAAATGAATGAATAAACAAGCAAATTATTATTATATTTGTCAAATGATGTTTGCATCACTGATGGTAAAAACTCAAAGTCTGCACTGATGCCAAATTGAATCTCAGAGACAGAGTTTCAGGTGAAGTAGAAAAGAATAGCTTTATTGCTTTGCTAGGCAAAGGGGACCACAGCAGGCTTGTGCCTGAAAACTGTGTGCCCCAACCCAGGAAGACTTGGTGAGGAGTTCATAGCAATGGTTCAAAGGTAGGGTTGCTAATAAGGATCAGGGTATGTGCAGGGCCTGCATTTCTTTAATCTGGCTTCAGTTGGTCTCCTGATGAGCTTCTCAAGGTTATCAAACTTCTCTGGGAAGAAGAAGGTCCAGTGACCTTCTCCAGAATGAAGAAAGCTAACATCTTCCATATGTTGGGGTTTTACTTCTGCAAGAAAGCCCAAAGATATTGTTATGTGTATCCTGTAAGGTGGGACCAGGACCCTGCCCCAATGATACACTATTCTTTCTTACCAGTTCCTCCCTTCTCTCTGCATCCACTCCTTTCCCTGATTAGCAACTGTTCAGATCTGCCCTTTTCCTTTGTTTAGCCTAAGATAGTGTAATAAGCCAAGGCTCTAACCACCCCTTTGGGTTACTCAGCACTGAGTACTCCCATGTGTACCTGCGTCACCCACATGTTAATAAACTTGTTTGTTTTTTGTCTTCTTACTCTGTTTGTGGCCAGTCTGATTTATAGGGTCCCAGTAGGAGAACCCGGAGAAGGTGATGGCACCCCACTCCAGTACTCTTGCCTGGAAAATCCCATGGATGGAGGAGCCTGGTAGGCTGCAGTCCATGGGGTCTCGAAGAGTCGGACGTGACTGAGCGACTTCCTTTTCATTTTCACTTTCATGCATTGGAGAAGGAAATGGCAGCCCACTCCAGTGTTCTTGCCTGGAGAATCCCAGGGACGGGGGAGCCTGGTGGGCTGCCGTCTGTGGGGTCACACAGAGTCGGACACGACTGAAGTGACTTAGCAGCAGCAGCAGTAGGAGAACCTAAGATGGGTAAAGGAGAGATTTTTCTTCCCTTAGAAAGGCTTTGAGCTTAGAAGTGGAAAGATGCAATATAGATTTAATATTGGCTGCTGTGTGAGATGGGGCCAGGATTTATTATAGATCGATCAAGGAAGCTCTGAGTCTACTGAAAGATTATGGTGGCTTGGAGTAGAGCAGTAGTTGTGGAAACAGGAAGAGTGCTCTTTTTTGCTGAATATTTTACCAGTGAGGCTACCAGAGAATTTCTGCTCAACCCAGCAGGAACAGAAAATAACTTCACAAAACTCAAATAGTCCATTTTTTTACTCTCGAAAAATTTTTCTCAATTCAAAGACACATGATTGTCAAAATGCAAAAGTATTCGCAGAAAATTATTTTTATTTTGTCCTGTTCAATATATATAAAGACAGCCTGTTGTTTGTGCCTTTCTCTTTACTGAGCCTATAATGGATGCTTGTCTACAAACTAGAAAAACTTACTTTGAGTGAGGCAAGAAAGGAGAAAATTGAAAGAATACCATTAGTTTATGGAAGGGTTGGACCCATGTGTTTTAAGCTGATGAGGGAGATTAAGTTTCCAGATTTTTTTGATGGGAGGTTAACATGAGAATAAATATGTTTAATACATACAACTTGAAAAATGAAGAAAAATAAAAATACAAAACATAAAATTAAGTATATGTATGCAGTTATGTATCAAATGAGAATTATGCTTATGCCAGAAGTGATGCTTTTTTTTTTTTTTTTTTTTTTTAGTAACTGATGAGCATGCAGTTATAAAAAATGATCTCTGTGGCTCAGGTTTAAAAAAGAATTTTTCCTTTATTGTTCTGTGGGAATCTAGCTGGGTCATTGCAGCCTTTCATCAGATGTCTCAAGGAAATACTTGTTAAATTAAACACACACACACACACAAATTTCCAGGCCAGATTGCTAAATGTTCTGATTCAATATATTTGAGTTGATACCTAGAAATCTATCCTTCACAACTTTGTAGCGATTTTGACATTCAGCCAGTATGAAGACCCATGAGTTAAGCCACAACCTACACCTGAAAATTTGTTTCATTTACTGCTCAAAAAAAGAGAATCTGAGAATAAAGATTAACTTGCTTATTTGAAGCTACTCATTTTCTTAAGTCACAGAATGTTGGTGTACAAAGAAGATCATCTTGTCAAAAAGAAAACAAACAGATGAGGCAACTATGGCCTAAAAGACAGTATCCATAAAATGTCTGCCTTGCACTGTACATTGCTTGAAAATTATATTTAACATTTTTTTTCAGATGTTTTCCTTACTATATTAATATGCATTTATATTTATTTAATTTCTGTCTATTTTCAGAAAGTAAAGTGACATTTAACAAATATACAACAAAATAGTGGGGAAAAGAAAGGAAGGGAGGAAGGAAAGAAAGAAGGAAGGAAGACCAAGATAAGGAAAAGGTAAATATTGCAGTGATCATTCATCAACTTTGTGACGATAAATTTAGATTGGCTTCCTCACTCCATCACTTTAAGGGCAAAAAGAGTAAACTACAAGTTTCACTAAAGGTAAATGGCAAGGTTTCTTTTGCATTACTTATTTTCCTCCTTGTATGAAGCCATAAATTGCTCAGTTACTCATCAAGGGCTATAAGTCATAGCACTGATGAGGAAGTGGGACCCCTTCCAGGGCCCAAGAATGGGCTCTTGTCTAACACGGAAATGAATTGTCCAAAGAGATACATGTGCTGTCAACTAAGAGATTTCTTAGGAAAGGGCACCCAGGCGGAGAGCAGTAGGGGTAAGGGAACCCAGGAGAACTGCTCTGCCACGTGACTCACAGTCTTAATGGCGATAGGATTCGTTTCCAGGCTGTCTCTGGCCAACCATCTTGCTTGTACCTATATTTGATCCAACTCAGGATCCTCCTTGGTGGTGCATGCATCTCTCAGCCAAGATGGATTCCAGAGTGAAATCTTCCGGATGTTGGCAGGATATATGTCTCCTCCCTCCTCCTTCTGGCTCCTCCTGAATTCTTGCAGTTAGTTTTCAGTGGCAGCACAGCCACTGTTCTTCATCGGGATCTCCTACTGTGAGACAGCTCATGCAAGGTATCATCCTGCCTGGTCAAGGCAAGCAGTTTCCATCAGTGGCTCCCTAACAGCGCTAGAGACATTAGCCCACACTAAACTTTCATTCCATAATGCTAAGGCTCTGCACATTTCAGAAGGAGATTTAGAGGTCACCTAAGACTATGTGACCCACGTTCATGTATACATGACATCACATTGGAAAAGCATTTCCTCAAATTTGAACAAAAGTTTTAAAAGCATTCCTAAAAGGAATTTGTTTTTGTCCTAGTTTTTAGTTTGCAGCTCTAAGCGCCAAGGTGAAATACCTGAGTTTCCATTTATCTGAACCACTATTATTGAGATTTCTTTTTACTTTTTCTCACAGGACACTACTTAGAATTCTTCAGTCATTTCAGTGTCTCAAACTTCATCTTTCCCAATTTTAAGTATTTTACTTAGAACAATAGCGGGAAATAAAAATGAAAGAAAAACAGTTCGGTCCTAGGCTCCTAAAAATTATTGAGCTACCAGTGTCCCTCATTTGTTGTAGTTGTGCTTGCTACCATTGTTATGACTGCCCTGTCTTTTGTGTACCTTGAATAGTTCTTGCTTTTAAAATGTTTATCCAGTGTTTCACATACTTCCCTTGACTTCCCACTGATAAAACTTCAGTGTAATTAAAGTATTTATATGAACACTGCTGAATTCAACTTGCATTATTTAGACACACAAAGGAAAATTCCTGGCATTTCCAAGTCACAGTTGTATAATCAGATGACATAGTGTCAGTTGGTTTAAGGATACCTTTATGCCCAGTTTTGGGTTTTTTTTAAAATGTGAAGTTGCTGTTCTCTTTCTATTCTATGTATTTTTCAGTGAAATTAATTTTACCAGATTATGCTTCAATTTTACTGACTTTTTTAAATGAAGCGGTTTAAAAAGTCACACTGGACTTTTTTCGGTCATTTCATTAACTTAGGAAAAAGGACCTTATCTGGACAGAGAGAAAGGCAACTCATCACCATTCAAACAGGCCTAAAGGAAGCCTTTTTTTTTTTTTTTTTTTTTTGCCGTTAAGTCTTGCCCCTTGACACATCCTTATTATGGAAATAAATGTAACGTTGAATAAGTTAATGTCATTCTTTTGGAATTATGACATGGAGGGGAAGAATTAAAGCATGCTGGGAATGTTGGTATGAATTGATTTACAAAAGAAGTTGCCACATTTGTTTTTATTGTGGTTAAAACTCTAGTTTAGGAAAAGACAAAAGGGCAAGGATTTGGGGAGTTTATGGATGAATGTGGATCTAATGAAGAGAGTCCATTGGTTCCCCAGGCTGGGGTAAGATTCCCACAGTCCTGAACAAACAGTTCTCAGCCTATAATTTTCTAAGCCTTTGTTTCCCGACTTTGGAATTCTGACTACCAGCATGTTACCAAGCCAACTGAGTTCACTACAAAGATCCAGTGAAGCTCTTTTTATCACAAAGATCAAGACAACAATTGTGTGCCTACAAGAAAAGAACAACTAAAGCCATCCAACAAGCATTAAAAGAACAATTCTAGAGATAGATGCCTTTGAACTCCAATAATGGGCAACATTCAGTCCTTAGATTTGAAATCCCAAGTTAAAAGAATTCATTACCAATTGCCTTTCCTTGTAATTATAAGAGCTGCTGGCAGCAAGTATATTCAGCAGCATTAATTTTGTCAAATGTGATATTTTGCAGTTTTTTTGAATCTCATAAAATGGTCATATTATAAATCTACTTTATAGATTTTGTTTTGTTTATTATGGAGTTCATTTATGAAATAGAAGAAATCTAAATTTTGCCTTGGCTTTACCCCAAACCACAAAAAATGGAGCATTGTTTTAAAAAAGATCATTCTGAAATATCACTTCCTGAATGTAAAGTATGCTGTTTTTGTACAGATACATTCCACTGACATGCGCAATGCCCAGCTGAGAAAATAAAAAAGGACAGTCAGTTTAGACATTCCCCTCTCTTTTAGCTGTGACCTGTGAACAATTTCAGTTTCATGTGAGGGAAAATAAAAAAGTAGGCATTTCCATTTTCATGTAAACACTTCATCTTCTGATGGTATGGGAGCATTTTAAACTAAATCTGAGCAGGCATGAGTAATTCAGAATAAATATTCTATTTGAAGAACTTTGACCACTATTATTTTTGTGGACCCTATATTTAAGCCTTACAAATAGCTTCCGGGATTCAGTCATTCCTTATCATGAACTTCATGACAAGCTATTTATTTGTTTTTATGTGACCATGCACACTTTTTTTTTTTCCCCTGCATAAGGAAGACTAAAGAAGCAAATACTGGTACTTCATTTTGGGAAGGATTGAGTGAGTTTTACGTTTGACAGAAATCTAATTGTACCACCCCAAACCAGAGCAGCTTGTTTTTGTCCAATGTGAACAACATGCTGCTTCTAGAAAACTTGTCACACTTTTCTTGCTAAAAAGGAAAGGATAAAGAAAAGTTCACTGATAGAATAAGTACTCTTGGATTTTGTTTTTTAACTCAGATTTTAACAATCTTTTTTTTATATTTTATGTATAAAATTTAATTGTTTTTCAGATTGGTAAAACACAACACAAAAATCCCACCACAAAGTGAAAGGCAAATGACAAAATGGAAAAGTATTTAATATACATGTATAATGATTTTTTTTTTTTATTAAGGTATAATTAATTTAAAATGTTATGCTGGTTTCAAGTGTGCAGCCAAGTGATTCAGGGGTTTTTCAGATTCGTTTCCATTTTATGTTATTACAAGATATTGGGTATTGTTTCCTGTGCTTTACAGTAGGTCCTTGTTTACCTATCTTATATGTAGTAGTACTCCGACTCTTTGAGACCCATGGACTGTAGCCCGTGAGGCTCCCCTGTCAATGGGGATTCTCCAGGCAAGAATACTGGAGAGGGTTGCCATGCCCTCCTCCAGGGGATCTTCCCAACTCAGGGTCAAACCCAGGTCTTCTGATTTGCAGATGGATTCTTTACCATCCGAGCCACCAGGGAAACCCATAAATAGTTGTGGGTATCTGTTAATCCCAAACTCCTAAATTACCTCTCCACCCCCACCTTCCCCATCCTCTTTGGTAACCATAAAATTGTATCCTGTGATTGTGAATCTATTCATGTTTCATAATTTTGTTCCTTTGTATCTTTTAAAGAAATATTAATTTATTTATTTGGCTGTACCGGGTCTTAGTTACAAACCGTGTGGTCTTTTAGTTGTGGCACACGAACTCTTAGTTGTGGTATGTGAGATCTAAATCCCTGACCAGAGATCAACCTGGACTCCTCGCATTGGGAGCATGGAGTCTCAGCCACCAAACCACCAGGAAAGTCTTTGTATCATTTTTTTTTTAATTATACAAATAAGTGCTATCATATGATATTTGCCTTTCTCTCTCTGATTGATTTCACTTAATATGATAATCTCTAGGTTCATTCACATTGTTGTACATGGCATTGTTTCATTCTTTCTATGGCTGAGTAATATTCCATATTGTGTGTGTGTGTGTATGTGCATACCTCACACCTTCTTTATCATTTCATCTATTGATGGACATTTATTTAATTATCTATTATTAATGTATGATTATATTTAAGTTCTAATGCTATGCCAGCAAATTTTATGCCACAATCAATATGGAGATTCACTTTGGGGTATGTAGATGAATTATATATATTAATTTCTTACATGAGAAATTGTAAATTTGGCAAACAGCTTCTCTTTATCTGTAAATAGTTAGTTTTAGTACATTGCCTACTAGATTTCAGAGTATTTTAGAGTATCATTAAAAGATTAAAAGATTTCAGAGTATCATTAAAAAATTTTAGACTTTTTTTTTTAGATCTACATTTGAATACTGCTGCTGCTGCTAAGTCGCTTCAGTCGTGTCCGACTCCGTGTGACCTCATAGACGGCAGCCCACCAGGCTCCCCAATCCCTGGGATTCTCCAGGCAAGAATACTGGAGTGGGTTGCCATTTCTTTCTCCAATGCATGAAAGTGAAAAGTGAAAGTGAAGTCTCTCAGTCATGTCTGACTCTTAGCAACCCCATGGACTGCAGCCTACCAAGCTCCTCCATCCATGGGATTTTCCAGGCAAGAGCTCTGGAGTGGGGTGTTGCTGGTAAATAATAGAACTGCATTCATCATTAGGCAATTCTTAACTAAAAGTAGATTGGTATATTTAACTGTACAGCAGAGATGGACACAACAGTGTAAATCAACTATACTTCAAAAAAAAGCAGATTGGTAAATTATGTTCTTAGAGAAAAAATTCTGTAAATCAAATATAATTTTTATAAGGGTCATTTAATGTTATATTTTCACCAAGACCTTGATGACAAACTTCTTAGAAAAAAAGGAGGGACCATAAATTCCATATTTAATTACTGACAGACAGTTAATTTATATCCTGCATGGTGTAATCAGGTTCTTAGAACAGCCAGTCCTATATATTTTATTAACAAGCTCTTAGAACAGGAATTGCATTTGAGTCCAACAGTCAAAGGTCTAAGCAAGTGAAGAGGAAAGAGGAGGAAGGAATGATTTTATATACCAGGGCACAATAAGGGAGGCTGCTGAGAAATATAATTTGTGACCTGCCTGCTTTTAGGTCAACAAGTAATAACATAGGGTATTTTGGCAAAGAACTCTGGGTGTGAACTACCATAAGTCAAAATCTATTGCTACTGTTTATATTAGGCTTTCACAATGTAGAGAAGATGAAGTGAAAGCAGTATTGAAAAATGTGTGCCAAGGTACTTGCTCTTCTTTTAGATCCTGGTAAATGTATAAAGGTTTCTTGACGAGATTTTTGGTGCCAGTAATACAAAAGAGAAAGCATTCAGTCAGTATGTACGTTGAAATTGTTACTTACCCATGTATGTATATGTGGTAGAAGAAGAAAATTTTTTCTTCCTAGACCAGAAAACTAAATTGACAGAGACAGATGCTAGACCTGAAAACTAAACTGACAGAAACAGATTGACAGGAGAAAAAAAATACAGATTTATTTAATGTAAGTTTGACATGGCACAATAGCTTTCATAAGAAATAAAGACCAAAGAAACATTTAAGCCTAAATGTCTTTATACTAGGTTTGATGAAGAGTGAAAAATTATGGGAAAATGTAATGTGAAAAAGGGAATGAGCTAAGGGTAGTAAACTGGGGGAAACCTAGCAAGACCAGTTCATTTGGACTCCTCCTGGTGTCCTGCCATCTTCAGAGGTAAGGATGCTCTTGTCTACCAAAGGAGGGTACCCGTCACATGGTTGTTTTATGATCTCCCTCAGGAAAGGAGGAGGTCAGAGAGTTCTTCTGCATCTACTATTTCTCAAAATTCCTTAGCTTTAAGTATTCAATATTCTGAGGCTTCTCCAATGACTCAGTGTGGATAAAGAATCCTCTTGCAATGCAGGAGATATAGGAGACATCGGTTCAATCCCTGTGTTAGGAAGATCCCCTAGTGAGGGAATTGGCCACCCACTCCAGTATTCTTGCCTGAAAAATCACTTGGACAGAGGAGCCTGGCGGGCTACAGTCCAAAGTATCGCAAAGAGTCGGACACGACTGAGCATCTAAGCACAGGCATGAGCTTTATATATGCCAATATAACATATTTTACAATAATGTTTTCTGAACCCCGGCGATGTGTATGTGTATGTATATATTTACATATATCACACAAAAACACATATGTTATATGTGTGCTTAGCCACTCAGTTGTGTCCAACTCTTTGCAGCCCCATGGACTGTAACCTGGCAGGCTTCTCTGTCCATGTGGATTCTCCAGGCAAGAATACTGGAGTGGGTTGCCATGCCCTCTTCCAGAGGATCTTCCCAACCCAGGGATCGAACCCAGGTCTCCTGAATTACAAGTGGATTCATTACTGTCTGAGCCACCAGGGAAGCCCAGTAATACTGGAGTGGGTAGCCTAACCCTTCTCCAGGAGACCTCCCCAACCCAGGAATCAAACCGGGGTCCCCTGCATTGAAGGCAGAGTCTTTCCCAGCTGAGCTATCAGGGAAGCCCGTATAGGCTTATAAATGCATATAGGCCCACCTGAAGCTTCTAATTTGTCTCCGAAAAGTAAAAAAGAACTGTGGATAGAATCAAAATAGATGGAAAACTCTTATCTTTTTGCAAAATTATGTAATTTTTATATCTATGAAACTTTGGTTTGGCTGTGTAATTCTGAGCATTTGGATCATGCATAATTTCTTTGTCTTTAAACATAATATTAGCACTTCTAAGTTGACTTTTGTTTCCTGAGAATTTTTATGTGAACCCTTTCTAAGCACACGGCCATTCAGTTCATTTCATTTCAATTCAATTGCTCAGTCGTGTTTAACTCTTTGCGACCCCATGAATTGCAGCATGCCAGGCCTCCCTGTCCACCACCAACTCCCGGAGTTCACTCAAACTCACGTCCATCGAGTCAGTGATGCCATCCAGCCATCTCATCCTCGATCATCCCCTTCTCCTCCTGCCCCCAATCCCTCCCAGAATCAGAGTCTTTTCCAATAAGTCAACTCTTCGTATGAGGTGGCCAAAGTATTGGAGTTTCAGCTTTAGCATCAGTCCTTCCAAAGAACACCCAGGACTGATCTCCTTTAGAATGGACTGGTTGGATCTCCTTGCAGTCCAAGGGATTCTCAAGAGTCTTCTCCAACACCACAGTTCAAAAGCATCAATTCTTCAGCACTCAGCTTTCTTCACAGTCCAACTCTCACATCCATACATGACCACAGGAAAAACCATAGCCTTGACTAGACGGACCTTTGTTGGCAAAGTAATGTCTCTGCCTTTGAATATGCTATCTAGGTTGGTCATAACTTTCCTTCCATGGAGTAAGGGTCTTTTAATTTCATGGTTGCAGTCACCATCTGCAGTGATTTTGGAGCCCAAAAATATAAAGTCTGACAATGTTTCTACAGCTTCCCCATCTATTTCCCATGAAGTGATGGGACCAGATGCCATGATCTTCGTTTTCTGAATGTTGAGCTTTCAGCCAACTTTTTCACTCTCCTCTTTCACTTTCATCAAGAGGCTTTTTAGTTCCTCTTCACTTTCTGCCATAAGGGTGGTGTCATGTGTATATCTGAGGTTATTGATATTTCTCCTGGCAATCTTGATTCCAGCTTGTGCTTCTTCCAGCCCAGCGTTTCTCATGATGTACTCTGCATAGAAGTTAAATAAGCAGGGTGACAATTTACAGCCTTGACGCACTCCTTTTCCTATTTGGAACCAGTCTGTTGTTCCATGTCCAGTTCTAACTGTTGCTTCCTGACCTGCATACAGATTTCTCAAGAGGCAGGTCAGGTGGTCTGGTATTCCCATCTCTTTCAGAATTTTCCACCTTTTATTGTGATCCACACAGTCAAAAGCTTTGGCATGGTCAAGAAAGCAGAAATAGATGTTTTTCTGGAACTCTCTTGCTTTTTCCATGATCCATTGGATGTTGGCAATTTGATCTCTGGTTCCTCTGCCTTTTCTAAAACCAGCTTGAACATCAGGAAGTTCACGGTTCACATATTGTTGAAGCCTGGCTTAGAGAATTTTGAGCATTACTTTACTAGCGTGTGAGATGAGTGCAATTGTGTGGTAGTTTGAGCATTCTTTGGCATTGCCTTTCTTTGGGACTGGAATGAAAACTGACCTTTTCCAGTCCTGTGGCCATTGCTGAGTTTTCCAAATTTGCTGGCAGATTGAGTGCAGCACTTTCACAACATCATCTTTCAGGATGTGAAATAGCTCCACTGGAATTCCATCACCTCCACTAGCTTTGTTCATAGTGATGCTTTCTAAGGCTCACTTGACTTCACATTCCAGGATGTCTGGCTCTAGACATCCATTACCCATCTCCTTTTATTAGAGTTTTCAAAAATTGAAAGAGAAAATGAATGCAGCCTAATCCTTTAGTTTCTCTTGTAGAGAAACAGGTCTACTACCCAAAGTAGAATTTCATGAGAGAAAAAAAGCTTACTTTAGATTTCCATCTCTAAAATAAAACCTGTGGTATGCCCCCAGTTGAACCACACAGTTGAGTTAAGAGTTCCATCAATTGCAGGGGGATTCTCCCCTTTTTCATTCTCACTAGGGGGAGGAGGGACAGCACATGATATCAAAAATAAGGGTGATGGCTATTGCCTTCTTCTGACAAGAACAGCCACAGATTGTTCTTTGTTCACAACTCACTGTGTCCCTTACCCTCCTGGTCACAATTCACAGAAATGTGATCTGAACCTAAACCAAGGCAACTACATGCCATGTTCACCAGGCTCCGTGACAGACCAACTCACAAGCTCAAGCTAGTAGATAAGCATGAAGAAGCAGGGATGGGAAATCTAAGTGCTATTCCCTGTTTTTCACACTTTAAATATACTATGTCCACTCTTCACAAGACCCCACATGGCAAATAATTTTAGCACCATTTTACAGATGGAAAAACTGACAAGTAGAAAGAACAGACTTAAGAAGGTTACCTTTCTACCACCACATACCTAGGAAGTGGTTGAGCTTTGATTCACACCAACCTTTGTCTGACTCCAGTTTGTTATTTCAGCCATGTTGTTGAAGATTATTAGTTATAAGTGGGTCATTATCTTTTAGTGGATAAGTATAGCAGGTCTCTCTGGTCATTTGCTAAAATAAGTTGTAGAGTTTCTTAAGAATCAAGGAAGGATTGTGTCTTATTTGTCTCTGTATTATTTATGAAGACTAGCTCAGTATTCGCATAAGAGATGATCAAGTAACAATAATTGAATGGATCATGCATACTTCAGAATTTTTTTTCAGGTTGTTGGAAATGACATTAAAACAGTACATTTGTGTAAATTTAAGATGTACATTTAAATTTTTTAATTATGCTAGAGATTGTATGATGATGTAACACAGAAGCCATTAGCTGTTGCATTCATTCACTGTTCCCTAATTTATTACTTTATTAAGAGATAAACAAATCCATGTATCAACTGGACTCTTAAAATTGCTTTCACCTTGGTGCATCTCTGAGTCTCAATTTAGAAGTAAAATTTTAATCTGGGAAGAAAAAGATCTCATCATATATTGGATCATTTAAAACCCAAATATCAGCATAAGGAATCTGTAGATGAGACATTAAAGTCAATGGATATGCTAATGAATGTCTCACATGCTTGCCAAAATAAAACAAAATTCTAATAAGAAAAAAATTACATGTAATACCCTACTATTTATAAGGCATTTTCCTAAGTTTCTCAAGCTGAAGTATTTGTTCTTCATAGCAGAAATCAAAGATAAACATGGATAATGTCAAATTGGGTAAAAAATTTTTTAAGATTTATTTATTTTACTTTTGGCTGCGCTGGGTCTTTGCTGCTGTGCGTGGGCTTTAGTTGCAGCTAGCAGGGGCTACTCTTCTGTGCAGTGTACAGGCTTTGCATTGCAGGGGCTTTTGTTATGGAGCTCGGGCTCTAGAGCTCTGGCTCAGTAGTTGTGGCATACAGGCTTAGCTGCTCCACAGCATGTGGGATCTCCCTGAACCAGGGATCAGATCTGTGCCCCCTGCATTGGCAGGTGGATTCTTAGCCACTGGACCATCAGGGAAGTCTAAAATATTTTTATATTAAAGCAAATAGATCTATGGTAGACCAAAAAAAAAGGCAAAATATATAATCACTCTTAAGACATAAAGGGACCTCAATAAAGTTTTTCTCTAATATGAACTTATGGGCTTTCCCAATTTTTTCCCTACCTCCCATCAAAGATAGTGATGAAAATATTTGAAAATAATCTGTATATTATCACCTCATCTTCAGGAGAGCCCTGTGATATATTTGTAATCATGCCCAATTTATTAATTAAGAAGCACCAAGAACTTAACTTGCTCAGTTGGGAAAAGAAAGGGTTTTAAAGAACATTCCATTTCCAGGACTCCCTGCTACCTCTTATAAATTCACCTATTAACATTATTAATCACATTAACAACATTAACATTATTAACATGCTATGCCAGATTTACTAATGCTCTGGGAAAAATGCATGTGAATATGGATTGCTGTTTATCAATTACATGAAATAGGTATACATTTATATTCACTCTCAACATTATATTAACCAACTGGTACTAATCAACATTCTTCCTTCTCTATAAAATGACACAATTTCTATAGAGTACAATGAAAACCTACAACAGCAGTTCTCAAAGAGTGATCCTTTGACCAGCAACATAAAGCATCAGCTGGAAACTTGTTAGAAATATCATTTATCATACCTCACCCCAGATCTGCTGAATCCAAACTTCACAGATGGAGCTGGCCAATCTGTTTTGACAAGCCCTCCAAATGATTCAGATGCCAACGCTTAGGAATCATTCATCTGGAATGATTCTACTTACATTGTTTCTCAATTGACTATATACTTCCTGTTCACATGAAAGAAAAAAACTGCAACCTGTCAACTATACACTATGAGTATGTGCAAGGAAAAAAGTACAGATTTTCCCAATCAGTGGAAACATCCTTAGCCTTTTGCAAAAAGACTGCTAAATAGATGTCTAAAGCACATATGATTTATTTTTTAGGTATTCCTAATAACTTGGCAATTTTTTGAAGTATAATTGATTTATAATATTGTATCATTTTTAGGTTTATAGCAAAATGATATAGAAATATATATCTTCAGGTTATTTTCCATTATAGACTGTTATAAGATATTGACTATAGTTCTCTGTGCTATACAGTAAATATTTATAGCTTATTTTATATATGATACTATGTATCTATTAATCCCAAATTCCAAATTTTTTCTGCTCACTTTACTTTTTGGTAACCATAAGTTTGTTTTCTACGTCTATGGATCTCTGTTTTGTAAATAAGTTCATTTATATCATTTTTTTTTTAGATTCCAAGTGATAACATGATATTTTACTTTCTCTGACTTACTTCACTTACTTTGATAATCTCTAGATTCATCCATGTTGCTGCAAATGGCAAAATTTCATTATTTTTATAACTGAGTAGTATTTCATTGTGTATATATATATATATATATATATATATATATACACCATGTCTCCTTTATCCATTTATCTGCTGATGACATGGATTCCTTCCATGTCTTGACTATTGTAAATACTGCTGCTATGAACATTAAGGTGCATGTAGCTTTTCAAATTAAAATTTTCATCTTTCCCATATATGTGCCCAGAAGGGGAATTGCCAGATCATATGGTAGTTTAGTTTTTTAAGGAAATTTCATACTGTTTCCTATAGGCTGCACCAACTTACATTCCCACCCAATAGTGTAGCAGAATTCTCTTTTCTCCATATCTTTTGAAACATTTATTATTTGTGGACATTTTGATGATGGCCATTCTGATCAGTGTGAAGTGATACTTCATTGTAGTTTTGATTTGCATTTCTTTAATAATTAGCAATGTTGAGCATCTTTTTGTATGCCTGTTGGCCATCTGTATATTTTCTTTGGAGAAACATCTTTTTAGGTCTTCTGCCCATTTTTTGATTGGGTTGTTTGGGTTTTTTGATATTGAGTTGTATGAGCTGTCTGTATATTTTGGAAATTAAGCCCTTATCTGTCACAAATATTTGTTTCCAAATATTTTCTCCTAGCATGTAGGTTGTCTTTTTGTTTTGTTTATGGTTTCCTTGGCTGTGCAAAAGCTTCTAAGTTTGTTTAGGCCCTATTTGTTTATTTTTGCTTTTATTTCTATTGCCATGGAAGAAAGATCTAAGAAAATAATGCTAAGAATTATGTCAATGAATGTTTTGCCTATGTTCTTTTCTAGGAGTTTTATGGTGGTGTGTCTATATTTAAGTCTTTAAGCCATTTTGAGTTTATTTTTGTGTATTATTGAAGAGCCTATCTTTTCTCCATTGTATATTCTTGCCATCTTTGTCAAAATTAATTGACCATAGGTGTATGGGTTTATTTCTGGTACTCTATTTGGTTCCATTGATCTATGTGTTTGTTTTGTGCCAATACCATGCCATTTTGAGTACTGTGGTTTTGTAGTATTTTGTGAAGTCTGAAAGGCATACTCCAACTTTGTTCTCTTTTCTCAGGATTAGGTTGCAATTCTGAGTTTTTTGAGGTCCATGCAAATTTTATGATTATTTGCTCTAGTTCTGTGGAAATATCATGGGTAATTCAATAGGGATAGCATTAAATCTATAGATGGCTTTGGGTATTATGGCCACTTTAACAGTATTAATTCTTATTTAACAATATTAATTCTTCCAATCCAAGAGCATGGATATCTTTTAATTTCTTTGAATCATATTTGATTTCCTTTATCATTGTTTTATAGTTTTCAGAATATAAATCTTTTACCTCTGTGATTAGCTTTATTCCTAGGTTTTTTGCTTGTTTGTTTTGGATGTAATTTTAAACAGGATTGTTTCTATACTTTCTCTTTCTGATATTTCATTGTTAGTGTAAAGAAATACAACAGATTTCTGTAAGTTAATTTTGTATCCTGCTATGTTGCTGAGTCCATTTGTCAATTCTAACAGCTTTTCAGTGAAGTCTTCAGAGCTTTCTATATAGAGTATCATATCATATGCCTATAATGACAATTTTACCTCTTCCCTTCTGATTTGGATATTTTAAATTTCTTTTTCTTGTCTGATTGCTGTGGCTAGAACTTCTAATATTATGTTAAAAAGAAGTGGTGAGAGTGGACATCCTTGTTTAGGTCCAGATTTTAGCAGGAAGGCTTTCACCTTTTCACTGTTGAGTATAAGGTTGGCTGCAGGTTTGTCATAAATTGCTTTTATTATGCTGAGATATGTTCTCTCTATATACCCTCTTTGGTAAGGGTTTTCTTATCATGAATGAAAGTTGAATTTTATCAAATGCTTTTTCCAAACCTATTGAGATGATCATGTAGATGTGGTATATCACACTGAATGATTTGTGTATGTTGAACCATCCTTGTGACCCTGGGATGAATCTAATCTGATGGTGGTGTATGATCATTTTTATGTGTTACTGGATTCAATTTGCTAATTTTTTTTTTTTAGAATTTTTGCACATATCTTCACCAAAGATATTGGCCTATAATAATTTTCTTTCTTTGTTAGTGTCTGTCTGGTTTTGGTTTCAGGATGATGATGGCTTCATAGAATGACTTTGAGAGTGTTCTCTGTCTCTCTCTTCAGTCTTTGATGGACTTTGAAAAGGATAGGTATAATACTTTTTTATATGTTTGGTAGAATTCCCCAGTGAAGCCATTCAGTCCTGGACTTTTGTTTACAGGGAATTATTATTATTATTATTGCAGATTATGACCAATCTAGACAGCATATCAAAGAGCAGAGACATTACTTTGCCAACAAAGGTCCATCTAGTCAAAGCTATGGTTTTTCCAGTAGTCATGCATGGATGTGACAGTTGGACTATAAAGAAAGCTGAGCACTGAAGAACTGATGCTTTTGAACTGTGTTGTTGGAGAAGACTCTTGAGAGTCCCTTGGACTGCAAGGAGATCCAACCAGTCTGTCCTAAAGGAAACCAGTCCTGAGTATTCATTGGAAGGACTGATACTGAAGCTGAAACTCCAATACTTTGGCCACCTAATGAAAGAACTGACTCACTGGAAAAGACTCTGATGCTGGGAAAGTTTGAAGGTGGGAAGAGAAGGGGATGACAGAGAATGAGATGGTTGGGTGGCATCACTGACTTGATGGACATGTTTTTGAGTAAGCTCTGGGAGCTGATGATGGACAGGGAAGCCTGGCATGGTGTAGTCCATAGGGTCGCACAGAGTCAGACATGACTTAGCGACTGAACTAAACTGAACTGACAGGTTCTATTTCACTTCTACTGATTGGTCTGTTTAAAATATGTTTCTTATTGATTCAGTTTTGGTAGGCACTATGTTTCTAGAGATTTATCCATTTCTTTTGGGTTGTCCATTTTGTCAGTATATAACTGTTCATAGTATTTTCTTAAGAAAGAAAATTTCTTATGATTTTTTAAAAATTTTCTGCAGTACCCGTTGTTATTTCCCCTCTCTTGGCAATGTTTTCCTTAACTGATCAACTAGTAGGGCTTGTCCCAAATGTGTTCTAGCGCCCTCTATTAAAAAGTTGAGGTAGATGATAGGTAGATAGATATAGGTAGGTAGGTAGATAAATGATATGTTTTAAATGAAGTAAGAATATAAGCATACCTCTGCAAATCCCTTAAGACTTCCCAGGTGGTTCAGTAGTAAAGAATCTGCCTGCAATGCAGAAAACCCAGGTTCAGTCCCTGGGGTGGGAAGATCCTCTAGAGAAGGAAATGGCAATCTGCTCCAGTATTCTTGCCTGGGTAATCCCATGGACAGAGGAGCCTGGCAGGCTACAGTCCCTGGTGTCACAGAGAGTTGAACATGACTTAGCAACTGAGCACACACACAGGCACATAAACCCCTTAAGAGACCCAGACGGGGCATTAGCTTTATTAAATGTCTACATTTGTAGTGGATCTTGAGAGAAATAAAGGAATGTGATGTTAAGAACTAAGAAAGAACACTTTCAATCCAGAGGTCTTGGAGTCCAGAGAAGCTGAGAGAGCTGCCGTACGTGCTACGTGGAGAGAGACAGGAGCCCCATTTGAAGAGAAGACACAGCACCGACACCTTGGCCTTTAGACCAATCTCTAGGATATTAATACCTTAAATCAGGGCTATACCTGCTTGAATAAAGAAAAGCTTTGAATAAACCACCTGAGATGAAAACTGCTCTGCAGACACTTTCAGTCAAGAATACTTTGCGGGGAGTCTACATTCTGGCTTGGGTCAGGCCTGCCAGTCATGTGGGATAACACTGTGACTCCCTGCATGTCCCTTGAAGATTATTACCAGCTCCCTCCCTTCTTTGTATCCGCAAGATAAAACATATCATTATCCCTTAAAGAAATCATCTCCCTCCGTCCTTCTTCCTTCCCTCCCTCTCCTCCCTCTCCTCCTTTCTTCCCTTTCTGTCTCTCCTGTCTCATTCCTCCCCTCCCCACAAACCCCATCTGACCTTTACCTACCCTACAGCTCTAGACTACCTACTGTGGAGAAAATTTGAGCTCTGACTTGTGGATTGAAATCTGCTTCTACAGCTAGTGAATATGCGACCTAGCAATTCAGAATTCAGTCTGCTCTCACAACACTTATATGTTAAAATATAGTAAAGTCAACAGAACAAATGAAAAACAACAAGAACTTCTGTTCAAGTGAAGGCAGGATCTCTTTCTCTCCAACATTAAATCCAGAAAGGTTTTTGGGAAGGGTTATGGGGGAAAGGATAGGGCAGGAAGGAGACTGAAAGTAATATTGCCAAACGTCTAGTAGTTAAAAACTCTCTGCATTTGTACTTAAAAAAAAAAATCTTAACCTCATTCCCTTCAAAAGAACTGTAAATGATTACATGTTATTGCCTCAAATATATCCTAACATTATTTAGTAGTTGGTATTTCAGAAATGCAAGAGAAAACTGTTTCTCAACACTGTTTGACTGGGCTTTCGGGAACAAAGCCTTTTGATTACCCAAGTGTCAATCTCTCGCTCTCAAGTCTGGTTTCCTGTGTTGCTTTCACTCCTCTCCTGGCACTATAAGAAGCAGAAAAATACTTTCAATATGAATCTGAGGTGTGAAAATTATATCCTTCAAGATATAATTTGTTAAAATTGGGCAGTTGATCACAGATCTGGGAGTCTTCAATTTTCCTTTTCCCAGACTCAGTGCATATTTGAAGAGGGGTGGGAAGGAGGCATCAATATCATCTTGGTTTTGACTTAGCTTTGCCTTGTGAGTAGATACGAAGCTGTATATCTTGACAGAAAATTACCCCAAAGAGAAATGAACTGCTGTGAGAATTATAGCAAAGAGGGAGACATGATGGGTCTAAGAAACAAGATAAAAGTTTTATGAAGAAAATCATATGCTCCATTTGTGTTGTCAAACCTCAAAATTCAATACCCCAAAGAATTAAGAGCAGAAATTTTGCCATTTGCACACTCGTGTTCACAGCAGCTTTATTCATAACAGCCAAAAGGTGGAAACAAACATCTATCAGCAAATGAACAGATAAATGAGTGCAATATAAACATATAATGGAATACTATTCAGCCTTTAGAAGGAATGAAATTCTGATGTTAAAAACAGGGATGAGCCTTAAGATGTTACAGTTATGGTAAATGAAATCAGCCTATCACAGAAAGACCAATACTATATGATTCTACTTACGACTACCTAGGGTAGTCAGAGTCTTAGAGAGAAGAAAAGTGGGGACATGGAGGAATGGAGAATTATTGTGAACTGGGTCCAGAGTTTCAGTTCTGGTTGAGGGTAAAGCTCTGGAAATGGATACTAGTGATGATTGTAAAACATTAGAAACATATTTAATGTTACTAAACTGTACACCTAAAAATAGTTAATGCAGTAGATTTTATGCTATGCATATATTACCATATTTTTTTAAGTGAAATAAATAAACCCTGAGATTCAGTGGAGGTCCATAGAGTGGGTTCCTGGCACATATCAGAGTTCTGTGATGTTAGTGCTCTTAAATGGAAAGAAAGAAAATGGATAACCTAATAATCTGCTGCTGCTAAGTCACTTCAGTCGTGTCCAACTCTGTGCGACCCCATAGACGGCAGCCTGCCAGGCTTCCCCTTCCCTGGGATTCTCCAGGCAAGAACACTAGAGTGGGTTGCCATTTCCTTCTCCAATGCAGGAAAGTGAAAAGTGAAAATGAAGTCACTCAGTCGTGTCCGACCCTCAGCGACCCCATGGACTGCAGCCCACCAGGCTCCATCCATGGGATTTTCCAGGCAAGAGTACTGGAGTGGGGTGCCGTTAATAGACATTAAAAAAGCCCTTCAAGAAAATTAGATTTAATCCCATATTTACCAATCAAAAAAGTAAATGAAGAATGTTAACGAAAGTTTGAAACTCCCCCCCAAAAAAACCATTAAATAAATATTATGGAAGAAAACTATTCTAAGCCCACAATAAATGGTACAGATTATCATTAGCAGATTGTGTGTGGGTGTTGGGATGGATATTGAAGTTTTAAAAACTGATTTCTCAGGTAAATTTCAGAAGAGGTATCAGGAAACAAAGCAAAACCTGAACAAAATAGAGACAAGAAGAAGCCCATCAGGTGACCAGCTCTGCCGGGGAATAGGAAGAGATAAGTGAAAGTAGCGATTGAGTGGTTTGACGTGGCAGGTGCTTGAAAAGCTAAAAATAGGGAATTTAATCTGAGATGGAAGAAACTGTGTGAAATCTGCCAGCAACTGGCACTGTCTCATCCTGTGATGTTTGCTCTCAGTATCAATGAGGAGTATTATTGATGGTGTTGCAAGGAAAACTGGGAATCGGGTGTCAAAAAAAAGTGTTTAGGCTGAGTATCTTTTATGTGCTCATTGGAGGAGAGAAGAGCTTGCAGAGAGTGAAGAACATGCACTGGCAAGAGCGGTGGCAGGAGGCAGCCCACGCAGGACAAAGGTTTGAGCAGATTCCTAAGGGGAGGAAGAAACCTTTCTGGCAATGATACAGCACAGAACGTAGCAGGACTTGGCAAGAAGAGCCAAGTAGGAAAAAAGAGAAGGAATGATTATTGAAAGAATGGATCTTTAATCTGGTAGCCAGAAGGAAAAGATATTCCTGCAGATGAAGGGAAAACATGGCGCAAGTAGAAGATGCTGACAACCAAAGCAAAAGTATGAAATTAGTGTGCAGTGATTAACTTAAGAGTATATTAAATGTAATGGCTTATATCTCTATGCATTCTAAAAGTGCAAACAGCAAAGACAAGGAAATGAGTTTAAAAAAGAACTCCCAAAATTGTCTCCACAAGGGAAAACTTCTCATTTATCTAGCCATACATATCAACATATATATGCTACTTATGATTTTTTTCCTAAAACCTTGAAGGATTTCCCTGAAATCTTCATTTATGACTTTGAACCTCATGTGAAGCTCCTTTATATATAACCTGCTATAGAAAAGCATCATGTACTGCAGAACTCTGGAAAAAAGTAACGATGCATATACAGGTCTATGCTTTTATTACTCATAATAAAAATAGTGTATTTTAGTGTGCTTCATTCAAGCAAATAAATAATGTGTTTAGCTGTTGCATTACACCAAATAAATCAATGAAAACAAATGTCTTCTGTGGAATAATTTTGCCTTCAACTCTTAACATGTATCAGAAAACAGATTTCTTGTGTTCTCGATCATGGATTATACACAGCACCAAGCCAGTGGTCTCTGTTTATGGTTTTGTGCACGTTTAGAGCAGGGAGAAGATTGTTTATGAGAATAAAACCCTTTTTAAAAATTCTTATCTTTCATTTAGGTTAATAACATATAACATATATTTGTCAATCAAATTAGAATTACTGTCAGCCCATAATGCATTTTAGTTTAGCCAATATCAGTCAGTCCTGATTTATTTGCTTAATACAAATCTAATTGAGTTTCAGCCTGCTCTTCTCCTTTCAGCTGTTAACCGACCAAGTACATCTTTAATTTCCAAGACCGATGGTGTGGTAGCAGTGAAGAGGGAGAGTGATTTGCATAAGGCCCCAGAAGGGTGCCAAAACTCTTCACGCTTTAAACAACAGCCTTTATTATTCTGTAAGTGGATGTGTTGAATTTTCATGCTTTTGTTTCCAGTTCAGCCCTGACAGAAAAGAATAAAGTAGATTTTGCCAGCACCCTGCTGTGCCCTGGGGGAGAAATTCAATGTGCCTCATTTGTCTTAATTGGAGAACCGCCCTCAGCACCGGCTTTTTCTATGAATACATTAGCATAACAGACAGAAAATTCAAGCCCACTTTGGTGGAAGTCCTCCCCCTCAACACACCTTCCATTTTTCTCTAATAAAAACTGCAAGAGAAGAGAAGTACATGTTTCATCTCCTAGATTTCCTGGAGTTAGTGTTGTAAAATCCTCTGCACAGGAGAGATGCATCAAGCCTATTTTATCTCTGCACTGTTATTAGATCTGGTCATGAAAAATGTGATAAATATCATCCATGACAGAGAGCTGAAAGCTTCTCTTTTTTCTTCATAATGTGCTAATCCTATATACTTGTTCTTTGACTGGTTATACTGCTTTTTCAGAGGGGAGAGTTGTTTTACACAGAGACAAATGTGTAGCAGCTATGAATGAATCTGGGAGAAAAAAAAGAAAAATTCTTACCGAGGTAAATTTATTAAAACTGAAACGCAGTTATCTCAGTCAGAGCAGGATTTTAAACTCTGAGCCAATTCATTGGAGAACTATTAAATTCATCTTCACGTTTTTCATATTACGAAGGTGTTCTGAGTCTGGACAAACAGCCTGTGCTGTATAAATCATTCCCCTAATCCAGGCTCTTCCAGTGTCTGATTGAACTAATGGAATTTAAAGATAGGTGTTTCAAAAGAAATATTTCGTTTACATGTTCCCAAGACTGGTATTAATTCTTTCATCACATCTGTTCAACCTGCTTGCCATTGCCAGCATGTGAGAGAGATGGAAAACATGGGGAAAGATATAATTTCTTAATAAAACGTGGTGTACACATTCCCTTGGAAAGATGGCTGCCTTTCAAAAAAACAATGAATCCACATTTTGTCTTGATTTTTCTCCAGCAGGCCTAATTTACCACATCAGTCACACACTGCTCTCACTAAAAACCTTCCAGGGATTTTAAATAAGACAGGTTTTTTGTTGTTGTTGTTGTTGTTAAAAGCTTGTTTTGTTCTGAATTATTTGTATGCCCATTTAAAAATTAAATACCTTTTGGGTCAGACCCTTGAGGAGAAAATGGAAGGCAAAATCACTTTAGAATATTAATTGTGAGAGGCAGAAGTTTCTATGGCCAAAAGAGAACCAACCCAGTTCTTACTTCTGTGTAAATCTTCATTTTGTCCCCAATTTCAAATGCTTGGTACACTTCATCTGGAGTCTCAAAGCAAAATTGAGGGATTAACTCACCCTTCCCTCCCCTTCCCTCCACCCTTCCTCCACTTTTCATTCACTCAGCCCAATAAACATTCCAAGAGGCTAAGAGGAGGTGGTAAGTGTTGGAAATCAGGGAAAAAATGTTTGCTTTCTTCTGTAAATGATTCTAAAAATAATCATTTGGCTTTATCTGTCCTGTGAGAGGATGTCAGCTTTTCCTTTTACTACTGGTTTCATTTACATTATAAAAATGACAAGCTGTTTACCCAGTTTATCAGATAATCCCTGCTGCTTTCTAAACAAACATTCCAGCCACTCCAGAGTTCTCCCTTGAATCCTCCTTCCCCCACCCCCACTAGCCTTTAAGTCTTGTCTGGGGTCTGAACTCATATCTACCTCGCCTGGCTCAGCTCATCCATGAACACTTTCTCCATCCCATACTCTTTATTTTCTTTTTAAAAAATATTTTTACTTGTCTTCCAGGAACATATATTTACCACTATTTCTAACAACTTTTCAAAGTCATAAAAAGAAGAGACCCTGCTTTGGAAAAGCAAACATTTGCTGCAAGTAATAAATCCTCCCTTCTCCTGAAAAAGAAAAATGGGATTAGAGGGAAAACTGAGGACTGAATTACAGTTGTTCTCAGTAGATTGTTGCTGTTGTTCTTATTGTTGTTCAGTCACTAAGTCGTGTCTGACTCTTTGTGACCCCCTGGACTGTAGCATCCCAGGCTCCTCTGTCCTCTACTATCTCCCCATGTTAGTTCAGATTCATGCCCATTGAGTTGATGATGTTATCTAACCATCTCATCTTCTGCCACCCCTTCTCCTTTTGCTTCAATTTTTACCAGCATAGCTATTCTTAAGTATGTTTTATTATTAAATATTAAATATTTTCCTTAATGTTTGCTATTGTAAGAATTATATGTGTTCACCTAATCAAACTGAGAAATGTTGCATGTCATAGAAAAGAATGAAAGGCATTCATATTTGGGGGGATTTTTTGTTATTGCTCTGAGAAAGTTTCTGAGAAAGACTCCAAATCCTTTGTGGAAAATTAAACAAATTGGAATTTTAAAACTATACTGATATAGTGCTTTCTTGTTACTATACACACACACACACACACACACAGAGGAGTGTTGATTTGGCCCACCTCTCTTAGGTGCCAGTGGGATTTAAACTCTTTGGGAAGATTAGCTAGTTGTTTACCCCAGCGGAGTTTATGGTAATTCATATATGTTTTTGTGTGCCATCAGTGTATATGGAACTCAATTTTCCCCATAAAACCTAAGCATCTGTAGCAATGACTCTTGAAAATTAACCATAGATATTGAGGAGTAGTATTTGCAGCCAAAGATGGAGAAACTCTATGCAGTCAGCAAAAACAAGACTGGGCGCTGACTGTGGCTCAGATCATGAACTCCTAATAGCTAAATTCAGCCTGAAACTGAAGAAAGTAGGGAAAACCAATAGACTATTCAGGTATGAAGGTGAAGTCGCTCAGTCATGTCCAACTCTTTGTGACCCCATGGACTGTAGCCTACCAGGATGATCTAAATCAAATCCCTTAGGATTATACAGTGGAAGTGACACATAGATTCAAGGGATATGATCTGTAGACAGAGTGCCTGAAGAACTATGGGTGACGGTTCATAACATTGTACAAGAGGTGGTGATCAAAACCTTCCCCAAAAAAAGAAACACAAAAAAGCACAATGGTTGTCTGAGGAGGCCTTACAAATAGCTGAGAAAAGAAGAGAAGTGAAAGGCAAAGCAGAAAAGGAAAGATATACCCATCTAAATACAGAGTTCCAAAGAAATAGCAAGGAGAGATAAAGCCTTCCTAAGTGATCAATGCAAAGAAATAGAGGAAACAATAGAATGGGAAAGACTAGGTATCTCTTCAAGAAAATTAGAGATACCAAGGGAACATTTCATGCAAAGATGGACACAATAAAGGACAGAAATGGTATTGATCTAAGAGAAACAGAAGATATTAAGAAGAGTTGGCAAGAATACACAGAAGAACTGTATATACAGTACAAAAAAGGTTAAAGTGTCTGCCTCCAACTCAGGAGACCTGGGTTTCAATCCCCGGGTTGGGAAGATCCCCTGGAGAAGGAAATGGTAACCCACTCCAGTATTCTTGCCTGGAGAATCCCATGGACGGAGGAGCCTGGTAGGCTACAGTCCACGGGATCGCAAAGAGTCGGACACTACTGAGGAACTTCACTCTATACATACAAAAAAGATCTTAATGACCCAGATAACCATGATGGGGTGATCACTCACCTGGAGCCAGTCATCCTAGAGTGCTCAGTCCAATAGGCCTTAGAAAGCATCACTATGAACAAAACTAGTGGAGATGATGGAATTTCAGCTGAGCTATTTCAAATCCAAAGAGACGATGCCATGAAAGTGCTATACTAAATATGCCAGCAAATTTGGAAAACTCAGCAGTGGCCACAGGACTGGAAAAGGTCAATTTTCATTCCAGTCCCCAAAAAAGGCAATGCCAAAAAATGTTTGAACTACTGCATGATTGCATTCATCTCACATGCTAGCAAAGTAATGGTCAAAATTCTCCAAGCTAGGCTTCAACAGTATGTGAACCAAGAAATTCCAGATGTTCAAGGTGAATTTAGTAAAGGCAGAGAAACCAGAGATCAAGTTGCCAACATCTGTTGGATCGTAGAAAAAGCAAGATAATTCCAGAAAAACATCTACTTCTCCTTCATTGACTGTGCTAAATCCTTTGACTATGTGGATCACAACAAGCTGTGGAAAATTCTTCAAGAGATGGGAATACCAGACCACCTTACCTGCCTCCTGAGAAATCTGTATATATGTCAAGAAGCAACCGTTATAACTGGACATGGAACAACAGACTGGTTCCAAATTGGGAAGGGAGTACATCAAGGCTGTATATTGTCACCCTGCCTATTTAACTTCTATGAAGAGTACATCATGTGAAATGCCAACTGGATGAAGCACAAGGTGGAATCAAGATTGCCGGGAGATATATCAATAACCTAAGATACACAGATATCAATCACCTAAGAGGATGAGATCATTGGAAGCCATCACTGACTTGATGAATATGAATTTGAATAAGGTCTGGGAGTTGGTGATGGACAGGGAAGCCCGACGTGCCACAGTCCATGGAGTTGCAAAGAGTCAGACATGAATGAAGAACTGAACTGAACTGAAGTTACACAGATGACACCACCCTTATGGCAGAAAGTGAAGAGCAACTAAAGAGCCTCTTGATGAAAGTGAAAGAGGACAGTGAAAAAGTTGGCTTAAAATTCAACATTCAGAAAACTAACATCATAGCATCCAGTCTTATCACTTCATGGCAAATAGATGGGGAAACAATGGAAACAGTGACAGACTTTATTTTTTAGGGCTCCAAAATCACTGCAGATGGTGATTTTGCAGATGGTAACTGCAGCCATGAAATTAAAAGACTTGCTCCTTGAAAGAAAAGCTATGACCAACCTAGACAGCATATTAAAAAGCAGAGACATTACTTTGCCAACAAAGGTCCATCTAGTCAAGGCTATGGTTTTTCCAGTAGTCATGTATGGAAGTGACAGCTGTACTATAAAGAAAGCTGAGCACCAAAGAATTGATGCATTTGAACTGTGGTGTTGGAGAAGACTCTTGAGAGTCCCTTGGACTGCAAGGAGATCCAGCCAGTCTATCCTAAAGGAGATCAATCCTGAATATTCATTGGAAGGACTGATGCTGAAGCTGAAGCTCTAATAGTTTGGCCACCTAATGCGAAGAACTGATTCATTAAAAAAAGACTCTGATGCTGGGAGGGATTGGGGGCAGGAGGAGAAGGGGATGACAGAGGATGAGATGGTTGGACGACATCACGGACTCGATGAACATGAATTTGAGTAAGCTCCGCGTGTTGGTGATGGACAGGGAAACTCTGGCATGCTGCAGTCCATGGGGTCACAGAGAGTCAGACCCAACTGAGTGACTGAACTGACTGATTGGGGAGCAAGGGGTGGGGCTGGGGTACATGTTAATTTTGAGGAACAGATGGAAAGGAAATTAACTCTTTCCATGTCCAAAAAATATGTATTTATCTTAAAGACCTGGAGTAAAAATACTCCTGATGATTTCACACAGCTTGTTGTTTACAGCTAACAGTTAAGGGGAAACCTTGATGAGGAGACAGGCCTTGATGTGGCATCTCTCAGGAGAAACCTCTGGAATTTTTTCATATGGATCAATACTCAAGAGGGAGGGCATATATACATAGTTATAGTCGATTCACATTGTTGTGCAGCTGGAAGCAACGCAGCAATGTAAAGCACTTTTCAACCAATTAAAATGTAAAATAAATTTAAAAAATTTTATAGGAGTATAGTTGATTTACAATGTTGTGTTGATTTCTGCTGTACAGGAAAGTGATTCAGTTATGCATATATATATATGTGTATTCTTTTTCATGTTCTTTTCCATTATGGTTTATCAGAGGATATTGAATGTAGTTGCCTATGCTATACAGAAGACCTTGTTGTTCACCCATCCTATAAGTACTGGTTAGCATCTGTTAATCCCAGACTTCCAGTCCTTCCCTCCCCCTGACCCCCTTGGCAAGCGCAAGTCTGCTCTCTATGTCTGGAAGTCTGTTTTGTTTCACAGATATGTCCAGTTGTGTCATATTTTCAATTTCACATATAAATGATATCATATGGTATTTGTCTTTCTATGTGTGACTTATTTCACTTAATGTGATCATCTCTAAGTCCATTCTATTGTAAATAACGCTGCTGTGACCATAGGGGTTCATTTTATCTTTTCAAATGATAGTTTTATCTCCGTATATATGCCCAAGAGTGGGATTGCTGAACCATACGGCAGTCCTATTTTTAGTTTTTTGAGAACCCTCATACTGTTTTTCCATAGTGGCTACACCAGTTTACTTTCGTGGATCAATATTTTGAAGACTGAAATTTCAAAAGTTATATAAATATTAATGTGAAAAACAATCTAGAATTGACTTTGGAAAGCACTCTTTTGACTATATAAATTTTTTGCATGGTCAAAAAACAACAGCCAAGCAATATAAATTAGGGAATAAAACCTACGGATAAGAGTAGGACACTTAACAGCACTAGAGTTTAAGGCAAAATGTTCCTAGATCAAATAACAATGATCTAGAATTTCCCATAATTGTTTCTTTTGCAGTTACAAAGAAAAAGACAGGTAAGAGCTAATTTCACAACAACAAATTAACAATAAGATGTGCCACTTCTATAGTAACAGGCATATTAAGTTGATGAGGAGAAAACACTTATACTGTATTTGTTTTATGCATTGAAATTTCTCACTTTAGGAAATTTGTAACAGATTAGCCAAACGGGAACCCTCTGCTTATTTAGGGGATACTGTGTCTATATTTTGTTGTTGTTTGAGCCTCTTTGGAAGCTACTGATTGACTATTCACTGTCTTGGCTGATAACCTCTGTATCTGATTCTAAAGACTTAGCCACCATAAGCTGAGGGAGTCATCTTAAGTGATCTCGGTTTTATCTGTCAACTCTTTTTGGTTGTATATCTGTTCTCTGAAAAGAGGAGGAACGTCAGAATATGAATGATGGTTGTCAAGGAACCATCTCCTTTATATTTTAACCTAAAAGAAGCAAGACACTTATCTGAGGTATGCAGCTGTGCACAGCATTTTTCCTTTTGGAAAACCAACCAGTTCCATGTAGGAGAATTGCATTTTGGCCTGGGTCTGGTGGTATCTGGACAAACTGAAGAGGGATCAAGATTCTCCTCTGTGGTGTTATTTGGTCTGATGAAGGAAATCGAGGGATGGAGGGACACAAGCTGTCACTGGTCCCGGCAGCCTCCTAGAGTGTTCAGGAAAATGGAGAGAACAGGAAAGCAGAGGAAGAGACTGTGTGAACACATTCTCTTGATATTGGAGGCAAAACAGAGGAAAAGCACTTGTCAAAATATCCAACAGTAGAAGGAAGTTGGGGTGGTACTGGAATGGTAAAGAGGCTCAGGTGATGTCAGGGAAAGACACTGTTGGCTGTGTGGCAGCAGGAGTCCACCAAAAGTGAGTGGGGAGGAGACACTGTCGAGAATTCTCTGAGCTCTGACGTTGATGTTGCCCTCATTCATTTGAATAAATTACTCATCTCTTTATCATAGATTCTGTCCTAAGAACTGAGCTAAAGTGGAATGAAACCTAAAAAATCCAACCAGTAAAAACTCCCTTAGGGCTTCTGGCTTGATGAAGCTTGGATATGATAGCTTGTAAGCTTAAGCAACCTCTCTCCCTATCTAACAGTGATTTGCATGGGTCTCAGCAGATTCAAGGGACAGATCTTGAACTCTGCAGTCTGTTCAGACAAACATTGATGGGGTGTGAGGGCAGTATAGGCCAGATTGCAGAAGAAACAGTGGCATCTGAGAAAAACAATAATGAGAAAGAAGTTCTGCATTGTGGACCAGAGGCAGAAACAGGTCCAACATCATGGAAATGGTGCCCTCAAGTACAGAGTGAAACTATCTTGACATAATTCTGAGATCCTCTGGATATGCCGGGGAAAAGGAGGTCATATGTGGTTGTGGAATAAGAAAATGAGAAGAGGTAGATGTACTGTAAATTCAAAAGTATACAAGAATGTCAAAGAGCTCATTGTCAAGCACAGAAACCCACGTGCATAAAGTTTTGGAAGTTAACAGCCACTAAGCATCACGATTCAGGTGGCCTGAACACAGCAGTGGTGATGGGCTGTGTAAGTGCCAGAAGCACCACTGGGTCAGTCTGAACAGCAGTGGACCCTAGGAGCAGCAGAGGGCTGGCAGGGGTATACATAGTGATATAAAGAAAGGGAGGGAATAGATTCAGCCAAGATGGAGTTGGGCTTCCCAGGTGGTGCTAGTGGTTAAAGAACCCGCCTGCAAATGCAGGAGACATAAGAGATGAAGGTTCAATCCCTGGGTCAGGAAGATCCCTGGAGGAAGGGCATGGCAATCCACTCCAGTATTCTTGCCTGCAGAATCCCATGGACAGAGGAACCTAGTGGGCTATAGTCCATAGGGTCGCAGAGTCAGACACAACCAAAGAGAGCAAACACTCATGCATGTAACACGGAGTTATTGGTCAAAATATTAAATTGACCTTACTAAGAAACACAGACAGTTAAGGTCTAAGAGAGGATTTATATGAACACACAGTGTACTTTGGAAAGCAGACAGGAAGTGTATCAGTCTGCTAGAGCTGCCATAGCAAAATACCACAGGCTGCATGGCTTAAACGACAGAAATTGATTTATTCACAGTTCTTGGAGCCAGAAGCCAAAGATCTGTGCCATTGGTGATGTCTTGTGAGGAGTCTTCCTGGCTTGCAGATGGCTGACTTCCTTAGTGTCTGCACATGGCTTTTCCTCTGTGTTCACACAGAGAGGTGGTAAGCTCTGATGTCTCTTTTTCTTATAAGGACAGTACTTCTATTGGATTAGGGCTCTCCCTAATGATCTCATATCCTCTTAAGTACTTATTTAAAGATTTATCTCCAAATACAATCATATACTGAGTTACTGGGAGTTTGGACTTCAGTATAAGAATTTTGGGGAGACACGATTCATGACACTGTGACGAAGACTAATTTTCCTGAGGAGCCTTTCCTTTATGACCTCATTTAACCTTAATCACCTCTTTAAAGACCTTATCTTTATATATATTCATATTGGGAATTAGGACTGAAACATATAATGAGAAGGAGAAGGAATTCAGTACATAACAAGGAACAGGATGGAACTTTCATGAATGAACCTAAGAAATGGAAAAGATTAAGAGTTCTATCTTTTTCCTTTTGTTGTTCAACCTATGTCAACCCCATAGACTGCAGCAGGCCAGGCTCCTCTGTCCTCCACTGTCTTCTGGATTTTGCTCAAATTCATGTCCGTTGAGTCGGTGATGCCATTCAACCATCTCATTCTCTGTCTTCCACTTCTTCTTTTGCTGTCAATCTTTCCCAGTCTTTTCCAATGAATTGGCTCTTTACATCAGATGGCCAAAGTATTGGAACTTTAGTTTCAGCATCAGTCCTTCCAGTGAATATTCAGTGTTTATTTCCTTTAGCATTGATGGGTTTGATCTCCTTGGAGTCCAAGGGATTCTCAAGAGTCTTCTCCAGCACTACAATTCGAAAGCATCAATTCTTCAGTGACCAGCCTTTTTTATGGTCCAACTCTCACATTTGTATATGACTACTGGAAAAATCATAGCTTTGACTACACAGACCTTTGTCAGTAAAGTGATGTCTCTGCTTTTTAATATGCTGTCTAGGTTTGTCATAGTTTTCCTTCCAAGCAGCAAGCATCTTTTAATTTCATGACTATAGTCACCATCCACAATGAATTTGGAGCCCAAAAAAAGAAAAGATGTCATTGCTTCCACTTCTATTTGCTTTGAAGTGATGGGACCAGACACCATGATCTTAGTTTACTTAATGCTGAGTTTCAAGCCAGCTTTTTCACTTTCCTCTTTCACCCTCATCAAGAGGCTCTTTAATTCCTCTTCAGTTTCTCCCATTACAGTGGTATCATCTGCATATCTGAGGTTGTTAATCCTTTTCCCAGCAACTTTGATTCCAGCTTGGGATTCATCCAGTCCAGCATTTTGTATGATGTACTCTGCATAGAAGTTAAATAAGAAGCATGATAATATATAACCTTGTTGTACTTCTTTCCCAATTTTGAACCAGGATATTGTTCCATGTCCAGTTTTAACTGATGATTCTTGACCTACATAGAGGTTTCTCAGGGGACAGGTAAGGTGGTCTGGTATTCACATCTTTTGAAGAATTTTACAGTTTTTTGTGATCCACACAGTCAAAGGCTTTAGCATAGTCGATGAAGCAGATGTTTTTCTGGAACTCCCTTGCTTTCTCCATGATACAATGATTGCTGACAATTTGATCCTTTCCCTTGCCTCTTCAAATCCCAGCTTGTACATCTGGAATTACTCAGTTCACACACTGCTAAAGCCTAGCTTAGAGGATTTTGAACATAACCTTTCTAGCATGTAAAATGAGTGCAATTGTAGGGTAGTTTGAACATTCTTTGGCATTGCCCTTCTTTGGATTGGAATGAAAACTGACCTTTTTTAGTCCTGTGGCCACTCCTGAGTTTTCCAAACTTGTTGACATACTGAGTGCAGCACTTCAACAGCATCATCTTTTAGGATTTGAAATAGCTCAGCTAGACCTCCACTAGCTTTGTTCATAATAATGCCTCCTAAGACCCACTCGACTTCACACTCTAGGATGCCTGGTTCTAGGTGAGTGACTACACAATCGTGGTTATCCAGGTCATTAAGATCTTTTTTGTGTAGTTCTTCTGTGTATTCTTCCCATCTCTTCTTAATATCTTCTGCTTCTGTTTTGTACTTATTGTTTCTGTCCTTTATTGTGCTCATCTTTGTGTGAAATGTTACCTGGATATCTCTAATTTTCTTGAAAAGATCTCTAGTGTTTCCCATCCTATCGTTTCCCTCTTTTCTTTTTCTTTTTTTTTTTTTTTCATTGTTCATATAAGAATGTCTTTCTATCTCTCCATGTTATTCTCTGGAACTCTGCATTCAGCTGGGTGTATCTTTCCCTCCCTCCCTTGCCTTTCACTTTTCTTCTTTCCTCAGCTATTTGTAAAGCCTCCTCAGACAACTGCTTTGCCTTCTTGCATTTCTTTTTCTTTGAGATGGTTTTGGTCACTGTCTCCTGTACAACATTACAAATCTCCATCCATAGTTCCCCAGTCACTCTATTGGATCTAATCCCTTGAATGTATTCATCATCTCCACTGTATAATCATAAAGGATTTAATTTAGATCATAGTTGAATAATTCAGTGGTTTTCCCTACTTTACTCAGTTTAGGCCTGAATTTTGCAATAAGGAGCTCATAGTCTGAGCCATTATCAGTTCCAAGGATTGTTTTTGCAGACTGTATGTAGCTTTTCCATCTTTGGCTGCAAAGAATATAATCGATCTAATTTCAATATTGATCATCTGGTGATGTTCATGTGTAGAATTATCTCTTGGGTTGTTGGAAAAGAGTGTTTGCTATAACCATCATGTTCTCTTGACAAAACTCTGTTAGCCTTTGCCCTGCTTCATTTTGTACTCCAAGGCCAAACTTTCCTATTATTCTGGGTATCTCTTGACTTCCTACTCTTGCATTCCAATCTCTACGATGAAAAAGACATCTTTTTTTGGTGTCAGTTCTAGAAAATGTTGTCGGTCTTCATAATATCAGTCAGCTTCAGCTTCTTCAGCATCAGTGATTGGAGCATAGACTTGGATTACTGTAATGTCAAATGTTTTGCCTTGGAAAGGAACCAAGATCATTCTGTCATTTTTGAGTTGCATCCAAGTACTACATTTCAGACACTACTGTTGACTATGAGGGCTACTCTACTTCTTCTAAGGGATTCTTGCTCACAATAGTAGATATAATGGTCATCTGAATTAAATTCACCCATTCCTATCCATATGATCACCCATCTTCAAAGATTTGTGTATGACCTGTACACGAGAAAGTCCTGTTATATGAAGTAAAAACCCTATTATTACCCTCTCAAAGTTTCCAAGACATGGTCTTGATTCAGACACTAATCTAGTGGGTATTTAACCAGAAAATGTATTTGTCACTGACACATACACCAATGAAAACAATTTAAATAGTGTGTAAATTCTGACCACCATAAATGTTCCTCCACTTTAAGAAGGTGTGTTTCATCTCAGAGTCATACTATTGTTATATATTGCATCTTATTCTTCAGAAGGCAGAAAAATAAAAATATGAATGTGATAGCAACATATTGCATTATAGACTGATAAAAGCACTATAACTTTCCATTTTTTAAGAGAAACAGAAAACCAAAAATACACCAAAATCTTAGTACACTTGATCTTTCTCTAAGAACAAGTCAAGGAGCATAGAAGACTTGATTTTAGTGTATGCCAAAACCTGAGTCAAACATGGCTCCGAGTGTTGCCCTGACACATACCAAATGAATATTCAGTATGCTCTATTTGTACTCTTATAGTGGCTGGCTGTCATATGTGGGCAATATAGCATCTAGTTTGGGTTGTGGCAACATAAACCAATTCTAACTTAAGCGAAAAGGGACTGTGAGATGAAAAGAGAAAAGTCACAGAATTAAAGTCAAGTTCCTGGCTTTTAAAGAACAAGATGCAGAGTAACTAAGTTTTAGGGTTCTAGAGAGCATACCCAATAGCCACTCTTTTTAGGAAACTGCTATTCAGATAAGTAGCAGCCTCAATATCCAAACTTAACACTAAAAAGAGTCAGGTTGGCAAAGCTTGGATCAGGCACCCATCTGATTAACAATTCCACTAAGACCACATGTGATAAGGAAGTGACAGCTTTTCAAAAAAGCATGCATGCTATCAGAAAATGGGAATGAACGCTAGACAGAAAACAGATGTCTACTAGGAACAACTGCCTGAGCTATACCTGTGTTGAATATTGATTAGGGAAAGGTGAGGCGAGAGAATAGAAGCACTGGAAGAAGAAAAATTTTATGCTGCCTTTCTTTCCCCCAGAAATGACCTCCTAGGAGAGCTTCAATCTCTAAATACATAGTAATAAAACCCAGAAGAAAGGATGCTATGTAATGGCAGGGAATATGCAGCTACCTAACTAGCTGCATTTAAATATTGGTGAAACCAAGTCCTCCCAAAAAACCATGTCCTCCTAACAACCAAGTTTATGATTAATTTTTCTATCCAAAACTTTATTGCCTCTCCCCCTGACCTCAATCTGTGCTAATAGTAATCAATCAGTCAGATGTCTAAAATTGCTGTTGTCAATAACATCATTAATGCACTAAAATTGCTACCATAGGTATCATCACTAATGTATACTGCTACTGCTGCTAAGTCGCTTCAGTCGTGTCCGACTCTGTGTGACCCCATAGATGGCAGCCCACCAGGCTCTGCCGTCCCTGGGATTCTCCAGGCAAGAACACTGGAGTGGGCTGCCGTTTCCTTCTCCAATGCATGAAAGAGAAAAGTGAAAGTGAAGTCGCTTAGATGTGTCCAACTCTTAGCGACCCCATGGACTGCAGCCTACGAGGCTCCTCCGTCCATGGATTTCCCAGGCAAGAGTACTGGAGTGGGGTGCCATTGCCTTCTCCGCATTAATGTATAAACTTAGGTTATTTCTCCAGTGCAGAGTGAGCTAACAGAACACCACTTCCCTGGTGGCTCAGACTGTAAAGCATCTGCCTACAGTGCAGGAGACCTGGGTTCAATCCCTGGGTCAGGAAGATCTCCTGGGGAAGGAAATTGCAACTAACTCCAGTACTCTTGCCTGGAAAGTCCTATGGACGGAGGAGCCTGATAGCCACAGTCCATGGGGTCACAAAGGGTTGGACATGACTGAGCGGACTTCACTTTCAAGCCATGAACCACCTGGCAACAGAATCATAAACAAAAGCAGTCCTTACTCCCAAAACTAGGATTAAATGTCACAGTTCAGTTCAGTTCAGTTCAGTCGCTCAGTCGTGTCTGACTCTTTGCGACCCCATGAATCGCAGCACGCCAGGCCTCCCTGTCCATCACCAGCTCCTGGAGTTCACTCGGACTCACGTCCATCAAGTCAGTGATGCCATCCAGCCATCTCATCCTCTGTCGTCCCCTTCTCCTCCTGCCCCCAATCCATCCCATATCAGAGTCTTTTCCAATGAGTCAACTCTTTGCATGAGGTGGCCAAAGTTCTGGAGTTTCAGCTTTAGCATCATTCCTTCCAAAGAAATCCTAGGGCTGATCTCCTTCAGAATGGATTGGTTGGATCTCGTTGCAGTCCAAGGGACTCTCAAGAGTCTTCTCCAACACCACAGTTCAAAAGCATCAGTTCTTCGGTGCTCAGCCTTCTTCACAGTCCAACTCTCACATCCATACATGACCAAGGAAAAACCATAACCTTGACTAGATGGACCTTAGTCAGCAAAGTAATGTCTCTGCTTTTGAATATGCTATCTAGGTTGGTCATAACTTTTCTTCCAAGGAGTAAGCGTCTTTTAATTTCATGGCTGCAGTCACCATCTGCAGTGATCTTGGAGCCTCCCAAAATAAAGTCTGACACTGTTTCCCCATCTATTTCCCATGAAGTGATGGGACCAGACGCCATGATCTTCGTTTTCTGAATGTTGAGCTTTAAGCCAACTTTTTTCACTCTCCACTTTCACTTTCATCAAGAGGCTTTTTAGTTCCTCTTCACTTTCTGACATAAGGGTGGTGTCATCTGCATATCTGAGGTTATTGATATTTCTCCCGGCAATCTTGATTCCAGCTTGTGTTTCTTCCAGCCCAGCGTTTCTCATGATGTACTCTGCATAGAAGTTAAATAAGCAGGGTGACAACATACAGCCTTGATGGGCTCCTTTTCCTATTTGGAATCAGTCTGTTGTTCCATGTCCAGTTCTAACTGTTGCTTCCTGACCTGCATACAGATTTCTCAAGAGGCAGGTCAGGTGGTCTGGTATTCCCATCTCTTTCAGAATTTTCCATAGTTGATTGTGATCCACACAGTCAAAAGCTTTGGCATAGTCAATAAAGCAGAAATAGATGTTTTTCTGGAACTCTCTTGCTCTTTCGATGATCCAGCAGATGTTGGCAATTTGATCTCTGGTTCCTCTGCGTTTTCTAAAACCAGCTTGAACATCAGGAAATTCATGGTTCACGTATTGCTGAAGCCTGGCTTGGAGAATTTTGAGCAGTACTTTACTAGCATGTGAGATGAGTGCAATTGTGCAGTAGTTTAAGCATTATTTGACATTGCCTTTCTTTGGGATTGGAATGAATGTCACAAGACAATGATTAATTTCAGTCTTTGTTCTTCCTCTTAAAAAATAAAAACCACCTCACTCAAAGACCAGGTGGGAGTGAATCTGAGGCCTGTCTCCCACTTCCTTGTCTGATGGCCTGCAAGACCACAACCAGGTATCAGTAGATTGGCCCTGCTACACATTAGATTAGCAAAACCAAGGTCTAGTCTGTAACTTTGGGTCAATATTTGCCTCCAGTGTTGGATCTGAATGCCCTTTCCTGGTTTTGTACTGCTACCACCACCATTTTATCCCTTTTCTGATTTTCCATATGTGCTTCGTTAGTTTTTCATCTATCCACAGCTCTACACAACAGCCCAGTCTGTGTCTTAACAATGCCAAACCTAAAGCAGTGTTGACTGAGTTTTAGTGTCTCATAAAACAGCAGTCCTCAGCAATGTGAAAATGACATATCAATGTAACAATTCTCTAGGCACTGTAACCTCAGCGGTCGCCTCCTGACTCCTTGTTGGTCTGACTACAGTAATTCCTCTACATACAAACCTTGAACGTTCAAAGATGCAAATGTATGTTCGCATGTCCAGCCACGTTAGTTCACAAGTCTGGTGTGCATTGTCACCTGCACGCATCCTCCACAAGTAGCTGTACTTTTGTACACTTTACTGTATAGTGCTATATGGAGTACAGTATCTTTATTTCAAGCCCAGAATGTCCAGAAGCAAGAAGGTAGATAAAACTGAATCCAGCAAGGAACCAAAACCTGTGCCATTAATGTCAGGCGTGAGTAAAATTGCAGCTTGCCCTCTGTCTCCTATTGCTGACCATCCTCCAGCTCTACCATCTCCCACCCCCTCTTCCTCCTCCAATCAGTAACTCTTCTTGCCTTCACGCAATGCCAGCCCCTGTATGCCAGCTATTGTACTGTACTACTGTACTTTTCAAGGTACTGACTGTAAGATTAAAAATGCTTTATTTTTGTTTTTTATGTATTATTTGTGTAAAATATAAAGCTATTACAGTACAATACTGACAGTACTATACTATAAGTATCTATACAGTACTATATATTGTGATTGTGTTAGTTGGGTGCCTAGGCTAACTTTGCTGGACATATGAACAAATTGGACTTACAAACATGCTCTCAGAATGGAACTGATTTGTGTGTAGGAAAATTACTGTATATATAGCTTTCATCAAAAATGAATTTTTGTGATGCGCTTAAAAAAAACTCTAGGTACAGACTAAGCAGCTTTTCAGTTCTGTTTGGGCACTTATAAGGCTGGTCAGATTTTGAAATGGCTCCCTTAAAGACCAAATGAAAGAACGCCAAGAACTCTGGGCAATACTTCAAAAGTCAACAGCTGCTCTGCACTCCCAGTCAATCCCAATTTGCCACTTGGCTGCTTACTGATGAGCTGCTTGTATCAGTATTTAATAGCCCCACTGTGTATTCCCTAGTTCATCCACTGGCTTGTCAAGCTTTGGGCAGATATCTGGTACCCCAGAATTTTGGATTCTCTGCAAAATAGCTTGTTATAAGGGAGACAGTATTTGATTGGACGTCAAGAGTCCAATTTCAGATTTGAACTATCCCTAATTACATGTATGGTATTGGACAAGCAACAATATATCTGGGCTTTAGGTGTTTTTTTGTTTTTTTTTGTTAACATTTTATTATGGGAATTACAAACATACACCACAGCAGAAAGAATAATATAATGAGTCTCACATGACTTTTGAGACCCCATGGAGTGTAACCTGCCAGGCTCCTCTGTCCATGAGATTTCCCAGATGAGAATACTGGAGTGGGTTGCCATTTCCTTCTTCAGGGTATCTTCCCAACCCAGGGACTGAACCTGTTTCTCCATTGCGGGAAGAGTCTTTACAGCTGAGCCACCAGGGAAACCCATGAATCTCACATACTTGATCATCTGTTTCAATAATTGTTCCTTTTGACTTATCTATACCCTGCTTACCAACTAGATTATCATAAAACAAATCCCAGACCTCATATTATATTGTAAATATTTCAGGGTATATTTTCTAAAGATAAGAACTATTTTGTTTTTAAAAATCACACTAACATTGTAACCCAGCAGGATTCTATGTGTCCTTTCTAGGACAGACCTCTCTCCCATATCCTCTGCTGTGGCTCCTCTCTCAAATGCCTAGATAACTATATCTGATGCACATTTCCTGAGTTTTACAGATGTTAAAAGTGAAAGTGAAAGTCACACAGTCATGTCTGACTCTTTGCACGCCCATGGACTATAGCCTGCAATGCTCCTCTGTCCATGGAATTCTCCAGCAAAGAATACTGGAGTGGCTAGCCATTCCCTTCTGCAGGGGATCTTCCCAACCCAGGGACTGAACCCAGGTCTCCCACATAGCAGGCAGTTTCTTTACCATCTGAGCCACCAGGGAAGCCACATCTGTGTTAAAAGCCTCACCAAATGAAATGATTTGATGACCCTCAGGCCCCAAGGCCTACTGGAGCCCAAGGATTGATAACATTAACCCCTATGATATGGCCCTGTTACTGCACCGTCAACCAATCAGAGAATTTGACACAAGCTGATCACTTATGTTGAGACTCCCCTTCCTCAGTTCAGTTCCGTTCATTTCAGTTGCTCAGTCATGTCCGATTCTTTGTGACCCCATGGACTGCAGCATGCCAGGCTTCCCTGTCCATCACCAACTCCTGGAGTTCACTCAAACTCATGTCCATTGAGTTAGTGAGCCAACCATCTCATACTCTGTCGTCCCCTTCTCCTCCTGTCTTCAATCTTTCCCAGCATCAGGGTCTTTTCCAATGAGTTAGTTCTTCTTGCCAGGTGGCCAAAGTAATGGAGCTTCAGCTTCAGCATCAGTCTTTCCAATGAATATTTGATGTTATCCTTTAGGATGGACTGGTTGGATCTCCTTGCTATTAAAAGGACTCTCAAGAGTCTTCTCCAACACCATGGTTCAAAAGCATAATTCTTCAGTGTTCAGCTTTCATTATGGTCCAACTCTCACATCCATACATGACTACTGGAAAAACTATAGCTTTAACTAGATAGACCTTTGTTGGCAAAGTAATGTCTCTGCTTTTTAATATGCTGTCTAGGTTGGTCATAGCTTCTCTTCCAAGGAGCAAGTGTCTAATTTCATGGCTGCAGTCACCATCTTCAATAATCTTGGAGCCCAAAAAAATAGTCTGTCACTGTTCCCATTGTTTCCCTATTTATTTGCCATGAAGTGATGGGACCAGCTGCCATGATCTTCGTTTTCTGAATGTAGAGCTTTAAGCCAACTTTTTCACTCTCCTCTTTCACTTTCATCAAGAGGCTCTTCAGTTCTTCTTCACTTTCTGCCATAAGGGTGGTGTCATCTGCATATCTGAGGTTATTGATATTTCTCCCAGCAATCTTGATTCCAGCTTGTGCTTCTTCTAGCCTGATGAATTTCGCATGATGTAAATAAGCAGGGTGACAATATACAGCCTTGACGTACTCCTTTCCTGATTTGGAACCAGTCTGTTGTTCCATGTCCAGTTCTAACTCTTGCTTCTTGACCTGCATACAGATTTATCAGGAGGCAAGAAAGGTGGTCTGGTATTGTTTCAATAATAAATACTAAAAACAATATTAACTTTACAATATTTTTTAAAATCCAGACAGTGTTAAAATTGTCTTGATTGTCAAATTTTTCAAACTGCTTTTTAAAGGATCCAAATGAGGTTCATTAAATTTAAATGTTGAAATGTTTCCTAAATCTATTTTAAACTATAGATATGCTCTCTGTTTCTCTTTCCCGCTCTCTCTTTCAACTTACTTAGTGGGGGGAAAACTAGATCATTTGTCTTATAGAGTTTCTTAGTCTGGACTTTGCTAATTGCATCCTTGTAATAATAATATTTAATAGAGGCAGTCTCCTATATTTCCTATAGTTAAATCTAGAAGCTTGGTCATTTCAGGTGCTAATTTTTTTGTAATAATGCTTATTAGGTAGTATTGTGTATTTTGATTAGGAAGCATATAATATTGAATTATTTCTCTTTTTGAGTTGCTAGCAGCCTTAGATAATCACTGTGTGGATCCATTATTTCATAAAGTATTGCAAAATGGTGATATGATAATTCTAGCATGGGTTCTCCATTTACTAGCTGGAGTACTTCTATAAACAGTAACTTCCATTTCTAAACTCTTCTGTTTATCCTACAGTATAGATATATAGGAAAGGCAGGATAAATGCTTGAACATGTCTCTGTATTTACAAGTTTAAAAGATAATGAATTGTTTATCTGACATCTTCCAAAGGAGAGCAATGAGATTTTGTTTCATTTTTTTAAGCTCAGTATACACTTCTAGGTTAAACCATGTTTTAACCCATTCCAGTTATCATTTTTATTTATGCCCAGATTGTTAATGGGAAACCCTTCAATCAGTCTAATGAGGAAAGGACACATAAAATACTCTATGTTCATAGGAAATGTCATTAGTTATGTAGAATATCCCAAAAAATTGACAAAAAACACTTCCGGAACTAATAAGCAATTATAAAAGGTTGTAGGATATAAGTTTACTATTCAAAAGTCTGGACTTCTTTGAGAGGAGCAACCCCACAACCAAAGAGAAGCAGCTGTGTGGGTGCAGGAGGGACGAGAGGAGCTACTCCACATTCAAGGTCAGGAGGGGTGGCTGTGAGGAGATACCCCTCGTCCAAGATAAGGAGCAGCAGCTGCACTTTGCTGGAACAGCCATGAGGAGATTCCCCACGTCCAAGGTAAAAGAAACCCAAGTAAGACGGTCGGGGTTGCGAGAGGGCATCAGAGGGCAGACACACTGAAACCATAATCACATAAAACTAGCCAATCTGATCACATGGAGCACAGCCTTGTCTAACTCAATGAAACTCAGCCATGCCGTGTGGGGCCACCCAAGACGGGTGGTCATGGTGGAGAGGTCTGACAGAATGTGGTCCACTGGAGAAAGGAATGGCAAACCACTTCAGTATTCTTGCCTTGAGAACCCCATGAACAGTATGAAAAGGCAAAAAGATAGGATACCAAAAGAGGAACTCCCTAGGTCGGTAGGTGCCCAATATGCTATGGGAGATCAGTGGAGAAATAACTCCAGAAAGAATGAAGGGATGGAAACAAGTCAAAAACAATACCCAGTTGTGGGTGTGACTGGTGATAGAAGCAAGGTCCGATGCTGTAAAGAGCAATATTGCATAGGAACCTGGAATGTCAGGTCCATGAATCAAGGCAAATTGGAAGTGGTCAAACAGGAGGTGGCAAAAGTGAACGTTGACATTCTAGGAATCAGCGAACTAAAACGGATGGGAATGGGTGAATATAACTCAGATGACCATTATATCTACTACTGCGGGCAGGAATCCCTTAGAAGAAATGGAGTAGCCATCATGGTCAATAAAAGAGTCTGAAATGCAGTACTTGGATGCAATCTCAAAAACAACAGAATGATCTCTGTTCGTTTCCAAGGCAAACCATTCCATATCGAGGTAATCCAAGCCTATGCCCCAAACAGTAACGCTGAAGAAGCTGAAGTTGAACGGTTCTATGAAGACCTACAAGACCTTTTAGAACTAACCCCAAAATGATGTCCTTTTCATTATAGGGGACTGGAATGCAAAAGTAGGAAGTCAAGAAACACCTGGAATAACAGGCAAATTTGGCCTTGGAGTACAGAATGAAGGAGGGCAAAGGCTAATAGAGTTTTGCCAAGAGAATGCACTGGTCATAGCAAACACCCTCTTCCAACAACACAAGAGAAGACACTACACATGGACATCACCAGATGGTCAACACTGAAATCAGATTGATTATATTCTTTGCAGCCAAAGATGGAGAAGCTCTATACAGTCAGTAAAAACAAGACCAGGAGCTGACTGGCTCAGATCATGAACTCTTTATTGCCAAATTCAGACTTAAATTGAAAAAAGTGGGGAAAACCACTAGACCATTCAGATATGACCTAAATCAAATCCCTTATGATTATACAGTGGAAGTGAGAAATAGATTTAAGGGACTAAATCTGATAGAGTGCCTGATGAACTATGGATGGAGGTTCTTGACATTGTACAGGAGACAGGGATCAAGACCATCCCCATGAAAAAGAAATGCAAAAAAGCAAAATGGCTGTCTGGGGAGGCCTTACAAATAGCTGTGAAAAGAAGAGAAACGCAAAGCAAAGGAGAAAAGGAAAGATATAAGCATCTGAATGCAGAGTTCCAAAGATCATCAAGAAGAGATAAGAAAGCCTTCCTCAGTGATCAATGCAAAGAAATAGAGGAAAAGAACAGAATGGGAAAGACTAGAGATCTCTTCAAGAAAATTAGAGATACCAAGGGAACATTTCATACAAAGATGGGCTCGATAAAGGACAAAAATGGTATGGACCTAACAGAAGCAGAAGATATTAAGAAGAGGTGGCAAGAATACACAGAAGAACTGTACAAAAAAGATCTTCACGACCAAGATAATCACGATGTTATGATCACTCACCTAGAGCCAGACATCCCGGATGTGAAGTCAAGTGGGCCTTGGAAAGCATCACTACGAACAAAGCTAGTGGAGGTGATGGCATTCCAGTTGAGCTATTTCAAATCCTGAAAGATGATGCTGTAAAAGTGCTGTGCTCAATATGCCAGCAAATTTGGAAAACTCGGCAGTGGCCGCAGGACTGGAGAAGGTCAGTTTTCATTCTAATCCCACAGAAAGGCAATGCCAAAGTTGCTCAGACTACCTCACAATTGCACTGATCTCACATGCTAGTAAAGTACTGCTCAAAATTCTCCAAGCCAGGCTTCAGCAATACATGAACCATGAACTTCCAGATGTTCAGGCTGGTTTTAGAAAAGGCAGAGGAACCAGAGATCAAATTGGCAACATCTGATGGATCATTGAAAAAGCAAGAGAGTTCCAGAAAAGCATCTATTTCCTCTTTATGGACTACACCAAAGCCTTTGACTGTGTGGATCACAATAAACTGTGGAAAATTCTGAAAGAGATGGGAATACCAGACCATCTGACCTGCCTCTTGAGAAAACTATATGCAGGTCAGAAAGCAACAGTTAGAACTGGACATGGAACAACAGAAGCAACAGTTAGAACTGGACATGGAACAACAGACTGGTTCCAAATAGGAAAAGGAGTCCGTCAAGTCTGTATATTGTCACCCTGCTTATTTAACTTATATGCAGAGTACTTCATGAGAAATGCTTGGCTGGAAGAAGGACAAGCTAGAATCAAGATTGCTGGGAGAAATATAAATAACCTGAGATATGCAGATGACACCACCCTTATGGCAGAAAGTGAAGAAGAACTAAAAAGCTTGTTGATGAAAGTGATAGAGGAGAGTGAAAAAGTTGGCTTAAAGCTCAACATTCAGAAAACGAAGATCATGGCATCTGGTCTCATCACTTCATGGGAAATAGATGGGGAAACACTGGAAACAGTGTCAGACTTTATTTTTTGGGCTCCAAAATCACTGCGGATGGTGATTGCAGCCATGAAATTAAAAGATGCTTACTCCTTGGAAGGAAAGTTATGACCAACCTAGATAGCATATTGAAAAGCAGAGATATTACCTTGCCAACAAAGGTCCGTCTAGTCCAGGCTATGATTTTTCAAGTGGTCATGTGTGGATATGAGAGTTGGACTGTGAAGAAAGCTGAGCACTGAAGAATTGATGCTTTTGCACTGTGGTGTTGGAGAAGACTCTTGAGAGTCCCTTGGACTGCAAGGAGATCCAGCCAGTCCATCCTAAAGGAGATCAGTCCTGGATGTTCATTGGAAGGACTGATGCTGAACCTCAAACTCCAGTACTTTGGCCACCTGATGCAAAGAGTTGACTCATTGGAAAAGACTCTGATGCTGGGAGGGATTGGGGGCAGGAGGAGAAGGGGACGACAGAGGATGAGATGGCTGGATGGCATCACCAACTCAATGGACATGAGTTTGAGTGAACTCCAGTAGTTGGTGATGGACCGGGAGGCCTAGCGTGCTGCGATTCATGGAGTCGCAAAGAGTCAGACACGACTGAGCGACTGAACTATACTGAATACAAAAGTCAATCTCTTTCCAATGAAGTAATGAAGTTCAAAATTTAAAACACCATACTGTTTACACTCAGTCAGTCCTGTCCAACTCTTTGTGACCCCATGGACTATACAGTCTATAGGATTCTCCAGGCCATAAAACTGGAGTGGATAGCCTTTCCCTTCTCCAGGGGATCTTCCAACCCAGGGATCGAACCCAGGTCTCCCACATTGCAGGTGGATTCTTTACCAGCTGAGCCACAAGGGAAGCCCACTGTTTACACTAACATTCCTCAAAATGAACTATTGGTTTATCTAACAAAATATGTATAAGATTTATATAAGAAAAACTATAAAACTCTGATGAACATATCAAAGAAAGATAAATAAATGGAGAGATAGTCCATGTTCATGGATAAAAACATTCAATATTGGCAAAATGTTGGCTCTTCCCAATTTGATTCATAGATTCAATGCAATCCTGATCAAAATCCCAGCAAGTTATTTAACTGTTTCTAAAGTTTTAGGGAGAGACAAAGGACTTAGAATATTCAACACATTATTGGAGGAGAAAAAGTTGGAGAACTGACACTGCCTGGCATTGAGACTTAACATCATTAAAAAACCTCTGCCCTGCAAAAGACAATGTCAAGAGAAGAAGATAAGCCACAGACTGGGAGGGTTCGGGGGGTGTGGAATATATATTTACAAAAGACATGTCAGATAAAGGACTATTATCAAAATATATGAAGAACTCTTAAAACAAAACAGTGAGAAGACAATCTGATTTAAAAAATGGGCTGAAGAGGGAGAGAAGGAGGAGGAAGAAGGAGAGGATGCAGAAAGTGTTATAACTGGCAAGAAAGCAAAGCAAAAACAGCACTTCTTTCTCTTCAGTGCTGAAGGTTGAATGTGGGTCCAGACACAAGTTCATGAGTTTTTTCTTAGTTGTCTCTCTCTCTCTTTTTTTTAGTAAAAAAAAAGTTAATAATTAAAAAACTTTAAGTTATCAAGAAGTTGAATTGTTGACCCTGTTTTAATCAAGTCTGAATGGATAAAAATAAGTAGAGATTTTGTGATTTTGAAAATATTCTTAAGGACATATTCAGGAAAGTGCCCTTATGTGTAATATCTCCATTCTTAGTGATTCTGGATAAATGATGTGTGACTGTAACTTCCTCCTCAGTTAAATTAGGAACTATTATACATTAGAACATGATTGAATATATGCCCTTTCAAACCAAGCCCAGGATAAATAACCTATACTTCAAGTTAAACATTTTACATTTGAACAGAAGACAACAACCTTGGACTATGACTAAATCCCGCAGCAGAAAAACTGATATATATTCTGAATATCGTTGAGTCAAAGGCAATGAAATTTGTTATATACACTGATATTTGAGAATGTATGCGAGCTTTTAAAATGCACTCCATGGTTCAGTGGTATTAAGTCCTGATACATCCAGCTGATGCATCACATCTTCAACCTGCCGGGAAGCCTTAGAAGAGCCATTTGTCCCTGGATCCAAATCAAATATGTACCCTGGACTGTTGAAAAATATTTTGTTAGACTAAATGACTGAGCTATCTTTGACAGGACTGCCAAATGAATTATGACCATGGTTGACCACTTTGGGCCCCGGGCCTGTATTACCAAAAGGAGAAAGAGGAAAATCTGTTCTTTCTGGTCTGATCTTATGCAGAACAAATGCAGCATTCTCTCTGTTATGAACTTCAGTTCGGTCCAAAAATTCTGGCACTCTTTTACATTGAAACTTAACAGGGTATAGATGTCATTTATCCTGTATATTATCTGAAGTGGCATATCCTCAAAATTGGTGCATAACATTAGCTCTGAATCACAACAAAGTTCAGGCTTAATTGCAAGACGTATGTAGGTGTTCAAATTTTAGTTTTACCATTTAAGAAGCTCCTAGTCTTAAAGTAGGATAATAATATCAATCTTCTGGGACTGCTGTAAAGGTTAATGGTGAATGTTAAGTGCCTGACATATTGTAGGCATTCATTAAAAAGACGGCTTTTATTATTATTATCTAACAACAATAGGCTTCTTCTAAAATTGCTAACTTAAAAGCTAATGATTATAAACTTATAAAAAATGATTATATAGAAGAAAACAGGGAGCAGTCAGGTGGACAAGGCAGAGCCAGCCTAAGGCATTTAAAAACAAAAGCCCCAATACAATCACAGTAACTGTATCAATAATAATTAATTCACTGTTCGGCTGACCTACCCTGTCTGTCTGTTGGTCCCTAAACATTAACATTTTTTGTCATAGAACAAATTTATGGTTGCTATGGGGAAGGCGGGGTATGGGGGGAAGAGATAGTGAGTTTGGGATGGACATGTACACACTGCTGTATTTAAAATGGATAACCAACAAGGACCTACTGCATAGGACATGGAACTCTGTTCAGTGTTATGTGGCAGGCTGGAAAGGAGGGAAATTAGGGGGAGAATGGAGATAGATATGTGTGTGTGTGTGTGTGTGTGTGTGTGTGTATATATATATATATATATATATATATATATATCTGATTCCTTTCACTGTTCACCTGAAAATATCACAATATTGTCAATCGGCTATACCCCAATACAAAATTAAAAGTTAAAAAAAATTCTTTCTCATAATGTATTTAGGAAAAGTCCTAAAAAGTTATTTTGCCTTGGGGAAACTTTATACCTCAGACATGCAAAAGAAGTTTTCACTTTTTTTTTTTTTAACAAATAGTTTCTAAATTCATTTTAAGTTTCCCCTCACTCCTTTGACCAATACGTTAGTAATTCAATACATTTCGACTTTGTTTTACTGCTCTCCCATTGATTGAAAAATCATGACCACTTGAATATCCAAATTGTTTGTTTCTCTGACTTCCTGAATTCCAAAAGTCAGAAAGAAACAGAGCAGAAAGGAGGTGCAGATGACATTTCCTTTCCCTCAGGCTTACTACACTACACTGTTATGATTTTCAAGTCCAAGGCTCATGCAACTATGTAAGTAGATTTGACTTCCCTAAGATAAAGAATTAATTTTCATTTTTATTGCCTTTCTTTGTATTTTGTATTTTATGACTCCAATACATTGTGTTTTAGGAAAGTTTTGGAAAATATAAAGATCTTATCCATGGCTGGGGAGGTAGGGTAAGATGTGAGGTGGTAGGGGGAGTTGCTTCTTTAAACAATCATTTGGTTCTTAGTGGGTTTTTTTTTTTTTCCTCCAAAAATGACTTTCCTCCTGCAAATATTCAGGAGTTGACTTTCTCACAAAAGACAGGCTTTCTGAAAAATTTCCATTGGCTCTAGCCCAATGCCATAATTACTTTAAATTAAACCCCCAAGTGTTCCCCTTTTTCTTCCTTACCACAAACAATTCCTTCCTCTGAGTGTTGGACTCAGGTTTAACTCTGCAAGTTTCCAGAAGCAGTCAAGGCCACAGGGGGCAGAAATCCAGACTTTGACCTTGAAAGATGCTCCTAGGATCTGTTGTTTTATAATATATGTCCAACACAGCCCCCATATTTCGATGAGTGTGGGAACACCCAGAGTGTCTGTGGACAGAGGAGGGCTTGAGGGTGCATCCTAAAGGGTCTGTGGGGGTAAAGAGGGGCTGTTTTCCAAAGTTTTACGTGGCTAGAAAGGAATTTTAGGCAGCTGGTCGCACAGAGTCGGACACGACTGAAGCGACTTAGCAGCAGCAGCAGAAGCAGTGTAAAATTATTATCCAAAAATGGATTCAAAGATAAAACACTGATCAGATCAAATATATTAAAGAAATGATTCATAACTGAAAATTCTCATGCTGACTCACTAAGCTGGAAACATCTCCACTTTCCAGGAGTTTATAGCTCAGTTGGTAAAAAATCCACCTGTAATGCAGGAGACCCCAGTTCGATTCCTGGGTCGGGAAGATCCCCTGGAGAAGGGATAGGCTACCCTCTCCAGTATTCTTGAGTTTCCCTTATGACTCAGCTGGTAAAGAATCTGTCTGCAATGTGAGAGACCTAGGTTCGATTCCGGGGTAGATCCCCTGGAGAAGGGAAAGGCTACTCACTCCAGTATTCTGGCCTGGAGAATCCCATGGACTGTATGTATAGTCCATGCAGTCACACAGAGTGGGACACAACTGAGCGACTTCACTTTCACCAAACATATTTATAACAGACTTTATGATCTCTCATGTATACAACTCTACCAGCCACAATTATTTTAATTCTAGTTAATTTTTTCAAACAATATTTCTCCAAAGCACTGAAGATTACTTGGGGTAAACTCATCACTGGAGGGAAGCAGCAGAAGCTTAACATCTTTCCTTACCCCATTCCTCCTCCACCCCCACCTCACCCCACCCTAAACACTTAAGTTCTAACTAAAGCTAGAAACAGAGATCTGAAAAACAAAAGCTTAAGTTTATCCAAAGTACTAAGGCTAATGGGGCAGGGACTCTTAAAATGGCAGGATAGTATGGGCACCGCAAATGAAAGTTCAAGTTTGTCCTTTGGATTTGCTTGACTTTCTCTTGTCTGGAGGAGAAGAGATCAAACTCTAAGACCTGCCTTCAGGTCAGGAGTCTCTTAATCCTTCACTGTGTATTCCTTTAGACTTTGCTTTTCTTCTGACTTTTGTAGTTCAATTTCCTTTTGGTTGAGTTGTGATGTTGATAATTTGAAAATGTCTCTGGTCCCCTGTGATTTGGCTCTTAAGAAGATTTACAGGTGGGTCTTGTTAGCCATGACCTGAAAAGGTGATAACATTTTTTGTAATCTATTTAGAGGCTACACAATGTAACATAATTCTATTTTCCTCTCTCTTCATTTTATACATATAATCCATTAGGCTGTTTTATAGAGGCTAAATATGAAAGGACAATGGTACTATAGTATTTCTTAACCTGTTATCAAGACCACAATACTTTATCAGGAATGAAGACCCAAATGCAAATTTTCATTCTCTTTGTATAACATTTATGCAATAAAGAATAAATTGAGTACATGATTTTTCATTTTTGAATTACTAGGGCTAGTAATGCATGAGTTGCAGAGAAGCAAGCATTAATCTATCTAGCTGCTAAGAAATGAAATGTCACTTAGAGGAACTTGTTCTTGCCGGCACACTCTTTCATCGAGTTCTTCATCAGAAAGCAGAGAAAAAAGTAATTCTTCTTCCAATTGCATTATATTATAGTACATCTTACCCTTTTTCACGTGTCTTGATTTAGTTCCTACATATGTAGTGTGCAGAAGCTTTAGTTTTTCAAGGATATCTCATTTGATCTCATTTTTTCACATGAAACACGATTTTTTTAAAAGAGAAAAGTAGGATAGACACAAAGGAAACATTTCTTCAAAAGAACAAATTGTTTCTCAATAACTGTTGAATTTATGGACTGACATCTTACTGTGGGTTTTGGGTGATGTTGCAAGTGTGTGTGTGTGTGTGTGTGTGTGTGTGTGTCTGTGAGTGTATGTGTGTTTATGTACCTGATCTGTTCTCTTCATTAATGTTATTAGATGAATTATTACTCTGGTGAATAGAGGTCACAAAGTTTTAGGAGAATTAAAATCACAAGTAATGATGATAAAGCACTTTAAATAATATGTGAGTGAAAAGCCTGAGTACTGTTTAGTTTTTACAAGTATTGCTTTGCAAAACAATAGACGAATTTTTCAGGTAGGAATGCATTTTTGAAAACAATGTATTTATTTGCAAAACTCTGAACTTAAGGAACAGACTTACTGTTTCCATAAACTAGTTTTAAAATCGTTTTTTCAAAATAATTTAGATTTCAAGGGAAAAAAATCACAAAACACCACACTATCATCTATGTTTTATGAAATAAAACTGTGGATATTTCATTGATTTTCCACAAACATGCCTTCCTGTAATTGAACATATGGTTACATCTAAGTAAAGTAACATCTCCTTTATTGGAAATCCCCTAGAGATTCATTGTTCCAAACAGTGGGGTTTTTCCAGGGAACAGGCTTTTTTTCCCTTTAACCTACCAAGATTTTAAAAATATTTCCTTAAAATTAAAAGTGTCTCTCTTTTTTAAAGAGCAATATTAAACATAATTTAAACATAACTTAACCCCTCCTTTGTAAATGCAAGATAATGATAATACTTAATATGCAAGAGTGTTTAAAATGTTTTTAAAATACTCGTATCATTGTTATAAACATCACTGACTGCATCATCTGAGAGTCAGCTGAGGGTTATAAAATTATTTAGTCTGAGTCCCTAACAATGCACACCTGCCTCCTCTACAAAATCAAGTGGGTTGGGTAGTGAGTAGGTTCTCTGTCCTCCTAATCAGTGTCTCCCACTTCCATTTTGCGGTCAGCAGTAGAACATTCTTCTAAGAGCCCCATCACCCTCCTGGCGCCTCTCATCCTTCCTTGCATGTTGCATTACTGTTAGGGGTTGAGAAGCCAGAGAAGTGAGGCTCTTAGCATTCCAGAGAGCTGGTCCTGATGAAGACGGAAGACTTGTCTGTGAGGAAACAGCTTACCGGTTTCCCTGGTGGCTCAGACGGTAAAGCGTTTGCTCGCAATGTGGGAGACGCGGGTTCGATCCCTGGGTGGGGAAGATCCCCTGGTGGAAGAAAATGGTAACCCACTCCAGTACTCTTGCCTGGAAAATTGTATGGACAGTGGAGCCTTCTAGGCTACAGTCCATGGGGTCCCAAAGAGTCGGACACGACTGAGCAACTCCAGTTTTGAGAATGGTGCTGCAGTGTCAGGGAGGCCTCTGCTTATTGTGCGCCTTTCTGATGTCTCTTCCTTTCCACTTCTTCACTAAGCTCCAGTTAACTGAGGGAGCTGGGTAAGCGACCTTTACATTCAAAATACCTTGTCCTAACTTTGATTGGTTATTGTTTCTGGATGGAGAATAAAACATAAATAAAATATTATGGCTTTATACCTTTTTTTAGTAAATTCTTTTTTTCTGAGTTTCATATTGATTTCCACATTTTTTAAAAATTGAAGTTTAGTTCACTTACAATATCTTGTTAGCTTTGGATGAACAGCCAAATAATTCAGATTTTTTTGGCAGATTCTTTTCCATGATGGGTTATTACAAGATACTGAATGTAGTTCCCTCTGCTATACAGTAGGACTTTGTTGTTAATTTTATATATAATTGTTTGCATCTTTGAATCCCAAACTCCAAATTTATCCCTCCTCACCCTCCTTTCCCCTTTGGTAACATAAAGTTGTTTGCTAAGTCTGTGAGTCTGTTTCTATTTTGTAAATAAGTTCATTTGTGAAATTTTTTAGATTCCACCTTTAAATGATATCATGTGATATTTGTCTTTATCCGACTTACTTCACTTAGTATGGTAATCTCTAGGTCCATCCGTGTTGCTGAAAATCGCTTTGTTTCATTCCTCCTTATGACTAACACTTCATCGTGTTTATGTACCACTTCCTCTTTATCCAGTCCTCTGCCGATGGACATTTAGGTTGCTTCCATGTCTTGGCTATTGTAAATGGTGCTGCAATGAACACTGGGGTGCAAGTATCTTCTGATTAGAGTCTTCATCTCTTCTGGGTATAGATGGCATTATACTTTAAATAGAAGAGGTTTTCAAATTGCTTTGACAGCAGAATCCCTTTCCCTGCTTCCCGTGTGAAAGTGAACAGAACTACATATCATTTACTCAAATCTCCTCCCCTCAAAACCACTGAGCTCCTTGAGAGGAGACTCCTCAGAGCCCAGGACCTTGTTACCTTTCTATCCCAAAATAAGATACTCATTTTTTTCACTCAGTTACTCACTTTTTGATTCTCCATAATAAATGTAAAAAACCAGGATAGGAAGGCATTTTATTATAGTAGCTGTAACAGGCAACACCCTTCAACACTGCCTTCCTTATGAAGGGAAGCCAACCTTCTCCCATATTTCAGAATTTTAATGTAATTTTTTGTTTTTTAATGTTGACAGATGTGTGTGTTCCTCAACAGTGAATTTCTTCACATGCCTTTCAACATCTTCCGTTCGTAGAGAAGCCACCATATTCCAGTCAGTACTTGTCAACCTTGAGGTAAGATTGGCTGGGAACTTATTATGGGACTGGTCTTGATGATTAATATCCCCTATTTGTAATATCTCAGCACTGATATTTTAAGTTATCTTCTATACAATAGGGAGTAATAAGAGTATTGGAGCAGAATTAGAAATCTTATAAATTGTTATGACAACAATGAAATAATATTGGTGAAATGTCTTTGAAAATGTGATGTATTATTTTTTGATTTATAAAGACATTATAATTGATGTTTTGTGTGCCAGGGACTGTTCTAGGCGCTGGGATGCAGCAGTGAACAAGACTAAATCTCTCTCCTCACAGTGCTTTTTTAATAGAGACAAATAAATCAGTAGATTTACTGTTGCCATTATTTTTCATTACATCAGCATCATCAGAGCAACTTTGCCTATTTATATGTGCTCAGCATTTGGATTCTGGACATAGTGAGTTAAAGTTTGAAAAGTGGTGTGGGTTTGTATCCTGCCTCCCTACCATGTATTACCTTGATAGATTTATAAGCCAGTCAGCTCATGTTACCAAGGACATTTCGTCATTTGTCAATGTGGGACAATCATAATGCTTAAGTCATGAGTGTTTTAATTTTTTTAATATAAAAATTATATTGCTATGCAGAACTATACATATTTAGTCTTATCTCTATTAATATGATGTCTTTCAACAGAGAAGCACAATGTGCTATCCTAGCTTTAGCTGATTTAGGATATCACTTTTACTTTCTAAACATATGGTAAAAAAAAAATTAATTGGAAACAGGAATGTCTGCTGTTCCAAATAATATGAATTGTATTCATATTGCAACATTTAAGCTACTTACCAACAACTACTTGTTTTGCCAACAACATAGTAAATGACAACTATTCAGGGACCAGTTCCACAGTTCTGATACAACTTTATATATGGGGATAATTCATGGTTTACTTCTTTTCAAGTCACAGTATCAAGCAGCATCATTTGTCTTCTATCAGCAATTCATACTTGAAGTGAGTCCGTGTACTGATCTCTTGTATTTCACATCATTTCTAGTCTTGAACACCCCCATTCAGACTATAATATCTTTAAAGTAAAGGGTGCAGTTGGCCTTAAAAAACAAGAAACTCTACCATTCACTTATGTCTATTTCATTACCGTAATTATTTTCCCCAGGAAAGAGTCTTGTTCAATGCTATTTGCAGAGTAGTTTCTTCAATAAATTTGTCCTCTGAATATTGTAGCACACATTATTGTGTGCTTAAAATTCATACATCAAAACCAATCTGATTCTAAGGAGAATCACATGCATTAGAAACATAGATTTGAACAAAATGAGAAAAGACAGATGATAGAAAGAGGATGGTCATTGAAACGGCCGTTTATTGATTCATGTTTTCACTCAAAAAGCATGTTATAAATGCTTACCATGTACTGGAAACAGGGATACACAGGGAACCAATTTATTAACTAGGTGAATGACAATAGCTATAATGCACAAATAGGGGTAACAGGGAGAATAAATGAGAAAAAGACATGGAACAAATAAAATTAGTGCAGTCTAGAAGAGGCAATTTCATAGAGAAAGATGTCTGGTTGAAAGGGCTGAGAGGAGGGGGATCAGGGAACAATATTTCTAACAGGATGTGATTTATTTTACAGCTGAAGAAAATGTCCTAAAATTGGATAGTGGTGATGTTGTACAACCTTGTGAAAATATTTTTTAAAACCGCTAAATTATATTCTTAAAAGGATAAATGTTATAGTGCATGAATTACACTTGAATTAAAAACACACACAGAATGCAGATTCAAGGGAAAAATGAATTTTTCAATGTAAGAGGATGTATTAGTTTCCTAGGACTACCATTACAAAATATCACAACTGGGTGGCTTGAAATAGCAAGTTTATTTTCTCATAGTTCTGGAAGATAGAAGTCTAAAATTAAGATGTCAGAAAGCCATGCTCCCTCTGTGACTTGTTGGGGAGAGTACTACCTGGCCTCCTCCTAGCTTCTAGAGGAAGCCGCCATTCTTTGGCATTTCTTGGCCTAGAATTGCATCCTTCTCTTCTCTTCTCTGCTTCTATTGTCACATGGTATTCTCCGTGAGTTGATTTCTGAATCTCTCTCTTCTTATTAGGACACCAAGCATTTGGATTAGAGCCCAAACGGGTGACTTCACTTTAATTTGATTATATCTTCGAAGACTCTATTTTCATATAAGGTCACATTCTGAGGTTCTAGGGGGACACTATTCAACCCATAACACTGGGACATATAGAGGAAGCATTTGGACTTTGTCTTGATGGACCTATAGTGCTAGTATTAGGAGTTTGCTTTTAAATTCCTAGGCAAAATGCTGTTTTGGTTTTTGAACTGGAAATGAATGCAGCTACATGTTAAGAGAATTAGTCTGGCAATAACTGGTAGAATGACATGGATTTAAAACAGACACACAGTAGGAAAACTGCAAAGGAAAGTTGTAGAGAACATTGAGGAGGAAAAATCCTCAACATGTATAAGGAACCCACACTCCCCACCATCCCCTTTTTTAAATCCACAATATTCTGTAATTAGTCTGTCTCCAGGGCATATGAATGGTGGAAATGCTGGTTATCAGTAGGGATTGTGTGAAAAATTATAGAGTAGAAATGTATTTGCCTTGCTCACCAGTAAAAATGGAGACTTTTTGAGAATATTTTAGAATTTGATGATAGATTATATATGCTGGGGTAAGAGATACCAAGGATAGCATGTGGTTTACACAAATACATAACTCATTCATTGAAATAAGGGATATTGAAAGAGAACTGGTTTTGGATTGGGAGTGGAGTTAGACAGGATGAGTTCAATATTGCACAGGTTGAATTTGAGATGCTTTTTATACATATTTAATCATTATGTAAAGAATCTGAAGCTCACTTGTGAGTTTGTGTATTAGAGGTAATTGAAATTAGGATGTGGATGCACTCTCTTAGTGAATATACAATATCATGAAGGAAACAACACAAGAGAAATATGTGAACAACTCTGAATTGAAGATTAGGTGGAAGGCAATGAGCAAATTAAACTGATTGGGAGAAACAGGAAGGAAGGACAAATTTTCTCTTCTGAAAGTTAGAGAAGGAACCATTATAGATGAAAACAGTGGTCAGTATTGCCCAGTGCTATTGAGAAGGTGAAGACTGGCTACCTGGAGGTAACTGATGACTCTAATTAACCACCATTCATATACTAATAACTCCCAAATGTAAAATTCCAGCCCAGCTCGTTCCTGAACCCCAGACTCATCATATCTCCAGTTGCATATTGAATGTCTCCTTGGCATCACAAACTTAACACATTCAAAAGAAAGTTCCTGATTGTCTTCCCTAAATTTATCCTGCATTCTCCCTCATCCCCATTCAGTGTCAGTCGCATACCCTTGACTCAATTTACTTTCCTATAACTCATCCAGTCTTCACCAAATTCTACTAGCTCTACCTTCTAAGCACATGTCACCACCTCGCTATGCCAAACTCCATCCTTTATTGTTTTTATTAACAGCTGTATTGAAATGTAATTCTTGTACCATGCAGTTTATCCATTTAAAGTCTACAGCTCAATGGTTTTTATTCTGTTTGAATAGTGTACATCTATCACCACAGTTAATTTTGGAACATTTAGTCACCCCCCCCAAAAAAAAAAATTAACAGTCACTCTCCATTCCCTCTTTCACCTGGTCCCTAGCAATCACTAATCTACTTTGCATTTGTATGGAGTTATCTGTTCTAGACTTCTCATAAATGGTATTGTACTTGATGTGGTCTTTTCTGATCAGCTCCTTTCACATAATATGATGCTTTCAAGGTTTATCATGTTGTAGGTTGTATCAGCACTTTATTCTTTTTCATACCTGAATAACATTTCATTATTATTGTATGGGTATAGCACACTTTGTTGAACATTTCCTCAGTTGATGGATATTTCAGTTATTTCTACCTTTTGGCTCTTAGGAATAATGATGCTATACATATTTATGTTTTGTGCAAACATTTGCTTTCCTTTCTCTTGGGGGTGTACCTAGGAGTGCAGCTACTGAGTCACAGGATAGCAGAGTAACTTTGTTTAACCTTTTAAGGAACTGCCAGATGTTTTTTCCAAAGTGGTGACCATTATCTCTTGGTAGAATTATTGCATCAGCATTGTTACTGCTGTCCTTGCTTCCATCATTACTCCCCACAGTCCATTTTTGTTGCCCACATCCCTCCATTGGGTCCTCAGTTCAGTCAGAGTAAAACTGAAGCATTTCAATGATTACAAGCTCTGGCAGGTCTGGCCCCAGATAACCTCACTGGTTTTATCTTGCGCTGTGTCTCTTCCCTTTGCTTATTCCCTACTGATCTCTTTCCTCTTCTTTGTCCATACCAGATACACTCTCACTGCTTGTCTGTTCCCTCCTCCTGGAAAAGGCATCCCACTATATCCACAGTGCTTGCTCTTTACTTCCTCATGTATTTAATCAAATGTTTCCTTCTTGCTGAGGTAGTCAACCTTTTTTTGTGGCATAAGATGGTAGAGTAGAAGGACACGCACTCATCTTCTCCTGCAGGAACTCCAAAACTACAACTTGCTGCTGAACAACCATCAACTGGAGATGTTCAGTTCAGTTCAGTTCAGTCACTCAGTTGTGTCCGACTCTTTGCAACCCCGTGAATCGCAGCATGCCAGGCCTCCCTGTCCATCACCAACTCCCAGAGTTCACTCAGACTCACATCCATCGAGTCAGTGATGCCATCCAGCCATCTCATCCTCAGTCGTCCCCTTCTCCTCCTGCCCCCAATCCCTCCCAGGATTAGAGTCTTTTCCAATGAGTCAACTCTTTGCATGAGGTGGCCAAAGTACTGGAGTTTCAGCTTCAACATCATTCCCTCCAAAGAAATCCCAGGGCTGATCTCCTTCAGAATGGACTGGTTGGATCTCCTTGCAGTCCAAGGGACTCTCAAGAGTCCTCTCCAACACCACAGTTCAAAAGCATCAATTCTTCGGCGCTCAGCCTTCTTCACAGTCCAACTCTCACATCCATACATGACCACAGGAAAAACCATAGCCTTGACTAGATGGACCTTTGTTGGCAAAGTAATGTCTCTGCTTTTGAATATGCTAACTAGGTTGGTCATAACTTTTCTTCCAAGGAGTAAGGGTCTTTTAATTTCATGGCTGCAGTCACCATCTGCAGTGATTTTGGATCCCACCAAAAAAAGATACTGCACATCCAAGGGTAAAGGAAAAGCCACAGCAAGATTGTAGGAGGGGTGAAATCATGCTTAAAATCAAACCCCTTACCTGCCAGAGATGCTCAGAAGGCTCCAACAAACCTTGTGTGCACCAAGACCCAGAGACCCTACAAAGAGCCCGAGCGGTGTTTGAGTGTCTTCTGCAAAGGTATGGGTGTGCAGTGGCCTGCTGCAGGGACAGGGGCTCTGGGTGCAACAGACCTGGGCATGGCACAAGCCGGTCACCATTAACCCCACCTTAGAGCCACCAGAACTTACGTGAGACTGGGGAAACAGACTCTTGGAGGGCACAAACAGAACCTCGTGTGCACCAGGACTCAGGAGAAAGGAGCAGCAAGCCTACAAGAGACTGACCAGACCTGCCCTTGGGTATCCAAGTGTCTCCGGCGGAGCTGTGGGTCAACGGTGGCCTGTGGCAGGGTCAGGGGCACTGAGTGCAGCAGTGCATCATGGGACCTTTGAAGGAGGTCACCATTATCTTCATTACCTCCACCATAGTTTGGCCTCAGGTCAAACAACAGGGAGGGAACACAGCCCCGCCCATCAACAGAAAATTGGGATTAAAAATTTACTGAGCATGGCTCTGCTCAGAACAAGACCCAGTTTCCCCCTCTGTCAGTCTCTGCCATCAGGAAGCCTCCATAAACCTCTTATCCTTCTCCATTAGAGGGCAGACAGAATGAAAACCACAATCACAGAAAACTAATCAAACTGATCACATGGACCACACTCTTGTCTAACTTGATGACAGTATGAGCCATGCCGTGTAGGGCCACCCAGGATGGATGGGTCATGGTGGAGAGGTCTGACAAAATGTGGTCCACTGGAGAAGGGAATGACAAACCACTTCAGTATCTTGCCTTGAGAACCCCATGAACTGCATGAAAAGGTAAAAAGATAGGACACTGAAAGGTGAACTCCCCAGGTCGGAAGGTGCCCAATATGCTATAGGAGATCAGTGGAGAAATAACTCCATAAAGAATGAAGAGACAGAGCCAAAGCAAAAACAATACCCAGTTGTGGATGTGACAGGTGAGGGAAGTAAAGTCCAATGCTGTAAAGAGCAATATTGCCTAGGAACCTGGAATGTTAGGTCCATGAATCAAGGCAAATTGGAAGTGGTCAAACAGGAGATGGCAAGAGTGACCATCAACATTTTAGGACTCGGTGAACTAAAATGGACTGGAATGGGTGAATTTAACTCAGATGACCATTGTATCTACTACTGTGGGCAGAATCCCTTAGAAGAAATGGAGTAGCCATCATGATCAACAAAAGAGCCCAAAATGCTATTCTTGGATGCAGTCTCAAAAATGACAGAATGATCTCTGTTCGTTTCCAAGGCAAACCATTCAGTATCACAGTAATCCAAGTCGATGCCCCAACCACTAATGCTGAAGAAGCTGAAGTTGAACGGTTCTATGAAGACCTATAAAACACTCTAGAACTAACACCCAAAAATGATGTTTTTTCATTATAGGGAACTGGAATGCAAAAAGTAGAAAGTCAAGAGATACCTGGAGAAACAGGCAAATTTGGCCTTGGAGTACAAAATAGAGCAGGTCAAAGGCTAACAGAGTTTTGCCAAGAGAACTCACTGGTCATAGTAAATACCCTCTTCCAACACAAGAGAAGACTCTACACATGGACCTCACCAGATGGCCAATACCAAAATCAGACTGATTATATTCTTTGCAGCCAAAGATGGAGAAGCTCTGCTGCTGCTGCTGCTGCTAAGTCACCTCAGTCGTGTCTGACTCTGTGCGGCCCCATAGACGGCAGCCTACCAGGCTCCCCCATCCCTGGGATTCTCCAGGCAAGAACACTGGAGTGGGTTGCCATTTCCTTTTCCAATGCATGAAAGTGAAAAGAGAAAGTGAAAGCGTTCAGTCATGTCTGACTCTGTGCAACCCCATAGATGGCAGCCCACCAGGCTCCCCCATCCATGGGATTTTCCAGGCAAGAGTACTGGAGTGGGGTGCCATTGTCTTGCTCTATAGAGTCAGCAAAAACAAGACTGGGAGCTGACTGTGGCTCAGATCATGAACTCCATATTGCCAAATTCAGACTTAAATTGAAGAAAGTAGGGAAAACTACTAGACCATATAGGTATGACCTAAATCATATAATTGTATGATTATACAGTGAAAATGACAAATAGATTCAAGAGATTAGATCTAATAGACAGAGTGCCTGAAGAACTATGGACAGAGATTCATAACATTGTACAGAAGGAAGTGATCAAGACCATTCCCAAGAAAAAGAAATGTAAAAAGGCAAAATGGTTGTTTGAGGAGGACTTACAAATAGGTGAGAAAAGAAGAGAAGCAAAAGGCAAAGAAGAAAAGGAAAGATATACCCATTTGAATGCAGAGTTCCAAAGAATAGCAAGGAGAGATAAGAAAGCCTTCCTCAATGATCAGTGCAAAGAAATAGAGGAAAACAGCAGAATAGGAAAGACTAGAGATCTCTTCAAGAAAAATTAGAGATACCAAGGGAACATTTCATGCAAAGATGGGCTCGATAAAGGACAGAAATGGTATGGACCTAACAGAAGCAGAAGATATTAAGAAGAGGTGGCAAGAATACACAGAACTATGCAAAAAAGATCTTCATAACCCAGATACCCACAATGGTGTGATCACTCACATAGAGTCATCCTGGAATGTGAAGTCAAGTGGGCCTTGGGAAGCATCACTACCAACAAAGCTAGTGGAGGTGATGGAATCCCCAGTTGAGCTATGTCAAATCCTAAAAGATGATGCTATGAAAGTGCCGCACTCAATATGCCAGCAAATTTGGAAAACTCAGCACTGGCCACAGGACTGGAAAAGGTGTTTTCATTCCAATCCCAAAGAAAGGCAATGCCAAAAATGCTCAAACTACCACACAATTGCACTCATCTCACATGCTAGCACAGTAATGCTCAGAATTCTCCAAGCCAGGCTTCAACAGTACATGAGCCATGAACTTCCACATGTTCAAGCTGGATTTAGAAAAGGCAGAGGAACCAGAGATCAAATTGCCAACATTCGTTGGATCATCCAAAATGCAAGAGAGTTCCAGAAAAACATCTACTTCTGCTTTATTGACTCACTGGAAAAGACCTTGATGCTGGGAAAGATTGAAGGTGGGAGGAAAAGGCGATGACAGAGGATGAGATGGTTGGATGGCATCACTGACTCGATGGACATGAGTTTGAGTAAGCTCTAGGAGTTGGTGGTGGACAGGGAAGCCTGGTGTGCTGCAGTCCATGGGGTCACAAAGAGTCACATATGACTGAGTGACTGAACTGAACTGAGGCAGTCAACACTCCCCTCCTCCCTTTCCTGCCTTCTGTTTATGTGTGTGTGTTTATTTTTATCCATCACTCTTATTACCACTGTAAGTACTATGTAGTTTGTTTCATATCTGTTTTCCCCCACCAGAGAGCTAGCTTCATGGAAGCAGGAATTCTGGATTTTGTTCAAGCTGTATGTTCAGGGTCTAGACTATCTAGTAGGATTAAAGAAACATTTGATGTATGAATAATTCAGTTTAGTTCAGTCGCTCAGTCATGTCCAACTCTTTGCAACCCCATGGACTGCAGCATGCCAGTCTTCCCTGTCCATCACCAACTCCTGGAACTTGCTCAAACTCATGTCCATCAAGTCGGTGATGAATAATTGAATGAATATATATTAAGCCCAGCAGTTTTATTGGAATGAGGTAGAGTAGTGAATGGGAAGTGAGGACAGGAATCAGTGAGAAGAAATGACACGTCAAGCAGGTTTGAGAATTATATCTGCCTTCTCTCCTGTTTCTGTAGATTAACTAAGGGTCCATGCTCTTAACTAAGGCCAACTCTCCACATGTACCTATAATCATGTGGGGAGGAAAAGATTTTTCTCTACCAACTTAGGTCCAAAAAGAGATCTGAGAGTTAACTGAAAATAGATTAACTGGAGAAAAGATTTTTTAAACAGGAGCAAACAGGAGTTGCTCATTGATGAGTAACTCTGGGGATAGATAGAGATTTATGGTCTTCTAAGGTGGCACAGTGGTAAAGAATCTGTCTGACAATGCAGGAGATGCAAAAGACATGGATTTGATCCCTGGGTCAGAAGGACCCCCTGGAGGAGGCAATAGCAGCCCACTCCAGTATTCTTGCCTGAAAATTCCATGGAGAGAGGAGCCTGATAGGCTACAGTCCTTGGAGTCACAAAGAGTGAGTGACTGCTCACACAGGCACACACACAAAGATTTATATACCACCTTAACAAAGAGCAAGGTTCAGGGTTTCAGTGGGATTGTATGGAAGCTTCTGTTTGACTTTTTAATGCTAATGAAAATGGACAAACTCCTTCCTGTCTAGAAACTCTTCTGGTGAGGGCTGGGGGGAGAGGGCGTTGAGGGGGCAGTCAGTGGTGGCTGTATTTTCAGGAGGCTTGTTGAGATAATGTCTTTCTGTGGCTGCTGTTCAGATGTTTTTCAGTTAAAATAATCTTCAGACCACTTTGGTGGACTGATTCCTTCGGTTCCATCCTCTGTAGCCTGTACAGACAGGCCCTCTTGATGCGCCCTCTCAGGACACCATGCACAGAGGCCATATGACAGTCTCCCTTGGAACTAATCATGGTGGTGTAGTGCCCTGAACAAGGGCATCAAGGTTTCTACTCAATCCTGCATCATCAGTTTTCCCTTCTCACCTGTATCATCTTGTTACATACAAATATCCTGTTATTCTCCCTGGTTTTAAATAAAGTAAAACCAACCCTTGATTTTAATAGGAAAATTTAAATAATTTAAATTTTTAAATACCTGGCCCTGATACCTGGACCAGGTATCAGATGATACCTAGGAATTATTGTGAATATAGTCACAGGAGACCCCCCACCCTCACACAAGAATAGGAGACTATTTTTAAAAATCCAATAAAAACAGAACCTCACTGATGATCCTAATTTACAAAAAGTCCTGTCTCCTCCCACAAACCTGAAATCAAGTCTGCTTAGAAAGAAAGAGAAAAACTAAGGGTTCAAGCCAGTTAGGGGCCTGGAGAAAGTGAAGCAACACCCAGGAAGACTGCCCTGGGACTTCTAGCAAGGCATCTCCATGTGCTTAGAGGAAAAACAGTGAACTGTAATGCCCAGGAACTTTGCCATTGTCTTTGTGTCAAGGAAAACTGGAAGTGATCAAACAAGAGATGACAAGAGTAAATGTCAACATTCTAGGAATCAGCAAGCTAAAATGGACTGGATGGGTCAATTTAACTCAGATGACCATTATATCAACTACTGTGGGCAGGAATACCTTAGAAGAAACGGAGTAGCTATCATAGTCAACAGAAGAGTCTGAAAGGCAGTACTTGGATGCAATCTCAAAAATGACAGAATGATCTCTATTTGTTTCCAAGGCAAACCATTCAATATCATGGTAATCCAAGTCTATGCCCCAAACAGTAACGCTGAAGAAGCTGAAGTTGAATGGTTCTATGATGACCTACAAGACCTTTTAGAACTAACACCCCAAAAGATGTCCTTTTCATTATAGGGGACTGGAATGCAAAAGTAGGAAGTCAAGAAACACCTGAAGTAACAGGCCAAGTTGGCCTTGGAGTACAGAATGAAGCAGGGCAAAAGCTAATAGTGTTCTGCCAAGAGAATGCACTGGTCATAGCAAACACCCTCTTCCAACAACACAAGAGAAGACTCTGCACATGGACCTCATCAGATGGCCAACACCGAAAATCAGACTGATCATATTTGCAGCCAAAGATGGAGAAGCTCTATACAGTCAGCAAAAACAAGACTGGGAGCAGATTGTGGCTCAGATCATGAACTCCTTATGGCCAAATTCAGACTTCAGTTGAAGAAAATAGGGAAAACCACTAACCATTCAGGTATGACCTAAATCAAATCCCTTATGATTATACAGTGGAAGTGAGAAATAGATTTATGGAACTAGACCTGATAGATAGAGTACCTGATGAACTATGGACAGAGGTTCATAACATTGTATAGGAGACAGGGATCAAGACCATCCCCAAGAAAAAGAAATGCAAAAAAGCAAAATGGCTGTCTGGGGGTGCCTTACAAATAGCTGTGAAAAGAAGAGAAGCAAAAAGCAAAGAAAAAAGGAAAGATATCTGAATGCAGAGTTCCAAAGAATAGCAAGGAGAGATAAGAAAGCCTTCCTTGGCGATCAGTGCGAAGAAATAGAGAAAAACAATAGAATGGGAAAGACTAGAGATTTCTTCAAGAAAATTAGAGATACCAAGGGAATATTTAATGCAAAGATGTGCTCAACAAAGGACATAAATGGTATGGACCTGACAGAAGCAGAAGATATTAAGAGGTGGCAAGAATACACAGAAGAACTGTACAAAAAAGATCCTCACGACCCAGATAATCATGATGGTGTGATCACTCACGTAGAGCCAGACACCCTGGAATGTGAAGTCAAGTTGGCCTTGAGAAGCATCACTACAGACAAAGAGTGAAGGTGATGGAATTCCAATTAAGCTATTTCAAATCCTGAAAGATGATGCTATGAAAGTGCTGCACTCAATGTGCCAGCAAATTTGGAAAACTCAACAGTGGCCATAGGACTGGAAAAGGTCAGTTTTCATTCCAATCCCAAAGAAAGGCAATGCCAAAGAATGTTCAAACTACTGCACAACTGCACTCATCTCACACGCTAGTAAAGTAATGCTCAAAATTCTCCAAGCCAGGCTTCAGCAATACGTGAACTGTGAACTTCTAGATGTTCAAGCTGGTTTTAGAAAAGGCAGAGGAACCAGAGATCAAATTGCCACATCCAATGGATCATGAAAAAAGCAAGAGAGTTCCAGAAAAACATCTATTTCTGCTTTATTGACTATGCCAAAGCCTTTGACTGTGTGGATCATAATAAACTGTGGAAAATTCTGAGAGATGGGAATACCAGACCACCTGACCTGCCTCTTGAGAAATCTGTATACTGGTCAGGAAGCAACAGTTAGAACTGGACATGGAAGAACAGACTGGTTCCAAATAGGAAAAGGAGTCCGTCAAGGCTGTATATTGTCACCCTGCTTATTTAACTTCTATGCAGAGTACATCATGAGAAACGCTGGGCTGGAAGAAGCACAAGCTGGAATCAAGATTGCCAGGAGAAATATCAATAACCTCAGATATGCAGATGACACCACCATTATGGCAGAAAGTGAAGAACTAAAAGGCCTCTTGATGAAAGTGAAAGAGGAGAGTGAAAAAGTTGGCTTAAAGCTCAACATTCAGAAAACGAAGATCATGGCATCTGGTCCCATGACTTCATGGGAAATAGATGGGGAAAGAGTGGAAACAATGTCAGACTTTATTTTGGGGGGCTCCAAAATCACTGCAGATGGTGATTGCAGCCATGAAATTAAAAGACGCTTATTCCTTGGAAGGAAAGTTATGACCAACCTAGACTGTGTATTAAAAAGCAGAGACATTACTTTGCCAACAAAGGTCCATCTATTCAAAGCTATAGTTTTTCCAGTAGTCATGTATGTATGTGCTGAGCACTGAAGAATTGATGCTTTTGAACTGTGGTGTTGGAGAAGACTCTTGAGAGCCCCTTGAACTGCAAGGAGATCCAATCAATCCATCCTAAAGTGTTCATTGGAAGGACTGATGCTGAAGCTGAACCGCCAATACTTTGGCCACCTGATGCGAAGAGCTGACTCATTTGAAAAGACCCTGATGCTGGGAAAGATTGAAGGCAGGAGGAGAAGGGGACAACAGAGGAAGAGATGGTTGGATGGCATCACCGACTCAACGGACATGAGTTTGGGTAGGCTCTGGGAGTTTGTGATTGACAGGGAGGCCTGACGTGCTGCAGTTCATGGGGTCAAAAGAGTCAGACATGACTGAGAGACTGTACTGAACTGAACTTGTGTAAAATATTTAAAATTAGAACATGTAGTATTTTATCTCAATAAAAAGTTGACTTACTTTTAAATGACTTAATTTTAAATACATAGTCTTATGAACTAAAACAAAAAACCTTTAGGCAATAGTCCTAGCTTTAACCTAGCAAATTGAAATTATCAAAGACTTGGAGAACTAAGTTAAATATTTAGTGCTCAGCACTGACTATATTACCTACCAGAAGCAAATAGCTTTTGGAACAAAAGAGCAGATATAAATACAATCAACCAAGTTGTTAAATTCACCAAATACCATATAAATATTCTAAGAGCCAGTCCCCAGGCCATCTTTAGATTAAGAACAAAAATGAAAATACCAGCACTCAATTCTATAAATTACTTAATATTGATGGTCTTAGACACTCGTAAACACAGCCATGAAATTTCCAAATCCTGCACCTTTCTTTGTTGTCTTTCCTTGTACAAAGCTAATACAGTCTCTATTAATTTCCTAGTTAATTCAAGACTAGCTAATGCTTTCCTATAAATGTCACTCAGGAGGGAGAAAAATATGCTTTAAAAAATTGTTCTATGGTTGCTGTTCTGTATTACTATTCTCAGTGATGGATTAAATTATCAAAGGACCAAAATATCAGTGCATTACTAATTCCTGAAAAAAATGAATTTCTGAGGTTACTGTGGAAAGTAACAAAGTGTCAGGTTGAGACCCACAAATAGAAAGTCGCTTCTCTAATTTTCTAATGGGACTAAGTTGCCAGATTTACTTAAAAAAAAAAAAAAAAAATGTCTGCTGGGAGCCAGTCCCATTCAGAGGCATGCCAGACATAGTCCCTCCATATTGGAGGCCGCAGCTAATAAGTGAGACAGATATTGTTGCATAAGAAGAAATTTGACTGATCTTTGTCCCTACTTTCTAGGAGGGAGCCTCTAAATCTTTGCTATTTCCAAATTGAAAAAAGTGTCTTTGTTATTCATGGTGAGTCCCTCAGACCACACTGGAATATATGCTATCGACGTGACTCCTGGTGAGTCTCCAGGTAATTTCAGGATGGGGGCTACAATGCTAGAGGGACCAACTGTGTGATCAGAGGGTTAAGGCTATGAGTCACACATTTATAAGGTCAACTTCTGAGAAGGGGCTGCTGCTGCTGCTGCTAAGTCGCTTCAGTTGTGTCCGACTCTGTGCGACCCCATAGATGGCAGCCCACCAGCCTCCCCCGTCCCTGGGATTCTCCAGGCAAGAACACTGGAGTGGGTTGCCATTTCTGAGAAGGGACAGAGGAACTCAAAATTAAGTGTAATCACATGGCCAATGATTCAGTCAATCAAACTTATTTCACAAACCCCAATAAAAACTGGATATCTGAAGCTCTGGTGAGCTTCCAACTTAGTGATACTTATCGATGTGCCAGAAGGGTCATGCATTCTGAGGACAGGGAACATTTTTGCTTGGGATCCTATCAGACCTCATCCGATGTGTCTCTTCATTTGGCTGGTTCCAATTTGTATGCTTTATGATAAAATTGTAATCCTATGTATAATGCTTTCTTGAAGTCCCTGAGTCATTCTAGCAAATTCTAAAACTTGGGGAGGTAGTAGGAAGCCTCAGATTTGTAGCCGATTGGGAAGAAGTATGAGTGGCCTGAGAACTCTAGAGCTTGCCGCTGATGGCTGAAGTGAGGAGTGTTTGCAGAGCACTGTGCCCTTAACCTGTGGAATCTGACACAACTCCACATAGTGTCAGAACTACATGGCAAATACACACACAGAAAACTTGAATACCATAAGAAAATGCTAAGAGAGGGGTGTATACTGAGAAGGACTGGGGCAACAAGAAGAAGCACAGGACCCAGCCCTTGCTCCAAGGATAAGGAAAGCTTCTAGCAATTGTCTCTCTCTCTTTTTTTAATTGAAGGATAATTGCTTTAGTAAATTTTGTTATTTTCTGTCAAACATCAACATGAATCAGCTAAGTATACATATGTCCCCACCTCTTGAACTTCCCTCCCATCTCCCTCTCGTTTCCACCCCTCTAGGTTGATACAGAGCCCCTATTTGAGTTCCCTGAGTCATACAGCAAATTCCCATTGGCTATCTATTTTACATGTGGTAATGTAAGTTTCCATGTTACTCTCCATACATCTCACCCTCTCCTGCCCCCTACATGTCCGTAAGTCTGTTCTCTATGTCTGTTTTCTCATTGCTGCTCTGCAAATAAATTCATCAGTACCATCTTTCTAGATTCTATATGTATGTGTTAGTATATGATATTTATATTTCTCTTTCTGACTTACTTCACTCTGCATAATAGGCTCTAGGTTCATCCACCTCATTATAACTGACTCAAATGTGTTCCTTTTTATGGCTGAATAATATTCCATTGTATATATGTACCACAGCTTCTTTATCCATTCATCTGCCGATGGACATCTACGTTGCTTCCATGTCCTAGCTATTGTAAATAGTGCTGCAATGAACATTGGGGTACATGTGTCTTTTTCAGTTTTGGTTTCCTCAGGGTATATGCCTAGGAGTGGGATTGCTGGGTCATATGGTGGTTTTATTACTAGTTTTTTAAGGAATCCCCATATCATCTTCCATAGTGGCTGTGTCAATTTACATTCCCACCAACAGTGCAAGAGTGTTCCCTTTTCTCCACACCTCTCCAGCATTTATTATTTGTAGACTTTTTGATAATGGCCATTCTGACAGGTGTGAGGTGATATTTTTGTAGTTTTGATTTGCATTTCTCAAATAATGAGCAATGTTGAGCATCTTTTCATGTTTCTTAGCCATCTGTATGTCTTCTTCGGAGAAACGTCTGTTTAGGGTTTTTTTCCCACTTTTTGATTGGATTGTTTGCTTTTCTGGTACTGACTTGTATGAGCTGCTTATATGTTTTGGAAATTAATCCTTTGTCAGTTGTTTCATTTGCTGTTATTTTCTCCCATTCTGAGGGTTGTCTTTTCGCCTTGTTTATAGTTTCCTTTGCTGTGCAAAAGCTTTTAAGTTTAATTAGGCCCCACTTGTTTATTTTTGCTTTTATTTCTCCATTACTCTAGGAGGTGGGTCATAGAGGACCTTGCTTTGATCTATGTCATCGAGTGTTCTACCTATGTTTTCCTCTAAGAGTTTTATCGTTTCTGGTCTTAAATTTAGATCTTTAATCCATTTTTTAGTTTATCTTTGCGTATGTGTGTTAGGAAGTGTTCTAATTTCATTCTTTTATATGTAGCTGTCCAGTTTTCCCAGCACCATCTTTGCCCCATTGTATAATTTTGCATCCTTTGTCAAAAATAAGGTATCCATAGGTGTGTGGGTTTATTTCTGGGCTCTCTATCATATTCCATTGGTCTATATTTCTGTTTTTGTGCCAGTTCCATGCTGTCTTGATAACTGTAGCTTTGTGGTATAATCTGAAGTCAGGAAGGTTGATTCCTCCAGCTCCATTCTTCTTTCTCAAGACTGCTTTGGCTATTCCGGGTCTTTTGTGTTTCCATATGAATTATGAAATTTTTTTGTTCTAGTTCTGTGAAGAATGCCATTGGTAATTTCATAGGGATTGCACTGAATCTGTAGATTGCATTTGATAGTATAGTCATTTTCATAATATTTATTCTTCCAACCCAGAAACATGGAATATCTCTGCATCTGTTTATGTCATCTTTGATTTCTTTCATCAGTGATAATAATTTTTTGTATACAGTTCTTTTGTCCCTTAGATAGGTTTATTCCTAGATATTTAATTCTTTTTGTTGAAATGGTAAATGGGATTGATTCCTTAATTTCTCTTTCTGATTTTTCATTGTTAGTATATAGGAATGCAAGTGATTTCTGTGTATTGATTTAGCAATTGTCTCTTGAGATAGCTCTAAGAATGTTTCTTTAGTTTTAAAAAAAAAAAAAACTGACAGTAAAGGAAGAAAATAAAATCATCCAACTGAAATTAATCAAATCAATGTCTATATTTTTGGCATATTTTCTTCTAACACATGTCTCTTTTTGGATTTTTACATACTTGAGATAATGCTATATGTGCAATTGTTTTTATTTTCCTCTAATATGTCAGTCATAAGCATTACCTTTTGATATTAAAGCCTCATCACACATTTTCATTTTAATGGCTGTACTATCCTATAGTTATAATGTAGTTTAAATAACACATTTCCTAAATTTGTACCCTTAGATTGCTTCTGACTTTTGATATAACAAATAGTACTAAGATGAATATCTTTATGTATAAATCTTTGTCCACATTTCTGATTATTTCCTTAAGATAAACTTTTTTCTTTAGTCTGACCTTATTTATTTCTTACTCTCAGAAAATCTTGTTTTCGATGAAACTCAAACTTAGAAGTAGAAACTTGCAGAGTCTTTCACAGTCTTCATGTTTTGACAATCTGTTCCTGGTGTTTTTCTTTGACATCATTCATCCTTTTGGCCAGTGGTGAGTATATTCTGAGGTCTTTTCCTATTTTTTCTTAGTACCCTGTTTCTTCAGAAAAACAAGCCAACTCTGATGTTACAGGACAGAGAGGGTAATGTAGCAATGAGTTTTGAGCACCAAAGTTTCTAACCTTCACTTTTTAGGGGCTTTCCACAACATGCTGGTAGACATCATCTTTTAGAGAGATTGGAAAATTTATATGTTCAGCTAGTTCTTTTGGGCCCCAGTCAATGAAGTATAGTAGTATCAGTGAATCCAAGAATATCTTTCTCCCATTTTTCTTTTCTTTACAACAACCCAGTTGAGAATACTCAGATTGGCATCCACAGTGCGCCCCCTGAGCAGATTTGTGCTTGCCTCCTCTAGTCCTTCTAGTTCACCTTGCTTTGTGGGCAAACCTGGTTTCTCATCCCATCACTGATTCCAACCACGTAGCCCTTTCCTTCTTCACCCAGAGCATTCACAGCAGCTTCTGTGGCTAAACACTTTGTGTGTGTGTGTGTGTAGTCAGTCATGTCCAACTCTTTACAACCCCATGGACTGTAGCCCACCAGGCTCCTCTATCCATAGGATTCTCCAGGCAAGAATACTGGAATGGGTTACCATTTCCTTCTCGAAAATGCCTCTCATAGAAGGGTCAAAATTTGCTTTCAGTGTCCACTTCAGTAGGTTTCTGGCAGTCCATGGTAGGGAAAGAGATGTTTAACTTTGTCTTGAAGCAGCTGACTACCTCTGAGGCACCATAAACTCTTGAAGTGTAATTACTGAGTAAAAGGATTTGCTTTTACAACTCCTAAAACCTGATGCCAAATTGATTTATGGAAATATGAACTGACACTCCTCCAGGCATGTTCAAATGTCTTAACTTAAAGCTCATTACCAAAACTAAACCATTTTACTAAAAAAAATGGAAATTTGATAGGCTACCAAAACTTATTTTGTTGCTTTAATATGCTTTCACTTGAATACTTGTGAGATCAGCTGAATATTTTTTCATATCTATTACTTCTACTTTTTGTGTTTGAGAGCTTTGTTCTAAGCATTTACTTAGGTCTTAAGTATTTATGTTTGTTAAATATAACATATACAGTGTTATATATTATGTGTTAAATATAGCATATATGGTACATACAGTATAGATTTTTACTGAAGACTGATGTTCTGATAGGGCATTAGCCTTTTATGAAATTATATTAACGTGTCTTGGGGTTTTTCCTATTATGTTTTATGTATTTGCAGATTGAGAATTGTTTTGGGGAAGTAAAAAACTTGTTTTGGTATATTCATTTATGATGGTCTGTAGCTCAGACTGCTCTACTAGAAAAGAGCAGGCCTGCCCAGTGACCAGGTGTGTGTTCCAACCTCTAATGGTTCGTCCTTTCAGGTTTTGCCTCAGCTTTTGAGCTGAGGGTACACTATTTTCAGGATGATATTCAGCCAGTGAGGGAGCAGTGAAGCCTGGCCATTTCTGCACAAGATGTGATCCCTCTGCTGGGTATTTTTTTTTGTCTAGAGCTGAAGCCTGAGGGCAGTTTCTCCTCAGGAAGAGAGACCCATTCGAGCCCTGAGAAGCTGCTCTGCTCTTCTGTTTGAAGTATGATATCAAAATGCAGCAAGGGGTGGACTGCAACAGAGACCTGGATGCTCAGCTCGCATCATCCTTCTAAAATACACTCGTTGCCCAGTTAAATGGTACAGCTGGCAGACAACCTCCAGCTATCAGTTCCTTCACAATTCTCCTCAGCTTTCAACCGAGGTTGCCCTTGTTCTCAGGGCAACTCTGTCCAAATCTGGAGCAAGAAACTGGTTCAAGGGCCAAGTTGGTCCCCCAGCCTGGGACTGCACTCATGGGGAGTCTTGGGTTCTTAGCTCCCCATGGGGCTAACTGGCTCCATTTAGGTCCACATTGCCAGCCTACTTCCTCCCCTTTACCTGGTATTACTTACTAGTAAGGTTTTCACATTCAAGCATTTTAAAAATAAACCATTATAAGCCTAGAGTTTCACTTGCTGGAAATGGGCCTGAGCATGGAAAAGGCTACATGGGAAAAGGATACTTTTCTTTATAAACCCTCTTCCACTCTTTGATTGTTTTCATCATGGGCATGTGTTACTGTGATCATAATTGAAAATATCTTTAAATAAGCCAACATGTCTAGAAAAACATGGGATGATAACAATGTAGGTAGGCTAGCCAACAACAATTTGCTTTATAGTAAATAACTCTAAATCTGTTTTGAGAGCAAACTATTGAATCTGCTAATGGTACATACAGATGGTACAAAACAATAACCTTCTTTTTGGTGTTGGGTGTAATTTTAAATAGAATCTTTCTTATCATGCTTTAAAGTGATGTCCATCTACTTACATGATCAAGCTCCATTATTACATTAAATTCCACATATTTCACAATGAGTGTAAACTGTAGAGGATGTCATCATTCAAGGCTTTATGTAAAATGTGATTTTTTTTTTTTTTTGGTTCTTTGTAGGTGGGTAGAGAAATAATGGAAATAATTTTTCATATACAGATAACTGGCATATGTGAGATGCTTGCTAATTTGAGGAGGGGGTGGGGAATAAAGGATGAAAAGAACAAAAATAATTTTGTCTAAGACTGCAAGTGACATACATTCAAACAATTGCTTTTTCAGAGTCCTCAGGCTTGTTTCTATTCAGTGTTTGCTGAGCTTTAGAGAAGGCTGAATCCCACCATGGCAAGCTGCCATCTTTGTCAGAGTAAAGAGCTGTTTACATTCAAGGCACATAATAAGTGCAATGTGAAGTGAAAAAACAGTGTGAGTTCTGTTACGGCTGATTAGCCCATTGTCCAGTGTTTCAACTAACATCTCCCTTGTGCTAAAAATAGTGAGAAGCCACAGGACATCAGGCAGCATGATCCGTCAGTACTGTACTCTTTCGTGAGATTGCCAACAAAAAGCTGCCTCTAACTCCCCAGCAAAATAAGAGAACCGCTTACTAGCTTCAGTGTCCTCCCAAATATGTAGTTTATCTGAGCTGTTTGAGAATCTTTCAGAAAATGAGAGACACACAGCTTCTCACATGTAGATGTCTTCTTGGTAGCTTCTTTTTCTTGATATAACACTTGATATGAATGTCATAAAAGTCAGTTGCTTGTTATAAAACTTGTTTCCTTAGCTGCTTCTTAATCCAAGGAACAGTGGCCTGAATGCATATATTGATGCATTGGCCACCAGGAGCCTAAATAAATAAATTAAATTAATCTCTTTGTTTGAAGTGACAGAAGGAGAAGGGAGTAGTATGAATAAACTGAGTCCTAGGTCATTTCATCACAAAGTCAATAGCTCTTCTCATTGAAGGGGAGAAAACAAACTGCTTTCTATTCTATTGAAAGCCTGGAAGAATTTGCACGGCAGTAATCCCAAATCCAGAGGCAATCTATTAACAACTCAGCATCACAGATCCTGAGACTCAACTGATAAGCACATTCTTCCCTGCACCTCCCCCAACATTAATCCTCTTAAAGATTGTGCTAAGTAATGAAAGGGTGCGATGAAAAGAGGCCCCCCCCCCTTTTTTTTATTACAAACACACAAAATGCTTGTGTAAATGTTTCATTAACAAACTGCTGGACTAGTATTTAATATCCTTTGCCTCCCTCCTCCTGGACCCCTCGGTAGGGGCTTCTGCCTGGAGCATGACTAAATGTGTGATTTACACATGTTTAAGAGAAACATTCCCACACTTGAATGCTGTTCCATGACAAAGGGAGGGGAGGGGCTGAGAGAGAGGTGTTGAACCTATTGTAGACATTTTAATTTACAATTCACTTTTTCTTAAATGGCCTTTAAAAGATGAATGACTTCCACCCACTTATCAGTCTATGTTTCATTTCTTAGTGTTCTTTCTAACCGCTGGTCTGAATGTAAGTGTCCTCAGTCGGATAATTTGAGGCTGGTCTTTTTAGAGACAAGGTTAGATGCTGTAATATTCTCAGAAAAGCAAAATGAATTCGAATGCATGTCCTTTGCGTAAAGAATCATTTTCCAAACCACAGGAAGACTAAAACAGATGACTTATCTTTACTTTGAATATGCTAAAGGATGCCAGATATTTTGTAGAAATATGCATCCTGTGTTTTTTTCTCTGTAGTCGTCTAATTACAATCTGATGTTTCGTGTTCTTTAGGCTAATCTAGTAAATCCTAACAGGATGTCTGCTTTATCTGATTTTTTAAATATGGCATTTGGCTATAAAAATAAACTTTCCTTTCAGACAAGCAAGGTATGCTTATGGCACCTACTGAGATAGTCAGTATCCATTAACAGGATGTATTGATATGACTTGAAGATACAGAATCAGCCTCTTAAGAACATGTGTGCTTATGTGCTAAGTTGCTTTAGTCGTGTACAACTCTTGCGATCCCATGGACTGTAGCCCGCCATGCTCCTCTGTCCATGGGATTCTCCTGGCAAGGATACTGGAATGGGTTGCCATTTCCACCCCTAGGGGATCTTCCCAACCCAGGGACGGAACCCTCATCTCTTACGTCTCCTGCATTGGCAGGTGGGTTCTTTACCACTACCATCACTTGACACTTGGGACAAAGAGATTTGTATAAAAAAAGAGGCTACAGTTGTGTTCAGTTTCCTTAGACATTAATTTCAAAGTTTGGAATCTCTTAGAATGCAACACAGAAGTGTCTTCTAAGGATTTGCCCAATAGCACTTATCCAGATGTGAATCCTGTATCAGGATTTAACTTAAACTATGCTTAAGAGTGTCTTTGTCCCAAGTGTCATTCATTTACTTTCAGTTTAGCAGAAGCATCTGGCCACAGATGGGGTTCGAGTTGGGTCAGAACCACTTTCGGGTCAGCACGGATAGTTGTGTCTCCAGCCAGGAGTACGGTCTGGTCTCAGAGTGAATAGATTAATTTAGAGCAACAGTGCCCTGGGGGATAAACACTTAAATGTATTCAACCTTAGAAGAGCTGAAAACATCAATACCTTCATAAAGCCACTTTGATTTGTATTGACTACAGTTGGGCTGCTAATTCATATACACTGTTGTTTACTTCACAGTGCTTTTAACATGACTTTTGATTTATAGAAATCGTGATTCAATTTCTACCGAGAAGTGGTGAGCTCAGACCTCCCCCAGATTCTTACTTTCTCTCTTCTGTGACAAAATTGAAAGAGGAGCTCTCTTGTCATGGCATTTATAAGTGGTTGTGTAGCAGCTTACATGCACTTTTGGAAAAAAAAAAAATAAGATTTCATAGTAAAAGGTAATAGCAAAGTAGATTGCTCAAATAAGGGCAATCAGTTGTCTAAGCATGTTATCAAAACCATTGATTTACAATGGGGCAAAGATCTACAAGTTAGATGCCTTTCCCACTGAGAAAATCGCTGTTAAGCACAAGAGAAAATTCACTGGACAAGACTGTGTCCTGTTATTTTTTTAATGCCAAGCCCTGATAGACTTTCATTTATAGGACATATTGCAAAGCTCCATAACTAATAAACCCTGTTCCATGCAAATTATGCAATCTGTATCTCATAAGAGTTAGTTTTGTTTGCTTGATGGTCTGTCAAACAGAGACCCTAAAAATTCTTTTCTAGCAGTTCATTTCTTTCTAAGCCACTAAAACAAATGGCTTTAAGTCAAGCAAATAGGCTTCAGTGACCAGAACAGGATTGTGTTTTGTTTATGGATTAGTTCCCAAACCTAAATCAGATTTGAACTATTTTGGATTCTCTTTTGCTAAAGTATTATCCATAGGTACAATGGAATGAAGGTGTGAGTTTTATCAAGAAAAATGTTAATTACTCAAAGAGTTGCATGAAAATAATATTGAAGTAGACAAAGAAATTCAGACAATAAGACAAAATGGTGACAGGAGAACGGGCGTTCCTTTTTCCCTCAGATAAGGATGAGCTGGAACACAACATATCCGTGGCTCAAGAAAAATTCACAGTTCTGATGGAGATAAACTTAGAAAGCCTCGAGACAGCCCAGACTCGTCAGATTCTCACAGTTAATTAAAGAAGTGAGTGAAGGCATCAAGGCTTGCTCCCATCTGCCTGAATAATTCACCGCCTGTATCCATTATTAAAACCCGTTACTTCTCCACAATGATTCCCAGCTTGAGATGGATTGGTCTCAGAACCAAGAGATAAATTGTAACAAGGCCTACAGCTATATTAATAAATTGAAATGAACATTTATTTGCTCATCTAATTAGACCTGTAGTTTTTCCAAATAGTGTAGTAATGCATTACCTTGACAGGCAGCACTACCTACCTTTTGTGAGATAAAATGAACAGGAGGGTTTTGCCCCAGATTTGGGGTTTTCTCTGCATAAAAAGTTCTTTGGCCACCGCTGTTCTTGTCAGCCATTCATTCCATCACTATGCTCCGCTGATTCTCTCTCTCCAGGATTGATGGGAGCTTAGCTTTTGAGGTACTTCGTCAGAGGCCTGCAAAGAATTGTGCATATAGAACACACATTCTTCTTTTGTCCTGTCTCTCTTTCTAAAGGGTTGCAAGAGAGAAAAAAAAAAAAAAAGAGAATGTAAAGGTTTTCCCTACCCCCTCCCATCTCCACTTCCCTTCATTAGGAGTACAAAGCATTAGAGCTCAGAGGTTCAAAGAACCTGTGCTTGGGGTTTAATTCCTGACTCAGTGGCTAACCAGTGCATAACCTCAGTTTCTTCCTCTGAAAAATGACACTAATAGTATCCATTTTTGCAAGATACATGTGAAGTTTAAAGAGAATGTCTGTGAAGGGTGGAACCAGAGTAGGTGCTTATCAGTGATAAGTGCTATTATTGTTCAACCATTCTTACCCTTTCCTGTTTGCAAGTTAGATTAAAAAAACCATCAAATTTGTGTGGAAATGTCTTTCTGTAACAGAGCTAAGTTTTCAATTTCTGAAGTTCAGAAATGAATATTATGGTACAGCAACATAAAACTTCTCATTATAAAGGATTTCCATTGCAGATGAGACATTATTATCTATTTGGAAGAGACCTGATTTTTGCTATGGAAATCCTTTATAATGAGAAGTTTTATGTTGCTATACCATAATACCCATTTCTGAACTTTAGAAATTGAGGGCTTATATCTTTGCCCTTTGCAGGCAGAGGGCCTAGGACACAGTAGCTCATAGGACGACATAACCAGTCATTGGTTTTTTACCACAATGATAAGTGTGGTTGTTATGTAAGCTCCTACAAAATAAACAGTTCTCTGCTGGACCTATGACCCTCTGAGGCATAAAGAAGCTAGAGAAGTCAGGCCCTCTGATTGATTCTACGCAACAATCAGATTCAAATTCATGCTCCTGCAGACTTCAGCCTTGTGTTCCCATAAGAGGAATGCACTCTTTCTTTCTTCAAATGAGTAGAAATTTTACTTACACATACTTGTTTGAAATTTTGAGGTCCAGTTGATGGAGCACTTTTCATTTTGATAAATGAGAAAATTTTTTAAATAAATTTCTGGGTTGTCAAAATGAGTACCAGCTCCTTTAATCTGTTCTTCACCTTGCAGATAAGGTGGAATATTACTGATGATATCTTCTTGCCAGGTGCTGGCCAGGGTGGCCTCATTATAAGGAAGAGGATTAAACTTAGTTTGAGAAAAAGAACATTTTTCATTTTTTTCTAGTGAATTTCAACTACTGAATAAGGCAAACTTCACAAGTTTGTAACCCTTTGTAAAAGTAAAATTTAGAAAAAAAATAATTTGCCAGATATTAAATAAATTACTGACAGATCTTACTGTGCTCCTTTACACTGGTTTTGCTTCCTGGGCAAGAGAGTAAATGAGACAAGTCAGTATTAAATTTTATGTTATCTAAACAAATAGTAATTGTCTGGAAGCAGGCTCATAAGCAATATAAAACAAAGGGAAGCAGAATTTTATTGAGACACTCATTCAATAATTCCTTATGCTGTAGATTTCATGGAATGTTTAAAGACCATATACATTGAAACAAAATTATTTTAGAGGTTTTAATAATTTTTTTTAATTTAAAAAAATGCACATTTAAGGTAAAAAAAACTTCAACAAATACAGATTTGTAAAGTAAAAGTCTTTCATGCCTCCTATCAGAGCAACCAATCTACTATTTAATTGTAAACATTATTAATAGCTGCTTGATTATGCTTCCAGAAGCCTCCATGCATATACAATTATATGTGTATGCTTCCTGATTTGTTCTGTGTTATACAGATAAACTTGAACTATATATATTTTATATGTATAATTTATATTTTATAAATATTAATGTTGTATCTTGGATATTTTTCCCCATGGATCTATCTCCTTATTTTAAGGGTTGCATAAGGGGTTTTTTTGTTTGTTTTTTAGCATAGATATACTGTGTTTTCTTTATTCCCCTGTAGATAGATATGTAAGTTGCTCAAAATTTTTTAGTTTTGTAAATAACGCTTCAATGAGCATCCTTAGAGCAGCATATTTGCTCATATAATATTTGAATCAATCCATTCCCATGTGTGAGTTTTAAAAGATACTGCCAAGTTTTCCTCCAAAATATAGTTTTCAAAAAAGACTTTTCCACTATTTTATAAGATGTTCTTATACTTCAAAGAATACAATTAAAACCTGGTCAAATCACAGCAAATTATTCCTTTTCTGTGTGTATGTGACGAGTGGAGTGTTCATTCATTGATTAGAGAATTAGCAAAGCACCTCTTTCAAAACAGGAGGAAATGTCTCAGGACGCCTGATCTGAACTCAGTCAGTGCAATAGAATTGCCAGGAACATTATTTCAGAGGCTGCTGCTGCTGCTGCTAAGTCGCTTCAGTCGTGTCCGACTCTGTGCGACCCCATAGACAGCAGCCCACTAGGCTCCTCTGTCCCTGGGATTCTCCAGGCAAGAACACTGGAGTAGGTTGCCATTTCCTACTCCGATTTCAGAGGCTAATTAGAACTAAATCTTGAGACATTCCCACTATCCTAGAGACCTTCAAAAGGGTTTTTAGATTTTATTTTTCCTGATTACAAATGCCAAAGCACATACCAACACTTATAACTCTTTGGCCTAATGGAAGAGTGAAATATAAAGTATTGATATCTTATTAAAGCTCCATTACTTTTTTTTTTTTAATGTGGAGCATGAAAAATTTAAGATTGGTGTAGCCATCTTTTCAAAGCTAGATTTTCGGAAGGAGTTCAGAGGAGGAAAACAAAATTGGGGTCTTCAGCTTAGAATGGTTTCTATTTGAGGGACTTCCCTGGTGGGCCAGTGGATAAGACTCCATGCTCCGAATGCAGGGTGCATGGGTTCAATCCCTGGTGGGGGAACTAAAATCCCACATGCCACATGAGATGCCCTAAAAATAAATAAAAATAAACAGCAACAACAAGAAGTATGGTTTCTACTTAAGGTAGAGGAGAAGCTAGATGTTCAGCCCTGCATTGGAGACTCTATCAGTTCTTCCCCTTCTTCCATAGTCATGGAATCCATGGCTTTTAACTGAGCACATGGTGGCCCAGGTTAAAGACCTCATGCCATGCTTGAGGGTGGACATATAACTAAATTCCGTCTAATAAGTTATGTGCAGAAATAATGTGTGCAGTTTCCAGAGTTTATCTTTAAAGAAAGAGGATGCCCTCTTTCCCCCTCTTTTACCTCTTATCTGTTGAAATGTACAAGTAGTTGAGAGTCATCTTGGGTCCCTGTGACAAGCAGCTTAAAAAAACAGTAAGATAGAAAGGCATCAAGGAGCCATGGACTTTACAGCTTTCCTATTTACACTCAGGCTATTGCAGGAGAGAGAGCTAAGGTTCTGTCTTTCTTTTCCATTATATTTTGAGTTTCTTTTCCAACCATCAAACATACCCTACCTATCAAAAAGTCCCAACTTTTGAGATTCTCAGCAACTTCGATTGAAGATCTTGAGTAAAACACTTTTTTAGCAGTGCTGGATTTTCTTCTGCATCTGTTTGTAGACTGTGTGTCTCTTACTCCCTTCGGGCTTTGCTAAAAGCAACAAGAAGGGTCCAACACATGCCAACATTCTATATTACTTAGGAGTCAGTAGACAGCATTCCTAGAGTCTGAAAAGTCATTTTGCCACATTTAGTATGGGTCATCCCGCTTTACTCCCTGCAATCGTGCCTTTACCATCCCACCTCTTCCATTGAGCAAATTAAACATTTTAGGTTCTGTTAGTTGAAGCAACCTTTCCTCCTCACACCCCCTGCCAGCTCTGATACCATATTCTGCTTTAGTTAGGAATTACATTAAAAGATGCTTACTCCTTGGAAGAAAAGTTATGACCAACATAGATAGCATATTCAAAAGCAGAGACATTACTTTGCCAACAAAGGTCCATCTAGTCAAGGCTATGGCTTTTCCTGTGGTCATGTATGGATGTGAGAGTTGGACTGTGAAGAAGGCTGAGCACCAAAGAATTGATGCTTTTGAACTGTGGTGTTGGAGAAGACTCTTGAGAGTCCCTTGGACTGCAAGGAGATCCAACCAGTCCATTCTGAAGGAGATCAGCCCTGGGATTTCTTTGGAAGGAATGATGCTAAAGCTGAAACTCCAGTACTTTGGCCACCTCATGAGAAGAGTTGACTCATTGGAAAAGACTCTGATGCTGGGAGGGATTGGGGGCAGGAGGAGAAGGGGACGACAGAGGATGAGATGGCTGGATGGCATCATGGACTCGATGGACATGGAGTCTGAGTGAACTCTAGGAGTTGGTGATGGACAGGGAGGCCTGGCGTGCTGCGATTCATGGGGTCGCAAAGAGTTGGACACGACTGAGCGACTGAACTGAACTGCACTGCGCTAATCAGAGAACTGAAAATTAGTGGCTTCATGTGAAGGAGGAAGGAGGCATGCCTCACACAGGGAGAATATCAGAGCACCAGTATTGCTGGTCTCTGATTCTTTTCCCTTTTACCTCATAGCCTAGTGCAGGCTGGCTAGTTGATTCCAGCAACTACAGAACACACAGAACAAAATGTGTGCCTCCTAGCAGCTTCTGTCCTACTTTAAGTAGGAGTTTCTTCTTACATACTATTGGCCAGATGTGCACTATATGATCATCTTTAACAGCAAAGAAGGCTGGGACTGTGACCTTCTAATCCAGGCACAGAGTTCTTCCACCACATTAGGATCTGGGCTGGGAAGAAAGTCAAAACAGAAGGTTCTTATAGTTTACCGAGGTCATGAATCATTCTAAAAATTTGATACATTGATAGTTTATTGCAATGGAAGATTTTGTATTCTCCCAATCCAAGAAATGTACATCCCCTTTTGTATTTCCATTAGACTCTATCAAACTTTTAAAGGGTCCCCTAAATGAAACACTTTGATCAATAGAGTCTCTCATTTGGGATTCTTTACTAAGAAATTCCAGAACGGGATATTGCGCCTGAGTGATAGAACTGGTGTCGGAAATAACAGCGCAGTGTGTGAAAGGGCCATCAATGCCTAGTGCTGTCTTTTCTGGGAGGTGTCTTTTTGGCATGAAAGCAGTGGATCTCATGCACTTAAAAAAGCATGTCAGAACTGCTCTCTGAAAAAGAGAGAAAAAGGGAAAGAAAGGGAAAAGGAAAACATCAAAGCAGCATGACTGGGTTAGGTAAGCTAATCACACTCTTTCTCCCTGAAACCCTAGGGGTTGCAGTGAAGAATTTAAATAAAACATGCTGTGTCTCCAGCCTGCTGTTAGTGATGTTCTGTGGTCACCATCATTTTTCTCCTTCTGGGAATTCAATTTGTCCCTATTGTGCCAAGGTCACGGATTGAAGGATCTTAGTGGCCATCAGGGCTATGCCTTTGAAGCAAAGGGTCAGCGCATTAGTACAAAAGGGCATTAATCCAGTGTGCCAGCTCACCAAACGGTGGTTAATTCATTTAAAAGGAATGACCAGGGTTCCTATTCTAGGTTTCCATCTGGACAATCAGAAGCCTCCCTTTTCCCAAACAAGAACTTCATTAATGAATATTCAACGGAAAGTATTACTTCATTGTCAGCTCTAATTGCTAGCTTTACCTTATTAGTAGAAGCATTTCTGTGGCTGAGCCTGACATACATTTGTTTGCACACTGTTATTAGTCAAGACTCAGTGAAGTCTTGTAATTAACACCTCCACATTATCTCATGCAGTGAAAGCAAAGACAAAACCAGATGACTCACTTTGTTTTAGCTTTGCTCTTGTTTTCTGATAGAGAAGCACTTAAGGAGAAGTGTAAGCTCATCTGAATGCCATATGGAGCCAACACAAACCATAAAAGGGTTTTCAGGAAGCAGTGCATGGAAGTTCATTAAGTGAACAACACTACAATCAACATGCTGATTTAAACCTCTACCTGGCACTAATAAATTGCACAGGTACATTACCTGCATCGCACTTAGCAACCATTCCAGATCACTGATGACGGATCCACAGTTCCCAAGAAACAGGAGAGATAACATATTCTCTGTAAACATTATGAAGTTAATGATTCACAGGACAATTAGATAGCTTTCAGAAACCTTATCAGTTTAGAGATAAAGCAGACTAAGACAATAACTGTATTTTGATCATTCCTACCGTTCAGAATACTATGTCTGAAAATTGGCTCCCTGTAGCTTTTAACTGATATTTTCGTAGGAAAAAAGCAGGGCGGGGGGAGGGGGGGGAGTGGGGGGGGAGAGACTGTCAACAGTTCATATTTCAGTTTTATATTTGGAAAGAGATCCTTTTCTAAATGCCTCTGTTTAAAAAAAACGTGTAGCGAAAGAAATTTTAAAAGCCAAGATATCATCCTGTCTTTTTCATTGAATTAACAAAAAGTCTAGTTATTTTTTTATTTTTAAATGCAAAACTTAAGCACCAACCTTAACAGAGATACCATAATCCAAAATTTTAACAATTAAATCTGCTAAATCTGTCATGGTTTAAAAGAAAGAACTGCTTATTTACTGTTTGCAAATAGTTCTTTCCTAATACAACTTAAAGTGAAAAGCAGCTACACTAGAAAAGGGGAATAATCTATGCAATGGCATGGCAACCTTTCAATTAGAAATTATTCCCAAAGCTATTAAGTTAAAATTGCTGTTATACACAAATTGTCCTAGCCAAATGAAAACAGGCTGAAAATTTTAATAGATCCCTGTCCGTTCTCAGGCTTCCCTGATGGTTCAGACAGTAAAGAATCCACCTGCAATGCAGGAGAACTGAGTTGGATCCCTGGGTTGGGAAGATTCCCTGGGGAAGGAAACGGTTACCTGTTCCAGTAATCTTGAAATGGTTTACCTTAGATTGGGACTCAAACCTGGCTAGGACTCGAACCTGCCAAAACCCAGTTTGGGACTTAAGCCTACATGGCTGGGACTCAAACCCAGCCAAAACCCTGCTTGGGACTTGAACCCACGTGGCTAGGACTCAAACCCAGCCAAAACCCACAGTACCTGGTTTCAGGACTTAATGAAGCTCAGGTTCTTGATATCTCATCACAGAAAGAATTCAGTGAGAGACAAAGTGATAGGTAAGAAATGGATTTATTCGGATACAGAGAGAAGCACATTCCACAGACAGCGTGTGGGCCATCACAGAGAGTGAATGTGGCCCGTAAACTTGGCATGGTTAGTTTTTATAGGTTGGGTAATTATATATGCTAATGAGTGGGAGGATTACTCCAACTATTTTTGGGAAAGGGTGGAGATTTCCAGGATATGGGCCACCACCCACTCCGTGGTCTTTTAACACTGCCCTGGAACTGTCCTGTCACCTCTGGGTGTGTCATTTCACTTGCTGTTGAGGAGCAAGGTCTAGTCTTGTCTGCCGTCTTGGTCCCATTTGATTCTGATTAGCTTTATGATGTGTTCTTGGGCTATGTCATTCTTTCTGAAGTTGTGCCCTGCCCCTTTCCTTCCTGTTACAATCTTGCCTTGAGAATTCCTTGGACAGAGGAGCCTGGCAGGCTACAGTCCATAAGGTTGCAAAGAGTCAGACATGACTGAGCCGCTTTCACACTATGTCTGTATTAAATTCCCAATATTAGAAAAGTATTCATCACAAAGAAACAAGAATGACCTGTCCATGCTATCCAAAGCAATCCACAGATTCAGTATAATCCTTATCAAAATGGCAATGGCATTTTCACAGAAATAGAACAAACAATCCTAAAATGTGTATGGAACCAAAGAAGATCCCACGTAGCCAAAGAAATCATGATAAAGATGGCTGGAGTCATCATGCTCACTGATTTCAAATTATATTACAAAGCTATAATAATCAAAACTGTTATTTGGGCACAAAAACAGGTACAACAGAACAGAGAAAACAGAAATAAGCCTATGCTTATGTGGTCAATTAATCTACAACAAAGAAGCCAAGAATGTGTTTAATAATTGTGTTGGACAGCCATATACAAAAATAATGAAACTGGACCACTATCTTATACCACAGACAGCAGTGAACTCAAAATGTAATAAAGACTTGACCATAAGGCCTGAAACTATAAACTCTGAAGAAAACATGGGTGGCAAGCTCCTTGACATCAGTCTTGGGGATGATTTTTTTGGGATCTGACTCCAAAAGCAAAGGCAACAAAAGCAAAAATAAACAAGTGAGAAGACATCAAAACTAAAAAACTTTTTGTACAGAATAGGAAACCATCAAAACAATGAAAATGCAGCCTATGGAATGGGAGAAACTGTTTGCAAATCTTTTGTTTGTTTATTTGCTTTTAGTTGTGCTGGTGTTCTGTTGCTTTGTGCAGGCTTTCTCTGGTCGCAGCCAGTTGGGGTTACTCCTTGTTGCATTGCACAGGCTTCTCATTATGGCGGCTTCTCTTATTGTAGGGCACAGGTTCTAGGCATGCAGGCTTTGGAAGTTGCAGCATGCAGGCTCAGTAGTTGCAGCTTGCAGACCCTAGAGCATGGGCTCAGTAGTTGTGGTACATGGGCTTAGTTGCTCCACAGCATGTGGAATCTTTCCAAACCAGGGATAAAACCCATGACCCCTGCATTGGTAGGCAGATTCCTATACAATGCACCACCAGGGAAGTCTTGCAAATCTTGTATTGAATAAGGGGCTAATATCCAAAACATATAAAGAACTCACACAACTCAACAACAACAACAACAGGGGAAAAAAAAAAAAAAAAAAACAGCCCAGTTAAAATGTAAGGAGAGGATCTGAAGAGACATTTTCCCAAAACAGACATACAGGTAACCAACTAAAATGAAAAGATTCTCAGCCCTCACCAGTCATCACAGAAAGGTAAATTAAAACCAGTGAGGTATCACCCCATACCTGTTTGAATGGCTATTGTTGAAAAGACAAGAAATAACAAACGTTGGCAAGGATACAGAGAAAAGGTAACCCTTGTGTACTGTTGGTGGGAAGCAACCACCGTGGATAAAACTAAAAATAGGATTACCATAGGATCCAGTAATCCCACTTCTAGCTATTAATCCAAAGAAAAATGGAAACACTAACTTGGAAAGATAAATGCATCCCCATCTTAACTGCAACACTGTTTACAACAGGCACAACGTGGAAACAGCCTACGTATTCACTGATGGATGAATGGATAAAGAAACTGTGAGATACTGGAATAAACCATAATGGAAAAGAATATTAAAACGGACTGTACATGTGTATAAAACTGAGTCACATTGCTATACAGCAGAGACTGGCACAGCATAGTATATCAACTATATTCAATTTTTAAAAAAAGGTGTGAGATAGACACAGATATACCTATACTTATCTATATACATATGTATGTAATTCAGCCCTGGTGGCTCAGCAGGAAAGAGTCCACCTGGCAACACAGGAGACACACGTTCAATCCCTGGGTCAGGAAAATCTCCTGGAAAAGGATATGGAAACCCACTCTAGTATTCTTACCTGAAGAATCCCACGGGCAGAGGAGCCTGGCAGGCTACAGTCCATGGGGTCACAAGGAGTCAGACACAACTGAAGCCACTTAACATGCACGCACAAAATTCAACCGTAAAAAAGTAAACACAGTAGTGTTATTTGCAAAACCATGGATGGATCTTGAAAGAACTGTGCTAAGTGAAATAAGGCAGAGATAGATAAATATATGTGTCATCTTTAAAAACAGAAAATAAAGCTCATAGACATAGAAAATAGATTAGTGGTTGTCAGAAGCAGAGGTGGGGGTGCTGAGCAGAATGGGTGAAGTGGGTTACTAAGAGAATCAATCTTAAAATTCTTATCACAAGGGAAAAAACTGTAACCCTGTACAACGATGGATGTTAACTAGACTTACTGTGGTGATAATTTCACAGTATATATCACATCATTATGTTTTACACTGTGATGTGTGTGTACTCAGTCACGTCTGACTCTGTGACCCCATGAACTGCACCACGCCAGGCCCTTCTATCCTCCACTACCTCCCAGAGTATAACTGACACTAATATAACATTATGTCAATTATAGCTCATTTGTTTTTTTTTTCGAAAATGAGCGCCCACACGTTGCCTGGCTCCCTTGGAAACACTGCTGCTGGGTTTGTAACTGATCATGCCATGAGGAAAAGGCCTTTTTATACTATACATGCATTTTATATCACCCTTATCATCCCTGTCATGCTCTGTATGAAACTGGTTTATCATTTTATGCCTGTACCTGGGCTGATGTAAACGACTGAGTAAAGAATGTTACTGCCTTCATGTGATTTGAGGAAATTATTAAACACAGCAGCTTCATCACTGAGATCCCAGGGGTGCTCTCCCAACTCCAATAGGTATGTCCCTGTGGATACTAGCAGAGATTTCAGCAGGCAGGGCTTTGGAAGCTGTTATTTCCTCTCTGCCCAAAAAATACCACCATGAAAACATTTTCATGTTCATGTTGCTGCGCATGAACATGAAATAGATGTTTTAGTAATAGACGGCTATTCTGCCCTCCTGGTACACTGCTGTCCCTATTGCACCAAAAGAGCGTAGTCTGAAAATAGCAACAGAGACTGTTTTGTGGCCAGTGAATAGGAAGGCTAATAATAGCATTGCTTCATTGTTTGGCAAGAACCCAAGGCTAGCCCAGCCAAGGAGCAGCACACGCTGCAGTAACCAAATCATAAAATTTCTCCAGGGAATGGTGCAGCCTTTCAGAACATGTTTTATATTCTGGGGTTGCTTAGGAAGGAAATAGTTCAGAAGTTGTTTTGACACAGTGTGGTTTGTTTCCAATTTGAAGGCAGGGGGCAGGGCTGGAGAAATGAGGCAGGAGGTCAGTTGCACAAAGGATGCAAAAATGTGTCGGTAAGGAGTTCCTGACAGGTGGTGAGAGGGCCATGGCTCAGGAGCTCCGGCCTGGTGTGGAGTTTGTCCCTGGTGGGGAGTTTGTCCCCGTCTGGTTCCCAGTGCTCTCAGCATCGCCTTTCACACTCCTGTTATGTTTATTTCTGTTGAACTTAAAGAGTGACCTTTTCCAAACTGCAATGCATTGTTGACCCACATGCATTTCTGAGACCTAATTTCCCTGAATGCCTTCCTTGTTCCTGCAGAAGAGAACTCTGTTTGAGAAAATAGGAAGAGGCTGAGGGTAAAGAGCATTGGCATGGAAATCTTTGAGGCATTGAATCCTGCCTGCTATTAATAATTTAGAAGTGTTTTTAATGCCCTGATATGGAAGGAAGGTTTTTTGACACCAAAGGCATCTAAATATTAATTTCAGAGGAATTGGTTGTTACAAGCAGTTAACATCCATTTTGTTAGTTGACCTCCCAAGGAAGGTTAATGCACTAAAATCTGGTCATTAAGTATAGTAACAAATGTTTTTTCAGTGAGGTTATTACTATCATAAACTCTAATCCATGGTTCACAGGCAGCAGCATCTAGTGCAGTGCTCTGACTAATGAAGAATTAACTATTTCTGAGCAGTTAATAAAGATTTTTTCCCCCACCAATCAACATACTCTACATGATCCTTATAATTACTAAAAGCATTAAGCTCTGGGTATGAGTTGCCCACATGTCAGACCGGAATTCTGCTCTGAGTAAATGACAAATGGCAAACCTAATCCCATTTCACTTAATTTTTTTTTCCTAACATGTTCACTGAAATAAGAAATAATGGAATTCCTAAGTATTAGAAAAAGATGGTCCAGTACGAAGCGTTTGCTAAATGAGAATTGATGAGGTCTTAGTCATGTTTTATTGTGATGGAAGATTTTATACAGTAGTTTACTTCTTGCTAGAACTGAGAAGCTAATTGGCTACAAACAGGGCTTTTGGGCTTGCTTGTTTGTTTTATTTTTGTTTTTGCCTTTATTAAAGAGCATGCTCATCCACAAAAAGGAAGGAGGCAGATACTTGTGGAAGAAACACTCATATATCTTTCTCATCACAATAAGAGGGAAAAGGTACAACCTAACCTTTCTAGAAAGCCTCGGGGCGGTGTTCTGCTTTTCAAAGGAAAGGTCGTCCAGAATTAATTAAAGTCACTTTCCCGCTGAGGACCGAGCATTTGGCTTTACTTTGAAGGCTCTAAGTTGCTCAGACCAGTTTCTTAGAGACCTGAATTTAAAGCAGCACAGCCAAGCCCTGGGTGAGCCTTTCAGAAGAAGTAATCTTCTGAAATCAGAAGTCTGAACAGCTAATACACTGAGGCCTTAAGGTGCCTCTAAAGACATAGGCCTGGAGAAGGCAATGGCGCCCCACTCCAGTACTCTTGCCTGGAAAATCCCATGGACAGAGGAGCTTGGTGGGCTGCAGTCCATGGGGTCCCTAAGAGTTCAACACGACTGAGCGACTTCGCTTTGACTTTTCACTTTCATGCATTGGAGAAGGAAATGGCAACCCACTCCAGTGTTCTTGCCTGGAGAATCCCAGGGATGAGGGAGCCTGGTGGGCTGCTGTATATGGGGTCGCACAGAGTCGGACAAAACTGAAGTGATTTAGCAGCAGCAGCAGCAGCAAAGACATAGGCCAGAGTTGATAGCATAAAATAAAAAGAATTGCCTACTTTCCCTGGGACGATCAACTCTCATTCACGTAGAATCAACGTTCATATTATTACCCTTTCCCCTCATTTTTAACTTCGGCTAAATCCTGTCTTTAACAGGATACCACCATAATGAACAGGAAGGAAGGGAAACCATACCTAGCCAAAATAAAAGGGACTTTGTCTTATAGAAACGAATATGTATTTTGGAAAGGCTTACATTACGTATGAATGCCCCTTTAAAGGGGCAAATACATTGACACTACAGTCCATGGGGTCACAAAGGGTTGGACACGACTGAGTGACTAACACACGCATACACACTGAAACTAGCGCACCATCTCATAATATTTTTTGTGAAAGATTCAGCACATTCAGTTCAGTTCAGTCGCTCAGTCGTGTCTGACTCTGCGACCCCATGAATCGCAGCACGCCAGGCCTCCCTGTCCATCACCATCTCCTGGAGTTCACTCAGACTCACGTCCATCGAGTCAGTGATGCCATCCAGCCATCTCATCCTCGGTCATCCCCTTCTTCTCCTGCCCTGCAATCCCTCCCAGCATCAGAGTCTTTGCCAATCAGTCAACTCTTCGCATGAGGTGGCCAAAGTACTGAAGCGTCAGCTTTAGCATCATTCCTTCCAAAGAAATCCCAGGGTTGATCTCCTTCAGAATGGACTGGTTGGATCTCCTTGCAGTCCAAGGGACTCTCAAGAGTCTTCTCCAACACCACACTTCAAAAGCATCAATTCTTCAGCACTCAGCCTTCTTCACAGTCCAACTCTCACATCCATACATGACTATTGGAAAAACCATAGCCTTGACTAGACAGACCTTAGTCGGCAAAGTAATGTCTCTGCTTTTGAATATGCTATCTAGGTTGGTCATAACTTTTCTTCCAAGGAGTAAGCGTCTTTTAATTTCATGGCTGCAATCACCATCTGCAGTGATTTTGGAGCCCAAAAAAAGAAAGTCTGACACTGTTTCCACTGTTTCCCCATCTATTTCCCATGAAGTGATGGGACCAGATGCCATGATCTTCGTTTTCTGAATGTTGAGCTTTAAGCCAATTTTTTCACTCTCCTCTTTTACTTTCATCAAGAGGCTTTTTAGTTCCTCTTCACTTTCTGCCATAAGGGTGGTGTCATCGGCATATCTGAGGTTATTGATATTTCTCCTGGCAATCTTGATTCCAGCTTGTGCTTCATCCAACCCAGCGTTTCTCATGATGTACTCTGCATAGAAGTTAAATAAGCAGGGTGACAATATACAGCCTTGACGGACTCCTTTTCCTATTTGGAACCAGTCTGTTGTTCCATGTCCAGTTCTAACTGTTGCTTCCTGACCTGCATACAGATTTCTCAAGAGGCAGGTCAGGTGGTCTGGTATTCCCATCTCTTTCAGAATTTTCCACAGTTTATTGTGTCCACACAGTCAAAGGCTTTGGCATAGTCAAGAAAGCAGAAATAGATGTTTTTCTGGAACTCTCTTGCTTTTTCGATATCCAGCAGATGTTGGCAATTTGATCTCTGGTTCCTGTGCCTTTTCTATAACCAGCTTGAACATCAGGAAGTTCACAGTTCACATATTGCTGAAGCCTGGCTTAGAGAATTTTGAGCATTACTTTACTAGCGTGTGAGATGAGTGTAATTGTGTGGTAGTTTGAGCATTCTTTGGCATTGCCTTTCTTTGGGATTGGAATAAAAACTGACCTTTTCCAGTCCTGTAGCCACTGCTGAGTTTTCCAAATTTGCTGGCATATTGAGTGCAGCACTTTTACAGCATCATCTTTCAGGATTAGAAATAGCTCTACTGGAATTCCATCACCTCCACTAGCTTTGTTCGTAGTGATGCTTTCTAAGGCCCACTTGACTTCACATTCCAAGATGTCTGGCTCTAGATGAGTGATCACACCATCGTGATTACCCGGGTCGTGAAGATCCTTTTTGTACAGTTCTTCTGTGTATTCTTGCCACCTCTTCTTAATACCTTCTGCTTCTGTTAGGTCCATACCATTTCTGTCCTTTATCGAGCCCATATTTGCATGAAATGTTCCCTTGGTATCTCTAATTTTCTTGAAGAGATCTCTAGTCTTTCCCATTCTGTTTTCCTCTATTTCTTTCCATTGATCGCTGAAGAAGGCTTTCTTATCTCTTCTTGCTATTCTTTGGAACTCTGCATTCAGATGCTTATATCTTTCCTTTTCTCATTGGCTTTTCACTTCTCTTCTAAATAACCAGTAGGACTGCACACATTAGGACTATAGGTACCACTTGTGTGTTTGGTACATTGCTTGAAAATAACTACATCATTTCCCATTCACAGTGACAGCCTTTCTGAGTCTCAGTTTTCCCATCTGTAAAATGATATTGTAATATCTACTTTGAGGAATAGTTGTAAAGACGAGTGATAATATATACCTGGTGTACAGAAAGGTCTAGTATGACTAGTACGACTTTGCCTTTACACAATGCCCATTGCTTTATGTATTTTGTGTTTTATGAAAGTGAGTAGAATCCTGAAACACCCCACGAAAACCTTTTGGGTTGAAAATGAGACTCAAGGGAGTAATAAAATATTAGCCTGACTTCTGAGAACTGGGCTTTGACTGAGTCCAGCTCATCCATCATGACTCTCATTAGACACAGGCCTTTCCCAGTTACCTCAGCCAGAAATAAACCTTCCAACTTCTGTGTTCTAATTTGCTTTGTACTTTTCAAAAACCATTCTTCACACTCATTCTTTGCTTAATTTGTAGATAGGTCTTGGATCTGTGTTCCCAATACTTGATGCAGTGCCTCAAACACAAGTACTAGAAGGAGTTCATGAATTTCATGAACTCTCATCTTTCCTACCTAAACGATGATTATTGTTGTTGTTCAATGGGTAAGCTGTGTCTGACTCTTTGCAATCCCATGGACTGTAGCATACCAGGCTTCCCTGTCCTTCACTATCTCCCAGAGTTTGTTCAAACTCATGTCCATTGAGAGGATGAGATGTTTGGATGACAACCCATGGTGGGTGAATGAATGAATGAATGGTTTTGGAGGTCACCCGCTCTTTCTTTATTCTTTTATAGTGTATATTCCCTTCCACTTTTTTTTTTCTTTACTTCTAAAAGAAGTCTCTAGAAGATTGCTCAGCCCCCTCCCCACTATTTCCCCATGGGTGAACAGTTGACAGTAAAAAGACAGCCAGAAGGCAGCTGTTTGGATGGCTAGATTGTTTCTAATCTGGGTGTTTGCAGATCAGGGGTTTCCTGCACTTTGACAAAGATTCTAAAGTAAACACAGTAGACAGGAAGATGCAGGTTGAGACCCTATAAAGATGAATCAAAGTGTCTTTTGAAGTCACTGTTTTCTCCATATCCTTATTGCCATATCCCTCATGGTTCATAGAAATCACAGAAAAGAGAAATTAACATTTCAGGATTACTAGTGATTTGCCATGTTAACCTTTGGTATGCTCTTTAACCTCTTTAGACTTTAGTTTTCTCATCAACAATAATAGCTTACACTATTCTAGTTACTTCCTAGGCTTGCTAGGCAAATCACATAATAAGCGAGGCAAAGAACTTAGTCAAGAGAGAAGTATGACACAAAAAAATATTAGAACTAGCCACTAAAAGAAGACTAGGTAAGCTAGTGTAACTTACTTTTCCTTAATGATTAATGTCATCTGAATCAACTTACAAATAATGACAAAAATTAAATTTGCTTAAAGACAAAATACTATTGTATTAAGAGCAGGAAGGAGCCATAGAAAGTTTGATTCATTGCAGTAACAGGTTAAGAATATTGCCGTAGTCACTCTCATAGCGTTCTGTGTTCCCCCTCCTCACAATGATTATCCAATACATTTAGAATAAACAACAGGGGAGATGCTATCAAATCAAAATGGTTTTTCTAGTTAGATCAGTGGTAGAAATCTCAGCTGTCCATTTAACACCCATCCCCTTCTTCACACATGCATGTGATCATTATTTAATGGTGACCAAATGGTCTCAGTGACTCTTGGCAAACTTGAACACATGTAATTTCCATCTCACCACCAATTCCAGTCGAGGCAGTTCTGAAATGGAGCGAATGCATTTAAGTGTTGGGTTGACATGCAATGCTAGTACTTCCCCACTCATAAGGAAAGTGAAAGGAAAGTGAGGTCGCTCAGTCGTGTCCGACTCTTTGCAACCCCATGGACTGTAGCCTACCAGGCTCCTCTGTCCATGGGATTTTCCAGGCAATAGTACTGGAGTGGATTGCCATTGCCTTCTCCAGCGGATCATAAGGAAGAGGAATGCAAATTCTTGGAAATGCACAGTCGAGAGAATAATTGAAAGTGGGTTCAATGTCTTCATCCTCTGAGAATACATGTGAGCATGTGCGTGTCTGTAGTCGCTCTTTCATGAAATGTGTATGTGTCTGTTTTGATTCTGAGGCTTCCCTCTGCTGTATGTAGGTTTCACAGAGGGGTTCCGGCTTGTAAAGGTTAACCGTGCAGAAATCAAGGCTTTGTGCATTTTTGCAAAGGTCACATTCATCAGCAGTTCCGGAAAGACTGCTGGGCAGGGCCCTGGTAACCACCCCATGATTGAACCATGGCTCTGGGTTTCATTTCCTCAAGAACGCTGCTACAGTCCCTGGTTGTGTCACCAAGAGATAAAGAGGCTGCTCAGTCACTTGAAATTCAATTTGTACATTACTCAAATCCAGCCCACCTCTTTCCTTCATGGTGTTTGGCAGCTGCTTGCTGGCACTCTGCATTTCAAATGCCTGAGCTGCAGGAAGCTGTTTAATAAATGGCATAGGTTTTGATTAATGTACCAAACTGAAAATAGACCATGATGTAATGCATATCTTACCAGGAATCACAGATCAAATTGGACAGTTTCAAGGGACCATGCTGTAGCAGAGAGTTTTCTCCACAGAAATGTATTTTATGTTTTTTATAATACCTTGAAGGGTCAAACTGTAGAATGTATACATTTTGGACCTGGAAGCTTGCCCTGTCGGTCTAGGAATAGCAATTATAGTTGACCACACAAGAAGCTCCAGAGAAAACAAGATATTTGACATTGACTCCAGTCTATAAAGGGTCATCTATACTTCACCAGAAGTCTTGGTATTATTTTTTTTCAACTACAGATAAACAGAAATGCTAGTAAAATTCTGGTAGTATCTACAAACTCAGTTATTTTTTAAGTCAAACATTTAGTTTCATCTAGTAATCTAAAACCCTCATGTAGCCCTATGCATAAAGATACTGACTTAAACTTTACTTTTGTAGTGGATAAGATAACTGTGATTCGTCTTCCTTGGTTCTAGAGAAAAGGATCAGTAAAAAGAAAAAACAATAGGCTTGTATGCCAAGATCCCCTTATATTTGCTGAATCTACTTACAAATAATGAGTCATTTTTCTTAGTTAAGTGGATGATATTGAAAAGTTAAAAACAGAGTCTAGAATGTAATAAAAGGAGAAAATAAATGCATTGCTCTTAATTATTGCTTACTGAATCCATACGTTGTGAGCTGCTTGAAATCACTTTGGGTATTTAGTCAAAGTATTGTGTGTGTGTGTGTGTGTGTGTGTCATAAGGGTGGGATGGTTGGGGTAGAAGGTGAGGGCAGTCATTCTCTCTTGCTGCAAACAGAAAATTAGACTACAGGAAATATTCTTACACGTCTATTTTTCCCTACAGTTAAATTTCACTTTGCCACCATGAGAATTTGTATAATTTATGAATGAGCTCATACTCTGGTTCCTGTAAAGTAATTGACTTGTTAAGAGTTACACTGCATGTGAGGGAGAGCCGACATTAATATTATTGGGCTTTTTGGGTCACTTTTTCCCTGCACATGCCTGTGTAATCAAAGCACTTTCTCAACTAACACAGCCAAGGTCATGGTTTCAATAAAAATAAGTTAACTTCAAGCAGAGCAAAACTCTTCCAGCCACTGTCCACAGTTCTAACCAAGCCAATTGTTTACCAAGAGATTATCAGTTAAGTAAAATCTACCATCAACATTCTATGCCTAAAACCAAAAATTGCTTCATACTATCCAGACATACCTTGTTTTCTTGCGCTTCACTTTATTGCATTTTGTGGAATTCTTATCAATGAAAGGTTTGTGGAGATCCCACACTGAGCAAGTTTGCCATTGCCATTTTTCCAACCCCATTTGCTCACTTTGTGTCTTTTACCTTTTGGTAATTCTCACAATATTTCAAACTTTTTCATTATTATTATGTTTGCTATGATGATCAGTGATCTTTGATGTTACTTTTGTAATTGTTCTAGGGCAAAATGTACCACACCCATGTAAGACAGCTCGTGTAATCCATAAATGCTGCATGTGTTCTGATTGTTCCACTGTCCAGCTGTTCCCCTGTCTCTCTCCCTCTCCTTGGGCCTTCCTACTCCCTGAGACAGAATAATATTGAAATTATACAGATTAATAACACTACAATGGGCTCTAAGTGCTGAAGTCAGAGGAATAGTTGTATGTCTCTCCCTTTTTTATTTATTTTCATTTTTGGCTGTGCTAAGTCTTTGTTGCTGCGAGAAGGCTTTCTCTAGTTGCAGCAAGCAGGCTTTCTCTAGTTGCAGCAAGCAGGGGCTGCTCTCTGCTTGTGGTGATTAGACTTCTCACTGCCATGGCTTCTTATGTGGGAGAACACAGGCTCTAGGTGTACGGGCTTTAGTAGTTGCAGCTCACAAGCCCTAGAACAGAGGCTCGGTAGTTGTGGTGCACAGGCTTAGTTGCTCCATAACATGGGTGATCTTCCCGGACCAGGGATCATACCCATGTCCCCTGCATTGGCAGACAGATTCTTAATCACTGGACCACCAGGGAAGGCCACGTCTCTCACTTTAAATCAAAAGTTAGAAATAATTAAGCTTAGTGAGGAGGGCAGATCTAACTCTGAGACAAGTTGAAAGCTAGGCCTCTTGTGCCAAATAGTCAGCCAAGTTGTAAATGCAAAGGAAAAAGCCTGGAAGGAAATTAAAAGTGCAACTCCAGTGAATATGCAAATAGTAAGAAAGGAAAACAGCTTGATTGCTGAGATGGAGAAACTGTTAATGGTCTGAATAGACCATCACCCATAACATTCCCTAAGTCAAACCAGTACAGAACAAAGCCCTAGCTCTCTTCAATTCTGGGAAGGCTGAGAGACATGAAGAAGATGTGGGGGAAATGTGTGAAGCTGGCAGAGACTGGTTCATTAGGTTTAAGGAAAGAAGTTGTCTCCATGATATCAAAGTATGAAGTGAAGCAACAAGGGCTGATATAGAAGCTGTAATAAAGTTATCTGGAAGATCTAGCTAAGATGATGAATGAAGGTGGCAGCTGAACAACAGAATTTCGATGTTGACAAAATAGCCTTATCTGCAAATAAGATGCCATCCATAGCTAAAGAGGAGAAGTCAATGCCTGGCTCCAAATCTTCAAAGGACAAGCTGACTCTTATAAGGAGATAATGCAGCTGGTGATTTCAAGCTGAAGCTAGAGATCATGTACTGTTCTTCCTGGGCCCTTAAGAATTATGTTAAATCACTCCATCTGTGTTTTCTAAATGGAACAACAAAACTTGGATGACAGTACATCTGTTGACAACATGACTTGCTGAATATTCTTAGTTCATTGTTGAGACCTATGGCTCAGACAACAAATCCTTTCAAAATATTACTGCTCATTGATAATCACAAGGTCACCAAGGGACTCTGATGGAGGCGTACGATGAGATTCGTGTTGTTTTCATGCCTTCTGACACAGTATCCAGGGATCAAAGAGTTGTTTCAACTTTTAAGTCTCATTCTTTAAGAAACACACTTCAAAAGCCTGTAACTACCACAGATGGTGAATCCTCTGATGAATCTGGCAAAATAAATTGAAAACGTTATGGAAAAGATTTACCATTCTAAATGCCATTAAGAACATTAGTGATTTATGGGAAGAAGTGCAAATATCAAGCTTAACAGGAGTTTGGAAGAGAAATTGCCTCCAACTTTCATGGATGATGTTGAGGGGTTAAAGATGTCAGCAGAGGAAGTCACCACAGATGTGGTGGAAATAGCAAGACAACTAGAATTAAAAGGGGAGCCTAAAGATGTGACTGAAGTGCTTCAATGATGATAAAAACTTTAATAGATGAGCAATTGTTTCTCATGGATGAGCAAAGAAAGTGGTTTCTTGAGATGGAATTTACTGCTGGTGAAGATACTATGAAGATTATTGAAATGACAACAAAGGCTTTAGAATAACACATAAACTTAGTTGATAAAGCAGCAGCAGGATTTGACAGGATTAGCACTAGTTTTGAAACTACTATGGATAAAATGCCATCAAAGACCATGGCATGCTGCAGAGAAATCATCTGTGAAAGGAGGAGTCCTTTGATCGGCAAACTTCATTGTTGACTTATTTAAGAAATTGCCAGTCCCACCTTTAGCAACTACCACCTGATCAGTCAACAGCCATCAACATCAACTAGTTTTTCCTAGTGTATTCTGTTCATCAGAGCTCTCCAGAGAAACAGAATCAATAGGAAGTATATATTTAATTTATACACATATGTAGAGAGAGATTTGTTATAGGAATTGGCTCATGTCATTATGGAGAATGAGAAAGCCCACAGTCTGCCATGTACAAACTGGAGACCCAGGAGAGTTAGTGGTATAATTCAGTTCAAGTTCAAAACCCTGAAACAAGAAGTGTGATGTCAGAGAACAGGTGACAATAGATATCTCAGCTAGGGCAGAGAATGAATCCATGCTTCCTCTGATTTTTTTTCCCACTATTGTTTGTGTTCTATTCAGGCCCTTAATTGATTGGATGATGCCCACCCAAATGGGTGAGCCTGTCTTCCGTCTTCCTCTACTGATTCAAATGCTAATCTCATCCAGAAACTCTCACAGACACACCCAGAAATAACGTTTTACCCGTTATCTGAGCATGGCTTTAGCCTAGTTGGGGCTTCCCTGATGGCTCAGCTGGTAAAGAATCCACCTGCAATGTGAGAGACCTGGGTTCAATCCCTGGGTGGGGAAGATCCCCTGGAGAAGGGAAAGGCTACTCACTCCAGTATTCTGGCCTGGGTTGCAAAGAGTTGGACACTGCTGAGTGACTTTCACTTAGCCTAGTTGAGTTGACACACAAAAGTAATCGTTGCTCACATGACTGTTTTCTGTCAGTGTGCAGTAGGCACTGAATGCAGCAAACCACTGGGCCCCATGATTCACGTTTGCTGCATGGTCTTCCTCTTGGCTAAGTTCATTCTGAACTTCATGTAAGGTTCTTTGAACTTGGTTCTTTTTCAGTCTTTGCATATGTTTCCTTATCATTGTAATTTAGCAGCCTTGGGTCTTCCTTTTATCTTCTTCCATAGTCTACTTTTTTTTTAAGATTAAAATCCTATACTTGCTAAGGTATTTATTTATTAGGAATTTGGAAAGCGTTTTTAAGTGCCTTAGTATTTTAGGATTATTGTTGTGTTCTTGGTACTCTGGTTACCAAGTTGCATAATGATCTGACCCAACTCTAATTAGTCAAAGAATCCTATTATTTCAGTATGTGAGTGTTTAGAACACAAAATCTTTCAGGAACATATGCATTGCATAATAGCAAAAAAGCTTATATATGGCACCTCAAGTCTGTGCTTTCTGAGTAACCAGCAGCAAAGATTCAACAACTAATAAATTATATTTCAGCAACTAATGAATTTGTATTTCTGGACATCAGAATCATGATTGCAGTATTCGTCTGAGTCCAACTCACTCAAATGGAGTTAGTTCCCTTAATATGCCCATGAGATTATTCCTTACAAATATCTTTTAAAGGGCAGCAAAACTTAGAAGTTGGAAAATATTGATTTCATTATGTGAAATAAACTAAATGTAGTTGACTCAACTATTAGTCTGTACTAGGTGGTTTTAGTGTTAATTTCAGTATTTCACTTGTAAAATGATGAAATCCCTAACCACCTATGGTTTAGGTGGTAAATAATCTTGTTCATTGGCTGCCCCATGATCCCTCTGCACTCCCTACTGATCCATGCCCCACATGCTAGACTGTGGACTTTGTTGTACCATGCTGATTGCAGAGAATTTTCCTTATTTTTTATTCACTTTAAAGTTAATTTTTAAAAGTCAAAGTTTTCATTGACAATATTATATTAATAAACTCATATTATTTCAGTTTATATTTGAAAAGGACCATAAAGATGTGGCCTCAAATTTGGACAGGCTTAAATTTCCATCCATATCATTAAAATAGTGATACTAAAAGTATAACACACAAGAAGCTCATGGAAGACAAAGGCCCATTTAAGTATGATGTTTCCTAATCTAAATCATTTAATAATTTAGTGAGTTTTTTGATAAGGATTGAATTCAGATTTGTACACAAAAATGGTATACAGAGGCTCATTTGTGCATACACAAAATATATTTGACTTGATCATAACTGAGTATTTGGTGCTAGCAGAATAAAATATGACCATTTAAATGGCCTGACAAAACAGTCCTCAGCCAAAACCAATCACTGTCCCAATACTCATGCATTGTGGACTCAGTCAGAGAAATGTGTATTCAGACTTGATGGCCTTTGTGTTTACTGGGACTTTTCTTCTTCCTCTGGGCCCTGCCAAGCTGACCCTAGCCCCCTTTGAAGTCTGTGCTAACCCTAAGATCAGAACAGAAGCATTGGAGTGGGTTGGGAAGGAGAGAAGAGAGCTCATTAAGTGCTTACATTTTTAAAACATTCTCAGTGGATGACAATGATTGTTGAAAGAGTTCTAGCTCTCCATTCATAGGTTTAAAAGTTAACGTTCTAAGATACCAACTTATTGTTATGGTAACATGAATGCTAGTGTCCAGGAAAAGAACAAAAGGTTTTTGAATAACAAAAGTAATTAATATTGTATCACTGAATTTAAAAAATAGAAGTATTCAAAATATGTTTAATACATCCCCTTCTTCTTTGAGATTTATTTTTACTTACGATCTTGAGCACATGGTTGTATATTTTTATTCATCCTGTACTTACCGCAAAATAGGGTGTTGCACAGGTTTTTTTGTTTGTTTGTTTGTTTTCATTTAAACAACAGTTTTTAATGATTTCTGTATGCCAGATTTACTGCGCTAGGAAGTTGAAATGTAGCAATGCCTTAGACCATTTGCACTATGATGGAAGAGACAGAAGAAATAGGAAAATAAATGAGCAATCAAGATTGCACTCAGGGCTATGAAAAAAAGGAGAGAAGGCAATAGGATGGAAAGAGAAAGACTGAAAATTTACTTTACACAGAGTTGTCATGAAGGCCTCTCTGGGTGGGTACCATCTGGTCAGAGGCTGGAGGAAGCCAGCAAAAAGCAGAGGTCCAGGCATCAGGAACAGCAAGTACAAAGGTCCTGAGGAAAGTGTAAATGTAACCTGTTAATTATTAGTTTATGTGTTTCCTTATCATATTACCAGCAGAGGTATTATGTCATCTGGGCAATAGCCATTATGTGTGTGTGTGTGTGTTTTTAAATTATTTGTGTACTTATTTATTTGACTGTGCTGGGGCTTAGTTGAAGCATTAGGATCTAGTTCCCTGACCAGGAATAGAACCTGGCCCCCTCCATTGGGAGCATGGAGCCTTAGCCACTGGACCACCAGGGTTCCTAATCAAATAAGTGAGTGTGTGTGTGTGTGTGTGTGTGTGTGTGTGTGTGTGTGCTGAGTCGTGTCTGACTCTTTGTGATCCATGGATTGTAACCTGCCAGGCTCTTCTGTCCATGAATTTTCCAGGCAAGAATACTGGAGTGGATTGACATTTCCTTCTCCAGCAGATCTTCCAAACCCAGGGACTGAGGCTTCATCTCCTGCATTGGCAGATTCTTTACCACTGAGCCACCAGGAAAGCCTCAATATCATCGTTACTAATAGTTAACATCTTTTGCTCTTAGTATACTCCAGAATCTACATACTTTGCCTATGTTACCAAATTTAATTCTCACAACAGCCTTACAAAGTAAATGAAGGAGCTGAGGTTTAAGGTGAGTGAGTAAGTTGCCCTATGTTACACAGTTGATGTATTAAACTGCTGATCTAGAATCTGAACCCAGGCTTCCTGAAGTTAACAACCCTCATAGTTAACCACCTGTTGTGGACTGACTTGCGTTTCTCGTGTGTTGAGGCTCTAACCACCAGTATTTGAGAATCTAACTGTATTGGGAGATAGAAATTTTCAAGAGGTGATTATATGAAAATTAAGGCATTATCTGGGCCCTAGTCCAATATGACTGTTGTCCTTATAAAAAGAAGAAAATTCAGACACAGAAGCCTTCACACACAGAGGGAAGACCTTATGAAGATATAGAGAGATGACAACCATCTACAAGCCAAGGAGAAAAACCTCAGAAGAAACCAATCCTGCCGACGCCTTGATCTTAGACTTCTAGAGAACTTCCAGAAACAGTGAGAAAAGAAATCTCGGGCATCCCTAGCAACCTAATATGCCATTCTCTGAGGCTAACAGACAAGAAATGAACATTTTTTTAGCAGCAACATTCAGTTCAGTTTACTTCAGTTCAATTCTTAAAGTGATGGGAATACCAGACCACCTGACCTGCCTCTTGTATGCAGGTCAGGAAGCAACAGTTAGAACTGGACATGGAACAACAGACTGGTTCCAAATAGGAAAAGGAGTATGCCAAGGCTGTACATTGTCACCCTGCTTATTTAACTTATGTGCAGAGTACACCATGAGAAATGCTGGGCTGGAGGAAGCACACCAGGCCTCCCTGTCCATCACCAACTCCCGGAGTCCACTCAAACTCATGTCCATTGAGTTGGTGATGCCATCCAACCATCTCATCCTCTGTCATCCCCTTCTCCTCCCACCTTCAATCTTTCCCAGCATCAGGATCTTTTCAAATGAGTCAGCTCTTCGCATCAGGTGGCCAAAGTATTGGGGTTTCAGCTTCAGCATCAGTCCTTCCAATGAATATTCAGGACTGATCTCCCTTAGGATGGACTGGTTGGATCTCCTTGCTGTCCAAGGGACTCTCAAGAGTCTTCTCCAACACCACAGTTCAAAACATCAATTCTTTGGCACTCAGCTTTCTTTATAGTCCAACTCTCACATCCAAACATGACTACTGGAAAAACCATAGCCTTGACTAGACAGACCTTTGTTGGCAAAGTAATGTCTCTGCTTCTTAATATACTGTCTAGGTTGGTCATACCTTTTCTTCCAAGGAGTAAGCGTCTTTGAATTTCATGGCTGCAATCACCACCTGCAGTGATTTTGGAGCCCAAAAAACAAATTCTGTCACTGTTTCCACTGCTTCCTCATCTATTTGCCATGAAGTGATGGGACCAGATGCCATGTTCTTCATTTTCTGAATGTTGAGCTTTAAGCCAACTTTTTCACTTTCCGCTTTCACTTTCATCAAGAGGCAAAGAGTTCTTCACTTTCTGCCATAAGGGGGGGTGTCATCTGCATATCTGAGGTTATTGATATTTCTCCCTGCAATCTTGATTCCAGCTTGTGCTTCATCCAACCCAGCGTTTCTCATGATGTACTCTGCATATAAGTTAAATAAGCAGGGTGACAATATACAGCCTTGACGGACACCTTTTCCTATTTGGAACCAGTCTGTTGTTCCATGTCCAGTTCTAACTGTTGCTTTCTGACCTGCATATAGGTTTCTCAAGAGGCAGGTCAGGTGGTCTGGTATTCCCATCTCTTGATAAATTTTCCACAGTTTGTGGTGATCCACACAGACAAAGGCTTTGGCATAGTAAATAAAGCAGAAATAGATGTCTTTCTAGAACTCCCTTGCTTTTTTGATAAAACAACGGATCTTGGCAATTTAATCTCTGGTTCCTCTGCCTTTTCTAAAACCAGCTTGAATATCTGGAAGTTCATGGTTCACGTACTGTTGAAGCCCGGCTTGGAGAATTTTGAGCGTTACTTTACTAGCGTGTAAGATGAGTGGAATTGTGCAGTAGTTTGACCATTCTTTGGCATTGCCTTTCTTTGGGATTGGAATGAAAACTGACCTTTTCCAGTCCTGGGGCCATTGCTGAGTTTTCCAAATTTGCTGGCATATTGAGTGCAGCACTTTCACAGCATCATCTTTTAGGATTTGAAACAGCTCCACTGGAATTCCATCACCTCCACTAGCTTTGTTTGTAGTGATGCTTCCTAAGGCCCACTTGACTTTGCATTCCAGGATGTCTGGCTCTAGGTGAATGATAACTCACTGTAGGGCTTCCCTGGTGGCTCAGGTGGTAAAGAGTCTGCCTGCAATGCAGGAGACCTGGGTTTGATCCCTAGTTTCAGAAAATCCCCTGGAGAAAGAAATGGCAACCCACTCCAGTAGTCTTCTTACCTGGAAAATCCCATGGATGGTCAACCTGGGGGGCTATAGTCCATGGGGTCACAAAGAGTTGGACATGACTAAGCAACTCACACACACAGACACACACATACATGTTAGTTTTAAAATGCTGGATTTGTGTCCCCTGTATTGAAACAGCAACATTACAAAAAGAAAAAAGAACTGACGTGAGCCCAATTCATTTATTTGTGTACTTAGCTCTGCAATATATAAGGATTTCAAAAAGAAGCAGCAATAATTCTCTATTATGTCATTGTCTGTAGTCAAAATATGCTGTTAATGATGTAGGAGAACTGATATAGACTTTTGTAAGTCAGGTGATTTATTCTGCCTACACAGCTTATTTTTGTGCTATTCATCTCACGAAGATGTAAAAGAGAACAAAAAGTAACTCATGGTATAAGAATCACCTCACTGGTACTTCCCTGGCAACCCAGTAGTTAAGACTCTGTGCTTCCTTGCAGGGGGCAGGGGTTCAATCTCTGGTTGGTGAACTAAGATTCCCACATGTCATGACGCATGGTCAAAGAAAAAGATCATCTAACTATACAAAGACCCTCAATGTGTTCAGATTTTTCAATCTAAAGGACTAAGATAATTCTCAATGCATATTTTGTGCCAGTTATGGTTTGTTGCTTCTCAGTTCCAAATTCAACCTTTTTGCCTGCTCTTTGAAAATGGATCTGGGCCCTTTAACTGTGTTCTCTTTGATGACATGTGTTATATTAAACTTTGTCAGTAGAGAGCACTGAAGAAACACAGCTATTTTTGTTCCTCACACCCCTGAGCACAGACACTTTCTCCAGCTATATTCTCAGCGTCTGGCAACCGCAGTGCAGGTGGAGCCTCCAGGCCAGCGCCTGCAGTGTACTGCTCCCTCAGTGCGCACGCCCTGCAGCAACACTGGCTTCTCCAGCACCACACTGCTGATACACTCACTGACTCTCCAGGACACAGCCTTCACAGCCTCCTCCAGCATCTGCCTAGAGGTTCTGCACCAGGGGACCTGCTGTTAGACCCTTTCCTGTGAATGACTTTTCCTGGCCTCCTAGAGGGTGAATTTCCAGAAAATTTCACCAGCAACTTTTCTTCCATCTAGCAAGTGAGCCATGGCCACGCCCTCTCCAACAAGTTATAAATCTTCCATCTGGGGGGCTCTTCCTTGATTTTTCTGTCTCAGCTATAGAGGCAGTAACATATTATGTTCTATGTTTTATATTATATTACTACATATTATATATAATATATTACTACATATTATACATACATCACCACATATTATTTACATATAACATATTAATGGTTTTTATATTAAACTTTCCCTGTTCAGATTTTTAAGTGATTTCTCTCTCCTGATTGGACCCTGACTGATACAGTACGTAAGGATTTATTTGATGTTCTGAGTTAGATTGTCATAAGAGCAAGAATCAAATTATAACATCACTTTTTACTTCAAGGGCAATAAAAATCATCCTCCCTCTCATATTGGTAATCCTGGAGATTATTAGCACAGGACCAGAGTTCCTTGCCTGGCTTGTTTTCTGTACTCTGCAGCACACGGCTGGTATCCAGGTGGACCACAGCTCACAGTGTTTATGAAGTTGATGCTCATTAACACTGAGATGAGATCCCAGTCCTATTGGTTCATTCATACCATTTCTCCACCTTCCCACTTACCCCAGCTCCCCCATCCCTGTCCCTACTCTCAGCCAGGAGAACCTTTATTTCATGATTAAAACTTGAAAAGACTGTTGTCTCCTGAACTGCATTCATTTCTGTGATTATCTTCACTATACAGAAAGGAATTTTTTCTCTTCAGTTTTATTTGTGGCCTCCACTCTTTGTTAATTATGAGTCCCTGCATCATATTCTAGGACTCTAAGATTATACATGTACACATATAAATACAGACGCACAGGCCAAGAGATATTGTAGGTTTGGTTCCAGACCACAATGATAAAGAAAATGAAGTAAGTCACACAAAATTTTTGCTTTCCCAATGCTTACGAACATTCTATTTACATTATACTGTATTCTATTAATGTGCAATAGCAACTGCACACTACAAGTGTAAAAACATGGGAAAAGACAATGTACGTATCTTAATTAAAACATACTTTATTGCTAAAAAATACTAACCGTTATCGGAACCTTCAGCAAGTTGTAACCTTTTTGCTATAGTAACATCAAAGATCACTGATCACAGGTCACCATTAACAAATAATAATGAGAAGATTTGAAATACTGGAAGAATTACCAATATGTGAGATAGACACACAAAGTGAGCAAGTGCTATTAGAAAAATGCAACCAATAAACTTGCTCCACCCAGGGTTGCCACAAAACTTCAATTTATAGAAAAAAATAAAAGCAGTACGTGCAGCTAAACAAGGTATGTGTGTATATGAATCTTTCAATTGTTTTCTTTTCCTGCTAATTTTTTATTGGTCAACCTTTTCTATTTCTTATGTCTGTCTGCATTTAACGTTCTTTCTAACTGCAGTTGTTCACAATTGCAAGTTGCTTTAAACACAAATCCATTATCTGAATCTACAGTCTGTTGGTAGTTTACTGTAATATCAGCCCAAGGTTAATCTGAAAATGTTGTGTCTCAATGCCAAAAGCCACTGGTTACTACTGTATTTATATGAGGATTTTGATGTGGAAAAGCTTAGGTCAGAAAAGGTACATTTAAGTAATGTCTGTCTATACCTCACTTGATGATCAAGCTCCTGTTTACTGTCAAGAATTGGGTGTGTTTAATACTGAATACATCGATCTCTTCCACCTTTCAGTGTAAATTTATTCCACTGAATCTAGGGAAAAAATGATATAAATTTTCATTAAGGAAAACACTATATTATGACAGCACTAAATTAATCATTGACAATCACTTTTAAAAGGCTTGATTTATTTTCTGCACTTGGGAGATCCTATGTTGTAAAAATACTTTCACTAACAAGTATGAAATATTGCAAAATATATTTTTATACATACTACATGTGGCTATATAATATGTTTCATTTTTCTACATATCTGTACGCACGTGCATGTCTATAGTGGGCCCTCTGGGTAATTTTTTGGTCACATTTACTTCTTTAATAAAAGAAGGAAAACATATTGGCCAAGCAGCCCAGACACACATCAAATTCATCATAGCTGAAGATAATATTTTTCTGAAGTGATTCATACTCTCACCTTCCTGCAGGAGTTTTCTCCACCCAGTGACATAGTGACAAAGTGAAATGTCACTGAAGTGAAGGCTATTTCGTTTAGCCTTGAGCAAACACAGAAGCTGAACTGTGGATACTCAGAATTCCTTCTCCTTCTCAAAGATGTGGTTTTTTGGCGTGTGCAACTGGATCTAAGCTGAATCCAGAGAGCTGCTGTATGATAAGAGTTTGGTTTGAAAACATGTGCAACAGAATGACTTGAATAACAAAATCCCCGGGCAGAGTGTTTCTGAGCTAACTGCATTTGCACTCTGCAAGGAGATCAATGCTTCCCCTCATTGATTTTCCTCCGTCCAGAGCCAGGATTATGCACATTGTGAAGCAGTGTTCCCAGATTCATCCAATCTGATTTCCTAGCCAGCCCTAAAAAGGCATAGTGCTCAACTATAAACTGGAGGCTATAAAAGTGTAACCAGATCAAATCTGTCCCTCTACTAAGCCTGCATATGAAACAGAAGCACACTGATGTATTCCTAGTGTGATGCAAGGGCTGCCCAGGATAGGACGAATTCTGTTTGTGTGCAGCTTCTAAATAAATGGCAGAGATGCTGAAGATGAATCTGCGATGCCTTGCATACCTTTGCATAACTAACTCCCAAGATATTTTCAGATGTGCCTGAGCCTTCTTTCTGGAAGACTTGAAATGCAAAGTAACCATGTAAAGACATTGTTATCTTCTTAAATTCACAGATTGACTTAGTCTTTCTGATTTTGAAATTGCCTTAACATTTATAATTGGAAAAGGTGGATGGTTGGAAGGCTATAGAAATCAAAGGTCTATTAAAAAATTGAGGGTCCTTTTCACTGTCACCAATCTAATGGTTGGTTTATTCCGCAGTTAACACAATTCTTATCTTCGTTAACTTCATGGACTTTTATTGCAACTCAGTTGGGCACTGACAGCTAACTGTAAAATGAAAATATCCCAAAAGAGGTGATTTCAGCTTTTCCCAAATTTTAGCATGCTATTAGTAAAAGGGGAAGGGGAAAACTGACTCCCATATTAAATTTTCTTTTCCTCACTTCACTTTGAGGATAGGCATGGTGTTACATTACAACTAGAACTTCAAATTTGCTTTTGAAAACATGATGTAAAATAAGCCATTCCCTCCCAAGACTAGATAAATGATTACACAGCTGCTTGCCTTTCAAACAGAATTTGCTCAGGATCTAGGCATGCCTGGGTGCTCATTTCACTATTAAAGGGTGCTGAAATAGTTGACTGTCTATGTGTACTGGGGAGCAGGACATTAGCTCACATACCCACCCCAGCCATTGCTTCTCTAGGAAAACCATGTCTGGGGGCAAAAGGAGGAGGGCAGGACACCAAAGACCTTCTGGTATTCCGATATCCAGGATCAACATCTACTTCCCAGACTTAACATGTAAATTGACCTGGCAGATCTATCCTCCTAGCTAGGAAATAGGAGCATGTTTCCAAATTACCTAATCAGTGGTAATTTGGTAATCTTGGTAATCTTTTCCTAGTAAAAGATTAACCAAGTCCATCAGTTTTTCAGTGACTGAACGTGAAAAGTGAATTCTCTGTTCTGAACCCCCAGATCACCCCCCAGATCACCCATCCTCCTTTGAATCACTCACAAAAACCCTTTAAAAAGTCAAATGAATGTTGCTTCCCAATATAAATGTAAAAGAGACCAGCTCAGTCTTCCCCACTGAAAACTGACACACCTTGGTTTGCTTATGTATTTCTAAACTGCCATGTGCAAAATATGCATTTTACTTGCTGACTTCAGCTGTAAAAGTGTATTGTTACATTTACTATTTAAAAGGGTCAGTGATTTTCAACTAACTATGATGCAGCATTAATTATATTAATATTTATTCTAAATAGTACTGGTTTTTATTAAAGTAACTTATATGTCACATATTGCAATTTTGAGATAGTTGAAACTTAATGTTGGAATTGTTTTCCTTGAGTGCAAAGGAACACATTTCCTGTGTTTCTACCCAGAGACCTTTCCTGATGGTGTGTTCCCTTTAATGAAGACTTCTCAGAAAGTCATGTTTTTATAACTGGTGCCGTTGATTCAGTGATAGTAGTCTAAATAAACACTGTGAAGTAATTTGATAATGAATTTAAGTAGGAGGAGATACCACTGTTTAACCTCCAAACTATGCTAATAAGTAGGGTGATAGACTTGCCAGGCTGAATAATGGAGCTGTTATTCTAGCAGAGTGGAACTGTCTCCAGGGCCTCCTGGGAGGATTTGCCTACCAAGCTGTGTGTTGTTCCTTAGTGCACTTTGAGTAGCCCCCAGGATCTAGTTACAGCACATGTATCAAAGGAAATCACAATTTGGAAGAAAACCACATTCTTTAGACTTTCAAATAAGAAACATCCCTCTGTGTTACTTTCCCTTGATATCTTTTACCTAGGTAAAGCAGAAGACTAATCTGGAAAAATAATTGTTAATACAAAACACTACAACCTGGAGAGAATTTCCTTCCTTTGTAATCTACATTTTAAAGAGGCCATTTTAATACTGTCAGAAAAAGAAGTCTATTTTCTTTATAAAGCCTGAACAGGATAATATATTATTATACACAGCATAAAGTTAAGGGTGTTTGAACAGTGGAAATAGAAAGCATTTGTAGTTATTCAACCCTGAATACTTAGGACATTTCATTTCTTTTTACAGCAACCATATTCAGTCAATAAAAGATCAAATGCTTTTGGTTACTGGACTGAAAAAAATCAAATCCTCCGAACTTTAAGCACTTGATGTTCCCTGAGTACTTGCTCTCAGCTATAGCTCGTTAAATGAGCTGATTCACCACTGAGGCTATAAATTGAAACAAAAGCAAAGAGCTCTTATTTTTAAAATAGATGGCACCAAACTGAAACACACTTGTCTGGATTGTTTACACATTTTCCTTGCTTGTACTGGGTATACTGCACAATAAGTATATGTCCATCTGGCAATTTTTCAGTAACTATCTAATTAGGACTTCTCTGGGTTGCTGTTTTATAGTTGCTAAGTCATTTTCAACTCTTTCTGACCCCATGGAGTACAACACACCAGGCTTCTCTGTCCTTCACTATCTCCCGGAGTTTACTCAAACTCATGTCCATCAAGTCGGTGATGCCATCCAACCATCTTATCCTCTCTTATCCCGTTCTTCTACCTTCAATCTTTCTCAGCATCAGGATCTTTTCCAATGAGTCTGTTCTTCCCATCAGGTGGCCAAAGTATTGGAGCTTAAGCATGAGTCCTTCCAATGAATGTTCAGGACTGATTTCCTTTGGGACTGACTGGTTGGATCTTGTCCAAGAGACTCTCAAGAGTCTTCTCCAGCACCACAGTTCGAAAGCATCAGTGCTTCAGTGTTCAGCCTTCCTTTTGTTCCAACTCTCATATCCATACATGACTACTGGAAAACCCATAGCTTTGACTATAGGGACATTTGTCAGCAAAGTGATGTCTCTGCCTTTTAATATGCTATCTAGGTTTGTCATCTAGGCTTGCTTTTCTTCCAAGCAGCAAACATCTTTTAATTTCATGGTGGCAGTTACCATCTGCAGTGATTTTGGAACCCGAGAAAATAAAGTCTGTCACTGTTTCCATTCTTTCCCCACCTATTTGCCATAAAGTGATGGGACCAGATGCATTATCTTCATTTTTTTAATGTGAAGTTTTTAAGCCAGGTTTTTCACTCTCATCTTTCACTTTCATCAAGAGGCTCTTCAGTTCCTGTTCACTTTCTGCCATTAGGGTGTTATCATCTGCATATCTGAGATTGTTGATATTTCTCCCAGCAATCTTGATTCTAGTTTTTGCTTCATCCAGCCCAGCATTTCCCATGATGTACTCTGAAGAGAAGTTAAATAATCAGGGTGACAATATACAGCCTTGACATACTCCTTTCCTGATTTGGAACCAGTCTATTGTTCCATATCCAGTTCTAACTGTTGCTTCTTGACCTGCATACAGGTTTCTTAGGAGGCAGGTCAGGTGGTCTGGTATTCCCATCACTTTGAGAATTTTCCACAGTTTCTTGTGATCCTCACAGTTAAAGACTTCAGTTTAGTCATTGAAACAGAAGTAGATGTTTTTCTAGAATTCTCTTGCTTTCTCTATGATCCAACACATGTTGGCAATTTTATCTCTGGTTCTTCTGACTTTTCTAAATCCAGCTTGTACATCTGAAGGTTCTCAATTCACGTGCTGTTGAAGCCTAGTTTGAGGGTTTTGAGCATTACCTTGCTAACATGTGAAATCAGCACAATTGCATGGTAGTTTGAACATTCTTTGGTGTGGTAAAACCATGATTATTGATTAATAACAGGCTGAGATTTAAGAGAGATGATGCAAAGTGTAAAGAAAGCTAGAAAAGTTCGGTATTTTATAATGACAGAACTTGCATTTACTTTACAGTTTTTATTGAATTTTATTTCATTTAATACAAAAATATAGCATTAGGCACTATTCTAGGCAGTTTATAAATACAGCAAACAAACAGCTCTATGAAATGGGTATTATCACTTATCCTTAAAAGGGATGAACAGGCCCATAAAACTTATAGAACTAATAAGAAACAGAGTTAGGACTTGAACTCAGGAAATATTAGCCTAGAGTTGATCCTCTTAACTAGTATACTACACCACCTCTTGGGCTTCCTTCTTGGCTCAGTGGTAAAGAATCCACCTGCAGTGCAGGAGACGTGGTGGATTCAATCCTTGGGTAGGGAAAATCCCATGGACTGAGGAACCTGGCAGGCTACAGTTCAGAGAGTCACAAAGAGTCGAACACAACTGACATGACTGAGCACGAACACACCACTCCTTGCCTCTTTCTCAAGGGATGTCAAGCAAGGAGGTTTTTTCCTTATGGGATGTTAAATAAAGAGTTCCAGAGAATTTGAACTGGATTGACCAATATCTACTGTAGACAAGACATTCACAGCACCTATGTCTGCAGTCTCCTTATATTATACATCTTATTAGAAGAGATGTAAATCTAAAATCCCATGCTTTCTGGTGCACATGTGTGTTGATTCATTCATTTCTAACTGAAATTCCCCTTGAGAGGTAATACTGATAATATGACTGATTTTCTATTTTAACCATTATTTTTCCTTGAGTTTGTATCCTAAACCAAAGTAAAGGTTTGCAACAGTTTTAGAGTGTTAGCCAAGCCAAAATGGTATTTTAATATAATCTCTATAGTACTCTCTAAACAGGGTGCTCGGGACTGGTGCACTGGGATGACCCAGAGGGATGGGATGGGGAGGGAGATGGGAGGGGGGTTCAGGATGGGGAACACATGTACGCTCGTGGCAGATTCGTGTCAATGTATGGCAAAACCACTACAATATTGTAAAGTAATTAGCCTCCAATTAAAATAAATAAATTTATATTAAAAAAAGAATTGAAAACCTAAAAAAAAAATAAAAAAAAAAATTTACAGCTGCTGCTGCTGCTGAGTCACTTCAGTCGTGTCCGACTCTGTGCGACCCTATGGATGGCAGCCAACCAGGCTCCCCTGTCCCTGGGATTCTCCAGGTGTGAACACTGGAGTGGGTTGCCATTTTCTTCTCCAATGCATGAAAGTAAAAAGCGAAAGTGAAGTTGCTCAGTTGTGTCTGACTCTTAGCGACTCCATGGACTGCAGCCCACCAGGCTCCGCCGTCCACAGGATTTTCCAGGCAAGAGTACTGGAGTGGGGTGCCATGTATACAGCTAATGATGTTTAAAAAAAAAATTTCTCCAAACAATCTCAAAGCAATTTTGAGAAAGAGCAATGTTGGAAGACACACTTCTTGATGTCAAAACTTAACTACAAACCTACAGTTAACAAGAGTGGAACTGGCATAAGGATAGGCATATATATACAGCAATGGAACAGACTTGAGATATAGAAAGGTACCCTCATAATTACAGTCAATTGATTTTCAAGAGGGTACCGAGACAAGTCGCTGAAGAAAGAATGGTCTTTTCAAAAATTGGTGCCAGGATAACTGGATACCCACATGTGAAAGAATAAAGTTGGATCCTACCTCATACTTTATACCACATATAAAAATTAACCCAAAATAGATTATAGATCTAATATAAAGGCTAAACTATGAAACTCTAAGTTGAAAACAGAGATGTAAACTTCATGACCTTGAATTGGTCAATGATTTTCTTAGATAAGACAACAAAAGCTTAAGTAACAATAGAAAAAATAATCTTAATATCATCAAAATTAAAACTTTTGTGGCTCAAATGACAGCATCAAGAAAGTGTAAAGACAGTTCACCAAATGGAAGAAGATATTTGAAAATCATATTTCTGATAAAAGATTTATATCTAGAATATAAATATAAGGAACTCTTACAACTCACTAATAAAAAGACAACCCAGTTAAGTAAGCGATCTGAATAGACATTCCTCTGAAAAAGACACTCAAGTGGTGGATAAGCTCATGAAAAAAACGTTCAACATGATTACCCATCAGGGATATGCAAATCAAAACCACAGTGATTCACCATTGCACACTTATTAGTATGGTGAGAAGTTTTAAAAATATGTTGGCAAGGATGAGAAGAAATCAGAACTCTTCTACAATTCTGTTGGAAATGTAAAATGCTGCCGCTGCTTTGGAAAACAGTCTAACAGTTTCTCAAATTATTAAGTATAGACTTGCCATATGATCCAGCAATTTGACTCCTAGATATATACCTATAAGAATTAAAAGCAATGTCTACACAAAAACTGGTACAAGAATGTTCATAGCAGCACTGTTCAAAATAGCAAAAAAAAAAAAAAAAAGTGTGGGGTGGGGTGGGGTGGGAGGAAACAACCCAAATTTTCATTGGCTGATGAATAAACATAATATGGTATATCCTTACAGTGGAATATTGTTTGGCAGACGTACAAAAAGAATGATGTACTGATACATGCTGTGACATAGATGAAATTTATGACTTAATTATGTTAAGTCAAAGAAGCTAGTCTCCAAGAGCCATATATGATTCCATTTACAAGAAATATGCACAACAGGCAGATCTACGGAGACAGAGAGTGGAGTGGTTGCCTCGGACTAGCGGAAACAGGGAGAATGGGGATAGTAGCTAGGATCAATGAGATTTCTTTGAGGTGCAATGGTAGGGATCTAAATTTGTGATGATGGGTGCACAGCTCTATTACTATACTAAAAGTCTTTGAACTGTGCACTTTAAATGGGTAAATAAAATAATATGTGAATTATATCTCAATAAAGCTGGCTTTAATATTAACTTCATGGCAAATGTTGTTGTTCAGTCACTCAGCCATGTCTGACTCTTTGTGACCCCATGAACTATAGCACGCCAGGCTTCCCTGTCCTTCACCATCTCCCGGGGCTTGCTCAAACTCATGTCCATTGAGTCGGTGATGCCATCCAACCATCTCATCCTCTGTCATTCCCTTCTCTTCCTGCCTTTAATCTTTCCCAGCGTCGTGGCAAACAGATGGGGGGAAAGTGAAAACAATGACAGATTTCACTTTCTTGAGCTCTAAAATCACTGCAGACAGTGACTGTAGCCATGAAATTAAAAGATTATTGCTCTTTAGAAGAAAAGCTATGACAAACCTAGATAGTGTGTTAAAAAGCAGAGACATCACTTTGCTAACAAAGGTCCATATGTTCAAAGTTATGGTATCTCCAGTAGTCGTGTACAGATGTGAGAACTGGATCATAAAAAAGGCTGAGTGCTGAAGAATTGACGCTATTGAATTTTGGTGCTGGAGAAGACTCTTGAGAGTCCCTTGGACTGCAAGAAGATCAAACCAGTCAATCCTAAAGGAAATCAACCTGAATATTCATTGGAAGGACTGTTGCTGAAACTGATGCTCCAATACACTGGCCACCTGATGTGAAGAGCTGACTTATTGGAAAAGATCCTGATGCTGGGAAAGATTGAAGCCGGGAGAAGAAGGGGCCGACAGAGGATGAGATGGTTGGATGGCATCACCGACTCGATGGACATGAGTTTGAACAAACTCCGGGAGATGGTAAAGGACAGAGAATCCTGGTGTGCTGCAATCCATGGGGTCGCAGAGAGCCAGATACAACTTGGTGATTGAACAGCAAAGGCTAATTTTTAATGTAGTAAGCTATACAGATAAAATCCTTGCCTTCTTGATACTTACTTTCTAGCAGGGATAATGATATGTCAGGCGGTGATAAGTGCCAAAAAAGAAAAATATGAAGTTAGAGAATGATAGGGCAAGATCATGGTAAGGTATAATTTCATAAAGGGCAGTCACTAAAGGCCTTTCTAATGAACTGAATTGGAGGACTATCTATATTGTATGTAGAACACGGTAAGGACTTTGTGTTTTATTTTAGATGAGATTAGAAATCACTGGAGAAGGAAATGGCAATCCACTCCAGTATTCTTGCCTGGAAAATCCCATGGACAGAGGAGCCTGGCAGACTACAGTCCATGGGGTCACAAGAGTCAGACACGACTTAGTGACTAAACCAGAAACCGTTAGAGAGGTCAGACAAAGAACTGACAGGACATGATTTTAGTTTAAAAGGGTCATGCCATCTGTTATATCGAGAATAGGTTATAAGTGGGTAAGAGAATAAACTGAGACCAATTGAGAAGCTATTTCAATATATAAGGCAAAAATAGTGGCGACCTGGATCCAAGTGGTAGTAGTAGAGGTGATAAAAAGAGTTGGGATATATTTTGAGAGAGAAATAGAGAAATTTTGGAGATTGCTGCTGTTGGTAAGTCGCCTCAGTCGTGTCCGATTCTGTGCAACCCCATAGAGGGCAGCCCACCAGGCTCCGCCGTCCCTGGGATTCTCCAGGCAAGAACACTGGAGTGGGTTGCCATTTCCTTCTCCAATGCATGAAAGTGAAAAGTGAAAGTGAAGTCATTGAGTCATGTCCAACTCTGAGCAACCCCATGGACTGCAGCCTACCAGGCTCCTCCGTCCATGGGATTTTCCATGCAAGAGTACTGGAGTGGGGTGCCATTGCCTTCTCCCATTGGGCTGACATAATTTTGGATGTGAAAGGAAAGAAAAGGAGTTAAGAATGACTAAAATTTTTTGAATTATCCAAAATATGTTTACATTTACTGAGATGTTTTGTTTGATTGGGATGGGGGTGGGGAGAGTGAAGGAAAGAGTCAAATTAAAATGATAAATTATAGCTAGAACATTATGTCATAATCAAAGTGACTAATCAAATGAAACCAATCTAAGTACACAGCACATGAAAAATACGAAAGAAAACTCAATGACTAAAAGACTTAACAATACCACTATATTAGAGCATTAATTTTTTTAATATTTATAATTCATGTTTTACAAATTACAAAAGTAAACCATTTTAAAAACTTCAAGTTATATGAAAGCTATAAAGCAAAATACTGAATTTCCCTCTCTCCCCCAACAGAGGTAGCTATCTTTTAGTGTTTTGTTCTTATTGATCTTTTTATGAGCATGTATTCAAGTGTTACATGAGATATAAAGGGATATTTTACAATGCAATAAAAATGTTTGAAGTATCGTTTCACAAATGTAAGAAAAATAGGAGAGTATTTACAAATATTTAATAGTCACAACTTATTGGAAACTGTCTATTTAATAGAATCAGGTTATATAACAAAATATATATGAATAGATTCCAGTGTTCAAGACCACATCATAAATTTAAAATTATAGAGGTAAAGTTAACTTTTTAAAAATTCAAATAATTTTAAATTTAATGATAAATTAAGTTCTTCATGGCATTTTCTGGTGAGTTATTTGTCTCTCTTTTTTAATAGACTTTATTTTTGGGAGCATTCCTAGGTGCATAGTAAAATTGAGTGGAAAATACAGAGTTCCCATATACTGCCTGTCCACTCACATACACAATCTCTCCCATTACTGACACCTCACACCAGAGTGGTACATTTGTTACAGTTGGTTAACCTACACTGATACATCGTTAGCATTCAAAGTCCATAATTTGCATTATTTTTCCTCCTTGGTTTTGTATATTCATGAGTTTTGACAAATATATTGACATGTATCCACCATTATAGTATCACATATGAGAGTTTCATTGCCTTAAAAATCCTCTGTGCTCTTATTTATCTATACCTCTCCCCTAATCCCTGGAAAACTGTTATCTTTTTACTGCCTCCTATCTTTTTTGAAAGTGATATGGTTGTGATCGTACAGTGTGCAGCCTTCTCAGCTTAACTTCTTTCACTTTAGTAAAATACTTTCAAGTTTCCTCCATGTCTTTTCCTGGCTTGATAGCTTATTTCTTTTGAATGCTGAGTAATATTCTATTGTCTGAATGTACCATAGTCTATCCATTCACCTACTGAGGGATGTCTTGGTTGCTTCTAAGCTTTGGTAGTTTTGAATAAATCTGCTATATAAACACCTGTGTACCAGTTTCTGTGTGGACATAAATTTTAAGTTCCTTTGGGGAAATACCAAGGAGTGCTATAGAGCAGGAAAGTTTTTCTCAATGCTTTTAGGGTCCCTCAGTTCAGTTCCGTTCAATCGCTCAGTCGTGTCCGACTCTCTGCGACCCCACAGACTGCAGCATGCCAGGCCTCCCTGTCCATCACCAACTCCCGAGTTCACTCAAACTCATGTCCATTGAGTTGGTGATGCCATCCAGCCATCTCATCCTCTGTCATCCCCTTCTCTTCCTGTCCCCAATCCCTCCCAGCATCAGGGTCTTTTCCAGTGAGTCAACTCTTCGCATGAGGTGGCCAAAGTATTGCAGTTTCAGCTTCAACATCAGTCCTTCCAATGAACACCCAGGACTGATCTCCTTTAGGATGGACTGGTTGGATCTCCTTGCAGTCCAAGGGACTCTCAAAAGTCTTCTCCAACACCACACTTCAAAAGCATCAATTCTTCGGCACTCAGCTTTCTTCACAGTCCAACTCTCACATCTGTACATGACCACTGAAAAACCATAGCCTTGACTAGATGGACCTTTGTTGGCAGAGTAATGTCTCTGCTTTTTAATATGCTATCTAGGTTGGTCATAACTTTCCTTTCAAGAAGTAAGCATCTTTTAATTAGGGTCCCTGGCTGGGCCTAAAATTAAGTGTCATAAGACAGATTAACAGGAGAGAAGCTTACAAATTTCTTTAAGATAAAATTTTATGTGGCACAGGAGTCTTCATAAGGAAATGAAGACCCCCCAAAAATGGTTAAACTTGAGTGTTTGTATGTTAGTTTTGAGGAAGAACGGAAAGTTGTAGAAAGATATAATAGGGCAAGTGTAGTAAACTAGGGAAATTTACATGGCCTATTCCTTTAGATTCTCCTCTGTGTCCTTCCACCTTTAGTGATAAGGATGCTCCTTTCCTCCCAGTGTATGGAGGGCACCTCTCAGGAGAGGGTTTTATGACCTGCCTCAGGGGAAGATCAGAAAGTCCTTCCTACACTTGCCATTTCTCAAATTCCTTCAGCTGGAAATATTGATTATGCCAAGGTGCTATACTTTGAGATAGCATGTACCAAATCACATCAGCATTATTACTGGATTGTGTGGGAATATCATGTTTAAGTTTGTAAGAAACCGCCAAACTCAGTTATGGACAAAATGATTGTATCCTCCCCAAATTCATACATTGAAACCCTATCTGTACCCTGTTCCCCTCTGTGATGGCATTGCAGGCATTGGAGGGTGGGGAATCAAAGGGGGGGTGGTCTTTGGGAGGTAATAAGGACTAGATGTCTATAGACGGAACTCTCAAGAATGGGATTAGTGCTCTCATAAGAACTGTTGATGAGAGAGCTTGCTTCCCCTCTCTGTTCTTTGCATTTGAGGATACACTAAGTTGACAGTTTGCAGTCCAGAAGAGGGTTCTCACCAGAACCTAACCAAGCTGGCACCCTGTTATGGGACTTCCAACCTCCAGAACTGTGAGAAATAAATTTCTGTTTATAAACCACCCAGTCTATTATACCTTGTTATAGCAGCCCACATTGACTAGGACACTATGTTTCAAAGTAGCCGTGCCGTTTTGTTTTCCTGGTAGCAATAAATGAGAGTTCCTGTTGCCCCCCATTCTCATTGGCATTTTGGTATTGTCAGTGTTTTGTATTCTGGTCATTCTAATAGTGTATAGTAGATCCCATTGTTTTAATTTGTAATTTCCTGATAGCATATGATGTTGCACATCACTTCATATGTTTATTTGCCATCTATATACTTGCTTTGGTGAGGTACTTGTTCAGGCCTTTGGCCCTTTTTTTAAATTGGATTGTTCATTTTCTTATTTCTGAGTTTTAAGTGCTTTTTTGGGGGGGGTGTTTTGGAGATAACAGTCATTTATTAGATATCTCTTCTGTAGATATTTTCACCCAGTCTCTAGCTTGTCTTCTCATTCTCTTAAGCCTGTTTATTTTTTAAGTTTAAGGGATTTGGTTCACTTAAGTGACAAATCAATTGGAAAATTTTTTAATTTCTACCATAAGATCCCATTTTCTCCTTTACATATTAGCTAGAGTTTGCTATTCCCATTCTTCATTCCTTCTCTCTACCTTAAGGCCTTAAATTTTCTAGAGTCATCTTATACTTACTTCTCTAAAAGTCTGGGCAACCAGATTTCCCACGTAAGAACAGATCTCGTATATGTTGCCCTTTGAGCCTTGGATGTCTGATATAAACATTCTTCAGTGATACCCAACCTATATTCTCTGTTTAATTTCCTTTTCTTGAACTTGCTTCCTATTTGCTTCAATAGTTCTCATATTTCTGCAGAGCCATAAAATAAAAATGTACCTTAATTTCACAACCAAAGGGGACAAAAAAATTGAACATGGTTGTTTTCATGTAGAAAACAGTGCTAGGGCCAGCAGCAAAGCAAATTCATTTGCATGTTTGTGTCATCGTTTTCCAGCATTAGCACCGTACTTATTAACAAATGATGTAAGGAAATGGATGGAATGTCCTGCATAAAGACATCTATTTAGATTTTCAAGTAGCTTGAACAACTGAAGTCTAAGTTTAAAGCCCAGTATCAAAGTTCTGTGTTTTTGAGGTGGTTTGTGGATCAGACATAGAGTTATTTGCAAGAACTCCTACTCATTTAGGGTGACAGTGGAAATCACAGAACAGTGGAAACCACTATTGTCCTGGTAACAGTGTTGCCTTTGAAAATGTCATCTCCCAGAGACCTGTCTCTCTGAAATAGAAAAAGCCAACCTGGTCATTGTGGTGAAGCTTAAACGTCTCCTATGCTCAGCACAGACGAGGAGCCTTTGGTGAAGTGAAAATGACTAAAAACAGACTACCAGGTTTGTGTTCATGTATTAGGAGTAATTTGTTCATTGGACAGATATTTATACATTCCCTACTCTGTGTAACTCAGTTCATATGGCGAGAAAGACATATACACATGAAAACGTAAGACACCAAGAGCTAAGTGATGCAAGAGAAACAAAAGTAGTTTTGTAGTTTGAATGGAGCAAGTACTCTCCACTCAGTAGATGTGATCGCACAGGCTTTAAGGAGATGTGACATGAACTACATCTTAATGAACATGAGAACATCAGCAAGTGGGGATAGCAGGGAAGGGTAGTTTGGCTGGAGAGTATCTCAAAAATAAGCTGTGGATGTAAAAGTCTGTATTATCTGGTTCTGTTTGGGGAGAGAAGATCTGTTCAGTTTGCCTGGAGCTTAATATATATGAAGATATAAGGGGAATGGGAAAAGAGGTGAAAAAGAGCATCTGGACTACCTTGTATCAGTTATCTTTTGTTGCATAACAAATTACCCAAAATTTAGGAGCTTCAGGCAAAAAAATAATTGCTACATCACAGTTTCTATAGGTCAGGAATTCCAATGCAGCTAAGCTGGGTGATTCAGGCTCACTCCACCTCCATGGGGGCCTCTCCATGGCAGCTGGTTTCCCCAAGAATAATGAGAGGCATAGAGAAGAAGACCAGATCAGAAGCTCTGGTGCCTTTTGTACCTTAATCTTGGAAATGACTATCACCACTTCTACCATATTCTCTTGGCCACACAGCCCAACCCTCCTGCCATGTGAGTAGGACTACACAGGGCTGTGGATATCAGAAACTGGGGATCATCCAGGGCCCTCTTAGAGTCTGACTACACAACCACTATTACAGTTGTGCAGATGGGGCCCTCCCCATCACAAAGGTGTTTCATTCATATTGTAAACATGACGGAGGAATTTTTGAGCAATGGAGTGTATGAGCAAATGAACAGAACTTTAGGCCTCCCACAATGTATTTAGTGACATCTAATCTCATGCAATAGATAAACGATAGGATAAGTAAAAGGCAGGGTGAACAGCTGGAAGGATACTGCACCTCCAGATGAGATCTCATAAAGCCTCAGCTGGGATGGAGGTAGTGTGAGGGGGAAGAAAGGCTGATGCCTGAGTAGATAGCACCGAGGCTGAATCAGCAGAACATGGTACCTTCTCCAAAATAATTCAGGCAGAGAGCTAACAATGTCTAATGTGCTTGCTCTATGCATCTGAATATGTAAAAGACACTAAATATTTTAAATGTAAGGGACTGGCAAATATAGAAACAATCACTTTATAAAGATCTACACAAAAAGAACATGGTTTCAAGGACTAGCTGCTCTGAAGTCATTTCCTTTGTTGATTTCCTAGGAGGTCACCTAGTTTCGTGAATGCAAAGAAGGGAAGGAATAGAATAGTATGCACTCTTTCCAACCCCATCACTCATCACGAGCACATTTCACTCCTCACCTGCTCAGAAAGCCAATAAGCCAGCAAACCCCTGGGCCAAGGCCCAGAACTGGCATTCACTCTAGCCCTTGGATGTGAGTCAGACCAATTACTGGTTGTGAAGATACTGCAGGTTGTTTGAAAATATTAAGTAGGTCAAATCATCCCATGAAATGTAGGCTGCCAACTTCTTTATTAGTAAGAAGACCATTTATTCAATTATTCATATATTTGACATCTGTTTCTGGAGCTCAAGGCAGTTTGATAGAGATTTTGAGTCTTACCAAAATGAGTCAGAGGCCCTGTTCTCTGAGGACCAATTCCCTATAAGGGAAATAGACTCGAAAGGCTAATACAGGGCAGCAATGTTATGTGCCATACAACACAAATTTCATAATAACAGAGTTTAAACAGCCTGTTGACTTTTTTTTTGGATTTCTTACTGGCAGCAAAGTTTAGGAATGGTGAAAAAAGTGCAGTAAGATATGGCTGTGAGCTGAGAACCAGTTTTTCCGGGCCAGCATCCAATTGCCAAGCTGGCCCATGACACTCAATATAGTTTAGGTGTTCTGAAACTGTGCTCCAAGAATTTGAAATATCACACTCTACTCCCACCAACCCCCCCCACCAACTTTTTTTTATCATGTTCAGAAAAATTAGTTAAAATCACAGCAGTTCCTTGGATGAAGAGGGCATTAAGACTGTCTTAACTGGGATCAGTGAAAGTCATCCACTAATCCAGAGGTAGGCAAAAATATCAGTGTGTCAAGAGGCAGGCGGAAAGACGGAACGTCACAAGGGGACTTTAGAGGTCAGGGGCAGGTCAACGCCATTCTGCAATCTGCCTGAGCAGAGCTTTGATGATCAAGCTAATGAGGATGGGCAGCTTCTTTCTGAATAAACTGAGCTGCCACAGGGCAGCTGAAAAGTAGAGGCCCAGATAGTGGAGAAGGTTGTGAGTAGGAAAATGATTACCTCCACAGAGCCACAGAGAGGACCAGGGCTGAGTTCCTTCCATTCTGCTGGAGCATGCTCAGGGCAGATTCCAATGGTAACTTACAAGATGGAAAAGCTGAGGGTCCTAGTGAACATGTCGGTAGCCAGTCCTAAATAGGGCTGTGGCATATGGAAGAGTCAGTAGGATAGTTTCGTGGATGACCAGAAGCAGCACAAAGGCACAAGCAGGACCACTTGTCCTGACTTGGTCTTCACGGGAGGAAGAAATCACTACAACTAGGCGATGATTTTTTTCCATCCAGAATAATTTCTCCTGCATGGACATTCCCAAAGCATCTTGAGTTTATCTGTCTCACAGCATAAGATTTGTCACTGCCTGTTTACCCATATGTACCCCTGCCTGGACTATGTAATCTCTTTGAAATAACTACTGTTTCTCTATTTTCATTACCCAGCCCAGTGCTGAGCATATAGGTATCATCAAATGGTTGCTAAATGAGGCAGTGATAAGATGATTTGTTATTGGGTTTTGTTGGAGTGTAAGATATAGGGGTATTAGTAGCAGAATCGATTGGGAAGACAGGGGAAACCTGTAGTAAATAGTTATCCTTTACCCAGAATCTAACCCCCACTCCTTTTCTTTTGAGGATTCCTCAGTTTCCTTTATGAAATCCACCACTTTTGAATCACAGAAGGAGGCAGATTCACCTACCATTAAAGATGGCCAGTTTGTCAAATGTTCTTTCCCAGCATGCCTTGCAGCTAGGGCATGGGCCTGTGACCTAAGTTCCACCCACCCCTCTGTTTTTTGAATAGGTAGGTTGTAATATAAGTAGCAGAAACAGGAAAAAATCTACAGTGGGATTGGTGAGAGCTGCACAATTTTGTGTTTGGGGCAACAATAGGGTGATGGCTGTAGCAGAAGCTAGTCCCATGGCAACATCAGTGGTGGGAACTGCTCTTCTAGCTTTTGCTAGCAACAGCAGTGATGTCCTTATCCAGACTTTTCCTCAGCATGATTTTGAGAATATGCTCCTGCAGTATGAACGTCTGAGTCTGGTTCTCCAGCCCTAACTTAGCGATTCTGTGAGCTGCCCAGTGTCCTTTTTTAGAAATTCCTTTTTTGGTTAAATCAACCAGAGTCCATTTCTATAACTTACAATGCAGAACCCTGACTGATAGAGAAGTAAATCCTGGGGGACTGGGTTAGAACTTTCCAGTTTTATCTGCAGGCAGCAGGAAACCGTTTATAAGTTTTAAGGGGATTGTAGCAATGACAAAAGTGCTCTAAGAGGATCAAGCTGTCAGCAGTGGAGAGCACGAACTGGAGAAAGAAAAGTCTGGAAGAGGAGACAAGGTAAGACGTTTCTGCATCTATACAGGTGAAAAGTACTGCAGTAATGTGGGGCTGAACTAGGAGGTTTATAACTGCTCAGACGGTAGGCAAACAGAAGTCTGTTTGTGATTCCCTTCTTGGTTTTTCACAGAGTTTAGTAAGGGAAAAAGCATACCTCAATGGAAAATGCATTCTCTAGATCACACCTTCCAGGTTATCTGAGTCTAGTCTTTCATTGTCTTTGAGCTCTTTTACAACTCTAATTTTACACAACTGATAGCAGCGCAAAATAATACTTGCCTGCGATGAATAAATTCTGCCTTGTGGAAGTTCAACTGACTTTCTTCCCTATGTGAATGAGGCCAGTTTTGCCTGATATGTGTGTTCATGTCAACGTTTCTGACCTAAAAAATGTAGCCTTAAAAAAAAAGTTTTCCTTGAACTGGTTGAAATAGCTCATTTACTTCCTCATTAATGAAGTAAATAAAGTCTTTAACTGTGTTTCTATTTATATCTGTATTAAGACTGAGATTTAATTTTTTTCAAGACCAATTATAACAGCCATCATTTCTTTTTTGTAAATGGAATCTTGAAACTAAAGCTCCAAATGTAGACGAATGACTGTTATTTCTATTATCCTAAGTTGGTGCTTAACACTAGAGGTAAATTTCTAGTAGATGATAGAATTTACTTTAAAGGGGCCACTTGCCAAGTACAAAGGTCAATGTTTTGAAAGTTAAGTACAAACAAAATAACAAAGACCTTGTGCAATCTCTTGCAATTTCTTGGAAAAAAAGCCACAGCATGTCAGGTGGCAGAAACAGAGTCCCAGTTGTTTCCATTATATCAGGAGTCACCATACACACACACACAAAAAGAATATCTACTTTATATGAAATGGAAATAGGCAAATAATTCCTTTTTACAAAGCTTGCCTATTCAGACGTAGAATATTTGTTCCCCATGTCTTAAGTGCGTAGAAGACACAGTAGAAGTGGATAAAGGGTTAAAACCACTGTAGATACATATCAATATAAATGGATGACTGTTCACAATGCCAATATTATGGCTTCATGCCAAATCCCTTTCCGTGAACTCCAAGAAAATGACCCCATTCTATGGTTATGTTAGAATTTTGTTGTATGGAATATTGCTCAAAGTAAGTGGGCTGTCAGGTGAAAGTAAGAAATCTTTGAATCTATTCCATTGGAATGGAATTTGATTTGTACTACAATCATAAAATGTAGTCTAGCAGAGCAAGATACCCTTCTATGGGTTCATGAATACTGATCTATTTTTTACATAGATCTATCTCAGAAGCTAACATTCGGAAATGTGCTCATGCAATATGTCACAATATGTTGTTTAACAAAAATATAGAAAAAAAAATCATATCTGCCACAAATGAAAAGTGTCAGTAGTGCGTCAGCTGCAAGTTGTTCACAGGCTTCTGACTTGGCAGTTGGCTGAAGAGAACCACTTACTTAAGCAATTCCTCACGATTAGATTCTGCTTGTTGCTTTTGGCTCCAGTGCAAAGCTGCTTTCAAAAGCAGGTGACAAAATGAGTTCTATAAAGGCTCAAGTCTATGACCTTATTTCAGGTCATTTGTAACTTTACAGATTGTTGCTAAAAAACATAAGAGCATTCATAGGCTGGTGGAGTTTTGTTAACCCACCTGTACATAGTGATTCTCAGAAAGACCCTTGCGATACTTAAAGCTAGACTGCCTGGGTACAAATCATGGTTCCACCATTTCCAAGCTGTTTGAACCTGAGCAAATTATTTAAAGCTTGCCATGTCTTGGTTACTCATCAGAAAATCCTCAAGTCCTTGTGAGTTATGAATATGTAAAGGGCTCAGAATGAAATCTGGTATACAGAAATGCTATATAACAGTTGGCTGGTGTTATTAAGATTTATTTAGAGGTTGAGAGTGTTCCTAAAAACTACAGTGGTTCTAGCTGCTTTCCAACATGTGGAAGAGAAGGAGCATTCCTTGATGTTGCCAACAGCTGGGGAAGACCAAGATGATGGACTACGCATTTCTCTATTCTCATATTTCTTCTCTCCCCTCCACATTTCCCACATTTCTGGGAAAAGCGCCCAATGGGAAGAACAATTTGTTTGCAGGAGCCTCCCACGAGATGTCTAAGGGATGGTGCCTGGTCTGAATCTCATTCTTCAAGGGAAATGCTCTGAGTCTTCCTCAACTCAGTGGGAATGATCAAAATTTCTTTTGATCATTTTTTCTGGAAATTCAGCAAATCTCATCCCAGATTGTAAGCATAATAAATGTGAATACCATCTTCTTTTATCTCTCTTGTGAAATAGTTCAGGAGTCTGAGACTGGTCCTTACATCTCTAGACTTGTCTTCAAAAGTCGGTCCTAAAAGAGGTAGACGGCCTTCCTGCTCCAGGAACAGGCTGTATTCTGTCAGCATTCCAAGAAGAGGTTAGCATTCCACTGATAACCCACAAGTGCTCTCTGTAGGGAACTGGATAATGCTTCGTGGATTCCTTCACCCCAAGCAGGAGGGTCTGGGGAGGCCTGGGGAGCATTCACCCAGAGCGTAAATGGGTTATATCACTTTGTATAACTTGCCACACAGGCTTTGTTTAACATTCAAGTAAAATTACAGGGATGGGGGTGTGGGTCGGGGGGGCGGTGGAGGATGGGAAGAGAGAAAGAAACTTAAGTAAGCTATGGTGAGGACAGCGTAAAGGTCAAAATTGTAATATTAAATAAATCTTACAAGATTTTATAAACCCTAATTTATTGTCTATGTGCAACTGACATTTTAGCTCTTGGTTTAATACCAGACACTTCAAAGTATTCTTGTAGAAGAATGGTTGATAACCCTCTTACACAGTATAATTGGAATTCTGCATGTTAGAACATTTGGTTTCTGAAAGATTTTTGTAAATGTTAATAGCTGTCTTTTAAAATGGTGTAAGTGTGAAATGCTATGAAAAGCAAAGGTTTAAATGTCACTCTGTCTATAATTTTCATATTGTAAAAACTAAATAAGTTTTTAAAAATGGAAAACCTAAAAGCCTGCTACAAGTTTGAAGACATCAATGCATTCAGTCTTCCTTTTTGACACGGATATGACACTTAGCCAAAATGAGACAATTTTAGAATTAAATGTAACCTGTTTTTTCTAAAATTTACTATTGAACATTTAGCCTAAACTGAAAAGCAGTTATATTTACAAAGTTCCCCACTTTTTTTCCCCCTATATTGCACAAGATTATGGCTAAAGATCTGTCTTTAAAGCATGTACCTGACAAGCTATCCTGGTCTATGTGGTAATTGCCATCTGTGTTTTTGTTCTTGACTCTAGGCAGTCCGGCCAAGGCTTTAAGGGCAGTAGTGAAGCCAGGTCACTTCCCCCAGTGTGACCAAATGATTGTACCATTGCAAAAGTTGAAAATCTCCCCCCTTCCTTTTTTCTCCCCCCCCCCGGCCCCCCCCCCCCGTTAGCTTTCTCTTCCTTTTAAATATTTACTTCACAGGAGAAAGTTCACTTTTCCTTCCTTAACTTGACTTGGGAATCTGAATTCTAAATCACCTCCAGTGATCCAGTCTGAGTATGCAGTTCAAGAATGAGCAGCCTATTTAAAAAAAAAAAAAACTTAATAAGCTTGGTTCACTCAGAATTGGGTCTGAATGTTACTGCTCAGCATGCATTTTGCCCACATACTGTTTAATGCACTAGTACAGTTCTAAATAGTCAGATTGGTTATGTGGGTGCCATTAGAAATTTGTTACTCTTTGTAAAGTACCAAAGGTTACAGAGGAAGCAATTAATAAAAATGGAAATGAGATGGCATTTATGAATTTTCCCATACCTCATCACACTCATCACTGCATTTCAATATGTTTTGCTTATTAAAAGAGAAAGGAACCCAGTTACAGCTCAAACGCCAGAAGTACACACAACTCATCCTCTAACTTCCCTCTGCTCCTATGGGATAATACTCTGGATCTCAGCGTTGTTTGCCTTATGCAACAGAAGAAAGTCAGTTAGTAGCACTGGTTTAATGTACAATAAGGCTGTTTCCATAGTATCATTTGTAACATTCATTGATTGTCCCACAGCCTTTAACTCTGTGAATAGAAACAAGTTCTAGGCTAAGCCACTATTAGAGTCAGGAGGTACAGTGTTGGTGAAATTTAAACTTTTCCACTGGGTTAAATTAGAGACGAATATAGTTCAATCCCCTTTCATATTAACTTTGACCTTAATAATATACCTTAATATGATGTCACATACACCATAAAATGGATGTTCTATTTCCTCCTTCTCCACAGACAAGAAAAAATAGGCATCCTTCTATATGAAAATGTTTGTTTTTTTTTGAGGTGGGGCAGTCATATCCTGGGAAGGGCCTTAACAAATGATTTGCCCTCTTATTTAATTACGACACACATACAGTGTCTCAAACTTGAGCCAGCATCAGAATCACCTTCAGGGCTTGTTAAAACACAGATTGCTGGGTCCCACTCCCAGAGTTTCTGATTCAGTAGATGAGGCTTAGGGCTGAGAATTCACATGTCTAACAAGTGCCCAGATGGTGCTGATGTTGCAGGTTGCAATTCCACACTTCAAGAGTCACTGAAACTCTGTGCTTCTTCTGCACCCAAGTCAGAAGATAACTGGGGTCATAGCTAACAACCCTACATAGCAAACCTACTAAGTCACTTAGGGACATATTTTATATCCTGCTTTTCCTGGTTTACGAGAAAGATAAATTACGTAAAACCAGACATTCACTAGATGACTTACAAAGATAATTTCTAATGGCATGGGTTTAAAACCGCTTTAAAATTTTCCCAGCTATGTTATTGTGGACATTCCCTATTTGGAACCTTGATTATCCATTGATTCCTTTTTGTTTCCTGAAAAACAAAAATGCTAACAACTTCCATTTGTTCACTTCTTCTTACACCATCACTGGCTCTGCAGTGCACCGATCCCATCAGTTTACCTCATTCAACCTTGACTGCAATCAGTGAGGAAACTTTATAATTCCCGTCTGACATCTGAGGATATGGCTGAGAGAGATAAAAAGAGGACATTTGGAAATACTGCTTTAGATACTCTACAAGTTAACCTTGGAATAAACCAGGCCATAGAGAGCATTGTCACCAGCTGACTGATTCTTTTTATCCCCTGTGCTCGGCATAAGGCAGTCAGCCATGCTGAGAGGCCTTATGAGAAACAACCCTGTAGCTCATTTGCTGCTTTCCTGTAAGGATGTTGTCAAGGACATTATTTACTGCACTACACGCTACAAAGCGTCTTCTTTGTGAGGACCTGCTGGAGAAACTTCTCTTGGCTCTCCACTCCAGAACAAGTTGTTCCTCCTTACCCCTGGGTTTGAGCTACAGACCATGTCAATCATGTATCCAAGCGTGTCCTCTTTTGGCTTTACTTTTTCTTCTTTCAACATCTGCATAATAATATTTACTTTCTGAAATGTTCTCATGCTCTCCACAATGAATATGACTAAGACAATTTGAGGAAACTGATAAACTTTGTGTCAGCTTAGTTGAGTTTATTTCCTGCAGGAAGATGCTGCTGTTCCCACTGAAATGGTGAACAGTGACAGGAAGCTGGAGTAACTGTGAGGGGAGAAACAAATGCCTTAGGACCCGTATATGTTCAAAGGGCCAAAGAGGACCTGTGCACTTGCGATTGTTTGAGAAGGCTTTGTAAACGGTCATTATCGTGCTTTCAGAATGTATGTGCTCTCCGCGTCCTTCTCTCATACCTCTTCCCCGTAGTTCTCTACGTCCCTGTCACCCTTCCCTCACAGAAATGGTGGGCAGGGAGTTCCTAGATTATTTTGTCAACAAATAATAGCCTTGAGTTAAGTTGGTAGAAGGGAAGGGCACTGCTTGATTATATGCAAGACTATATACCACAGAGTAAGGAAAAAAAAATCCAAATATGTTTAGTTTAAACCATTTAAGAAATCTTATCTAGCTTCCTTTTAAAATGTGTGAGACTAGCTTCTAGCAGCTTGCCATGCAACTGTGTCTATCTTAGGGCAAAGCCAGCAAAGAAAGGGAGACTCTCCCCAAAATTCGCTAAAAAATTGTAAAAGGAAAAATAGCAGTTTAACAGTGGAGAACTCTGGTGGGTGCCACACCTGTCCCACTTAGCATCACCAACAGTGAGATTAACAGCATCATTAAAAAAGTTACAAGGGCACAGTCCCGCTTATCATTTGCCTTGTATTTCGTGCCACCACCACCACCAGCCCCCCACCCTGCCAAAGATAGACAGATAGATAGATATCCTGAATTTGTGATGAAACATCAAATCAAAATGAGTGATATTCAACAAAATAAATGAACTATACTCTTCAAAACAATATCATAAAGATGAAGAAAAGTTAAGGACACATTCCAGAATAGGGTAGAATAAAAGTCATAAAAGCTAAATGAAATGCAAGATCCTAAATTGAATTCTGAACCAGAGACAAAATTACTCTAAAGGACATCCTTAGGACCACTGGCAATATTTGAGTAAAGATCTGTAGATTAGATAATAGTACCGTATCAGTGTTTAACTTCCTCTTTGGATTATTGTACCATTGTTATGTGAATGAATATTCCTCTTCTTAGGAAATACACACTGAACTATTTAGGAATAAAGAGACAATGTGTCTGCAAATTACTCTCAAAAGGTTCAGAAAAATCATATAATCATTATATATATATGTATGTATTATATGTCATTTTAACCCCTATTCATTTTGCAGCAAATATATATATATCTTTATATCTATCTATATAAAGTTAATATCTATTTGAAGATGTAAATAGAGAGAGAGAATATTAAAGTAAATGAGATAAAAACGTTTTATCAGAGAGTAACTCCTGAATCTAGATGAAGGGTATACTTTGTATTATTACTTGTTCTTTGAACTATTATTGCAGCTTTTCAATGTATTTGAAATTATCACACAATATTAAGTTTGTTGTTGTTGTTTTTAAGAGAAGAGCCATAATAGTCTCCTAAGCAATAGTGAATGAAGTATTGTTTGTGATATGGCAAAGCACATAGCTGTAAAGTAAGGTCATTCCCATAACAAACATCATCAACTAGAAGGACACCTAGTGAAAACCACTCTTTTTCATGCATAGACTTGGCTAAATCCTTTTTAGAATTTTTTGAATCCTTTTTAAATTTTTTGAGTTTATTATTTATACAACAAGCATTCTCAGATGATAGCAGTGTTATACATGCCCTCTTTAAAACATGCTTAGACCTCAAAAGCCCTTCCCCCTTCCTCTAAAAACATCAGAACATACCAGGGCTTAGGAGTTACCAGCTGGAGTCATATATCTGTTTTCTCTGACAGGGGTAGTGCCATTAAAATCCAATAGGCCCATGTGAATGTGAGACAAACATTAGCTTCAATTTTTATTGTGGAGCTTGATAGAAAGAACATTTGTCCCTTTTCATTCCTGAATGTTTTCATGGTGACATTTCTCAATCCATGGGTTTAGGAGTGGCTGTGTGTGTGTGTGTGTGTTTACTGCTTTCTTTTCCCTCAAAAAGATCATCCAGTGACCTTGAAATCTGCACTGGCATTTTGCTGGCAGGAAGGGGAACTCTCTCTTCTCGTTTGCAAAATGAATAACAATTTGATCATCCTTAAACTTCTAAAAGGTTAATTATGCTCTCTCCATGAGTACTGAATAAAAACCTGTTTTATCTCTGCCCAAATGAAACCCACAGGGCTCACCCTCCCTCTAACTCTGCCAGGAGACCAAGTCCTTCTGGCTGTCAATTAACCACTATCAACTCCTAGATCTGCGTGAACTGCAGTAGATTTTCTCATCCAAAAACTATGACAGCCCTCATTTGCTAGAGCTGTGCAGTAACTTTAAAAATGTCTCAGCAGGAAAGTGTTATCTGGCTGCAGGCATGATGGAAAGAAAAGAGAAGCAGGAGGAGTGAGCCAGAGAGAAAGAAAGCGAAAGATAAAAAGGTGTTGGATTACTAAAACTTCATTTCACATAAGAACAAAGCAGCAAAATAAAAATGTATGCACAGATAAAAATAACCACTATTAATATTAAAAGCAAATTTTAAGTGTTTGAGCTCTTTTGGTAGCAAAAGCATTAGATTTTTGCTGATTGGACAATCCTCAAAGAGGATACATGTTCCTATTCTCAACTATAAAAGCACCTGTGGGGCAGCACTTCTGGGAAGGGTCATGGACAAACCTTGTACAGAAAAGGTTCAGCCTCTACCCTTCCACCATTTAAAACGTCTCAGCTACTACTGCTTCTTAACCATAAACAGTCTCTTTAGTTACAAGTTAGAAACCATATCTTTAAAAAGAAGTCTAAGAGTTATATTTCGTGTTTATAAAATCTCATTTTTCAAAGGACAGTAATGGCAGCAAATGTGGGAGAGGGGCAGAAATCCCTACTTTCTGCCTGATACTCATGGCTCCTTGTTTTAATAACTTAAAGTTTGTAACTTGAATAATTTCATGTAAGGCAACCAAACCTTATTAAGTGGGAAAGCAAAAAAAAAAAAAAAAACAGAAGAAAAGAGGGAACAAGCAATATACTTATTTCTAAAGGAAGCTTGTTACAATATAAACAGTTGAGATATTTTAACAGTGATGTAATTATCAAGATGCCATGTAGGGCCTGCTGCTTTAACAGGACTGAAGTGGGTTACTGTATGTGTATAAAAAGGTCTCTGTGTAGCTTTACACCCACCTTCAGTATGTAGCAGAGTAAACACTGGTGGGGATGGGGCACCATCTCTCTGATTGCTGTAGCAACTCCTCTGTAAGAAGATCTATTGGAGACTACTACTTTCCAATGACATCATGAAAACCGAAATTATTTTCACCAAGAAGCTCTCATGCCGAGTATACAGTGCTTATTGTTCTTCTTCCTGGATTTGTGTGTGTATATATATGTGATAAAATACACATATCACAAATGGACCAGTTTAACCATTTGTACGATACAGTGGCACTGAGTACATTTATAATGTCATGTTACCTTTACCACCGTCCATCTCCAGCACTACTTCATTACTATTTAAGGTCTCCCTGTGTGTTTCTCTCTGTTTCTGGACCCTTTCGTCAAGTTGACTAGAGTACATTTCTGTTCTTGCTGTTTAACAAGCCTGACCGAAAATTTCTTCCGTTCCTTTCTCTTCTATATCCACCTCTTTCCAACGTCTCTTTTCGTCCTTCTAAACCCCTTTCCTTCTTGTTTCCTCTTTCCTTCCCCACCGTCTATGCCGTAGACATACTGCTACAACCCATCCCAAAGAAGATCCTAGAGAATTGAAGAGAAATAAAACAGGAAGTTGTTTTTTTTTAATAGCAGCTTTATGGAGGTATAATTTACATATCATAAAATTTAATATTTCCAAGTGTAAAATTAACGATTATAAGTATTTTTGCATAGTTGTAAAATCATCACCACTATCCAATTTTGGAGTATTTTTATAGCCCCCAAAACACCATTAACAGTCTTCTCCCTTTCCCTTCTCCCTCTAGTCCTAATTCTACCAATCTACTTTCTGTCTCCATTGATTTGCCTATTCTGAATTTCATGTAAATACATGTTCAAAATACAACAAATACAATATGTGACTAGCTTTTTTCACGTCCCATAATGTTTTCAAGATTCATGCATATTGTTGTAAATATCATTACTTCATCCCATTTTATCATTAAGTAATATTCCATTGTATGTATATACCATGTTTGTTTTTCCATTCATCAGTTAATGGACATTTGAATTATTTTCAGTTATGGATAAACATTGTCTACAGGTATTTGTGTAGACATGTTTTCTTGGACACATCATGTTTTGAGTTCTCTTGGGCACATATGAAGGAGTGGAATTGCTAGATCATATGGTATAATACCCTTGGACTGAAAGGAGATCCAACCAGTCCATTCTAAAGGAGATCAGTCCTGGGTGTTCTTTGGAAGGAATGATGCTAAAGCTGAAACTCCAGTACTTTGGCCACCTCATGCAAAGAGTTGATTCATTGGAAAAGACTCTGATGCCGGGAGGGATTGGGGGCAGGAGGAGAAGGGGACGACAGAGGATGAGATGGCTGGATGGTATCACTGACTCGATGGACGTGAGTCTGAGTGAACTCTGGGAGTTGGTGATGGACAGGGAGGCCTGGGCGTGCTGCGATTCATGGGGTCGGAAAGAGTCGGACATGACTGAGCAACTGAACTGAACTGATGGTATAATACAGTGCATGTAATTGCCTCTTGGGATCATTTAATTGCTCCCTTTTCCTTTCTGTGATATTTTAAGATGTTCAGGTTTTGCTTCTACCATTCTCTATTCTTCCTTTTATTTTTGTTAGATGTTACTGCTTTCAGTACACCTTTCCATTTTTCTCTTCTCCCTGTTTTCACTTTTACTAATTGAGTTCGTTTTTTAAAATTTATCCTTAAATCCCTTTACTATATTCCTTTTATCATTATTTCCTCCTCTTTCCCTATCACTGATAGTGTTTGAGGAAAACCTGCTTCACCGAGAGGAAAGTGAGGTTCATGTGAAACATAATCTCATGAAGGAATTCTATACAGTAAGAACTTCAGAAACAGTAACAGAAGGACATATTCAGGAGTGTATAGATATAAGATTATTAAAGCTTGTATTTAAATGACCATTGTGGTCATATTTTTATTCCTGTGTTTGACAAGTCTGACTGGAAAACTTGATGTTGACCTGCAGTCTCTCCCATCCATCCATCCAAACAAACTGCAAATATAATGTGACTCCCAGGTAATTGCTGCAGCAGCTGCTGAAGGGTATGTCACCACCAGCAGCACTAACCCTTTGCCTCGGGCACCATATGGACAGCGACAGGCAAATCACCCGGATGAGATGAAGAGCCGACAGTGGGTCGAGGAGGCCTTTGACTTGTCCCAGTCACACCACTTCCCGGTAGGACGTGCCTCCGTCTTATTCTCACAGTAAACTCAAGTTTGAAGCTGAGAAGCACCAATTTTTGCTCAGGGAGATGATTCAGTATTCTCCAGGTTTTTGACAGCTGACCAATTAAAACCCAGATGACACCGTTAACAAGCTCTAAATAAGCCAAGATGTAGAGCACTAGAAGGCACCAAAGCACCTAGTATACAGCCATTTACAGTCTGAGCTTGAGAGAAATTCAATGAGAATGACATTGATGAAGAGGATGCTGATGACCTCAGGGATGCTGGGCAAGATTCAAATCATTAACTGGAAGGCAGCAAAATCTGTTTCTTTTAAACATTAGCAGTGAGTCTTCCATTTCCTCCATTTTTTGTCTTCAAAATTCTGAAATTTCTTCTAATTCCAGTTAACAATTTGAATCCTACCTAGCAAAGCGAAAGGATTCATCATTACCTTCACCAGCATAACCATCACGCTCACACTAAGCATAGCCATATATTAGATATGACCGCTTTCATGGGTACCTTTATTTTTATTTTTATTTTTTGACCATGTCACGCATCTTGCAGGATCTTATTTACTAGACCAGGGATCAAACTTGGGGATCTGACAGTGAGAACTCCGAGTCCTAACCACTGAAGTGCCAGAGAATTCCCCATGTTTAACATTAAAAGCATAGTGTCATCAATTTTTAGTCAAACCACAGAGTTTATACCATTACTGAGATGTTTGTTTACAAGCCCATTGTTGAGCCTTTCAGACTGTGAAAGGAGAAGCCACACAAAGTCATATTCCCGAAATTCATTAAGGTTACTATTTTGTTAAAGCCTCTGGAAATCTTTCAGGACTGAGAATGTCAGAGAAGGACCTGAATCTGAAATTGATTGGCATTGCCCTTTACTTACGGTTCTGATAAATATCCAGGATATGTGCCTGTAGTAGATGTGAGCAGTAATGCTTTTTATTTTACTTTCCTACTCTTTATTAGCCTGTATACCAAACTCCCTTTCAAACAAAGAGGTGGAGCCAGTAACAATCAGAAATTTTTGCTCTGTGAGCGCATCCTTCTCTGCATGATCAGACTTGAGCATGAGAGGTCTGAGATAAGCACAGGGTTGCTGGACTTTCTGACTGAGTTGTTACAGAAAGTGCACATTCAAAAAGTTTTGGATAACGCAGCATGATGTGAATTGCTACCTTACATATCACTGAGACTAAGCCAGTCAACACCAGGCTTGAACTCCCTTTAGGGAAACAGCGGACTGACCGGCGATGGTGGTTAGCAACACACAGAGGCTCAGCAGTGACACCTGAGGAGACCTATCAGGAATCAGTTTTAGATGTTCTTAGTTTCATTTCTCAAATTTTTTAGCTAGCCCACATAAAAAATTTGTAAGCAAACCTTGGGACATTTTGAGGCAATGATGGGAAGTAGCACTATAAGAGACCTTTTATTTTGTTCTTATCAGGGAAGAAATTACAGAAATGAAATCTTCCCTGGTATCAGTGTTAACAGCTAACCATTCTGGTCTCCAGTTCTGATGTACAGGTTCTTCCCCACCTCAGGCAGTCCTCAGACACCAGCTGGGTATCCTACAATTCAACACAGTTTGGACGCTGTCTGCCTGGAGATACTTAACAGCAGTAGATCCCACAGGTCACGGGCTCAGTCCTAGAAGCCTGCCCTCTTCCCCCCAGTTCAGATACTAGTCACAAGACCAGGTCGTCACCTGTGCTGCTGACCAACTGGTTATAGGTCAGAGATTCTAGCCACACCCTCCTTGGGTTTGATTAATTCTCTAGAGCAGCTCACAGAACTCAAAGAAACACTTTACTTACCAGATTATGAGTTTTATATAAAAAGAGATAATTCAAAAGGAAGAGACACATAGAGCAGTGTATGAGAAAAAGGTGTGGCATTTTCATCCTCTCTGAGTTACCCAGCTTCTCCCCTCACATCCCCACATGTTCAGCAACGTGAAAGCTCTCTGAATTTTTGGCGGGGAGGGGCTTCAGTATACAGATATGATTGATTAAGCCACTGGCCATTGGTGATTAAAATTAATTTCGAGTCCCCCTCCCCTCCCTGCAGTCCTATGGCTTAGCTGCTTACAGTGTTTTCCCACTAAGGTGCACATTCATGAAAACAGGGAGCTCACTGGGCAAACAGTATGAGGAAAAGCCATAGGGAGCAGCAGAGGGAACAGCATTGGGGAGCTCTTGAGACAGAAGAGAGCTTGATGTGCTGAGCAGCAATGTGGCATTAGGATTTGTCTAGAACCACAGATGCCTCCACCTCAGAAAACTGAAGCAAGGAGTTGAACAAAAGAATGAAGACATCATTAGGAAAAGAGTCCCTACTATGCAAAAATCCCGGATATACAGAGGAAGGGTAGGCATTCAGAAGCAAGAAATTGACTTTCAGTGCTCTGCAAGACACCCAAAGAAACATGTTCTCATTAAGTTTCATGATTATTTTTTACTCTCCATTTTCTTGAGACGATCAAATGAAAAAACACCTACCTTTACAAAATTCAATGAGAGAAAGTTGTGAGAAGAGAAGTTGTTTTAACATGAATCAGCAAAGTCTGCATCAACACCTTCACAGTTTTTGCTGTTGTTAGGCACTTGTTAAGCTTAAAATGTCATTCTTTGTGATTAAAAAAAAAAAGAACAAAAGCATGTCACAAATGAATTATAATCCTTTTACTTAACACATTTTTCTCTGGATGCACTGTTTGTTGAACCAGTATTATTGAGAATATCAGTTAAAACAAGAAATCACCAAAAAACTGTACATGTTAATCTCAAATGTTTTAACACTCATTTGCCATTTTTTTCTAATATAAAGCTAAGATCAGGGGTCTGAACATTGGTCTCTTTCTGAAATTGTTCCATAGGAGAAACTTAAACATGTTTCTGGAGAAATATGAATGCAGGGCACTTCTAGATTCCTCGGATCAGGATTCCCCCTAACAATGTTCATAGCTGTCTCTTCCATACCTGTACATGCATTCTTAGTCGCTTCAGTCGTGTCCGACTCTGCAACCCTATAGACTATATAGCCCACCAGGCTCCTCTCTTCATGGGATTCTCCAGGCAAGAATACTGGAGTAGGTTGCTGTGCCATCCTCCAGGGGATCTTCCTGACCCAGGGATCGAACCCACATCTCTTGCGTCTCCTGCATTGGCAGGCACATCCTTTACTACTCGTGCTACCTGTGAGCTTTGTGGTGAGGGGGTGGTAACTCCTGGATACTGATGGACAGGGCTGGCCCCCAGAATAGCTGTGAGACCCGGCCTGAGTGGCTGCCAGGCACTAGTGGGTAGAGTCATCACCCAACATACTGTGAGGCCAAGCCGAGGTGCAGGGGCGCACAGGGTTCTCAGCAAGCCTCACCACCTGGTGCTAACAAGTTAGATGGAGATTTCCAAACTGTTGCCCACCAGTGCTGGTATTAGCAAGGTAGCCTGCAATCACAAAAAAGGACTTCCTCCAGTGTCTCGGTGTCCAGAAGCATCCCTGCTAGAGAGGTTTCTACCTCTCTAGCAGATGTTTCAGTATTAGTAAGTAGATCCCCTTCACCTATGCACTTTCAATATGATGTTTTTGTGCTGTTTTTCAGGTCAAATGAGTTTACATATGAGCCCTTTAAGAGTGGGTTTTTGGTTCCCTGTGGTCCTGTAGTTTTTGTTTCCCACGGACTTTCAAAGCCAGGTATTGGAGGGACTCATCTCTCTTGTACAAGATCTATGAGTTGGGTTGCCTGATATAGAGCTCAAATCCCTTGCTCCTTAGGGAAATTAGCCATATCTTGGTGGTTGTTCCCAACTGCAGACTGCCGTGGCTAAGATGTCATTTTTTTCCTTGATGTGGCCTTATCTCTGATTCTCCTACCCATCTCATTTCTGTCCTTTTACCCTTTGTTGTGGAGACTCTGTTCATCCAGTTTTCAGATCTTTTTCAGAGAGAATGTTCTGTATGTAGCTATAGATTCCCTGTGTCCATGGGAGCGGGCACGTTCAGGATCTTCCTACGCCACCATCTCATCATATTACACCTATTTTAGTAGTTCTTTTCTCAATTGTTTTAGAGAACTGGGTAGAATAATGAAAAAAGAGGATGAACAAAGCTAAATAGTAAGTGACTGTTGTGACCTACTTCTAAGACATCATTAATTTAATACCCAGATTTCTTTAACAATGATGGAAAATGTCATCTGCTGCATTTATACTTTCATAATAGATAAATAATGCAACTTCATTATAAATAATTCCAACAGTACATAAAAGTACTGAGAGAAAATAAAAACACTAAAATCTCCTAACCTATTGACAACTACCATTAACATTAATTTATATATGATATTCTACATGTATAAATAAGATTTTGATCATGTCCTGACTTCTTTCTCTATAAATAACTCTATACTCAGATTTTCACCTTTGCAAAGGAATATGATGTACGTAGGTATGCCATCAGCTGCAATCTTTTGATGGTCTTTCAGGGACTCCTTTCCACAAATCCAACTGAAAATAAATACCATGATACAGATACAATGATGTCCTATTACAAACATTCTGGCATTGAGACGTGTGTGTGAAAGCGTTAGTCACTCAGCCGTGTCCAACTCTTTGCAACCCCATGGACTGTAGCCCACCAGGCTCCTCTGCTGTGGAACTGTCTAGGCAAGAATGCTGGAGTGGATAGCCATTCCTTTCTCCAGAGGATCTTCTCAACCCAGAGATCAAACCCGTCTCCTGCATTGCAGGCAGATTCTTGACCATCTGAGCCACCAGGAAAGCCCAGCCTTAAATACTTACCAATTCTATGGAGGGGGTAAAAAGATACTATTTTTTTAGGGCATATAGGTATATGCACCAAGAGGAAAAATATGAGACAGGACAGGACATTGAGACGTACCCATTGAGATGTACCCTGTCTCGTATATTTTCTCTTGGTGCATGCACATGTATGTCCTAAACAAAATGGTACTTTTTTACCCCCTCCATAGAATTGATAAGTATTTAAATAAATTGAATTTCATTGATTTATTGCAGTGAACTGCATTGAACTGAAGAGAGCCATATAGAAATTGTTGAGCAGTTGTTTAAACATGTCTCTACTCTTGGGGCAACATGGCGCCCTCAGTCTCATGGATTTAACAACAAAATACAAAGACTGCTAATCTTTTAAGATAGCAAAATCTCTTAAAGTCCCATTCTAATGAAAAAATGTGCTGTTTTATCAAAAATGTCCAAAAGCAACTAAATTATGCAACCATTACTCTCTCAGTGGTTGAATGAATCAGAGAAAAAGAATTTTTTAAAAGTTGTCTTGATAGGTATACATATTGACTCTCAGAATTATCACTCCTTCAAACCTTAATCTTTTCTTAAAATCCTATTCCTTCTAGAAATAGAATCACTGCTAAAAAGTATTTTAATACCAAAATCTACAGTTCAGTTCAGTTCAGTTCAGTCGCTCAGTCGTGTCTGACTCTTTGCGACCCCATGAATCACAGCACGCCAGGCCTCCCTGTCCATCACCAACTCCCGGAGTTCATTCATACTCACGTCCATCGAGTCGGTGATGCCATCCAGCCATCTCATCCTCTGTCATCCCCTTCTCCTCCTGCCCTCAATCCCTCCCAGCATCGGAGTCTTTTCCAATGAGTCAACTCTTCGCATGAGGTGGCCAAAGTACTGGAGTTTCAGCTTCAGCATCATTGCTTCCAAAGAAATCCCAGGGCTGATCTTCAGAATGGACTAGTTGGATCTCCTTGCAGTCCAAGGGACTCTCAAGTCTTCTCCAACACCACAGTTCAAAAGCATCAATTCTTCAGCGCTCAGCTTTCTTCAGAGTCCAACTCTCACATCCATACATGACCACTGGAAAAACCAAATCTACAGTTAGAAATCAGGAAATGTAGAATTAAACAGTCCTAATTGTTTAGCCTATTATGACTTCTCATTGATGGACCACTGTGAATCACTGGCTAAGGAAGTACTCTAGAATTCTGGCTCTTGGAGAAAGAACAAAGAGGATATCACTACTCCTTCTGAAATAAGAGGGTCAACTATGCCTAATAATTGCTACTAATAATCCCTAAGATATATTCTTTCTCCAGCTAGGAGATATTACAAATTTTTTTTACTACTTTTTAATGGCTTGGCTTTTTTTTCCCCTCCTCTAGTTAAAAGTCAGAGCTCTTTAGAACATGTCATGATCAAGCTACTGGAATCGAGCTACTCCCACAAAGGAGTCTATACTTGAAGAGCATCCTAATAATCTTCAGAAATAAGCAGGCATCCAACATGACAGGGGATGAAGATGTGTATTCTATCTGAAAAGCAATTCCACTAAATGGAATGGGGCCTGGGGGGAAAAAAAAAAGATAAATTAGAGCTCTTTGATCTACAGAATCAAGATAAACAAAGGCAGTGGAGAAAACTTAAATCCCTATTGCTCGTAACTGGCCACCATCTGGCTTCCATAAATCCCTTGAAAGTGGAGAAAGCATTTCAGGTGCTAAATGGGACAAGGGTTACAGCCCATATGTTGAAATCAGTGCATTTACAAATAGCCATACCATTAGTTTCAATTATTTGCAATGGTGGCAACAACAGCTATCGCTTCCCAGTAATCATTCTCCTATTATTTAGTAACAAAATCCTGACTTCATCTGAGTGCCTTTATAAACACAGATAGAGGACTGTTTTTCAGCCACCCTGTCAGTTAGATGTGACCATGTAATGAAGTTCTGGCCAGTGATACAAAATCAAAATCTTATATAATATTTACAGAAAGTTTACTTCAAGGCAGGGACGGAGCCTCTTTTTTTTTTTTTTTTGGTCTTTCCTTGTCCTGCTATACAGAATATAAAAATAAAAACCCTCGTAAGGAAATGGACCAGAAAACTAGAAGGAACTATGCCAGTCCTTGACTCACTACTTCCAGATTTACTTTACTTAAAAGAGAATTAAACTTTTGTATTGTTTAAGCCACTGCTGTTTGAGGCCTCACTATTGTTTATTGCTAAAACTAATCCCAGCTAATACAGATTGGAAATATATACAGATTTATAGAATGCCCAAATGTGCTGGCAATGTAGAAGAACTCGTCAAGGTTGTTTACACAGGCTAATGGAAGTGACTTCAACCAAACTGCCCTCATAAGCAAAAGGGTAAGCGGGTGCCAGTGGACATGGGGTGCCATTCCCAAAGGCCAGGAAGACAGTCATTCAATTCCCACCCCATCACTGGGCTGAACACAGCCTCATGAAACTTCTCAATTCAGCAAAGATTCAGGCCCATACTGCCAACTTTTAAACAGGACATAAGCTGAGAAAGATATTAAATGTAGGCTCTATAGCTGTTTTTCTCAACTTTTAAATTTGATACCACTTCTGGTAAAAATAAAACGTCCAGGCCCTCACTCTTGAGGTAATGATACATCCCTAAGGGGTTATTACCACCACCACCCCCACTGTCATACATACACACACACACAAGACACACACACACACACGCACATACACGCACGCGCACACACACGCACGCGCACACACACGCACGCACACACACACGCACGCACACACACACCCATGCCTATGGAGAATAACTAGAACAGAGCTCCCATCGGCTGCTTAGGTGCTGCCAAAGGTACTCACTGTGGGGAGGGAGGGTTGTTCTATGTGTTTAAAACAGTTCTCAACATTTCTTTTTTCCTTCTTTAAGAAATAGAACGGATGATATTCACAGTGTGAAAACACCCACGGGCATGCCTATAGTGAAAAGAAATTCCCAGCTTGCTCATTGTAACTCCATCATTTTCTGTCCCACTCAAGAAAGTATATACGAATTGGGATAAGAATTATATTATTACAAACTATATAATAATGTGATAACTTTGAATTCCTTTAATATAAAAAGATACTAAGTCATATCAAGTTTTCATAAATAGCTAGTCTCAGTTAAAGATTATTTGTAACAACTCTCATGGAAACAGCTTCAACGTGCTGTGGCACCTCCAAGAAAGTCACTCATTTATAAAACTCATGCTGTAATTGTACTGAAGACTCTAGACACTCCTCAGTGATTTCTAAGCTGGTAAGAGGCTTGCAATATGGAAAACCATTCACCAGGTAAATAGCTGAGCAAGCTTCCCATGCAAATGAGTTCTGAATAAAAATCCCTTTAATGGTAATAATGAGGATGCTGATCAGAGCCAATTATTTGAAGCTTCATAATTTGTATATTAACTAAACATCCTCATAATTAAGCAAGTTAGCCTAGGGAAATACCATTCACTAAAGGCTCTAGTGTATTTTGTTTTTGAATTTTCTGTTCTAAAATATTCCCATGAATAGGAAGTAAGCTTGTCTGTAAGTAACAGGAAGCTGAAAGGAGAGACCTTAAACAAATTGGCAGCGTGATTATCATTACTGTCATTATTTTAATATAACCAGAAGTCTGGGAGTAAGCAGTCCTGAGCTGATATTGTGGTCCCAGTCAGCTAATAGGGATCCAGGGTCTCTTCTTGTTTCTATTCAGCACATCCTCAGGGGGAGCCCTCAAAGTGTGCAAAGATGGCTACTCCACCCCAACTTCATACCCCATTTCCAGTAAGAATGGGAAGGCCCAGGGCAGCCACCAGCTGAGTTAAGTTCATCTCTAAAGTGTCTGCCTAGAAGCTCTACCCAGCAACTCCTACTTACATATTGGTGGCCCAAACCATCACATGGCCATCTCTAACTACAAAGTGGGATTGGATGGAAAGTAGAGTGATGGTGAGAAGGGTGTGAATAAAGTCTGATGAGAACATTTTTCAACAGGACAGTTTTCCCCCAAACAAAATCAGGGTTCTATTAGGAAGGAAGGTGAGGAAATTGAACTTCACTAAGTAACCAGCATGGTAAACAGCATTGCCAGTTACCATGAAGTGTTCAGAAAAGTAAAGGAAGATTGTAACTGAAGAACCCCAAAAGCCAATTTTAAAGAAAAACATGTCTGAGTGTATCTATAGAAGCCATCAAAATCATACACAGAACACAACCGATAACATTGGGATACAGACTTACCTTTCTTTGGAACCAGAGCAAAGAGTTGGAATCTCACCGGGAGCAGATGACCCTGTAAAAGTCCAGCTGTCTTTAGCAACATAACAAGTGTGAGGATACTGTGTTTCTTTTAGTAAAAGGTGAAGGAAGGCTGAAATGTAACTCTTACTAATTGAACTTTTCTTTGTTTTTCATTTACTCTTAAAGCATCCTTTTTGTTTTTATTTAAACATCTGTTTTTCCTTTGTATGATTTAAAAAATTCTGAAAAGGTGCCATAATCATTTTTAAAAAATATGTTTTCCTGACCTGTGTTCTGATCCGTTTGCCCTTCTTTACAAGTCAAACAGTGAAGGCTTCCATTTGTCAGTAGTGGAAACTGGCTTGACATCTGACAATCAGTCTCAGTCCTTTCCAGTCTACATGTCAGTAACAACTGGAACAATTCTGGAATTAGCACTTTGCTGTCAGGTTTTTTTTTAACTGATGTTTGAAGCACCTCCTCTTCTGAAGATATGATATATTGATTCTCCAGAGCTGACAAAAGTAAAACGTTGGTTTAATGCCAAATTCATCTTCAGATATGTTATAAGTATAGATCTAAGCATCTGAAGAAAGAATAATAGAGCTTAACCTCGTATTAGAAAATTGTGAAAAGCTGAATTTAAAAGTTCACTTAAGACATTTTTTTAAATTATTATTAATCAGAAAATCTCCATTCCAGGCAAAATACTGAAATGAACAATAGAAATACTTTATCTTCATGTAATATTTCCCCAACCAAAATAAAAATGACAATTAGCTAATATTTACAATGACTCTTGAAATAAGCTTAAACAAAGATTATATCATTTTTACAGTTAATTGACAAAATAGTTGAACATGTTCACTAAAAGTTACATTTGTAATCCTTTATAGTAGGAAAATGAATCATCTCTTCTTAGTCTGTGGATCCCCTGCATTAAAGCAACACACAAAAAAAACACACAAAAAACACACACAAAAAAACCCACAAAAACAAAAACAAAAAACACACACACACACACACAAGAAAAAAATAAAGCAACACACAAAGTGTATTATTTTTATTATTTATTTTATTATTTTATTACCATGAGGGCATAGATGTAAGAAGTCTCCGGCTTTCTTGTTAGAATTTCTTAACTGCTGATTTGCCAGTGGAAAAACTCAGGATAAACTATGTCATTCCTTGAATCTTTGCTCAACAGTATGTTTACCATCTTTGTTCACAATGTACACAAACACAATTAAAGTACAAGCATCAACTCTGTCTTCATATTCTGAAACCTCTATGGCTCTCTGTTCACTGAAACAAATGCTCTCCTAATCTTCCCCTCCTTAATTAAACATTTAATATATCTACAATGTACATGCTGAAGTGGGTCAGGAACATATTCACTTTTTATTTATAGGTCAGTTTGCTATGCTTAAAGCATTATTTTCATGAAAATATGACGTTGAAAAGTGTACAAGGCATAATTTTTAGGAGACCGAAACAGTGGCACAATTGTAAGAGCCTTGTCAATCTTTTCGCATAGATCACAGATAACCACTTTTCCCCATGCAATTTGGGTTTTTTCAATTAATTATTTTTCATTGTGATGAAGTACACGTAACATAAAATTTATCATCTTAACCATTTTTAAGGGCTTCCCTAGTAGCTCAGTTGGTAAAGAATCTGCCTGCAGTGCCGGAGACCCAAGTTCAATCCCTTAGGGGTCAGGAAGATCCCTTAGAAAAGGAAATGGCAACACACTCCAGCATTCTTGCCTGGAGAATTCCATGGACAGAGGAGCCTGGTAGGCTACAGTCCATGGGATTGCAAAGAGCCGGACATGACTGTGTAAATAACATTCACTTTTTCCAACCATTTTTAAGTATACAGTTCAGTAGTGTTAAGTACATCCACATTGTTTACAGCTATCACCATGATGGTGGCTCAGACAATAAAAAATTGGCCCACAATTCAGGAGACCCAGGTTTGATCCCCATGTCGGGAAGATCCCCTGGAGAAGGAAATGGCTACCCACTCCATATTCTTGCCTGGAGAAGTCCATGGACAGAGGAACCTAGTGGGCTACAGATCATGGAGTCACAAAGAGTGGCATAATACTGACTGGGGAAAAAAAAATCACCATCATGCATCTTCAGCACTTTTTCATCTCTTCCAACTGAAACTTTATATCCATTTAACATTCCTTTCTCCTGTGCAGAACCTGCAAAAAACACCATTCTATTAATATTTTCGGTCTCTATGACTTTGACTCCTCTAGTTCAGTTCAGTTCAGTAGCTCAGTTGTGTCTGACTTTTTGCAACCCCATGGACTACAGCATGCTAGGCTTCCCTGTCCACCAACTCCCAGAGATTGATCAAACTCATGTCCATCGAGTCGATGATGCCATCCAACCATCTCATCCTGTCATCCTTTTCTCCTGCCTTTAATCTTTCCCAGCATCAGGGTCTTTCCAATGAGTCAATTCTTCCCATCAGAAAAAAAAAAAAAATTCTTCCCATCAGGTGGGGAAAGTATCAGAGCTTCAGCTTCAGCATCAGTCCTTCCAATAAATATTCAGGACTGATTTCCTTTAGGATTGACTGGTTTGATCTCCATCTTCTCCAACACCACAGTTCAAAAACAGTAATTCTTCAGCGCTCAGCTTTCTTTATATTCCAACTCTCAAATCCATACATGACTACTGGAAAAACTATAGCTTTGACTAAGTGAAGCTTTGTAGGCAATGTAATGTCTCTGCTATTTAATATGCTGTCTAGGTTTGTCACAGCTTTTGACTCCTTCCAATCGCAAAGAAAGGCAATGCCAAAGAATGCTCAAACTACCGCACAATTGAACTCATCTCACATGCTAGTAAAGTAATGCTCAAAATTCTCCAAGCCAGGCTTCAGCAATAAGTGAACCGTGAACTTCCAGAGGTTCCAGCTGGTTTTAGAAAAGGCAGAGGAACCAGAGATCAAATTGCCAACATCCGCTGGATCATGGAAAAAGCAAGAGAGTTCCAGAAAAACATCTATTTCTGCTTTATTGACTATGCCAAAGCCTTTGACTGTGTGGATCACAATAAACTGTGTAAAATTCTGAAAGAGATGGGAATACTAGACCACCTGACCTGCCTCTTGAGAAACCTGTATGCAGGTCAGGAAGCAACAGTTAGAACCAGAAATAGAACAACAGACTGGTTCCAAAGAGGAAAAGGAGTACATCAAGGCTGTATATTGTCACCCTACTTATTTGACTTGTATGCAGAGTACATCATGAGAAATGATGGACTGAAGGAAGCACAAGCTGGAATCAAGATTGCTGGGAGAAATATCAATAACCTCAGATATGCAGATGGCACCACCCTTACGGCAGAAAGTGCAGAACTAAAGAGCTTCTTGATGAAAGTGAAAGGAGAGTGAAAAAGTTGGCTTAAAGCTCAACATTCAGAAAACTAAGATCATGGCATCTGGTCCCATCACTTCATGGGAAATAGATGGGAAAACAGTGGAAACAGTGGCTGACTTTATTTTGGGGGCTCCAAAATCATTGCAGATGGTGATTGCAGCCATGAAATTAAAAGACGCTTACTCCTTGGAAGGAAAGTTATGACCAACCTAGACAGCATATTAAAAAGCAGAGACATTACTTTGCCAACAAAGGTCCATCTAGTCAAGGCTATGGTTTTTCCAGTGGTCATGTATGGATGTGAGAGTTGGACTATAAAGAAAGCTAAGCACAGAAGAATTGATGTTTTTGAAGTGTGGTGTTGGAGAAGACTCTGGGAAAGATTGAGGGTGGGAGGAGAAGGGGACGACAGAGGATGAGATGGTTGTATGGCATCACCAACTCGATGGACATGGTTTTGGGTGGACTCCGGGAGTTGGTGATGGACAGGGAGACCTGGCATGCTGTGGTTCATGGGGTTGCAAAGAGTTGGACATGACTGGGCGACCAAACTGAACTGAACTAAAGGAACTCATATAATTAGAATCATACAGTATGTGTCTTTTTGTGAATAGCTATTTCATTTAACACACATCCTCAAATATCATCCATGTTATAGCAGGCATTAGAATTTCCTTCCTTTTTAAGGCTGAATAATATTCCATTTTCCATATATACCACATTTTAAAATCTATTATTTGTCTTTGAACACTTGGACTGTTTCCAACTTTGGTTATTGTGAGTAATGCTGCTGTGAACATGGTCATACAAATCTTTTATTTTGATTCTTTTGTTTCTCAAGCATTTTTAAACAGGAAAGGTGAGTACTGGTAGTTATTTCATATGTAGGAGAAAAACACTTCATAAATATTCACAAAAATAATTCAGTCTCGTGGATAGTGAAGTAAGGATAAATGATAGTGGAAAGAATAGACTCATCTCGGTGAGTAGACTCATCCCAGCTTCATGAGTAAATTACCTTATGAGAGATATTTGAGCTGTAGTTTTCTTATCCGTAACCTCTAATTATATGACTGTCTCTATTTCTATCCTATAATTCCTTGGTTTAATGGCTCTAATCAACTCAAGACTTCTCACCAAAACTTATGTGACAGTTTATGACACTCCAGGGCCTGATCCGAAGTTCAAGGGATGTGTTGTTTTCTAAGTTTTCTTCTTAAGCTCTGAGATTTCTTTTCTCACTTGTAAGGAAGGAAAAACAAGATATTCATAAGAAAGGCAACTGGCATTTTTCAGAAGTAGTAGTTAACAGAAAAATAGAGTGTTCCAGGGCATAATCCTTGTGGGTTATATTCTTTCTGAAAAGAAAAATGTCTTCACTTGTAATATCACTGCAAGTGTTGTGAAAATTTGCAGAGTATCATAGTGTTATTTTTCAAAATTGTCCACTGATGAGCTCTTCTTAAAACACAGTTTAGCTAAAAGAATCTCAATGAATCTGTTATCCAAGTGAAGGTGTTTCCAATTACAGTTTACTCAAACAGAGTTGTGTGCGTGTGTGCCAGGGTGAATGTTTTCCTCTGTATTGTGCAGTGAACATCTTCAACTCTTTCCCCCATTTGATTCATGGCTAAGAGTCAAATTACCAGTTTGGATGACTCCTTGGTTCAAATAAGCTACATAACTGCAAACTTTCCACTTCATTTTCTGTTGAATAAACACAGAGCTTGTGTTAAGGCTGTGGTTTTGCAATCTGACCAAGCCCACTCTCCCGTCCTGGCACAGAGGCCACTGACCCCCTGCCTCCGGGGCCTGGCAGAGCATCAGCGCTGATAGAAGAGGCTGGCGGTGGTAAAACAGATTCAGGCAACTGCTTTTCTCAGGCTTGCAAAATGCGGCAAATTGCTGGGCTGTTTGCCTTTCCAATCTGTGATTGGCTAGCACCCTGATGCATGTAGGAGGCATCTGATTGGAACAGAAAGTTAACCTTTATGCTGTGTACTTTATTTCTGATTTATAGGTATAATTCTGCCTCTTGCTCCTCTTTCTTTCCTGTGAAATTCAAGCATACAGACAGCTTGCCTCCCTGCCTAGCCTTTGAGCCACACTGCCTAGTGATGTCTTTGGGTACCTCAGTTTCTCCATTTATAAAATGGGTGTTACAAACCCATTTCCCCTAAGGTGAGTTGCCAAGATTAAATGAATTAATATAGTCCAGATGCTAAGATCTGTCCCTGGAACATGGTGAGCTCTGGACATATGTGAATGAGTATTATTATTATCTACCTTGGGCTCTGGTCCTTGACAACCTCCACAGTTTATCTCACTGCTTTGATTTTTCCGTGGAACCCACCTATGTGTTCTGATTCTGGGTCTCTTCTGTGGCTCCAGGCCCTTGCAGCTTGCCTCATTCTTTGAGGGAACTTATGCTCAGTCTGACCCATTCCAAACCTTTCTTATCACATTCTCCCAGGCCTCTACCCTGTTTCCATGACCAGCTGTCCCATGCAATTCTAACACTAACAATATTCAAGGTTTGGCCTTGATGAAAATCTCTCTTTCTTACTGCCTGACCTGAGGGGTGATTGGCAGGGGCACATGTGGTTTGGATGTTATCTACTGGATAACCTCCTAATCTGATGAAAAACGAGGCGGGGAGAGCCCTGTACCAACTCTTACACCCGTCTCCCCTCGGGTCCTCCTGGATAATGAACGTGGGGTTTAAGCTGTGTCTCTTGTCCTGAATCACACAGGATGTCGGTAACAGAGCCAGGAATCGGGGCCAGCTCTCGGCTTTCCCATGGTTATATTCTACCCACTCAACTATAATGCCAAAAAAAGAAAAGATACCACAGACATTTCATCAACCTGTCTCTTCTGTCAAATTGCGTTATTCTCAAATTGTGTAAGCCTTATGTAAACAATATCGCTTCATACATGGGGTTCTATAAGTACATTTTCTGCGTGTTTCTCACACAGCAGGTTTTCTATGGATGGGTCTATAAAAAGTGCCAAGATTTCAAACTTAAGAAAACACTTAAAGGGCAGCCGTCCAGCAGCATTAGAGTCATTTTTTGCCCTGAGGCACAGGAGCGTAAGTTCTCTGCAGCTGGGCTGTCGTAGGTGGTACTCATTACCCGGCGCTTAAGAGCCGGATCAGGTCCTGAGTCACAGGGACCCAACCACTGATGGATTTGACTGACTTTTGAGGCATATTCTTTTATGCTTTCTGGCTGCATTTTCTTCTTTTTTGTCACTCTTCTGCTCCCTCGATTGCTCATTCACCACTCAGAATAGCCATTAGCTCTCCTCTCTTCAGCCTCTCTCCCACCCCTGGTCTCTCTTAAATATCCTATAATACTCCAAGTTCACACATGTTTATTTGAAGTTATTATGCCTAGGGAAGGACAGTCTCTTTTAAAACTCCCTTAAAACACCCAAATTTATTACATAAAAATGGTCCTCCTATCTGTCTGATTTGTGTTTATAAGGTTGCTGAATTTTTATTGTATTTTGTGTGAAAGATGGAGTTTCCTCCTACCAGTTACTAGCTACAAGTCATTAAATTAGCTTTTACGATAATAAAATGGAAGCATTTAATTGATTGTTAAATAATTTAAAGCGGGCTCACTAAGGTATACTGCCACAATGTAATATGTTGGTACCATAAAATGAAGATGCTAAAACTCTGACAAAGAACAGCTTTGGAATTCAGCAGTAGCTATTATAATTTATATATATTATGCTGATTAAAACATTATGTTAAAAAAAAAATAGACTTTCCTGCCTCCAATCCTTTCTCAGTCCAATCTATCTCACCCACAGTTGCCAGCTTAATCTTCAGAAACACCACATTTATAAGCATTTCATTGCTTTCGGAAACCTTCTGTGGCTCCTTGTAATTTAGAGTGTTGGTTCTCTACCTCGAAAGGGGGTACTTGTTAAAGCAGATTGCTGGGCCCCATCCCAGAGTTTCAGATCCAAGGGGACTGGGGTGGGGCCTGAGAGCTTCCGTACATAAGCATTCTGGGGTGAAGCTGAAACCACTGGTCTAAAGCCCACGCTTTGACAACCATTGGCATTAAAACTCAGATTTTAGTGTGAATTTCTCAGCCTTTTCTTACAATAATATAGCCTTTCTTTAACTCTTCAAATGGTCATTCATGAGTCCCTTCACAGGAACCTGCTATTTTAATGAAACTTTTCTACTGGTTAGAATAGAAAATTGATATTCCTATCTGTAACGAAATGGTTTCTGCTGCTTATAATGGATGCCCACCCTTGCTATGAAACAGTTCTACCATTTCTGTGACATCTCTGCATCCCATAGGATTTAAGGTTTTCTTTCATCTCTGATTATAGTAAGTGTTGGTTTTTCTCTTCTTTGCCTACAGTACAGATTACCTTGTATTATTACTTATTTGTCCATAGATGTGATCAAATAAAGTAGTTTGTTCTGTGATAAAACCAAAAAGCTTGAAGATCTCAGATGATGTTCACATAACAGAATGAAAATTAACTGCTGTTTAATTTTTTTATATTGTTTTAAAAAATAAAGATGATAGTGGTCAGTCACAAAGGAGTCCTCTTGGTAAATATAAGCAAATCAGTTATGTGGTGACCCCACAAAGCTCTCTACCATATGCTTAGCAAAGGTCTTTATACCAGTCCACTAATATGGATATATGATTTTTTTTTCATCACAGGACTGAAAAGTAAAACTTACTTCCACAAGCCTTACACGAATCAGTCACATTGTACTTTTTTTTCCTATTTATTTATTTTTGTTTGTACTTGGTCTCAGTTGCAGCATGTGAGATCTAATTCCCTGACCAGGGATCAAACCCAGTCCCCCAACTTTGGGAGCACAGAGTCTTAGCCACTGGATCACCAGGGAAGTCCCCGTATTGTACTTTTGATGTCCTGGTTCTGCTGTGTATATAAGTCCAGAGGTGGATTTACTGTGAAGAGAATGAAGCTTAAACTTCAAACTCATCAATTGCATGATGGAATGGGCCCCTTCCACAGCTTATAAGGAGCCCTAAATTTGTGTTATTGAGATCATCTATTTCTGTAAATTTTGAAAAAGTAAAATATTTCTTAGACATTTTTCCTAAGAAGGTCCCCCAGATTATATAAGCATCAGAGCCTGGGGTTAGCCCTGGAGATGGTTCATGTTTACAAGTTTAAAATGAGTAAGTCAACAAATCAGAAGGAAAATTAAAGCCCTCAGGGAATAAATGATTCCTTCCCTTGGTTTTCTACTTTGTTTTCAATCTATAAATAGAATTCTAGAACTATTTAATCAAATGAAGATACATGTTTTGCTATTTGAAAATTGGCAGCCATCTCACTCATTTTTGAAAATGGAAAATATTAATTTGTATTCTCATTGATTTTATGTGATCATGTTATAAATAACATTACTTGAAATGCAGGCAATTATAATTTTAACAGCAGTTATCTTTGTTAAATCAATGTGGAGCCCAAGGAAGTAAAAATCATATTTTTATTACCAGTGGGAAGAACTAAAAAGCTTAAACCAATCAACAAAGTTGGAGAAGGAAATGGCAACCCACTCCAATATTCTTGCCTGGAGAATCCTGTGGACAGGGGAGCCTGGCAAGCTACAGTCCATGGGGTTGCAAAAAGTCGGACAAAACTTAGCCACTACACAACAACAATCAACAAAGCATTGCATGTTTACATAATAAAAGCATGTGAAGGAGTGATGTTTCAGTAACAGAAATAATGCATAACTCTGAACTTCCCTGCCTGTCTAGTGGTTAAGACTCCCAGGCCCCAATGCAGGCAACACAGGTTCAGTTTTTGGTTGGGGAGTTAAGATCCCACGTGCCACATACTACAGCCTAAAAAAATAAAAAATAGTAATAATGTATGACTCAACTCTTTGCTGCCACAAAGAAAATGGTTAGAAAATTTAGAAAGATCTGAAAAGCATAAACTAGAAAAGTGATTTTTTTTTAAGTTTATGATCAGAGAAGATGACTTACAGATACTGGACTATGTCTAATACTTACACAAACTTGTTTCAAAAGCAAAAAACTGGTACTTAGTATTTTCTTTCAAAACAATTTGTGAGCAGCTTGTCATCACAAACAACTCTGGCACTTGACCAATTCTATTCAGACTTGCTTTAAAACAAATGCCATTAAAATCTTACAATGTCACAATAGAAAATTCTTACTATGATTCATTCTTAATGCAAAATTCGCTTAAATTACTGTATTCATTGAGAGATTACCAAATTTCATTTCATAAAGTGGTCATTTTCATAAATAGTATAAATCATAATTAAGATTTCTGTCTACTTTCATCAGTTACATTTTTGGTTTTCCTTGTAGAAGTTCCTAATTTTTTTTCCAAACAATAAATAATTGCTAAGAACAAAGATTTTCATTTTTAAACCTTATTTCTTAAAGAAATGATGGCAATGAAGGGAAATTTACTTTACTTACTATATTGAAAATTAGGCTTATATTTTTAAAGCCAAGAAACACAAAATGTTAAAGTTGATGGTCATAAGAAGTATTTAGTGAGACTCGTTATAATTTAGATTAAATAGGCACTATTAAATAATCACTATGTGTACAAAGACACAGAGAAGTTGCTTCATAAATGCTGTCTGAATGAATGGCAGATGGATGTGTAAATTATCAAGGATGAAAGTAAGAAAATTTTGTTGACCATATACCACTGAAAAGGCTCTAACACATTAATAATTGAAAGATAGCTATTTACAGTGTATTTAAATGAAAAATTTCTGACTCTTAATGTTGCAATTTGAGTCTGCATAACAAGTCTTACAGAATAATCCTTATCCACCGTACATTCCTAGTCACCTTCCCCAAATTTACTGCCCCTAGAAGCCCAAACTGCATCCCTCTTATCTGTTGTCTATCATTCTCCAAAATTCATTGTCCTTTATTAAAATGACACATAAGTCACTGGAAAAAAAAAAGCCACTGAGTCTGACCACCACCTTGGGCTTTTATTTCTTTTTTGTGAAGTCCTCATACATGTCTTGCCTGGAAAATCCTATGGACGGAGGAGCCTGGTAAGCTGCAGTCCATGGGGTCACTAAGAGTCAGACACAACTGAGCAACTGCACTTTCACCTTTCATTTTCATGCACTGGAGAAGGAAATGGCAACCCACGCCAGTGGTCTTGCCTGGAGAATCCCAGGGACGGGGGAGCCCGGTGGGCTGCCGTCTATGGGGTCGGACAGAGTCGGACCTGACTGAGGTGACTTAGCAGCAGCAGCATACATGTAAAAATATTGGCAAAATTTGTATGCTTTTTCTCCTGTTACTCTGTCATTCTTAGTTTAATTCACAGGACCCATTTAAAGAATCTAAGAGAGTAGGAGAAAAGTTTTTCCTTTCCTATATTGCTTTGGGGGATGAGTTTGTGTCTTAGAAAGGGGTTAATGACAGGGAACACTTTTAGGTTTGTCTGTTTAGTGCTTTAGACCTGTGCCACTTAGGAGACCAAAAAAATGTTTGTTTCTGATTCACGGCAGCATTGTTTACTATTTACTATAAAATTTCTTCCCACGTTGGAGGATAGTGAAGATTTCAGCTGAATGTATGCACGTAGCTTTCAGGCAGACTGAGACCAGGTCCAGGTATCTGCAAAAATGGTAGGTTTTGAACAGAACACATCTCTGAATTTAGAACAGAGGCTGCTGTCTTTCTACCATTTCAGACTACCTGCTGGTATAGAGCATCCCTTGGTCTAGAGATATTGATTATAGCCAGAAATAAATCAGAGACTTCTGTGCCTCCTTGTGCTAAGAGAAATCAGGCTCCACACTCTTGGCAGCTCTGCCTGGGTTGAGGTCTGTGCTCAACCAGCACGAATCATTTATAAAGAGAAATGAGAAGGTGCTCATGCAGCATAGCCACAGTCATCGAAAGCATGAAGCCAAAGCAGTGGCTCAGTCCCCAAATTAGCAGCATCAGCATCATCCTGCCACACCAAGACCCTTGGAATCAGAAACTAAGGGGGTTGGAGCCTGGTAATCAGAGTTTTAACAAATCCTCCAGGTGGTTATGATACAAGTAAAATGCTTATATAAAGGAACACTCTTCCCATGTATGCTGAAAGCTTCTTATGTGCCATGCACATTTCCAAGACTATTAACTCATTCATTCTTCACCCAATGCTATATGGTGGACGCTGTTTTTATCCCATTCTACAGATATCAAAAGTGAGGCTCAGAGCCCTGTTTTACTCTCTTGAAAAAAAAAAACTGAAACTGGTCCAGTGCCTGCGCTGTGCTGTATTGGGTCCTTTCACATAATAAGGATCAAACATAAGCATGTCTCTATTTTAATGGAACCCATAATCTAGAGCTAAGCACATACAGAAATGAGCAGTATGAGGCAAAGAGATAGATGAAGCAAAAATATGGTTCCAGGATGACTTTCTGACTTGGGCAGCAAGTTGGCGCTGACCAGTGGTAGGAGGCCTCATTTCTTCTTCACATGGGCCCACAGGCTGCTTAAGATGCTCATGAGATGATGAACAATCCTATAGAAGAAGATGGAAGATAAAATGCCCCCCAGAGAAGGACTGCCAGACTCATCAAATAAAGATACAGGATACCCAATTAAATTTATATTTCAGATAAGCAATAGATAATTGTATAGTGTTCATATGGTACATGCAATATTGGGGAGAAACTTATGTAATTTTTTGTTGGTTTCTGAAATTCATAGTTAACTGGGCATACAGTATTTCATCTGGCAACCCCTCTTGCATGACCTAGGTTCAGAAATCACACACCGTCACTTGTACAGTTCTTCTTGGCCACACAGAGCAGATCTGATTCAGAGCGGGAGGAGACTGCAGAAAGATGTATGTTAATGCCAGAAGGTAAACATCATTGGAAGCCATCCTGGAGGATAGCTAAGACACCAGATCTGCAAACTTGTCACCAAAGGTTTTCTCCAAGGATTCATTCCATTTTCTCACATGTTCCCCAAAGGAAGAGTGATCTTTCAGCATCTATTATCAGAATTTTATAGTATCAAGCACAAAATAAGAATAATAAGAGTAATTTCCCTCGAAGGAAGGAGGTAAACAGCATAAGCCTTATTTTGAAGCAGTCAGATCGATGAATGTTTGCATATGTGTCTTACTTCAACATTTATTCAAAATTTTGTCTGTACCCACATATGCCGAAGGCTTTCAAACAACAGTGATGCTTTACTTACATTCCATTTATAGTTTTAAATTCCCACTGTGGGTATTTTAATCAGCCTTTCTGTGGAGTTCTTCATCTCCCTAGAACAAAACATTATGTTTCTTTCCTTTTCAAGATCTTTATTTCGAACCTTTGTTTTCTAGCCTAATAACATCATTATATGAGAGGCTTTCACATTTTAACAATATCAAGAATATACTCAATGCTTAACATGTTATTGGCTACTTAGACTTTGGAAAATAATTGAGCAGAAGTGGAAATATGATTTAGCATTTCTTGAGTATCTACTAATGTTTGGGAACTTTTCATACCTTTTAAGCCTCACTGAAAATCTGCAGTGTAGGTATTATCCCTTCCTTTTTCCCAGTGAACTTTATTCCACCAATATGCAAGTTGAACACACCATTTTATTGACTGTTTTCAGAGACCGGAATTTCAATACCTGCTTTACTCTGAGGGGTGGAGGCATTAAAGAACAGCAGGCCCTGAGCCAGTTAGCTCAGAGGTGTGAAGGAGGAGCCTGGTTTTCATGGTATGGTTGGAGAGGATCTGAAAATCAGTATGTCAAATTCTGAAAAATAATGGAGCAGCATCAGAAGGCAGGATACCGTTTGATAATGGGGTAAGAATAGTTTGCATTCTAATGGTCAAAATCAGACACTGCCTTTCATCTTACCATTCTAAAACCTTCAATTAGAGCTTACAATTATATCTCAACTCCTACAAAAAAAAGTTCTTTACCTTTTTTATTCTGCATTTTATTATGAATAATAATAACAGAAAACCTCTTGCTGAGCATATTACACATGTGAGAAGTCTTCCTAAGTGCCTACATATATGGGCACACTCCTATATGGGGTACCCATGTGACTCTAATATTCATACCAGTCTTGAAAATTGGCTTTCTTTTCCCTATATAAGGGAAAACTGAGGCTCAGAGATAAAGTATGTAGCCTAAGCTTTTAAAACCATTAAGTGTCACAGATTTAGCATCAAATGTTTTGATTTGTCCAGGGAAAATCACTTCCTGAGGGGCAGAATGTTTCCTGGAATGCAGGACTTTCGATGCTAAAACCAGTAGTTGCGGGAAAGCCCTGAGTTGGGTCATTCTACATAGTGGGGTTCGGACTCCGGGTCCTTTTGAATCCAAAGCACATGTTCATTCCATTACTAAGCATTTCTATGTTGAGTTGTGTAATGTATATCTGCTTCCATACAACAGTGTTTAGCACAGTGCTGGCAACCCACTCCAGTATTCTTGCCTGGAGAATCCCATGGACGGAGGAGCCTGGTGGGCTACAGTCCGCGGGGTCGCAAAGAGTCGGACACGACTGAGTGACTTCACTTTAACTTTTATATATAACAGCACTAAGTAAATATGTATTGAATGAATGAAGGGATGGGCAGATAATTTCTGTGTGGTTGTGTAATGATAATGCCTATGTTATGGTGGGAGAGGTTAAAGTCATTGGGCTTTTTTTTTCCTGCTCCAATTAACTTTAAATATAAAGCTGCTTAATGTGTTTATAAATGCTTAACAACGCTTAAGGTCGGGAAAAGATGAGTGTATGGGGGAGGGAACGGGTAGGTAGCTGCTAAATTATAATTTTATTGATTCCAGTGGTGGCCAATTTTAAGCTAGCCAGGCAATGTCACTGAACATGGAGTTGAGAAGATGAAATAACACATCATTATATTTCCATCTTACAGACATATCATTTGTAAATAACCTCAAAAAGATAGTTAATAGGAGATAATTCAGAAGTGGTATTTTGATGTATTACCTCTTTTCCATTATAATTCACTGAATTGTAAATTTACATAACAATTTTTAAGAATGACTAACAATCAACTCACCAAACCCCTAAAAACTAAACAATCAGTACTTAGAAACAATCGGTTCCACTGGTTGGAATGCTCCCAGCCTGCATGGTGGCCATGATACCTCCCTATGGAGAAATTACCAGTAAATGAGTTGGCTTAGGCCAACACCATCATCATGCTGGGACTGAAAATGGAGAAAATTCAGAGCAAATATCTCTCTCTGATATATAAAAAGAGCAGGACATATTTTCCAGAGATAAAGTGCCAAAATCATTGAGGTGAGACTTTAGAGGATTTTAGAAATTTGGTGGGCAATTAACATTTATGAAAGTATTTCTAAGGTTGGCTAAATTTCATAGAGGAAAGCACTATTCCCACATAATTTTAGTTGACCGATGAAAACAGACTTCAGCCAATTTCCTGGACTGATATAGCTTAACTGATGGTATTTACATACATAGGGGAAAGGATTTAGTTATAATATTGCTACATCTACACACTGAAATATAAATAGCTAGAGAAATCCTTAATGTTTGTGGTAGTCTGTTAGTTTTATACAGCTGTTTCTTCAAATGACTTTTACATAGTAATATAAATACATAACTAGGAATAGAAATTATTAGGAAGGAGGCACTATAAATACTTCTCTAATCGAAAGGAGCGTTATCTATTTTTGTCAAAATCTTGACCTCACGTATAGTAAGATTTTTTCATTGTTTTTAAGACCTGGGCTTTATTTTGAGGAATAATTAACTGTAAAGTTATATCTCTGCAAGTAAAACAAAATGAACCCCCAAAACGAAAACAAAAAATGAACCCCAAAAGCAATTCTTCATCACTATCTAAACAGGGGCAACAATGATGGAATAAACATGTTTTTCAAGGTAGATCAAATTTGCTCCTCATTTTTTCAGGCTAGGCTCAAGGTACACAATTTGTATTTGGTGAAATTATGATCCAGTTCTCGGATGGCAAGAAGATGGGTATCTAGAACATTTCCATGACTACTCTTAGGATGAAAGAGGATCTAAACTGTCTGGAAGATCCCCGGAAGTACATGAGGGCACAGCTCCAGATGGCCCTGAGCAATATATGACCAATGCCAGCAGTACCTGAAAGATATTTAGGATCCTGAGAGGCACCCAGGTTTGTAGAATGCTTTTGGTTCAAGAAGACCTGGAGCTAACAGGGCCACCAGGGCCTATGCCCTCCTGGAGTAGCAGGGATGTTCATGTATTTCATCAATTAGCAAAAATGAGGCCCACACTGGCACATGCCTGATACTCTACTAGGCACTGGGTTTCTATCCCAAATCAGCCAGATGAGTCCTCCTACTCTTTGCATTTCAGAAAAACAATCAGACCCTGCCTGGATTTCACACTCTTCACAGGAATCAAACATAAGCTTTTAGCAATATCTTCAAATAAGGTTATACAGTCACAGGAATATACTGACAAGATGGCAGCCCTTTTAAAGAAAATCAAGACTATTAAGACAGTTTTTATATTTTTTTTAAAAAATCACTGTTTTTAAGCGTTCATTTAGTGAATTTTGACAAATGTATGCAGTTATATGACTGTTACCATCACATTACTTTAAGCATATGTCATATTACTAGACCACACCACCTGTGACTAAAAATATTTTTAATCCTGGTGAGTTGCATAAATAGGATATGCATTTAATATTTTGAAGGCAGAAGCATTAAATGTGAACATTAAAAGCATTAAATATAAGTCTCTAAATACACTTTAAGGTTTTTAAGCCTGTTTTGACCCTTCTTCATCTTTAAAATTATACCAGGGCCATCAAAAAAGTGAGGCCCTCCTAGTCTCTTTCCTCTGCAGAGAGGACTGGGCCTAGTTATGTGGTAGCCTTTGTGGACAGCTAAGAAGCTGAAAATGAAGCATGTGCCCACAACACTTCTTATAGAAAGTTGAATTGGATTTCTCTTGCACTATCCTTGTTTTATCCCTCTTCTCTTGCCATCACCTTCAAGTATATCAGTGGCAAGTTTACTTTCATAAAGTAGTATTTGAAAGCTAGTGGTGTTACCAAGTCCAAGCCCATATTGCTCACCATATAACAGTCCAATAAATCAAGAGCTGAGGTGTTGGGGCAAGGAACAGCAACTTCATTCAGAAAGCCAGCAGACCAAGAAGATGGTAGACCAGTGTCCCAAAGAACCTTCTTACCCAGGATGCAATTCAGGCTTCTAAATTTATACTAAAAAAGGAAGGGATGTGACTGTTTGTTATAAAGTTATTGGTGCAGGAATCCTTTGTTCCTGTAGCTGTCTTGGTAGATCTGGTAATAATGTTCCTATAAACCTCCAAGAAGACAATTGTTATTTTGTGTTCTGCAACTTTTTAATCACTATAAAAATGGGAAAGTATTATACCTTTGAAGGTGAGAGCCTTGAGATTGGACTGCTGCTGCTGCTGCTAAGTCGCTTCAGTCGTGTCCAACTCTGTGTGACCCCATAGATGGCAGCCCACCAGGCTCCCCCATCCCTGGGATTCTCCAGGCAAGAACACTGGAGTGGGTTGCCATTTCCTTCTCCAATGCGTGAAAGTGAAAAGTGAAAGTGAAGTCGCTCAGTCGTGTCCGACCCCATGGACTGCAGCCTACCAGGCTCCTCCATCCATGGGATTTTCCAGGCAAGAGTACTGGAATGGGGTGGACTATCCCTGTACATTTCAGGGTGTAGGCAACGGTCTTTTACAAAAAGTACAGAGTCAGCATGACTAAGCGCAGATAGCAGAACACAAAGGTTAGCACTAAGGACCTAGATCCAGTATGGAGTCAGGTTTGTTCTTCTCTGTTAGAATGAGTCCTAATGTTACAATGCATTCTAAATAAATGAGACACTGGAGAGGGCTTAGCAGTTTTTCCTCCCCCTGCCTACCCGATCCCACTTCCCCCTTCTTGAAACTATGTGAGGCTATATTACTCTGTATTACTGAGGGTTTTCATGCCTAGTATATTACAATAGTAGCAATAGTCCACCTCAAAGAAACTGGCCCCAACATAGAGGGGGGAAAAAAAATCAATCACTTGGGCACATGACGAGGCAGAAACTATGCAAAACATTTGAAAAAGAGTTGTAGATATGAATATAGTAGAAAGATATGACCTTTCGGTGAATCTTTTCCTGATTCAGTTCCCAGTGACTTACTCTGTGAACAAGTGCTGTGAACTTTATCTCTCCATGCTTAGATGTGCGAATCTGTAAGATGTAAAGAGGACAAAGTTTGTGGGGTTTTTGCAAAAATTCAATGAGAATAACCTGTTTACCAAGCAGAGCCTCTAGCACATAGGTGATGCTCAATGATTTTTGTTCTTCCTCCCATCCTTCTTAAAAATAATGAACCTCACTTGAAATATTCAAGGTCATTTATAGGCTCCAAAATCCATATTTAAAGTAAAGTATATTTAGTAAGAAGATTCTTGGTAATGCTGACCCTTAGCAAAATTGTGAGACTGTTTTGAAAGTACAGATCCCCTCTGGGTGGATTTTATGTCTCATAGCTTCTTATTTGAAGTAAACAAGAGCCTTTTGTGGTAATCTCTCCCACGTGAGCAATGGGAACAGATTGTCTTCAATATAAGGCAAACGAGAAATTGCTTAAGTAAAGGTAGTGACTGTATGAGTCATAAACCACTTTCTCAGATAACAGCCATTAAGTACGTCTGTGTACAGATCTGACAATTTTTATTTCACTGCCTTCTGACAGCCCTTTAGAACGGTTTAAGAGAACAAGATCTGACTACAGCTTTCAAAAATTCATCGCTGAATATTTGTTAACCTTGCTCCCTGTGATAGCTGAAGAACTAAGATAATGCCCTTCAAATGGAGATAAATTACAATCTTTCAGAAGATTATCACGGTCTTAATCGAGTTTGCTCCAGCAGCTGAACAGCCTGTGACCTTGTTAGTTATACACCAAACATATCTGTTACTTCATGTTTCTATAGGTACTAGGGTAGAACCTTTAATCTAAATGTTTTTTGTATACAAAAGGATGGATTTACTTCAGTTACTCCCTTTGGAGATAAAACAGAAGATTCAGCTTATTTAAAAAGAGTGTGTCAAGCTAGTTCAGATATAGTTCCAGTGGGTTTTGTTTTTTCCAGTGGGTTTTTTTTTTTTTTTAACTATTTCACAGACGTAATTTCAGAATTACAGGAGAGTTGAGAGAGAATACTACAGAGATTACCTGGATACCTCTTACTCAGATTTCCCAAATGTTACCATTTTCTAGATGTGTAGTGTGATTTAAAAGAAGAGGAAGATAATTCCAAGTTCAGAAACAGGCACTGTCTTATATAATTCTGTGTACTATGCTCTTATATACATGAAAAAAGCAGATTTCACAATTGAAATATTCAGGACGATGTTAGAGAATCTATATCCTTCATTTTTTTGAAGGAAATCAATTGCCAATTTTTATATATAAGTATTACAAATTGTGGATTTGTGAACAGAATCCAACATACGGTCTGTTTTATGAAAACTACAATTATTACATCTTGGGAAATTAAAGTACTTTTATCCTGAATATAATGTTACAATAACATGGAAATCAGCAGGCATGGTGTCCCAGGATGTCAGCACATCAGTAGTTATGCCCCAGTACCAACTTTCAACAGAAGGGACAGTTTGAATGGTATTAATTATTAAATGGTAACATTTAATCCTAGATCCTTATTATCTGTGCCAAGAGAAAACATCCGTGGGAGCTTAGAACAGGCAGATTTGGAAGCCTCCATACAGATTCTGTTGGGTTTTGATGAAGTCTCCCAGAGAACAAGGTAATTTGGGATGCTCAGCATTTATTCTCCCACTCACATTCTTAACCTCTCTGCAAACAGATGACTGTGGTGATGAGAAGGGCTCTATGTCTTACCACATGTGGCAGAAGAAAAAAGGAGAGGTACTTTTCTGCTTCTGCCCTGTCAGGGCTATTATAAATGAGTTCGATATCAGTCATTGCATGAGAGGAAACTCAGTAACACTGTATCAGCCGCTGGAGCAGTGGCCGCGATCTGTATGACAATATCCATGCCTTCTGTGTCCTGCCACGCTTTGCCTCTCTGTTTTGGTGTTCTTTTGTAAATGTTCCTGACATTTTATCTTTCTTTTAAACATGATGGCAAGATTATGTCTAAAAATGAGAGAAAAAAAAGTTCTATTCTTCACTTGTCAAATCTGTGGCAAGGAAAAGAATTCAGCACCATTTTCAAAACACTAAGAACATTTCAAGACACCCAGAAATCTCCAGCAATGGCTGGGCACAGTCAGAGATAGGGTACAAAAAGGACAAAATGAATTCTCCTACTTCATGCTACTTAGATGAACTCAGACTTTCAATTGATAATCTAGTTTCTTCTTTGTTGAAGTAACAGTCTTAAGGAAAAATATATTTTCCCTCTTAGCTTCACAAGTAGACATATCCATGAGGCCCTCATCCTCCTCTTTTGAAATAAGTGTATTAATGTTCATTTTGTTTGATTTCAATAACCTGCCTAGTAGTGGATGCCCCAAATGGAGCACTTAACCATTCTATAATAAAAATGTTGCAGCTTATCAAGAAAAGGAAGTGTATGAGGAAGTCAAAGAAAAATCTATTTACCAAGAGAGTCTAAAGACTGCTTTTGAAGTTTAGATTTAATTCACCCACCACTGTAAATCTGATTTCCAAGTTATTAGATTTTTTTGTCTGCACTTTTCATTCACTAGATTACTTGGGTGCCCAAACTCTCCCCTATTTCTGACTTTTCCTTGATCTTTTTACCTCCTAGTATTCAAATCATGTCCATCGAGTTGGCATTGCTGACTCGATGGACATGAGTCTGAGCAAGCTCCCAGACTTGCTGATGGACAGGGAAGCCTGGTGTGCTGCAGTCCATGGGGTCGCAAAGAGTCAGACACGACTAAGTGACTGAACTGAACTGATTCGAATTATGCTTCCCCTTCTCCGCTGCCTCAAGAATTGTATAATATGTAGAAGATATAAAACCTCCAACACAATGTTCAGAATTTTTTACTACTTTATCTTTGGGTCTTCTCTGGTGGCTCAGGGATAAAGAACCCACCTGCCCGTGTAGGAGACACAGGTTGGATCCCTCAGTTGGGAAGATCCCATGGAGAAGGAAATGGCAAACCACACCAGTATTCTTGCCTGGGCTAATTCCACAGACAGAAGAGCCTGGCAGACTACAGTCCATAGGGTCTCAAAGAGTCAGATACACCTTAGTGACGAAACACACACCATTTAATCTTTACATCACGTTTATAAATCCATGACCAGAGTTAGACCACTTTTTCAGATGTATCTCAACTAAAGAAGCACACCCAAAAAAGAAATTCCTAATCTTTATGGTTATACTTTTCAAGCACTTAAGAACATCCCAGAATGTAGTTTTAATTAATTCATTAAAAAATCTCCTACTCTCACTTAAAAAGCCTGTAAATTCTTGGGAGCTTTTTCTTTTGTTGTCTGAACATTAAGTTCTCTGTCATCAGAGAACTTGTCCCTATCATCTTTGTTGTTCTATCTTGTCATTCTTCACACCACGTGTTATTCTATGTGACATGCTCTCACTTTATCAATTCTTGTCCAACAGAGCCCTTAAGATAGGATTCTTCTAGCTGGTCACCAAAAATGTTCATGTGGCTTTTGTAATTTCTATACCACCACACCTATTAGGCAGGGGACCTCAAACCGAGCCATATTCACTGTAATAAATTGTTTCTCCTGCTTTCCTTTCTACCTGCTATTACAAGCCCTTGACCCCCTCACAAAGTCTACCACTTAACTATGTGAACCCCTAAAGGTTGCCTCTAAACTTCTTATAAACAAGACTTGGTATTAAATAAGTATAGTTGGTAACTAGATCTTAAGCCCATATAGCTGTGTGATTTTCTTTTTTTAATATTTATTTCTTTGGCTGTGCCAGGTCTTAGTTGTAGCATGCAGGATTCTTTTTTTTAGTTTGCAGCATATGAGATCTAATTCCCTGACCAGGGATCAAACCCGGGCTCCCTGCACCGGGAGCATGAAGTCTTAACCACTGGACCACTAGGGAAGTCCCACTGTGTGATCTTAAGCATACTATTTCCTGACCTGCTATAATGAGTAGTGTCCCTCAAAAATGCATGTCCACCTGGAACCTCAGAATGTGGTATTTGGAAATAAAGTCCTTGCAGAAATAGTTAAGGGAAGAATCAAAATGAGATTCTAGTGGATTAGGGTAGGCCCTAAATCAATGAAAGAGTCCTTAAAGGGATAGAAAAAGACACAGAGAGACACAGGGAAGACAGCCATAGGAAAACGGAGGCAGAGATTAGAGTTATGCTACCACCAGTCAAGAAACACCAGGAACCACCAGGAGCTAGAAGAGGCAGGAAGGATCACCCCCCGCCCAGAGCCTTTGAAAGGAACATGACCCTGCTGACACCTTGGTTTGACAGTCTGGCCTCTGGAACTGTTAGAGAATGGTACAGACTTTGTACAAATGCTGTGTGGATTAAATTGTAAAGAAACTGGTACAAGAGCAAGTTCAAATCTCCACTTAGTCACTCGCTAGTGATGATAGGGAACATCACTGAAACTGTCTAAACCTCAGTTACCTACTAAAAAAAGAAAACAGAGATAATAATTTCCATCTCCCCTCACTGAAGAGGTTTTGTGATGAACAATTGAGGTTCAAATATGAAAATTCCTGACAGACAAGAAACAATCACGAAATCTGGGAATCCGTTTTTTCCTTCTTCCTTTCCCCTCAAATTACAGGAGGTGGTGGGATGGCAGGAGAGACCAGGCCATTAGGATTCTCTTCAGTTAGTTGCTTCAGTAAGAAGAATGAACATCAGCACACCAAAGAATAACCCTGGCAGTGTCTTTGTGTTGATTTCCAATCTTCTTAAGCTATTCTCCTCTAAATAAAGTTTTTAGAAGTGTTGATAGCAACATTACTAAGCCACAGCAACCTCTATGCAGGTAGAATTTGTACAAATCTTATCAGCATTTCCATCAGTGCAACCAGTCCAGCTCTTCCTGTCTCCCTGTCTCTTTTTTTTCCTTTCTTTCTTGCAATATTTCTTCCCATCCATTCTCTCTCCATTTTATCACGCTGCTCTGACATAATGATTGGGGATAATGCTGGAAAAGGGGCAGTCCCAGTCTGCTCAAGGTATCCTCATACTCTAAGCCTGATGTTGAAGCTGAAACTCTTAATATTTTGCCCACCTGATGTGAAAAGCTGACTCATTTGAAAAGATCCTGATGTTGGGAAAGATTGAAGGCAGGAGGGGAAAGGCAAGATGGAGGATGAAATGGTTAGATGGCATCACCGACTCAATGGACATGAGTTTGGGTAAACTCTGGGAGTTGGTGATGGACAGGGAGGCCTGGCATGCTGCAGTTCATGGAGTCGCAAAAAGTCAGGTATGACTGAGCGACTGAACTGAACTGTAAATGTAGGTACCCGGGTGCTATGGCAAGCTTCACGAAGAGCTGGGACAGATTGCTTCAGAGAACACGTGCAGAATAGAAACAGCATAGTAAGTATCTGTAAATGGCTCAGTAAATAGCAGAGATCCACAAGACCAGTTGGTGGCTACAGCCGGGGCTCTTATTTCACATATGATGACCACGAGGCCACCAAAGTGTCACAGAGGAATCAAGCCAGGGAAATATGTGACAGGAGACACGGCCTCATTATCAGCCATTTATTCAGTGACCTTGAATTTACAACAGTCACGGGAGAAGGGCAGCCAGACACAAGGGGCCTGAGGATGAGCACAGGAGGTATCCAGGGAAGGAAGCCCAGAGAGCCCAATGCCAGAAGGCTACCCGGTGATGCCCACCACCTGCTCAGCAAAGAAATGGTCTGGGGGGATTCCAAAGTCCAGAAACCTTTCTAGAGGGTAGATAAGGGGCTAAAAATGTTTAAGGTATAGAAAATGTATGGCTTTGGAATTGTAGAGTCTTTGGTGTGAATCTGGTTCTGACATGCACTTGAGTAGCCTTGAGAAAATTACTGCTCTAAACTTCAGTTGCCCCGTATATAAGTGGAAATAAACCTACCTTGCAGGCTTGTTGTAAGATTTAACTGAAGTTGTATATGAAAGCATCCTGGTATTTAAGATTAGAAAAAAGTTTATTCCTTCCTCCCTCCCTTTCTTTCTTCCTTCCCCCACCTTCCCAAGTATGAAAAAGCTTTACATTCCACATGAAGAGAATAATCTACTTCTTGTTCATTTAGAATTAAGATTCAAATGGTCCTTTTCTTAGTCAAAGTTAGAAAGGAATGTTGGTAATATCTCCTAGATTTCTAAAGCTGGTGACCATCTGAGGATAAGTACCCTCTCCACTTGTCACTGGGTAAAGTATTCTTCCACAATGAACAAGAACTGGGCTGCATATTATATATATATACTTCAGTGCTTCTAAATGCTGATTTGTGGCAGGTCAAGAGGAGACAGAGAAGAATTGGTAAAAATGGCAAGTTAATAATCACTAAGTTATCTAAGGTTCATAAAGCTGAAAAAGATATAAAGACAAGGTAAGTGGCCAAGAAGTTAATAAAAATTATCTGAGAGCAGGTAATGAAGGCCTTGAGTGAGAGATTTAGACTGAAAGAAGATGGATTACTTAGGAAATTTTCAGGTAACAGAAAACTCAGCTCACAATTGCTTAAACTATTGGCTCACATATCAGGAAGTCTGGATAGAGTGAGGGCTTCAGCATTGTTGGATTCTGTGGTTCAATGTATTGACCTGGATCTATGTTTTCTAGCCTTTCTACTCTGCTGACTAAGTATCATTTCATCATCAGGGCTCACTCCACAGAATGGTCATAGTAGCCATCAGAAATATGTTCACAGTTAGGGGAAAGGAAGAGGCTATTATCCAATGCAAGTCCTTCTGCCTGATGCACAGTAAGTCCAAACAAACTGGAATTTGGAGCAGAGAAAGGTTTATTGAAGGGCTGTATAAGGGGATAAGGGCTCAGTAGCTTGTGTACCCCCCCAAACCCTGAACTCCCCCAGAGTTTCAGCAAAGCATATTGAAAAACAAGATGAGAGAGGGGCATGGTTAGTTCTTGCAAACTTCTTGGTGTTGGAATCCTTTGTTCTTACAGTTAATCACATAGGTAAGGTCACAATGTTCCTGTAAACTTCCAACAAAACAAAGGTTATTTTCTGTTCTGCAACTTTTTGCCTCTGAATGAGTGGATTCTTAAAGGTCGGAGCCTTGAGAATGAGCTGTCCTGTATATTTCAGGCTATAGACAATATTCTTTTAGGAAAGGTGTAGGGCCAGCATGACTAAGCACAGATTGCAGTGCACAGGTTAAAGTAAAACAAACAGATCCAGCATGGAGTCAGCTTTGCTCCCACCTATTAAAAGGCTTCTCACAGTTCAGAAGCCTCTCATCAGTCTGTCTTCACTTTAGATTAACTGGATTTGGGTCACATACTCATTCCTGAAGAGGGAAGGACCAGTCAGGCTTTGCCCTGTGCTCTGCGGGAGTTGGCTTTTGTCGAGGGCTTAGACACTTGAACAAAAACTAAAATTGATCAAGAAGAAAAAAATATGAATAAGTTCAGGGTAGGCCACCAACCTATAAATAATTAGAAGGGTGAAATGTACAAATTTCTGAGAGCCAGTCACACAGGGAGTTACTGGCAAAGTCAGATCTGGACTTTACCACTTATTTATTTTTGGTTGTGCTGGGTCTTCACTGCTTTGAGAGGGCTTTCTCTAGTTGCAGCAAGTAGGGGCTACTCTTCATTGCAGTGCCTTCTGTTGTCACAAAGCAAGGACTTCAGTAGTTGGAACATGCGGCCTCAGTAGTTGTGGCCCACGGGCTTAGTTGCCCTGCGGTATGTGGAATCCTTCTGGACCAGGGATTGAACCCATGTCCCCTGCATTGGCAGGTGGATTCTTATCCACTGTACCACCAGGGAAGTCCTGGGTTTCTTCCCTTAAGTCCCAGGCAGAAGGTTTACTTTATTGTTGTGTTGCTTTGTTTGGACTCTACTATACTGCCTCTTAAACAAATAGTGCAAAATTCTCCCTAACAAGTGCATGCGAGATTCTGATGCCCTCTGCTCTCAACTGATGTCTAAGGCCATGCATCATAAACATGTACCGCTACAGCAGGAGATCCTCGAAGTGTGATCACTGTCAAGGTCAGTGTTTCTTACTCTGACTGAGCAACAAGATCATCTGGGCAGTGTGTTAAACATATATGTGCCTGAGATACTGATTCAGGACTGGGTATCTATATATTTTGAATCCCAGATGAAAGAATTGGAGCTTGGAGCACTGAAGACTGAGTTGGGAGAGAACATTATTTCACTGTGCACTTTTTTGCCTGGTTTGCATTTTTTCGTCACATGTATACTATTCCCTTCCTTTCCCTTCTTTCTCTTTCTCTTTTATATGGCCCCTGATGTTTCTGAGGTGCAGAGTGGGGCTGAGAAATTTTCAGTTCAATATGGTCCAGTATCAGGCTTTGGATTGGCTACTGCAGAGGCCGAGTGTTTAGAACCTTTTATTCAGAGTCACAGTGGAGCACTGCCCTGTGGAGTCATTGCCTGATTAATGAAAACCCTGAGGCCCACGAGGGGACCAGTGCTGGTGCCTGACTCACATTCTCGGACTCATTTCTTTTCTGGTTTCTCCAAAAACCGCCAAGTCTCACATGTGTCCCATTTCTTGAAATGAAGAACTGTGGATGACCAGAGAGTTTTGTTGACACAGAAAAGGAGAATTCAACAGAAAGTTGTTCAGTTCCCTTTAGAAGTCAGCTTCATGCTGTTCTCATCGTCAGTCCAGTGACAGATATGTCTCAATACCAGACAGAGACCACAGTAAAAAGATGCTGTTTATTTTTAAATCACATTGTAGGTGTTCTTTCCAAAGTCTCTTCTGAGCAATCAGAGGCACTACTACTTTTTGAATTACAACCCAAGAAGTAAGAATCACTAACTGGATATGCTAAAGACCTTCTCACTAGCAATTTAAAGAGATTAAAATGTTGATGAAGAAAGATGTGTTTAGAAATCATTGACCTGATAGACATTTTTTTTTCCCAGAGAGGGATATCCTTTGTTCACTCTTTTGTAGTTAGTTATGGTCTGATGGCAGAAAGTGAAGAGGAACGAAAGAGCCTCCTGATGAGGGTGAAAAAGGAGAGTGGAAAAAGCTTGCTTAAAATTCAACATTGAAAAAAATGAGATTATGGCATCCGGTCCCATCACTTCATGGCAAATTGAAAGGGAAAAAGTGGAAGCAGTAACAGATTTTATTTTCTTGGGCTCCAAAATCACTGTGGACAGTGACTGCAGCCATAAAATTAAAAGTCGCTTGCTCCTTGGAAGGGAAGCTATGATAAACCTAGATGGTGTATTAAAAAAACAGAGACATCACTTTGCCAACAAAGGTCCATATAATCAAAGCTATGGTTTTTCTTGTAGTCATGTACAGATGTGAGAAAAGTGAAATGAAGTCACTCTGTCGTGTCCGACTCTTTGTGACCTCATGGACTGTAGCCTACCAGGCTCCTCAGTCCCCAGAATTTTCCAGGCAAGAGTACTAGAATGGGTTGCCATTCCCTTCTCCAGGGGGTCTTCCCAACGCAGGGACTGAACCCGGGTCTCCAGCATTGCAGGCAGATGCTTTACCGTCTGAGCTACTAGGGAAGCCCAGATGTGAGAACTGGATCATAAAGAAGACTGAGCACCAAAGAACTGATGCTTTCAAATTGTGGTGTTGGAGCAGACTCTTGAGAGTCCCTTAGACTGCAAGGGTATCAAACCGGTCAATCCTAAAAGAAAGTAACCCTGAATATTCACTAGAAGGACTGCTAATGAAGCTGAAGCTCCAATACTTTGGCCAGCTGATGTGAAGAGCTGACTCTTTTCCTCATCAGGAAAAGACCCTGATGCTGGGAAAGAGTGAAGACAAAAGGAGAAGGGGGCCACAGAGGAAGAGATGGTTAGATAGCATCACTAACACAGTGGACCTGAATTTAAGCAAACTCTAGGAAATAGTGGAAGACAAAGGAGCCTGAAGTGCTGCAGTACATGGGGTCACAAAGAGTTAGACACAACTTAGCAAGCGAACGACAGTAAATGGTCTGATGGAAACCAACCGTAGAGGCAGTTCAGTGTAGCCTAATGGTCATTTTCACAAGAATAAACCAGACGACTTGTGGACATAGGAATTACTCTCTTTCACCTTTGCTTCATACAGGATATTTTTTAACCAGCATAAATGGTCTGGCAAATATTGATTTATACTATATATGGGAAATTGTTCTTCCTAGAAGGCCAAAGTCGTAGCTTGTCCTTAACAACTGGCTAAAAACCTTTTCAGTGCACAGGGCCCATCCCTCCCTCCATCCTTAACTGTACTGTCTTCCACAGAGCTTCCCTCTCCATTTAACACCTGTGAAGCTATTCCTCAGCAGCCCAGCTTTCGAGCAAAGAGCTTGTCTGTTTGCAAGATGCAAATGCCAAGTAATTCTGGGGTAGGAGAGTCCAGAAGATGTCTCACCCACAAGATTTGTGCAGAACAATGAGTGACTCAGTCTGAGGAAATACTGACTTGGGGCCTAAGGGTTCATCCAAGATGGACAAAAGATCCAAATGAGTTCCAGGAACTGATAAGAGATTGTACGAAAATGGAGACCATCAGTTTGCTGAGGCCATTTTCCTCATGAAGCACTGTTAGGAAGGAAGCCAAACTTTGTTTCCCAGTGTTTTCTGTTCCCATCCATCCACATGGGCCTTAAATTTCTAAATATGCAAAATATGGTTATTTTTATGAGCTAAATGAGTTCTAAAGAGTACATATTTCTTATTAAGTGGAAATTAGTATTTAGTATTCTACAGTGGTTTAAAAATTAAAATATTTTTTCTTTAGTCCCAAGAAGGGGGTAGAGAATTAACTGTTGAGTTCCTATTGTGATTTAGAAACATATTAGATTTTTATGTTATCTCATTTAATTCTTGTAACTATTCTGCAAATTGATTACGTTGTGTTATTTAATATTAAGCCCCAGACAATATCTACTGTATGTCTTCTCTATTGGAGGAACCCTGTTGCAGATGCTGGGGACTTTGTGATCCCACCAGGAATAGTCTGGTGGTCAAGACAACATGAATGACTCATTACAATTCAAACAGAAAGATGCCATAACAGATATATACAGAAGGCTGAAGGAGCATGCATTTTAAAATTTAAATTTCTTTAATGTATGCACAATGAAACTGGTAGACCTACACCCAAAAACGAATTCCAAAGTAGCTGCAAAAAACTCTGATAGTTTGATACAATCCATTTACTAAAAACACAGGTAATTAACTAGGAATATAAGCTGCTCTTTTTTTCTTTTAGGGAACAAATGAGAAGGTTTCTGAATCTTAAAATGTTCATTTACAAAGTATATGCAATAGCACAGGGTAAATTAAAATTCTCAGTACCAAAAATGACTCTCTGTCAGTTTCCTCTTAATATACATTTCCTGTTCCCCACAAACAACTGTTTCCTTTTTTTCTGGTTTCAATTCTGTTTCAAGTCACTGTGGCTAACCTGGGAGACAGGGTTTCCTCTGGAACTTTCGATGCCTTGCACAGGCCTGAGACTGCCTGACTTGTCTCCACGTGGGGTCTGTGTCACCTCTCCCACGAACACAAGTCTCTAAACTACTTAGGCAGGAACTTCTCTCCCAGACAACTGTGTTTATCAGAGAGCAGTTGGATTGCATGTACAGAAGCCTCAACAAAGAGGATGTTCCATCTCAAATTATGGCCTCTTGGCAACCTAAGTATGCGTATGACTCTCAAGATGCCATAGCGTGTCAGCAACCACAGTCGCTGATGGGAACCGGCTGGGCATCCACTTATTGGTACTCCCTGGGTGAAGTATGACAGTCAGTGCCTTTTTTGAATCTGTGCAGCTTTTGGATTATTAATTTCAGGATGGGAAATCATTCATAGTCTTAATTTAAAGAGGAAACCATTAGACTAGAGTCTGTAGCTATAAATCAATACTAAAGATTTTTCTCTGAAATATGATGTTTCTACCTGACTCTGAGATTGGATTTTTTTTCCCCCTTTCATTCTTGAGCTTTTGAATTTGCCTTAACATACTGACTCTGTCAGGTTCTTGTGGTGAATTGATAATGAAATTAGGGGAGACAGGGTCCATTGACTTAGAAGACCTGTGCCATTCGTTAAGTCTTGTCTCTGTTTCTGCAACTGGCTTGACACCTGCTTAGTCACCTTGGGTTTAGCCCTCTTCTCTGACACTGATACTTGAGAGAGCAGAGCACAGGATGGAGATGAGGCAGCGTGGTAAATAGATGTCATAAAAGAGACAGAGGTGAAAATCAATTCTTCCATTAACATCTGAAAGACACTTTTCAAAGAACATTTATATATGTAGCTGATGTTCCTTTAAGGACTACAAATTATGAGACCAACACTGTGGTGTAATTTCATTTTCCTTTTGACAAGAAATTTCACCAGTAGACTTTAGAACTAAAACAAACAACAAGCAAAAAAGAAACCTCTGCCTAGGAAAAATATTGAAATAAAGGTTACATTTTTCAAGAAAGTGGATATAATAAAAATTCAAGTTCTATCCATCAAAATTATTACTAATGTGCAACAAAGTAGATATTTTTCTTGAAGTTTACTGTAATAGACATTGATTTGTACATATATCTCCTTTATAAGGATATTACTTTTTAATATATATAGGCAATAAATTGTTAATTTTCTGTTTTTAGTTTTGTTGTATTATCCTCTCATCCTCAGATCTAGGTTTAATTCCTGGCTTCTGCATTCCCTGCCCTATGACTTAGAGAAGACAGTCATTTTTTTAATGCGTTTCATTTTCCACATGTATAAATGTACTGGGAGGTACTGGGAGGAATAAATGACAGCTGTCTGTAAGTGCCTAGCACAGTGGCACACAGTGGAGTTTCAACAGCTGTTACTCCCCACCTCCCCAACTCTGCTCTGTTTTCCATTTCCCCTACCTTAGATTCCTTACCACTTCTGCTTTACCATCTACACTTCGTACCTGCAGAGGCACACCTCTGAGTAAAGGATGATAGAGCTCAGTGGCTTTAGATGAGGGATTGACCTGGTGACTTCCCCTCCTGTGGAGGCTGTGTGTCTCCCCTGAGGCTGCTACCACTCCTGCTCCTCTGTCATTCTCTCCCAGAGCCTGTGCACAGGAGCCAAAGCTTGGTAGGATCACTCACCATCATCAGGCAGGGTGGGATTTGGGGAGTTTCTCTGCCTCTGGGAACAAGGGTCTTCCACTTAGGGGATCAAGAGGTGTAGATTGTCAGCTTGGATCTGCAGGGTGTAGTTCCTCTAAATTTGGTTCTGATCTTCCAGATAGGGCAGATTTAGAATGAAGTGTTGCGAACCTTTGGAGAAAATGAGAGCTTTTCAGAATTCAAATGAGCAAAAGCCAGGAATGTTCATCACGTCTGACAGGCATCCAAGACTACGGAAAAGCAAATTTCAAAAAGTTCAAAAAACATATATGCTTGGTCTCATGACCAGAGGTTTTCTAAAAGGGTATAGATAGGTCCAGAAGGAGTAGAAAATAAAATTATAACTATAATCTAACTGTAATAAAAAAAATAAGTCGAATATGAAAGAAAAACTATAGAAATCAATTATGGTGGCACAGAGCTCAGATTTTTAAAAGCATGTTTGAAAGATCAAAGACCTTGTAGCCAGGAACAAAAGCAATGCAATAGCACAAACCTAGAAGAAAAGTGTCATAAAGAATAAAGTAAAAAATAAGGTCAATTTCATTAGGGGAAGAAAAAGATAACAAAAAATTACTGTCCGCAATGTGTAAGGAGCAAAGGAGAACATGGAACTGTTAGTCACATTTCTAAGAGATTATGATGTAATGTTAACAAGACAAAGAGAAAATAGAATTACTCAGCTCCTATTTTGCTCTATCTTCTCTACCAGAAGAATGACCTTCAGACTGAAAATGTAAAGATGCCTGGCAGATGTGCCTGAGGACTGAAAACAAAACGTGTTAAATGCCAAGCAGGGAGCCCCTGAATGATTTTCCGCAGGAAATGCAGCCATGTGAAGGATCCCAGAGATGAGGTCAGCCAGAAGCTGGGCCACTGCTGCAATGTGCCTCCCAGAGATGATGAACTGAAGGGAGGCAGCGCGAGGGTCAGAGAAAGGAGGTCTAGTGGAGAGAGGCTGAGAGACACGTGATGGAATAACCCACTGCGGATGCTCTAGAAAAGATGTGGATTAGCTGCTTGAGGATTTCACAGGTCTTCTGTGAAAAAAGCAAACAGAATGAGGAGAGAGGAGAATGTGGGTGGAGAGCAATCACAAGAACCTAGTCCTAGAGGCAGAAAGTTGGGGTATGTTTAATACAGGGAGAATGCAGATTTTCCAGAATCATACATTGAAGTAGCTGGATCTAAAGTGGACGTGGAGGAAAGGATAAAGTCCAAAGGGTTTATTACCTATCAGAAAACCCAGAATGAGGGCTCCGCATCTGTTGAGTAGCTGGAGAGGAATTGGGGGAAAAAAAAGTATTGGAGTCATTCATGTATTTTGTTCCATGGACACCATGTAATTGGGATATACAGCTCAAACCTAACTGAATCAAGGTTTTTTGTGAATTTCTTTGTGCTTTTGTGTGGGATTGAACAGTTAATAGTAAAACTATTAAAAATGGACGGTACCACTCCTCCTTGTGTTATTAAAGGCAAAGTATATGGATTATTATTTTTTTAATATTTTAATGTATCTTATAGTTGATTGACAAGTATAGTTGATTTACAATATTGTGTCAGTTTGGGGCTATTAATTATTGAATTGAAGAGTGTTAATTCTAAGAAAGAAAGCTTTGTGGTCCCACCAGAGCCTCATAATAAGGCTTCCTACGGCAGACAAGGGGTCAAGGAAAGCTTCCCCAAGGACATGACATATGGGCTGAAAGCCTGCAGACAGTATATCTTAGCCTGAAGAAGTATTGCATGCATTGGGAGTGTTAAGACTTCAATTAGATCGGGCTGTCTCACTTTAAAGAGGAATATTGCCAAACTGAAGCTCTGTCATATGAAGAATCAGAGACAGCAAGCCAGGAGCCACCAATTTAGGAGGAAAGCTGTTTATCAATTCTGCGTGGCCTCAGAGGAAGAATTTGCTTCATTTCTGAATTAATCTAGCGTCAAGGTCAAGCTTAGAGGCTCCAGACATAAATATCTGGATTTAAATCCTGGCTCTGCCATGGATAACAGCAACAATAACATATTGCATAGGACTGTTGAGAGGATTAAATGAATAAACACATGTCAAGGGTCTAAAACAGTGCCTAGAACGTAGCAGTCACTCAATACATATTGGCTACTAGTATCACTAAACAGGTATTGTTGTTGAGTTGCTCAGTCATGGCCAATTCTTTGTGACCCCATGGACTGCAGCATACCAGGCTTCCCTGTCCTTCACCATCTCCCGGAGCTTGTTCAAACTCATGTCCATTGAGCCAGTGATGCCATCCAACCATCTCATTCTCTGTCACCGCCTTCTCATGCCTTCAATCTTTCCCAGCATCAAGGTCTTTTCTAATGAGTTAGCTCTTCTCATCAGGTGGCCAAAGTATTGGAGCTTCAGCATCAGTGCTTCCAGTGAATATTCAGGACTGATTTCCTTTAGAACTGACTGGTTTGATCTCTTTACAGTCCAAGGGACTCTCAAGAATCTTCTCCAACACCACAGTTCAAAAGCATCAACTCTTCAGTGTTCAACCTTCTTCATGGTCCAACTCTCACATCCATAGATGACTACTGGAAAAACCATAGCTTTGATTGTATGGACCTTTGTTGCCAAAGTAATGTCTCTGCTTTTTAATATATTGTCTAGATTTCTCATAGTTTTTCTTCCAAGGAACAAGCATCTTTTAATTTCATGGCCACAGTTGCCATCTCCAGTGATTTTGGAGCCCAAGAAAATAAAGTCTGTCACTTTATTTTATATTATATAGTTCTTATTTATATTATATAATGATGTATAGGTATATATCATTATATAATAGAAAGGTGTAGCAAGCCAAGTTGTTGAGCAAAGTCAACTGCATTATTTGGGGGAAAAAATAACCTAAAGTGTTTAGCCAAAGATTAGATGATCATCCAGAAGAAACCAGGAAGAGCTGATACCTGCCGTGAGTAGGCAGATAAATTGTATGACATCTGGTCTTTCTGAATTTCAGATTCCACAATTTCATGTGTAAGAACTGGGTATCCCAAGAGTTCTCATTTCAAGTAATAGGTGTGTTCCCGGTAGCAAGTGATCAAATGTCCAGTGGCACTTTCCTTGTTGGGAGCAAATATCTCTCTTTAGGTTCATAAGACTATAGATCCTCAATTAGGACATAGCTGTGTGTTTCAATCTGTGTTGAGTAGAATCTCAGGGAAAACTCTGTTTTCAGTTTAATAAGATGGAAACAAAGATCACAGCATTTTTAATAGGCGTTCATTCTAAAATGTAAAATGAGGGATTTTTAACCGCCACAACCATCTTTTAAATGCTTCTTGTTAGTAAAGTGACTGTATTTTAATCGACTCAGCGAAGAGCAATAAAGTTAAAAAGTACAGATTTTTTTTTTCCTTTCAAAGCCTTTCCTCAAAATCCTTGATCTCAGTGAGACCACTAATAATCTGTGAATTATCTAGGTTCTCAAAATGTAGAAAAGAAAGAAAAAATTTAGAGGAAAACTTTGGCCCATTTTCCTGAGAATTCAGCCAGGCTGATTTGCTCAATGGCTGAAGAGTACCAGCAACTACACTAAATACCAGAATGGTCAGTGCAATTAATGCAATTAAAGTAATTAGTCCTGGCAGCTGTAAGGTCAAATAGAGGTGGCTTTGTAACAGCAATCTGCCACTGCAAAATTACTGACATTTCCAACTAAATTATATTCTCTAAATTGTTGCCTTAATGCTAAATAAATAAAGTTATGCTAATGTTGGGACTGATTACAGATTGAAATTAGCACAATTGCTTGTTATACAGTCTGCTAGGGTTAACATTTTTTAAAAACATAATTAATGGCCTTTGCTTACTGTCTCTGGTTATAGATCCTGCAGCTCATTTGCATTCTTTTGCAATATGCTGACAGTGCTAAATGTCTAAGAAGAAAGATCTCATCTGGAGGCAGAAAATGCGTTTTGCACATCATGAAGCGCAAACTTGTTATGGTTTTAGGCCAGCATTCATGACAAAGATGACCAGAAAGAGAATGGATCAGAATGAAGCAAGAATCCGTTTTGCTTTTCAGTCTTGTGATCCGAGCCTTTTCTGGAGTCAATGTGAAATGTAATTGCTCTTTTGACCTCTATCTTCTCTCTCCCCAGGTCTGAGGAAGAACTACACTGGTTGATTATCGCAGGAATGAAAGGCACTCTGACCTTGTCGACCAAGCGCCTTGCGGCTTTCAATGTTGCCCATTATACTGAAGGCAGGCAACTCCTGGAGAGAGGCGGAATCGACAGGAGAGCTGCTCCCTGGGCAACCTGCCAGAAAAGGCTTCAGCAGCCGCAGTTCAGACATGGCCAAACAGCTCAAGCAGCAAAGGAAACAGTTGGGGGAGGTGGGGGAGATGATGAAGGAAAGACAGAGTATATAAAAATATTGTCAGCACACAGTTTAAAGAGCTCTCAGGCATCTATGCTATAGGGCACCTTTTGCTAACACTGCCCCTCATCATCTGCCTGAACTGAAAACCAGCCTGGGAAGAAAGAAGCAACCAATGTAAGGGCAGCTACTCATTTCCTAAAATAGGCTGTCCCTCACTCCAAAGGGTTTCTGATAATACTCCTATGTAAATCAGAAGGTACAGTGAGTTTCCAGCAAAAAGTGGGTCAGGGTATTTAGTTACAATAATTGTTCTAGATTATAAATTATTCTGGACCAACCTAGTTGGGTTATTTTTAGAATGCATGGTTCACAGAAGGATTAGGGTACAACAGGCTGGCTCCTTCCAGCTCTCTAGTTAAAGCCTGCTTGTCCTTTGCATCTCTGCTAGCTCTGCTCCAATCAGTTCTATTCAACAAAATTTTATCAAGCATTTATTATGTGCTTCAGCACAGTGGGAGGATAAATGACATGCAGAGTGTGCCTGTGAATTAAGGAGACTGGTCGACCAATCAAATGCAGAAGTGGTGCCATTTCTTTTGTCATTTCATTTCATTCATTGAGGGAAAGCACAGAGGCCCTGCCGTGAGTGACAGAGACATTGGTGTTAGGTTTTCTAGATTCTGACATTCATTTAAGTCTTACAGTAAGCTTCAGATTCATATTGTCAGCCCCACTTTAGGAAGAGAAGATTTACTATAGTAATAAAGGCTTTGGAGCCTGGAATTAGCCAGACTTGGGTTCAAAATCAATTTTGTTACTACTCAAAATCTGTGCAATGTCGGGAAAAAAAAAAAAAATCTCCCTATTTCTGGGCTTTGGTTGGCCTAATTCCTATCGTGAGGGAGACTAGATGATACTAAGACCCTTTCCAGCTGTGTGGTTCTATAAGAAAGAGTGTTCAGCAAGCACACATCCCAGATTTTCTGGGAGACCCCACCTCAAAATATGATGGCTCATTTTGCCTATTAAATTATTTATGCCCATCAATTGCTGAATCGCTATCACCTGATTTTTACATTGAAAGAACCATCAGAGGTAGGAAAAGAATCATGCAAAAAGACTGAGAAGAGTGGTGTTAAAAGATAAATTTCAAAGAAAGGTAAAATCATGAACCTCATACAGATACAAAAATGAGTACATATTAAAGATTTGGTTCTACTCATTAATCAAAGACAGGACCAATGTTGTAACAGGTTCAAGAGAATCTGAAGAGACACATTTCAAGATCAGGAATATTGAAATGAGAATGCAAATAGACCAAAACTGGTTATTTTCCAGGGGGAGTGGAGAGAAATCAATTGAATCTCTACCAGACCGGGAAGCATTTGCATGTCTGTCAGTTACCTATAACATACAAGTTGTAAAATAGCTCAAGGACGTTGAAGGCTAGAATCAGATAACGGGAAGGGTGTGCTGGGTACAGACAATGCAGTTTCCCATGAAGCACACTTTTTTTCCTACAGTGGAAATAGCTTCATGTGAACTATGGCATTTCATTTTGATTTCTGGTTCTCTGATGGCTGTCAGGGGAAGGGTCTCAGTCGGGGCTTGGGTGGTGAGCAAAAGTCACCTGGGGAATTCCAGATGAGAATCACACCTCCAAACTGCATCCCGGGTTCTAACAAATGTTATAAACAATTAGATGGCTTCTTCAGCTGCTTTTTGAGATTGTATAACTGAAGGAGACCTAGAAATTCAGTTGTGTGCAGTATTTATAAATGCAGTATTTCTTCTTGCTTCTTTGAGGAGCCTTTTGTGACTTTTCTTGATGTGGTTTAAGGGTCATGAAACTGTTAAGTGTTCAGTTAAGGGCTAAGGACCAATGTGAACAGAGAAAGCAAGGCAAAGTCGAAAGGAGAAAAATAGGGATTAAAGAAATAAAAAGAGAGAAGAAAGCTTTTTCACATGGGGTTTGGTGCCAGAACACAGATGTCATGAAAATCACCACTAAACCTAAGCCAGAATGGGAAAGGAATAGACTCATAACAACATGATCATCATTGGATACATAGATTTGGGGAAGTTTACTATCTGATCTATAAATGAGTAGGGCTGACAAAAAAAAAAAAAAGAAAGAAACTATCAGAAAACATTTGAGGATTCTGATGAGAAGGGAAAGGGCTCCTTGAAGGAGGTCTGGGTCTTAGATAAGACTAAAATCAGTTTTTTCACCTAAAAACTGAAGGTGAGCTTGGTATCACCATTAATACCTCCCTATGGAAATTAAAACCCAAGAAGTATTTTGTGACCATCACTGATGCCCCAAGACACAGAGACTTTATTAAAAACATGATTTGGGGCAATCTCTGTCTGACTGTGCTGTCCTGATTGTTGCTGCTGGTGTTGGTAAATTTGTAGCAGGGATCGCCAAGAATAGGCGGACCTGTGAGTCTGCCTTTCTGGCTCCCACACTAGGTATAAAACAACAAATTGTTAATGTTAACAAAATGGATCCCACTGAGCTACTCTATGGCCTGAAGTGATACAAGGACATTTTAAAGGAAGTCAGAACCACATTAAGAAAACCTGGCTCAACACCAACACAGTAGCAGTTATGCCAGTTTCCTCTGGGATAGTGACAACATGCTGGAACAGAATGCTAAATGCCTGTGAAGTCACCTGTGAAGACGGCAGTGCCAGTGGGGCCAGGCTGCTTGAGGCTTGGGACTGCATCCTGCTACCAACTCATCCAAGTGACAGGCCCTTGCCTCTGCCCGTCTAGGACAGCTACAAAGTTGGGAGTATTGGCATTGTCCCTGCAGGCTGAGTGGAGTGACTGGTGTTCTCAACCCTAGCATGGTAGTCACCTTTGCTCCACTCAACTGAAGTCAAATCTGTTGAAATGCACCACAAAGCTTTGAGTGGAGCTCTTCCTGGGGACAATATGTGCTTCAATGTCAAGAATGTGTCTGGCAAAGATATTTGTCAAGGCGATTTGTCTGGTGGGACAGCAAAAGTCATCCACCAGTGGAAGCAGCTGTCTTCATGGCTTGGGTGATTATCCTTGACCATCCAGGCCAAATCAAGGCTGGCTACACACTGGTACTGAATTGTCACACACCTCGCATTACTTGCAGGTCTTTTTCCATTTTAATTTATTTTTAAAAACCCAATACTATACTGTAAATATATTGAATTAAGAGAGATATAGCTATTTCTAGTTCTGAAAGGAAAATTTGTGAAAATGCCAATTCAGGCTTTTAGTTCAGCAACTAAAATGAAATGTGAAAGAGAAAGAAAAACATGAAATGTGGAAAACTTCATGGTGGTTCTAGGATGACTGTGCAAATCACTAACGATTGAGAGCTTGGTGCCAAAATCTCAGCCTCTGTACACTAGAGCCAAGTCAAATCTCAGAGACAGAATTTGGGGTGAAGTAGAAAAAAATAGCTTTATTGCTTTGCCAGGCAAAGGAAACACAAAGAGATCCTGCCCTGGAGATCTTTGTGTCCCAACTTGATGAGGACATGAAGGTCTTGATGAGGAGTTTTATAGCATGGTTTAAAGGTGGGGTTGCCTCAGGTGGTTTCAAGGCTGTTTTTCCCTTGATGAGAAACTTCTAATCTGCCCTTTTAAACTCGGGGAAGGTCATGGAGGCTAGAGTCTTACCTGCAAGAAACGGGGGACCCCCCCAAAAATTTCTGTGTCCAGGAATCCGTATGGCACCCCTCTTCACCCTCTGTTTCAAGCTAAAATGGAGGAAAGATGGGTTAGGGTCAGGGCACACTAGACCTTCAAGCTTTATAACCTCCCAAGATACTATCCCAGAGTCACTCTTGAAATAACATTTGAAGAAACTAGGTAACCCTCACACTCAAAGAAGTTAACTCAAAAGAGGAGGCAGCATTATCTTGGCCAAATCCTTTGAGAACTGTGGAATGTCTCAAACCAGGAAGGAGGGCCCGTGGATTTTTGACATGACCGTGCAGCTGGGCCAGCAACCTCCCAGTTGGCAGGGTGATCAGTGTGCTTGGATGAGGCAGAAAGGGTTAAACCAACCAGCACCATGGAACAAATGAAAGAATGCTGCTTAAGCCTCTCTGCAGTCAAAGTTGCCCATAAATTGCTTGGTCCTACAGAATAGTTTCTTTCTTTTCATTGTTTTAACCTAGGGGATGAAGAAAAATAAATCAATGTCAGATTAAAAAAAAAAAAAGTTTCTGGTAGCTCCACACAATATATTAAAAATGAAAATACTCTTTTGCTTGTAGGGAGGAGAGAAAGCCAATAATAAAACTTAGTGAGGCTTCCTTCTAATAGTACACATTGTTTAAAAGGAACTTTAGAGCTATTATTCCTCCTGTGATCTTCCCCCAAAGCTACAAAGTGTACAAAACTACCCATATTGCATTGCTTTCTAGCTGTCATGTTTTTAATAGTATCATACACACTGTTCCAAATTTTGAAAAGCCCATTCAGTGTTTTATACAAAAGCAAGCTACCAGAAGTGGGCACAGAGCACACTACTAAATATAGCAACACAATTACTGTCATGTAAATTATCTCCTCTAGATAGCATTAGAACAATGAGATAAAAGGTTTATCTTGACAAAGTTTGAATAAAGTAGAGGTGGAATGGATTCAGACTCTCCATAACTTCTCCATCTGCAGACAGTGGTGGGGGGAGGGAGGAAGAGCTCCTCTAATTTCAGTATCAGCACGTCCTTCCTGTTCATTTGCATTTGGGGAGTTTTTCCACAGTGTATTCATTTGCTAGTGAGATAATGTGTCTCTGCGTGATCAGATAAGAGAGGGATAGAATTACTAATGATGAAAGGCAGCACAAGGGCAAGAGAGCAGAGCAACCCTTCCTTTTTTCTCCTAATCTGGATGGATCTGAATTTCAGCCATCTCATTTTTTTTTTTTTCCCCTCATAATGCTGGTGGGGCCATTTTCCAAAGCTGGGTTAAGACACTGCAAATTGAGTCCTTTTTTTTTTTTTTAATTGCTATTCAAAGAAGGAATGTGATGTCATTGTGCTGACTGGCTATTCTATTCCACTGTTTGTATGTACTTGTCAGTTAATAAATTGAGGGCAGTTTAAATCAACTGTCACTCAATAAGCATCAGCTGTTTTCCAGGTACTATCGAAATAACAACACAGAGGTCTTGTCCTTTAAAAAAGAATTTTAAATAGAAAGCTTTAATTCATAGAAATGTTTAATGATGAGAGTAGTGGGATGTTACTAGTAGCAGAGTCATCAGACGAACAAAGATAGAAATGTAAGTTAAATGAAAGATGTAGAGCTGATGTCTTATTCGGTATTGTCTTTAAATGTAGGGTTTACCCAATGTGCTCAGTGGACAGTTCAGTATTCCCTAGGACAAGTCAAGGTTAGAAAGCCAGCAGTGGGCACTGGAGGTGGAAAACAGAACGGTGACTTTTGAGTTTGAGAGTCCCTGGCCTGAAAACCAGATTATTACCCTGGCCCTTGTTTTCCTTTATTGCACGCTTCAAAAAGTCTCTAGAAAAGGAAAATTGTGTCCTTTTAGGAAAAATGTGAGAAAGCAACAGCATGATGATCAGCACTTGAGTGATACAGGTAAAACAGAGACCAAGTTCAAACATTTTTACATAATGAAGAGACCTAGGACACTTTTTAGAAGTAGCTTGTAAGTATGAAGTACCCAGTTGGCTGACCCGACTTGGGGAGGCTTAGCTCCCTTTCATCTATTGCCTGCTGCCCTTTGGGGCAAGTACTTCCCTAGAAAATGAGGTCTCTAGCGTGAGTAAAAACACGCCAAATTTAAAGTTACTCTGCTCTAGGTCACCCAGAAACACCACAGCTCTGAGCTGGCTACTAATCCACTCTTGCTTCCCCGTACCAGCCTACAGAAGTTAAGCTTGTTTGTTACTGAAACTCACTGAGCTGACAATGTCACCCACCAAAAGCAAAAGGGCCTATGAAATAGCCACAGTCTCATAAAGAAAATAATGTTTCTTTAATGGAACATTGCTGTCCACAAAGGAAATGTAGCTCCTAAATGGGAGAATATTTTCTAAGACTATTTGTCTGGAAGGTGACAATGTTATAGCAATAATCCTAAAAATGAGAATGAAATTATGAAGGAATGTTTTGCAACTCTCTGCGCCCCCATGTTCTAAATGTATTCATTTCCCAAAACTGTCAGAACATATCCCAAATTAAGACTAATGCACAAACCAAAGCAACACTGTACCACTGTTTTTCAACCCCAGGTCCCCATCGCACTGATGGAATGAGTTAGAGCGATGGCAGAGAAGACAAAGGAGGGAAGGGAGGGAAAATTGGCACAGGTGGACGGGATGTGGACAGGAGGGGCAGAGATGGAAAATTACATATCAGAGTTAATTCCTAAATTTCTGGATGGAATGACAGTGTTTTTATTGAAATAGAAATTATGCAGGCTGACTATATTTGGAGGAGAAACACCATCATGGAGAAGAATCAGAAAAGAGAAACATCCTAAAAACGAGAAACAGGAACAACAGATAGAACCAGGACCCAGAGGAGACAATTAGGAACCAATTCAGCATAGGAGTGGAAGGATTAACTTTAGAAAGAAAAAAGAGAGATACTCTTCCTCTGAACTAGAAAACATTTTGCTCTAAGTTGGGAAACTCCTTCCTTTAAACTTGGAAACTAACATATACTGATGGCTTTGCCCGAACCTAGCATGAGGCTTCAGCACTTTCTCATGTGTTCAGAGGCTGTTGAAAAGAGCAGGCTAAAAACCTATAACAACCTTTATTCTCTCTCTCATGTCTACAGGACAAGGTTACTGGCTATGATTTTTTTTTTAAGTTGTGATCAGATTAAAAAAGATAGATACCTTTGAGGGTATATATTGAGGAAGATGATAGGGAAATGACTAAGGAAAAAAAGGAATGCCGGGTAGTATTGAGAGCTGGATGTGCATAGGTCAAGATCTTAAATTTTTTAGACAAACTAAATGCCATGTAACATAATCCAGTGAAGATATCAATTAGAATGGGAAAAAAATGTTTTCTTCATTTTTAAAATGGTTATATTCTTTAAAGCTAGGCTGAACAAGAACAGAGAAGAACAAAGTCACTAGCATATTTTTGCACCAGTGCTGGAAAGTATGGAGGGTTCTTAAATCCATGCCCTTCCCAGGTCAGTAGGTTAAACACAAGTCTGTGTTACATGATGCCCTGCAGTGTTCCCGAGGGTTTAATCCTACAAATTAGCAACACTGGGAGACAGAATTCTTGCCTAACTCCATGCACTCTTTTCACAGGTGTTTTATGAATCTCTGAAAGGTATAGTACATGTGAATAAAAGAAATCTAGTCAAATTTCCTGAAAATGTTCCATATTCTATCAAGAATAGCTATAGTAAACTCTCATAACTCCGAGTTGAACAAATTGGCTCATTGAATTTAACAAACATCTACTCCCCACCCCTGCCATGTGAAACAGTACTGGGTCCTGGGAGGGGTGGATACTTACGGGGGGAGGGGCACTGATGATTATAAGGTTTCCTCATGGGGGACTTCTGATACACCAAACACTGTTCTAAGCTCTCTGCATGCATCCATCTCAGTAAGTGCTTATAACAATCTTGCCATGTGGGTCTAATCCCTGCAGTAGAGAAGCAGAAACTAAGGTATGTTGGACTCTGTGTCAGCCTGAGGCTCAAGGTAGCAAAAGTCAAACCTTGAGGAAAGGCCATGTGTCTTTCCCTTGCTTCTCCCACTCTTACTTTCAAAGTGATAGCAGTGAAGTTGGACTCAGAAGTTAACAGGGAAATAAAGTGGACTTTTACATCAAGATTAGATATTGAGACAATAGACCAATTCTTTATTATCATATTAAATCCTATCAGATGAAATTATCTTGTCATAAAAATTATCTAGAAGTGTAACAAGCAGTCTTGAAAAAAATTATCTTTTGATGGTTGATTATATTGGTTGATGGGTAACTGCTGAAGTCAGTTGGAAGCAGCCATATACACAAGACAATCATTTTTTTCTTTTTTTTAACTTTAAATATGACAGAAGTGTGAGTGCTTCTGATGAGAACTTGGAAGTGTGTAAAAAAAAAAAAGTATGTTTGCAAGCATTCTAACAGGATCATTTGTATTTCGAGTCTCTTTTAATTTAAAAAAGAGGAAATTATGTCTACTGGAAATATCCAGAAACATTGTATACTTATGTCCTGTGATAGTTTTAGGAGATTTTCTATTATCAACATTTTAAAGAATCATTTCCATATTGGAATCATTCCTTCATTAAACCATCCATTGATCATTCCGTTTAATTTCTTTTAGGAGAAGGTATTTAACCCCACCAAAAACATGTCAGTTACCACTTGCACCTCAAGGATATATACAAATTTGTTATACCATCTTTAGAGAAAAGCTTGTAGATTTTTTAAGTGTTTATGATAAGTTTATTAACATTATTTAAATAATGACATAACCAGTGTTCATTTGCTACCACTACCTTGGAAACGTTTAAACATTATTATAACTTAGCTCCACATTCCAGTTTTATCTCCAAAATTAATGCTTTTAAGCTCAATTTATGCCTGTCAACAAGTAATGATCAGAGATGTAAGCTGGCTCATAATCCAGAGGTACTAGGTTACAATGTGTTACCATGGAAACTGTGTTTTATTGCATTTTCTCTTCTTGATTTAAGGCATTTGACAATCACAGCAACTGTTTGCCAGTCTTCTCACATCATAAAAAATTCCAAAACACAAACAACCAATATGGAAAAGAAAAGAAGTTGGCGGGGAGATGTCAGAGATCCTCTACTGTTCTTGGACCTCACTAGAAACAAAAAAGAAATGACAGCCTTATATTTAACATGGACCTTTTGTGAATAGTTTATCTCTCAGAAAGTCCAGGAGTGTTGGAAAATTCAATCAGTGGTTAGTCATAGAAGGGACCTGTCTGCCTGGGGTTCATTTTGTTTATTGCATCATATATCTTTTATGATCACTGGGACTTTAGACTGAAACAGCATTTTCTTTAACAAGAGCCCTGTTTCCATTAACGTTGTTTATTGTATCTGAAACATTACTCTTTGAGTCACAGTACATTTTCTATCGAGCAAAGGTCTGCAACCGAATCTTGCATGAATGTGTTTATTCAGAATCTAGAGTTTAAAAAAAAAGAAGACAGAAAAGAAAGAAAGATACTGGTCCAGTTCAGGTAACATTAATCACTTTGCAGTGTTCAGCTGAGGTCATTGCCACATTCCTAGCAGTATTAAGGCAAGTCAAGATTAATCACGAACGCTAAACCTTGGAAGGAGAGCACATGAAAGGGATCTCAAATTAGACATTTCTTGAAAAAGAAGCAACTGTGGCAAAATGGGCTAACTGCAGCTTGACTTTACAACGCGTTTGCTTTTGCTACATGGGGTCAATACTATCTCTGTGAATCAGTAGTCATCCTTCTTCCTATTTCTGGAAGTTTAAAGGTCAAATTTAATATCCTTCAGAGCATTCCAAATGAAGACTCATTCACTAAACAATTTTTTAGTACATGCTAACCAGCAGGTAGTTCCAACCAGCTCAGAACTGTCCATGCAAAGTCAGAGCAGACATGGTCCTCCCTTTTCTGCTCCCTCCAAGAACTACATGATCCACCCAGGGAGATGAGTACCAGATGTGCACAGTGTGAGCAGAGTTTTGTGGGAGTACAGAGGAAGGAATGATTCACTGTGGTGGGAAGTCAGAAAAGACTTTACTGACATTAACTCTATAAGGGGAGAAAGGTGAGCAAAGCAGTCCAGGCGGGAGACTTGGTGAGTGCTCCCAGACTAATTAGTCATTTAATGGGACTGGAGCAGAAGCCTTGTGTGGAATAGACGAAGGGAGCAGTGTAAGGTGACATCGTACAGTAAGTCAGAGCCAGACTGCAAAATCTCCGAATATGTGCTTCATTCTGAAAGCAATAAGAAGTCTTTGAAGAATTTTAAGTAGGAAAATATAAAGAATCAGATTAAGTTAGAAACTGAATACATTTTGGGGCGAGGACAGGTTGGATGGCAGGTTCATTAGTAAGAAATTAGAATCACTGTCTTCACAAAGGAGAATTCAGTCATCCATGAAAGTGATAACAGCTTATGTTTGGCCATAGAATGGAGAGAGACATATATTACGAAACTAGATGCGACGGGAATAGTCACCTGAGTTCCTGAAGGGAGCCGAGGATGGATGATGGAGAAAAAAGAATCCAAGATGGTGCCAAGGGATCCATCTGGGTTGGATATGCATATGGTAATGTCATTAGCCAAAGCATCCAAGGTCATGAAAACATTAAAATGGTGATTTTTATTAGGGTGCTGTACATACTACATAGCATTGATGAACGATATTGGGACTGGATATGCTGATTTGGGGACCATTAACTTACACCAGATTAAGTCATAAGGGAAGATGGGAATGTCTCAGGGGAGCAAGTAGGAAAAGAAGGCAAGACAGTCTAAGAAAGAGTTTCTGGGAGAGAAAGTACTTCTCAGTTCTGTAATAGTTCTCAGATTGAGAAAAAAAAATGAGAGGCTTGAGGAATTTTTATGTTTTTCTCTATCTAAATAAATAGTAAACTTGGCATACAGCATAATGTCTAAGAGAGAAAATTTAAAAACAAATATTTGGTTAAAAATATTTTACCCCTGGTTGCATATATGTGTGTGTATATGTACATATATATAATGCAATCTGTATTTAAGATGCTAGTGGGCTCATATTTAGAAAGAAATGTTTCCTATAAGAGCCTAATATTATTTTGAACCATTGCAACTTTAAATGTTTATAATATGAATATTTAAACATGTTCTTATATTGTATGTGACAGATTCACATACTTCCCACGTCACCATTGTACACTTTCATTAAAGAGTTATTTTTTAAAATGTTTTATATTCCCATAAAAAGAAATTAAATCATAAAAATACAAAATTAGTATTTATAGTTAACCACTACTCTCACAAAAAACCATTAGAGTTGGTGGCTGGCTTTCCCATGTTGAATAAGGAGAGAAGTTTCAGGTAAGAGCTTAGTTTTTGCTCATGGAGTTTCATATTTCAAGGACTAAATTTTTCTAACAACATGGATATAACAAATGTGAAATACAGACAAGTTGCCTTCTGGTAGAGGTGAGGGTTGAAACTATTCATCTGTGCTCAGCCTCACCTTTATTAATACTGAAAATTCAAGAATTGGTTATCATCCAGTATCAAGAAATCACTGGAAAAATTAGTACTATACGTAGAACTCAGAAACACCATTCAGGGATTTACTGAAATGTTTGGCATGAGGTAATCTTCCAGAAACCTACTGAGGGATAGAAAGTGTCATCCAAAGACTCAGACCTTGTGTGTCCAAGGCAAGGTTCACTGTACACCCAGCACACACATACACAGCTTCCCATTTCTCTGAATGCCTGCTGTGCTTTGCACATGCTAACCCCTCAATACACTTGCACTGAACACATGGTACCCTGGGCTTCTCAGAGAGGATCCAGGTTCCGTCAGACATGAGTGCCGATGCCTCCAGACTGTTCTTCAACAACCTATAGGACCAGACCAACTTTTAGGGCCGCAGAGAGTTAATCTCTGCCTCTTTTGCCTAATATGGTCCTCCTCCTCCTTCTTCCTCCTTTTCTTCTTGCCATGCCACGTGGCTTATGGGATTATAGTTCTCTGACCAGGGATTAAACCTGGGCCCCAAGCAGTGAGAACACAGAGTCCTAACCACTTTACACAAGGGAATTCCCAAGTCTCCTTTTCTTATCCCTATCAAAAATAACTAAATGCATGGTGATCTGTGATCATGATTCCAGAGCTCACCATTCTTCCTGCCCCTCTGTGTTACCATTCTAGCTACTGCAGAGGAATCCTACACAGCAGTCCAAGAGCAGAAGGGCTGGGACTACTCTTCAGCCTAAGTCTTACGTGATTATCTGGAGGTGTCTTTAAAAGGGTGGAAACAGACTTCTGAAAAAAGGTATTGCATTTCTAGAAACTGAAAAAAGTGGGTCAAAGACTTTTTCCAAATCTAGGGCAAACCTATTTTTTGGCTAAGGACTTTATAAGACATTGCTCAATTTAATAAGCAAACTGCCTTGCCACATATCTGGTTCCTCTGAGAGAACTGTTCTCCCTAAGTTTGGATTGTTGCTAAGTGTGTGATCATACCTTTTTCACTCACATATAGTTTAACCTTGCCAATAGTTCTCTTGGGACACTTTGGGAGAATTAGTGTACATACTGGCAAGTGAATAGATGGTGCAGTTAGCAGACCTGAATTGGAACCCCAGCTCCAACACTACTTCCTGTGAGGTGTTGAACAATTCTCTGAACCTCTCTCTAGCAATCATTAATTTATCGCTGTGTAACAAAGCAGTCCAAAATTTAGTAGGCTAGAAGTAATAGCACCTTTTTTTTTTTTTTGCTTATTATTGGATGAGTCAGAAATTTGGACCAGGTTCCACGAGAGAGTTCTTTTTGGTCTCTCTTGGGGGTCACCCATTCAGTTAAGTCAGACATGGGGCTGCCTAGTCTCAGATGGTCTCATCTACACATTCTTCTGGGGCACCTCCTTTCTCAGCCCCATTGTCATTCTAGCAGGCTAGCTTACACTTATCCACGCAGTGGACTCAGGGTTGTAACCACCACCCAGAGAAAGCAAGCTTATGTACAAGCACTTGCAAACCTCTGCTCGTGTTTGTCATGTTCCATTTGCCAAAGAAAGTCTCATGGCCAAGCCCAAATTCAAAGAGTAGAGAAATGAACCTTACCTCTTGTTGGGAAGAAAGGCAAAGTCATGAGTCTGTGAATGGGAGAAATTTATTTTGCAGAAAAGCATGAGTATGTGAATGGGAGAAATTATTATGGCCACCTTGCAAACAAACCCCATTTTCTTCACTGTGAAATGGAAATAATAATATATGGAATATAACAGTATTGTGAAAACTAAGTTTATTTCCTCCTCTTTGTTAGATCATTAGGGTATAGAAATGGAAAATTATGGGATAAAGTAAATTCAGATCCCATTATGGAGGGTTCTAAATGGCTGATTGAGGCCTTGGTTGATATTTATTTCATATAACAATGGAGTGTTTCTGATACATCATGCAAAAATTGAATGACAAGTCTGAATTTCTTTAGAGAATGATTACTATTTAATATTATCTGCTTCATTTGTTCATTTTCTTGTTTTATGATCTGATTATGCATTCCATCTGACTCCATGGACTTTAGCACACCAGACTTCCCTATCCTTCACTATCTCCCAGAGTTTGCTCAAACTCATTTCCATTGAGTCGGTGATAAGTTCCAACCATCTCATCCTCTGTTGCCCTCTGCTCTTACTGCCCTCAGTCTTTCATAGCATCAGGGTCTTTTCCCAGTTGGCTCTTCACATCAGGTGGCCAAAGTATTGGAGCTTTAGCTTCGGCATCAGCCCTTCCAATGAATATTCAAGGGTGATTTCCTTTGGGATTGACTGGTTTAATCTCCTTGCTGTCCAAGGGACTCTCAAGAGTCTTCTCCAGAACCACAGTTTGAAAGCCTAAATTCTTCAGCACTTAGCCTTCTTTATGGTCCAAATCTCACATTTATACATAAATACTGGAAAAACCTTCTTGGCCGGAAAAAAGCTTCTTAGTAGAAAAGCTATGACAAACCTAGACTGTGTTGAAGAACAGAGACATTACTCTGCCAATAAAGGTCCGTATAGCCAAGGCTATGGTCTTCCCAGTGGCCATGTATGGATGTGAGCCTTGGACAGTAAAGAAGGCGGACAGTAAAGAAGGCGGAATGTCAAAGAATTGACGCATTTGAACTGTAATGCTGGAGAAGACTCCTGAGAGTTTGTTGGACCACAAAGACATCAAAGTAGTCAATCTTGAGGGAAATCAACCCTGAATACTTACTTGTTGGAAGGACTGATACTGAAGCTGAAACTCCAATGTTTTGGTCATCTGATACAAATAACTGATTCACTGGAAAAGTCCCTAATGCTGGGAAAGATTGAGGGCAGAAGGAGAAGAGGGCATCAGAGGATGAGATGGTTGGATAGCATCACCCATGCAATGGACAAGAACTTGGGCAAACTTTGGGAGATGGTGAGAGACAGGGAAATCTGCCATGCTGCAGTTCATGGGGTCACAAAGAGTCAGACATAACTGGGCAACTGAACCACAACAAGTGGAAAAAACCATAGCTTGACTGTATGGACCTTTGTTGGCAAAGTGATGTCTCTGCTTTTTAATATGCTGTCTAGATTTGTCATAACTTTCCGTCCAAGGAGCAAGTGTCTTAATTTCATGACTGCAGTCACTGTCCACAATGATTTTGGAGCCCAAGAAAATAAAATCTGTTTCCATTTTTTCCCTATCTATTTGCCGTAAAGTGATAGGACCAGATGCCCTGATCTTAGTATTTTGACTGTTAAATTTTAAGCTGGCTTTTGACTCTCCTCTTTCACCTTCATCAAGAAGTTCTTTAGTTCCTTTTCACTTTCTGCCATTAGGGTGGTTATCGTCTTCATATCTGAGATTGTTGATATTTCTCCCAGCATGAACAGTATAATGTACTCTGCTTATAAGTTAAACAAGCAGGGTGACAAAATATAGCCTTTTGTTGTTGTTCATTCGCGAAGTCATGTCCGACCATTTGTGACCCCATGGACTGCAGCTTGCCAGGCTTTCCTGTCCCTCATGATCTCCTGGAGTTTGCCCAAGTTCATGTCCATTGATTTGGTGATACCATCCAACCATCTCATCCTCTGATGTCCCCTTCTCCTTCTGCCTTCACTTTTCTCCAGCATCAGGGTCTTTCCAATGAGTTGCCTCTTTGCATCAGGTGGCCAAAGTGTTGGAGCTTCAGCATCAGTCCTTCCAATGAGCGTTCAGGGTTGATTTCTTTTAAGATTGACTTGTTTGATCTTCTTGCTGTCCAAGGGATTCTTAGAAGTCTTCTCCAGCATCACAGTTCGAAAGCATCAACTCTTTGGCATTCTGCCTTCTTTATGGTCCAGCTCTCACATCCCTACATGACTACTGGAAAAAGCATAAGCCTTGACGATATGGACCTTTATCAGCAAAGGGACATCTTTGCTTTTTAGCCTTGATGTACTCCTTTCCTAATTTTGAACCAGTTCCATCTCTAGTTCTAACTGTTGCTTCTTGACCTGCATACAGGTTTCTCAGGAGGCAGGTAAGGTGGTCTGGTATTTCCATCTTATTAAGAACTTTCCACAGTTCATTGTGACCCACACAATCAAAGACTTTGGCATAGTCAATGAAGCAGAAGTAGATGTTTTTCTGGAACTCTCTTGCTTTTTCAATGATCCAACAGATGTTGGCAATTTGACCTCTAGTTCCTCTGCCTTTTCTAAATCCAGCTTGTATATCTGGAAGTTCTTGGTTCACGTTCTGCTGAATCCAGGCTTGAAGGATTTTGAGCATTACCTTGCTAGCATGTGAAATGAGCACAATTGCATGGTAGTTTGAACATTCTTTGGCATTGCCCTTCTTTGGGATTGGAATGAAAACTGACCTTTTCCAGTCCTGTGGCCATTGCTCAGTTTTCCAAATTTGCTGGCATATTGAGTGCAGCACTTTCACAGCATCATCTTTTAGAATTTGAAATAGCTCCACTGGAATTCCATCACCTCCACTAGCTTTGTTCATAGAAATGCTTCCTAAGGCCCACTTGACTTCGCACTCCAGGATATCTGGGTCTAGGTGAGTGATCTCACAATCATGGTTACTCAAATCATTAAGATCTTTTTTGTACAGTTCTTCTGTGTATTCCTGCCACCTCTTCTTAATCTGTTCTGCTTCTGTTAAGTCCTTGCCATTTCTGTCCTTTATTGTGCCCATCTTTACATGAAATGTTTCCTTGGTATCTCTAATTTTCTTGAAGAGATCTTTAGTCTTTCCCATTCTGTTATTTTCCTCTATTTCTTTGCATTGTTCTCTTAAGAAGGCTTTCTTATCTCTCTTTGCTATTCTCTGGAACTCTGCATTCAATTGGGTATATCTTTCCCTTTCTCCTTTTCCTTTCACTTCTTTTTTTTCCCTCAGTTATTTGTGAGGCCTCCTCAGACAACCATTTTGCCTTCTTGCATTTGTTTTTCTTTAGGATGGTTTTGATCACTACCTCTTGTACAATGTTATGAACTTGCATCCATAGTTCTTCAGGCGCTCTATCAGATCTAATCCCTTGAATCTATTTGTCACATCCATTGTATAATCATAAGGGATTTGATTTAGGTCATACCTGAATGGCCTAGTGGTTTTCCCCACTTTCTTTAGTTTAAGCCTGAATTTTGCTATAAGAAGCTGATGATCTGAGCCACAGTCAGTTCTAGGTCTTGTTTTTGCTGACTGTATGGTGCTTCTCCATCTTTGGCTGCAAAGAATATAATCAATCTGATTTTGGTATCGACTATCTGGTGATGTCCATGAGTAGGGTCAGCTCTTGCTTACAACCACCAATTTGCTGTGTTTATGAAATTATCTGTCCTGTATATTTCATATAAATGGAGTCATATATTATGTGACCTTTTGTGTCTAACTTCTTCCACTTAGCATGTTTTCAAGGCTCATTCACACTGTAACATATATCAATCTTTTGTTCTTTATTGTAGCTGAGTAATACTCCTGTGTGTGAGTGTGTGTCTGTGTATCTGTTTGCCCATTCATCTGCTGAAGGGTATTTGGGTTTGTTCTGCCTTTTGGCTATTGCGAATAGTGCTGCAATGAACGTTTGTGCACATTTGTTTTCAATAGGTCTCAAATCCCATTTTGGAATTTGGAATGTAGGCAGTAATTTCTAGAACATAAGTCTCATTTAGTTCTTGCCTGTTTGTGATTTTCTCCATATTTCTTATGCCCCAGGATTTCTAAGAGTCATTGAGAGTAGCTTAATGATCATACCTACTTAATTATCATATAATTCTTAATTGAGTTGTTTATTCTATGGATTAATACAACAGGTTCCAAATTTAATAGGGCTTGAGACAGAACAGGGAATAGGCTGGAAGAGATTAAGGAGAAGAGGGGTAGGTGTAGTAAAAATGATGACTTTTTAAAAACATGCACATTATAAGATAATCAATTTACTCACCCAGTGATACACTTTATGTTTCCCTCAGAAATATTAGTAGCTACCAATGCTGTCTGAATTAGGTACTTGGAACCCCGTGGTAGTATGTTCAGTGCCATCTCCAGTGTTAAAAAGTTTTAATTTGCAATTAGATATATATTAAGCCATTAAAATATCATTGCATTTTAATGATTTGAATCTATGAAAATATGTAAATTAGTAATGGCTTATTAAACTTTACAGTTTCGGGTTATCATACAAAAAAGGTCTGTATGTATAAAATGTTAGAGAGAAAAATGTCTTTTGTGTATTTTATTACGTCATCTTTAGCAGGGATGACAAGAGTAGAAATGCTCGTGCAATTCATAATTTAAAAGAATAAATGTATTCATATTATGAATAGAAACTATTTCCATGAAAGCCAAGTTCACACAATTGTTTGGGTCTGAGCGTGTTATCTTGATCCTTGGCACTCTATTTTGTGCTTTGGAAGGCTCTGCTCAATTCAAAACATAAATTTGGAAAAGACATCCTCACTGGAACCCTCTGAGAGCCTGTAGTGAGGGTGGTTACTTAAATATTATTTCCATAGCTACGCTGGCTTCTAGCCACAGCTGAAATGCATATCAACAAGCATAGTGTGAAAATGGGCAGGGAGGGGATAAAAAGAGGAGACAGAGGACACTAATTTTCCTTCTTCGGAGTAGGAGGTATAATGTCTTTATAAAGTAATAATTAAAAGAAAAACAATTACTGAAGCCTTATCTGGACCATGCAGCTGTACTTCCTCCTTTTGCATTAGCAGTGTTTCTAAGGTTATGACAAACCATGAAAATTGCATCTTTAGAGGAGTTTTATTCCTTTTCCTATGATTTGATTGAAACAGACAGCTACATTCTGTGTATATATAATTAGGCAGTAAAATAGGCTTTGAAGGCAGGTTTCCATTTAGTATGTGAGTCACACGCACAACAGCCTTTCATTCACCAGCCAAAGACTGATCTTTTTAATGCTTCAGCTCGCTCAACATGTTTTCTGAATGCTACATCTTGCACTGAGGGGGAAGAAAAGGGAGAGAAAAAAACCCAGCCTTTCACCCATATTTCTTTCTTTTTTTCATCTTCTTTCCGAAGGGAAACAATCTGAAAAGCCAATCTAGGAAGTCTTTGGCGATTTAACCTTACGACAAACTGATTTTTATCGTCCTTCTTCCAGATTGTCGTCGGGCACCAATGAATGCTGCGCCAGCTCCTGGCGTGTCTAATCCCTCTCATAAAAGGCCATTGTGGCAGTAAAACTGAGACCAATGGCTTTTTCATTCTCCACCTCTCAGCTCTCCAAAGTAATGGCACTGGGTCTCCTCCTTGTGTTTTTCTTTTCAGATGCATACTTTCTCCCTTTAACAAGGTTTTTTTTTTTTAAGGAGAGGGAATGAATGATGAGGGGGGGAGGAGGAATCCAATCCCATTTTCTTAGTCCCTTCTGTGTAAGTGGGAGAAGTGAATCTTTTTTTCCTGAACTTGAATTAGGAAGAGCATTTGAGATACAGCCTATTTTTATGAAAGTGATTTTCCTCTGAGATTTTGAGCACAATGAGAACAACGCTGGGTGTGTTTTTTCTCATAATAGAAATCAGGCTATCAGCTGTGCATCCTCTTGCCTTATCTGATTGAAAAGCAGTCCTCTGTTAATCTCCATCCTTTCATCTCACTGTGTGCCATTTGCTATCTCCTGTGCTGTTCTGGCAAACCCAAAGATGGAGAGAAATAATATCAAGCTACTTGGCTGATTTAGGCAAGTGATAGTTTGTGTTTGTAGAATGCCTTTCATCTGAGGACCTCAAAGGGCTTGACGAACATTATCACATTGACGGGGCCCAGCTCCAACATAAAGGGCAGGGAACAGCCATAGTCATGTAAATCTAAGTTTCTAGAGTGATTAGTACCCTGGTAACCAAGAGAGATAAACTAGGTCCTCATTTTTGATGTGATATTCGATGTCCATGCAGGAATTTCAATTTTCAATTCAGGCCTCACCACAAGATAAACCACTCAGTATTCAATTTACCTCCTGGGATGTCCCCCTGGGGAGTCTACTCCCCAAGATGAAGGGCTTTACATGACAGGCAGGTGTATATATTTCTTCAATTGGCCTAATCTAATAAAGCTGGACATGATTTATATGTGCAAAATGTTGCCATGTTAAATAATTCAGAATGAAACTGCCTTTTCTAGTTGTGCTACAAATAGATGTCAGTCTGCATTTGATGGTGCCTATATGCCACAGGGACTCTGGACCGGCTGAAAGGGAATACATTCCTTCTGCTGGTTCTGAGAGAAAACACTGGGGACAGTGCCCCTGACTGAGCTGATGTGATTTGGGCCCAAACCAAATGAAATCTTTCAAAGTGGACTCTTTTTTGCTGGTTCTGTTTTTGTGATTAGAAGGAGCAGCTTCCTTTGAAGATGGTGGTACCCATCAGGATTTCCATGTGAATCTGATACAGAGACTTTTTAAAAAAATTTATTCTACTGACGTATAGTTGATTTACAATGTTGTGCTGTTTTCCATTATGGTTTATCACAGGATATTATGCTATATGGTAGGACCTTATTGTTTATCCATCCTGTATATAATAGTTTGCATCTGCTAATTCCAAACTCCCAGTCCATCCCTCCTCGTTGGCAAACACAAGTTGATACAGAGGCTTCTTACTGTAAGAGATGTATGCGTATATGGTCCAGGCCCAGGTTGAACAATCAGCATCTCTTCTTAATAGTCCCTTCTTTTTGCTGACTTTCTCCTTCCTCTTCACAATTCTCCCTTCTTTCTACTTCACAGTCTCTCTCCCTTTCACCACCTGATTCCCCTAAAGTGTGGATTTTTTGAAAAACTTTTTCATGAAAACTATCTTGAGCCACAGTTTTATTGCAGCTTATCTCAAAGTCATAAACTTTGCATTCATCATTTCCGTGTTATCCATTGAGACATGTGGATCTATCTGATTAGAGCTCTACATTTCCCTAGCTTTAGGCTTCTGAACTTCCGAAGGTTTGCGTTTACACGATAAAGTATTAAGAGAACAAGCATTGTTTCCCAGTTGGAGCCTTTTTGCTTATGACAGTGAAATGGCTACATTATGAAAATGATCTGGCCAGTGTTGAGAGTTTCTTGATAACTTCGGAATGCCAGCTTGTATTATCAACTTAGCCTGACTTTATCAGTGGTTACCATCAAACAAAGGAAAGTGATGTCCCGTGCCTTTATTTGTAAAGTAGGGAGACCACGGCACTTAGTTATTTCATCAGGTCTTACTGATGATTTCGTCAAATCATCAAATTCCTGCTGATTGGCGTCTCGGCTCTGTGCCCTGAAAGAGGCTGCAGCAAATGGTCAGGATGAAGTGGAAGATGCCCAGGGAGCCCTCCTCCTGTGCATCCTTCGGTCACACAGAACCAGGACATGATTTTTCTGGGGCTGGCCCTATTTTTAGATGGACAGTGCTTAGTTAATATTCCCTTAAAGGCATTTTTGGTGCTTATTTTAAACCCAATTCAGAGGAGTATTCTACATTTAGGAAAGGAGATCATCACTGATTCTTTAAGGAAGGATTGGGGGCAGTAAAAGAATTAAATTTCCTTCTGCCTCAATCATGATTCCTCATGTCATGCCCTGGTATTTCCTTTGTAGCATTTCTTAATATCTGAAATTATCATTTTTTGTACCTGTTTACTTATTATTTCCCAATTTCACTAGAATATAAGCTCCATTGACAGCAGGGACTTTGGTATTTATGACACATACACTTGGTGCCTTTAAGAGAGCTTGGCACACAGTGAATGTTCAAGTAATATTTGTTGAATGAATGAACGTTGGTAATATGGTGATTAGAAATAGTTCCTTGTAAAATCAATATTTGATAAATTTCTGACTCTATAGTTCTATAAATATTTAACTAGTATAGAAATAACCTGATTATTTTGATTTTTGTTTGGTGTAAACATCAATCTGCTAGAATTCATTGCAAGCTAATGTCAACTTTCTACATCTATTGATCCTTTATCATATCTACACTAAAATGAAAAATCACATGCACATGGGTGACACAGAATTGGTACAAGATGCTAATGGGAAGTTATAATTTTGAAACAAAGCTTGGATATAGGTTTTAGGTAGTTTTTTGTACTCAAATTCATGGATAGTTTGTGAATTTGTACACTGCAACCCTACCAACCAGTCTATGGATCAAGGACAGGTGTTGATAAATCCAGTCTTCTTACTCTTCCTGCCTCCTTTGGAAGTCATGGAACATAGCAGTTAAGCATGTAGACTTTAGACTTGTGCAGGCCAAGCTCCACCTCTCCCTCTATACCTTTCTTTTCTCTTCCCCAAAATGGGAGAATAGTTTCCATCTGAATTTTATGTGGGTGAGTGAGATTTTAAAGAAAATTATATAAAACTCCTAAGGCTTCCCCGGTGGCTCAGAGGTTAAAGCATCTGCCTGCAATGCAGGAGACCCGGGTTTGATCCCTGGGTCGGGAAGATCCCCTGGAGAAGGAAATGGCACCCCACTCCAGTACTCTTGCCTGGAAAATCCCATGGAGGGAGGAGCCTGGTGGGCTACAGTCCATGTGGTCGCAAAGAGTCGGACACGACTGAGCGACTTCACACACACCCTAGCACCATGCCTGACACATAGCACTCTTATAAAACTTAGCTATAAGCACTAAGAACTAGAAGTATTATTATTCTCTTCTTACTATTGTTTCCAAGTCCAGTCTGGTTAGCCAGCCTTAACTTCTGAAGTATATTCCTTATGTCTACCTTGTCTCCAACTCAAGGTCTCCATTAGCCTTTACAATTTGTTTGACCTACAATTCTGCTCTTTCGTTGGAATGGATCATTCAACAAATCTGGCTTTATTCATGACTGTTGGTGAGTTTCATTTAGTCTCCTAACCTAGCAACACCAGCATTATACATTTTACTCATCTCTAGAATCCCAGATTCATAATTCAGCCACCACCGTGAGCCAGTCTCTCACTTTGGACTTAAAAAATAGTGTCAAAGATGGCTCCGAGTATAATCTTGCTACCACTTCAAACTGTGGTCTTGTGCAAAACATATGGAGGCTGAGTTTTCCTGTTTTCAGCCACAAAATGAAAGCAAATCAGGGTAGAATATTCCATATGACTTTTTACAGGTAAAATCATTTGGTTCTAATTATGTAATACTTTCTTTACTTCCATACCTGTTAAAGTTAGATTTTTAAAGAATTCCTACTATAGTGAAACATTTAGCCTCACTATTATTTTATCAAATATTGAACTAACTGATCTAGAATGCACATTTCTAGTATGTCTTTATTTCAATATCTGCTCCCACCCCCAACAGCTATCAGTTTCTAACATACTCTTAGGTTCATATGTATAAAACTGATTTGACTCTTTTGTCATTTCGTAATGGAGATGTAATTTCAGTATATAATATTAGTAAATTTATTCTTCCTGTTTGTATGATCCAAAGCAACCAAGATGGAGTATCATCGAACTACAGGCTTATTTGATAGTTTCAATAATCAGTATCTAAAATGAAAATACATTGCATTTACAGGTGACTTTATGTTTTCAAAATACATTCATACACACTCACTCCCCTGACCCTCACAAACTAATGAGGTAAGTAGAGCAAGCCTTACTGTCCCAGTTTATAACAAGAAAAACTAGGGCACAGCAGAAATTTTAAGTGGCTTGCCCTAGGCACCACAGTTGATTAGTGACATCTAGGACAAGAACTCAGGATTCTAACTCTGAATTCAAGGTTCTTTCCATGGTGTCTGCCCCTGTTTGCAGCCAGCTTGCTCACACCCCCAAGTGAAAATCACCAGATCCTCTCTGTTGCTGTAAGAGAACCCTCCTATTCTAACCACATTGTTTCACTTGTGCAGAGTTAGTCAAGCAATTATTACATAAAAGTGAAAAAACATATACACACATATACATACAGACATGTGAAAAGCTGATATAAGTATTTCCAGCTTTCAGCTCTAGATGTGATATGTTGCTGGAGATAATAAATATCTTGGCTATGCGTGGCTTTATTGGCCCATTATCTCCTCTGGTATGGATCTTAGTGTGGATGTCATCCATTAAACAGCTAAAAATAATAGATATAATATTCTTGTGAAGAATGGGTAGCATTGCTGCTTATGAGAAGCAGAGAAAAATGCTTGCCACTTGAACTGTGAAGTGCATCTGTTTACAACTCTGAATGAACTGTTAGGTTAGCTGTTTACTCTTGCTGACTCCCACTCACCTTCACAGTTTTATTACCATAACTCCAAGGACATGGGTACTAATTTCTTTCAACTTCAGAAAGCCTCTATGTTTTAAAATTTTGCCCCTTCTTCACTCTTTCTTCACTTAAGTCTTTCTCTAGTGAATCCACATATTATAGTTGTCCTTCCATTTCTTTTGATTTGTAAATTGTGTAAAATCAGATTTCATTTGTATATTGCACAATTGACTACATGTCTAGTCACAGCTTAAACCTTTTAAAAGAAACATAAAAGGAGTAGAAAGGACCACGTGTCCACCTGAAGTCTCAAAACACAAGGTATATTTAAGAAGGAACTGGAGAAAAAATGTATGACAACCTATGGAGAACTAAATAATGTAGTACACAATGGAAAAAAAATAATGAAATCACAGAAGTAAAAAATTATTTGGACTAGAAACGATGGTGGATTTAGACTTACTTTTTAACCTTGGAAGAATTGTGTGACTTGGATTACAGAAACCAGTGAAAAGAGTAGTGGATCACAGGTATAGTCATACCATGTTGCTTTTAGGAAGATAGCATGGAATCACAAAAAAAGGAGGGGAGGAGTATTTTGAACTCATATAGATTTGGGTCAAGCTTGGTGTCTTTCTAGCTACAATAAAAGGAGTTATTATCTGTCTTTTCCTTTTTTAAAAAATATTTTGGCTGCAGCATGTGGCATGTGGGATCTTAGTTTCCCGACCAGGGATTGAATGCATATCCCCTGCTTGGAAGCTCAGAGTCTTAGCCACTGGACCACAAGGGAGGTCCTTAGGAATTACTATCTGAATGCCTATTTTATATCAAGTAGTATGTTATGCTCATTATATTTAATCCTGAAAATAACTTTGCCTGATGTGAGAATTGGACTGTGAAGAATTCGGCTGAGCGCCGAAGAATTGATGCTTTTGAACTGTGGTGTTGGAGAAGACTCTTGAGAGTCCCTTGGACTGCAAGGAGAGCCAACCAGTCCGTTCTGAAGGAGATCAACCCTGGGATTTCTTTGGAAGGAATGATGCTGAAGCTGAAACTCCAGTACTTTGGCCACCTCATGCGAAGAGTTGACTCATTGGAAAAGACTCTGATGCTGGGAGGGATTGGGGGCAGGAGGAGAAAGGGACGACAGAGGATGAGATGGCTGGATGGCATCACAGACTCGATGGACGTGAGTCTGAGTGAACTCCGGGAGCTGGTGATGGACAGGGAGGCCTGGTGTGCTGCGATTCATGGGGTCGCAAAGAGTCAGACACGACTGAGCGACTGAACTGAACTGAGTTAGGATGCCTGGCACATAGTAAGAGAACAAATAGATGTGTATTAAATCACTTAATATTAGAATATGGTCCTTGTTTTATTGATAAGGAAACCGAAGCTCAAAATTATATTACTTGCACAAGATCACACAGCTAACAAAGTTATTTTTCTGGGTTGGTTATGTGTTAAATGAAATACTCTGGTTAAATACTCTGGCATTTAGGACAATGCCTGGCACACAGAGAGCCCTTAAATAAATGTTAGGATAAAACAAAAGTAAACTGATATGGGATGAATAAGGAACAGTAAGGAGAGGAGTATCACAACTATTTTTGAATTTTCAGCAGTCTAAGGCAATGTGTTCAGAGTTGACAGGACTTCAAATGGCCCATGTAAAGCAAATATTTGATGAGCTGCTTGCTTTCATGCTCAGCCATGGCACTGTTACTTAGTTTCTTCTGTCTCATAATTTAAAAATCCTAAGCATAAAAGAGACAGCTAAATGACTTTTTCTGGAGTAGCCTCCATTTTCCATATTTAATAGTGGCTTAAGAATATTTTCTATAGGGATATAAAATGTTACTTGATATTCCTAACTTGTATAATAACTTTTTGAGGTGTTGATATCAAACCATAAGCTTTTTGATAACAACCTAAATATCCATTTAGTCTGCTCGAGCTTCTATAGCAAAATACCATAGTCTGGGAAGCTTTTAAACAAGAGAAATTTATATTTCATACTTCTGGAGACTAGTAGTCCAAGATCAAGTGGTCACCAGTGGTGAGAGTCCACTTCCTCAATGAAAGACCTCCTTGATGATGGCCATCTTCTTAATGTAATCTCACACAGTTGAAGGAGAAAGTTGGCTCTTTGGGGTCTCTTTTATAAGGGCACCAATCCCATTCATGAGGGCTTCCTCCTCCTGACCTAAGCACCTCCCAAAGAGTCCATCTCCAAATACCACCAACTAACCATCAGGATTTTAACACGTAAATTTGGGTTGGAGAGGACATAAATATCCAGTCCATGCAATTCATCATTTGGAGAACTGACAAAATAAATGGTAGTATTTCCATCCTAAAGATACTATGCAGCCAAAAAAAGAATGAGACCACTTATATGTATGGACCAGAAAAATTGTTTATCATTCATTCTTTAAAAAAAAAAAACTTTTTATTTAGTATTGAGGTATAGCCAACCGACAGTGTCGTGATAGTTTCAGGTGAACAGTGAAGGGACTCAGCCACATGTACATGTATCCATTCTCATCCAAACTCCTCTCCTGTCCAGGGTGCCACATAACATTGAGCAGAGTTTCATGTGCTATGCAGTCAGTCCTTGTTTGTTAGTCATTGTAAATAAATATAGCAGTGTGTACTTGTCCATCCCAAACTCTCTAACCCTCCCCCCCACCACATTTTCCCAGCTAGCAACCATAAGTTGCAACCATAACCCTTCTCTAAGTATATGAGTCTCTTTCTGTTTTGTAAGTAAGTTCATTTTGTATCTTTGTTTCTTTTAGATTCCACACATAAGGGATGTCATACAGTATTTCTCCTTCTCTGTCTAGAGAAATATCATTAAGACATCCCTGATATGTGGAATCCATCATTTATTCTTAAATGAAAACATAATTGCAGGAAAACTGTAATAGTGTAATTCCAGATTTAGTAAGAAAAAAACTGTACTTATCAGTAAAAAAGCTTCTGCCTTTTTACTTTATATACATTTGTAATTTATTCTTTGCTTTTTTTTTTTTTAAGGTTTTTAAGATGTGCGTGATTGCTTTTATTTCTTCAGTTGAAAACTCAACAGAGATTATATCAAGATAATGGCCTAAACATACTATGTAACTCCCCTTACATCTTAAACTTCACTGAAATGATAGAAAATCAGGCCAGGCAGCTATCACCTCATTCACTCAGGCACATTCTTAGCACCCTAAGGAGTCATGTAAGGAGTCTGACTACCAGGTAGGAATGGTCCTATATACCGATTGACAGTTACAGCTGAACTCAGCCCTTCACCCAAGGTGCCAGAAATGTGAGGAAGCTGTCTTGGACCCTCTAGAACAGCCCATGCTCCATCCAAGTATCACCAAGGGGCCTCTTCGTCACCATACAGAACAGAAAGATTCATCATCAAGGCCTGGCCTTATTACTAACCCTCAAAATCATGAAGTATATAAAATTGGTTTTTATTTTAAGCCACTAAGTTTGGGGGTTGCTTGCTACATAGCTGTAAATAATTAGAACAGTGGCTGAAATTATCTACAGATTCTCATGTCGCTTTAGTTCTGGCCCGGTGTTTGGTCTACCACAATTTAGCACTGTGATTTTCTTTTTCCTTTCAAACTTACTATAGATTCTCTTCCTAAATCCAGTCATAGCTTTCTAGATATTAGATACAGTTATTGGTCTGTAGTAAGTGGATGTGAAAATAAACTCTCTTTTGATAAAGGAATGGTTATAAAGATTTTTTAGATATTTGTGGCTCGCAGTATATCTTTATATCACTCTGTATCTATCAAGGAGAGAAATCAATAATAATTTGAGCAAGGAAAGTTTAATATAAATAATTATTAAGTATAACAGGGGACTGTAGTAATGAGGGATTGGCTAGCGAGAAATTCAGAGAACTTTAAAAAATGTAAAAATAAAAGATAAATAATATCAGAAATAATACTATAGAGTATAACCACTATCCCTAGTGCTGAGATAAAACACCTGAGGAAGAGTTCTCTGCTCCATCACACCTAGAACTGAAATCCAGACATTTGAAGACAACATGGCCTTGGCTCCTTGGATGAAGTCTTTGGGGCGCCATGCCAGCAAAACTCGCAGGAAATCTGTGCCCTAGAGTATTGGAGAAAGCTGGACACAGCGAGGTAACTCACAAGAGGCATTTAGCAACGGTAGCAGCCCCTGGGCTGCCGAGGGAGCTTGCAGGTAACCATGTTCCGCAGAAGCAGCAGTCACGCTGCAGGGGTCTGGTAAGTGAATATGCCTGAACCGGGATGCAAAACCCTTCCCTTCTGCGATGTCTCTCTAGCACCTTCTGCTAACAAAGTTTAACATTGTGCCCGCTGTCTAGGAAAACTGTTTAAAAGGCTCAGATCTATTTTTACCAAGTGGACAAAATGGATGAATTCAGAGCTGAATGGCTCTAAAAAGATAACTGTGATAATTATTATGAAGTATATTGATACATCAAGATTTTACTTCATCATGTCTTGAACTTATTATCAAATTCTAGAAAGGATTATCTAGATGTTTTTAAAATGTGCATATTTTAAATGGTGATGAAATATCACCATCTAAAATTAGATGAAATATCAGTTCATTTTTCAATCACAGCTTTTATGTGAATACCATTTTGTAGCATACCAAAGCATTAAATGTTGTTTCCAAAATTATTATTAAAAACTCCATTAGTGATGGTATATAGGGAGAGGTTTCTTTCTAGGCTAATGGGGATATTCTAAAATTAGATGTGACGGATGGTTGCAATTTTATAAATATACTAAAGTTCATTGACTTCTACACTTAAAATGGGTGGATTTTATAGTATATAAATTATATATCCATAAAATTGTTTTTTAAAAGTCAGGCACTAATTATATGCTAAAGTTTTCAAATGGAAAAATAGATAATGTATATTTAAAGGTCTGAGAAGTGCTAGTAACCTGTTTTTCCACTTCTAATTCATTTAATAGTTTTAAGATTTATCAGATATCACATGCATATCTGGTGCCTACATGGTTGCCTTTTTATAATATTTTTTCAGAGCTCCACTATTTCATGATTTCCAAAAATCTTTTCTGATTCCATTTTGAATTATTTTTTCCATTAGAACATCTTTGAATGTTTTAGGAAATATTTTTGGAATTTTTGCATAATCATTTTTAGTATACAGTTTGATTCTGTTGGCAGTAAAATAATATTTATCATCCTAAGGACTTTCCCCTTTCTTAGTATTTATTCTATTGATGCAAATAAATTTTCTGAGATGTCTGCTGAGGTTGCAGATTTGAAACCGTCTTGTCTTGGAAGTTGTGTTTATATTCTGGTGTTACCTGTGGTTTTTACAACCTTGCTACTAGAACTGGACATGCTAGTACTGGTACTAACTAACCTATGCCTCGGCTAAGGGATGCAGGGAGTTCATTAATTAGTTTCTTGTTTCTAGAGTGCAAAGGTTAATGGCTCTGTAGAATTAGGTTCCTCCCTAAGTGACCAACCAATTTTTTGTAAAAAAATGAATATAAAAGATAGGTCCTTTTCAAGAATGAACCAATAAAGTTCTTTTTTGTATCAAGTCTAGCACAATGTTTGGAATATAGTTGGTGTTTGATAAATGATATTTAAATAAATGAGTAAAATAATGATGCAAAATAAACCAGTGAGATTTTAATGAGGTCAGCTACATTTTATATTGAGGCAAGTACTTCAAATGTGCATTAATGACAAACCTTCACTTTGGGTTCACAACTAGCTGTAAGTACAGAAGCCTTTTCCCGTAGACACATGTGACCCAAAGGTCTATAAAGTTGGAATGTAAAGAAGGTCTTAAAGTTCCTTCTTATTTTTATCATCTAAACACTGTTAAGAAAGTGAGACACTAACTTGGAATAATATACTCATTAAATTTTTTATACTTTGAAAAGATTAATCTGTTAAATATCCCAAATTTCTTTTCCCTTAACTCATAGGTGTCCCAGGAAATTACTGGATATGCTGAGTTATTAAGAGTTCTAGGTGTCTAAATAAAACACTCTAATTTGGGGATCTCTATTCATATGAGCTATTTCACTTCTATTGCCTGCTACGACTGCTCTGGGTTCCACGGAGGTCCTTATGCTCCTGCTGCACGAGGGGCACTTTGCTCATTCAAACAGCTCCCCCCGAGTCTCTACCACTCGCTCCACTTTGGGTTTTCTGTGCTAGAAATTCTTGTTCATGATGGAATGGTCTTGCTGCAGATGCAGCTGAGCGGTCTCCTCGCCTGTCCCTCCTTTTTCAGCTCAGATCTGTGTTCACCAATTAACCTCTAAAACTTTTAACTCCTTTCTGTACCACTTCCTTTCTCTCAAAATGGATGTTGAAGGCTGTTTCATATTAACAACAATAAAAGTCTCCTCCCAGACTCTCTTCAAACTACTTTTCTCTATTCTCTTTCAACAGCAAGCTTCCAAAAAGTAGGCTTCATTTGATCTCTTGATTTGCTGCCCTCTATTTCAGTCCTGAACCAACTGGTTTTGCTACTATTTTACTTATATTGCTCTTTCTGCAGTCACTATTCTTTCTCCCAAGTAAAAGCCAATGGAGGCTTTTTCAGTCTTATATTTACTTGATTTTCCTGATGTATTTTGAATTGTTGATCACTGTGTCCTTCTCAGAGGTATCTCTTCCCTGATGGTTTTTTACTTTTATTTTTAATTCTCTCTGCTCACTCATTCATGACTCAAGCAGTTATATTTCCTGCCCTAAATTTAAATGTTGATGTTCCCCAGGGGGACTATATTTGACCCTATGTTCTATTTGTTGACATTAACTTTTGATTCGATTAACATATTTTCACTCATAAAGACCTATTTTTCAACAGGTTTTCATTCATAAAGACCTCTCTTTGTTCTGGTTAGTTTATTTAATTTGTCTGTAGAATATGCTTGTAGGAATTATACTTTCTAGGTTGAGAGTTTCTAAGTTCAGAGTTGGTTTATTACATGTTTGTTGTTATCATTCGTCCACTGAGTATACTTGTTGGCTTGAATATTATCTCAATACACCTTGAGCTGCTTATTAACCATTATGATCTCCTGCATTTGGGGGGAATCCTTTCTACTCTTCTCACTTTTAGAAGTTTGATATAGGTTCATTAATTTAACCAACAATTTTTTGAACATTGTGATTTCTAAGAACTCTGCCAGAATGATATAATTCATTTATTACCTTCTGAACCTGACTACCTTCTCTTTATAAATATACATATATTTGTAAAGGTCTGGCATGACCTTCCTTCCAGCTCTATCCTAGTGGGACAACAATTTTACCTGCTTCTTTCCTAGAGTCTATACTGATTCTTTAGTTATACACACACATACACACACACACACACACACACACACACACCTTGTATGGTGACTTTTACAGAGTAAGTGCTATACAGGTGTTTGTTAAGTAAAATGAAAGGTTGACAGAACATGAGTTATACACACACACACACACACAAACACATTGTATGGTGACTTTTACAGAGTAAGTGCTATACAGGTGTTTGGTAAGTAAAATAAAATGTTGACAGAACATGAGTTTGGATCTGAGATGACTATTATTGTTATAATTAAGGATAATTGAGTCCATCATTTATTAATAGATTCAGAAATACTTTCTTCTTTTGGCACTAGACTTTTAGTAATGTGGAACCACAGATAGAAGCGTTGCTTTCTTTTTATATTCTATTCCTTTTTCTAATTACATATCATTTCTCTCACAGTGATAGTTAAATTTCATTATATTTAATGATTTATCCATTTTCTGCTATAACAGTTTTATCAGTGACTCCTTGTGTTATAATCTCGTTTCACAAAATTATATCGTATTTGTTAAGAATAGTAGCTGTTACCATGATTTCATCTTCTTCAATGCTCTTTTTAATCTCAATGTCATAGTTTTCTTTGTGCAAAGATTAAACATTTTTCTCTTCATTTAGTCTAATTCTGTTCAATGTTTCTTATATAGTGGCTTTCACTGTATGTTATTATTTTGTTTAAAGAATTTAATTCTGTGTCTGAACTGTTGATTTCATTTCTTCAACTCTGTTTCTTTGAATAAGACAGAAAACATGCACTGAAGAAATCTAAACGCCAAATAATATTTTTCTTTCTCCCAGTGTATAGTATACCTGTAATAAAGTATTGAATCTTCATTTCTTAATTTCTATTGCGTATATTTCAATGTGGGATTGATTTTTTTCCCTTCTTGATTGAAATATAGTTTATATAGAAAGTCATTAAGTGCTCACATAACACATGTTGAAAATATATATAAAACATTACAGATTTTTAGTGTATATAGCCCAGTACATGAGTTTGTCCTAAAACAAACAAAAACTCGAGTAAACAAATGGTAGGAAGCAAGTATAATCTGTTGCTGCTTGTTTGTATACACAGCATTGTCATTTGAGACAATTTTACCCTATTTATGTTAATGCCAAAAATGTTCCATAGCCAAGTAATAAATTGTGTTTCTGATAGCTCTTCCTCCTTGCAGATGTAGTAGCTTTTTTCTTTCACTTTTAATATAAAAATTTCCAAATATATATATGTGTATTACATTAAGAATAATATTATGATCCCAATGTTTACATCACCAGTCTCAAAAATGGCCAGTCTTATGTCATTTTTAACCTCACTCTGCTACCCATTGTAATTTTTCTTTTTAATGTTTAGAACATTTCAGTTGTGTAATAACAAGAAACTGATTTTCTTTTTTTTAATCCTAAGTTTTAGGTGCCATGACTTCTGCTTGGCACAGTCTTGGAAAAATGACACAGTGACTTTTCTTTGAAAAGCAGTTGAATCCATTATTCTTTCAGGAAGAGAAGTTGCCAGTCACCTGCTAAGGTTTCTATTATAATCAACAAAATGGGTGGAACTGTTGTCTGGAACTATGTTTTGGTGGCAGTCAAGTGCAGTGGTTAAGCACTCAGATCCAGGCTAGGCTTCCTCATTAAATCTTGTTTCCTCCAAGATTTAGCTTCAGTATTTGAAAAAGTTCCTTATCTTTTCTCCGTCTCAGTTTCCTCATCTGATGATTATGTCTCATGAGACTGCTATGCAGATTAGATGAATCAATACATATGAAGATTTTAAGAAGAATTTCTGGAACATGGTAGGTCACATGTATATTTCCCATTATTATTATTCAATCACGAATTACAAACCTGTTTTAAATTTGAAAAAGTTATGCATCCTTAAGACATTGTGGGTTTGGAGGGATAATGAGGCAAAATTTTAAACCTTTAAAAAATTATAGATAAGATGCCTTAATAATGAAGAAAAATACATTGATACATTGTCGTTTTGCTCCTAAAAATTCTTTTTAAATAGTTGTTTATGTATTTGATTTGATGTATTTATTTTTGTCTGTGCTGGGTCTTCACTGCTGCTCAGGCTTTTCTCGAGTTCCAGGAAGCAAGGGCTACTCTCTAGCTGTGGTGCAGGCCTCTCATTGCCGAGCATGGACTCCAAGCATGTGGGCTTCCTAGTTGCCACACATGGACTCAGTAGTTATGGAACAGGGGCTTAGCTGCTCCACGGCATGTGAGATCTTCCCAGATCAGGGATTGAACTCATGTCTCCTCCACTGGCAGGCAGATTCTCTACCAATGAGCCACCAGGGAAGCCCCCTAAAAATGGTTTGATATGATTACTTTTCAGTATTAATTTAAAAGGGTTTTAATTTCATGTTTTAAATTTTAAAAACCTTAGAGAAAAAACAATTTAGTTGGGATAGATAATGTTTAAGATAAAAAAAAAATTAAGGCATACATTAGAATGATTCGTTCTTTTAACTTGTGTGGGAATTCCTCTAAAATCCAAGGAAACACTATGAGAACCCAAGTAAACAGAAAACATTAAAATATGGTTAGAAGCAATGTCCCTGGCTATTAAATTCTATTCTTAGCAGATCCCCAGTATGGTCATTATGTTTTAAAAGTGTAAAAAAAAAAACAACAACACAAAGTTCTTCCTTGGATAATTTTAAGAATCTTGAAAAAAGACAGAAGGAAAGAAAGGCGATTAAATTATTTTTGGAAGAACAAGGTCCACAGAGCAGGCTGGCATGCAGTGCACATTGAGCTGAAGAAACCTTAACATACTGGCCCAGGAATCAGCCAATCAGCAGGCTGAGAACCATATTTCCATAATGATGATTGGCTGGTGGACTGGAGGCTCAGCTGAGCTGAGGATGGGACAGAAATGCTCTGCTGAGAAAATAGCAAAACAACTTTCTGGCTTTCTGTTGTTTATTGCATATTCTCCAAATGATTGTAGTGATTCATCCTTTAGGAAAGCTTGTTTTGAAAACAAAAGAGGCACAGTTGTTCACAACAAAAGTGATACTCGGCAGCCAAGGAGCTGAGTATAATCATACTCTTATTTTTCTTTAAAATAAACCTAAAGCTCCTGATTTTTTTCTAACCAAGTATTAAGACTTCCTAGGTGATTCATGTGGGTTCAATTTAAATTATAAGTTAGACAGGGGCTATAATTTCTGATAGGCAATCATCCTTGCTTTATTAATCTGTCAGCTTTGTAAAATATGCACAAATACAATGTAGTTTGTAAAGCGTGGAAAAATCCTTAAGTTCTAGCACCAAAAGGATTGAAACACTCTCACAATTAAGGGGATTCTGCTACTCTTCAAAAAGAAGCTATATTAGGAAATCTTTTTCTTGTAGTCATATATATATGAAAGCAAGAGATATTATACCTTTATCAATGTATTTGGTGTTACTTTCACAAATGTTTACACATATGTAAAAATCCAGTCATTAAATCATAAAGATTTTTGAAAACAACCAAAGCAGGGGTGGAGTTGGGGGTCAGAGAAAGGGAAGCTAGGAGGAAAGATGGAGTAGGGCATGGCTGTATCCTGCTGCTTTGGGCCCTCTCCTACTTGGTGGGTTTGTATTTTGTTGTAGTTGTTTTAGATTCAAATAGAGCAGTGACATTTCACCTCCATGTTTTTAAACTTGATTTTACAATCATTTTTTCCACAAACCGTCTTTCTGGAAATGAGAATAATTCTATAATGCAGATTAAGCAGAAACATTTTGCAGTCTCTCCCAGTGACCATTCCTTGGCTAGCTAACAGACCAGCCATTCAGAAGCAATTTTCTTCAGGCTGAAATTATGTGCTGACCGTAGCAGATCACTTCCCATAATAACCCTTCCCCCACCCAACGCTAAATACAATCTGTCTCCTACTCACAGTAATAACGTGCAAATGACTGTAATTTTGCAGACAAGAAACAGCCCAAAGTGAAACGTGTCTAAACAGAGGTCGATTTGAAAAATCAGAGTTATTACCTAAATCTGTAAAATACATATTGTAATAAAACCAGCAACAGCAATCTCCAATAAGTAGTTTAAAAAATGTAGCTTGTGTTTTGATCTTCTTTATGCACCCGGTCTCCACTGGCATAAAAGAAAAATCCTTTTCCAGAAATGGTTTCATTACATGAGATGTAAATTGCCTTCCTTTGCTAACCGATCTGTAGACCTTACTTGGGCACCCGTTCAGATATAGTAGCGCACACCACACCAGAAAGGCCAGCCAAACAGAGGTAAGATTTCAGATACTTAACACTGACCTACATCGCAGTTCTCTGAATGTGAACAGTATACAAATGTTTTCCTTTAGAAGAATGTGCTGCTTTGCAATATTTTGCTCGGTTCCCCAGGACTCTATGGCATTAAAGGGACAAGATTTGCTGCTTAATTCTTTTCAGGTTGAGAACTGGGAGAAGGAATGGGGAAATACCTGCCCATATAGAGAGAAATTCCTCCTTTAACTTGACATTTCTTTACTGTTAAAATTCACTGTAGTTGTGAATCAGAGCATGGAAATTTTCCTTTATATCATTTCAGTTTGTTTAAACAGAACCATATTATAAAGATTTTGGAAGGTACACATTATTCTCCTTACCTTGGAAGTAGAGTCCCTTTGTTTTATTCTAAAGAGTTTAAATTGAAGGTGAACAAATAGGACATAGAAATGACCTGAAAAGTTAACACAGCTGTGTTATACAGTGTGTGTAAATGTCTATATTCACCAAATGTCTATCAATACGTCCATGAGTCTCTCATGAGGAGTATCCCATGGCAGTGTGAAAACCATCCGTGTCTTTCTACCTTCCATACTCCCATCCCCCATAGGGAAGGATGGGAAATATTTCTATGCCAGACCCTCTCTCTCCACTAGACATTTGCTGCATGGCACTTTCTCTTGGTCCAGTGGTGTTTCAGGATATTACAAAAACATTAAATGTTTGATCAAGAACAGTGCTCATCTCTTTTGGGGGACAGTTGTCTAGAGCTGATTATTGTCGAAAATACAGAAACTTGAATTAGATTTAGGAAGCATGTGTGAAAAGACAGAGTTTTCTCTAAAAAATCTTTCCTAGGCCCCTGATAACTCAGTTGCTACAGAATCCACCTGCAGTGCAGAGGACCCCAGTTCAATTCCTGGGTTGGGAAGATCCACTGGAGAAGGGATAGGCTACCCCCTCCAGTATTCTGGACTGGAGAATTCCATGGATTGCATAGGCCATGGGGTGGCAGAGAGTCGGATAGACTGAGTGACTTTCATTTTCCCTTTCAGGTAGGAAATTAGGATGTCACCCATAGGTATAGTGAAGAATGCCTAGCGTTTGTGTGGGTGTCTCAATGAATCACATACTCCCTAGAAACCAGGTCAACTCCCCACAGCCTTGAGGCAGGTCTGTTCACATATAAGCCCAGACAGATAAGACTCTATCCCCATAATCTTCCTGGGCAGCCAGAGAGTTTCTCATTATGTCTAAAATAAGTTTCTTTTTTCATAATACAAGTCCATTTCCAGGTAGTGTTTTTTTTTTTTTTTTCTTTTAAATAGCTTTGCTGTCTATCTTCCTCCTTGGTCTTGAGTACCTTTGTAGTGTCAAGGTTAGCATAGATTGAGAAAAGTTAGACTCATATTTAGATTCCTTTCTAAATAAATAAAAATCCAAGGAATTATTTCTGATCCTTAGTGATATAGCATAAATCTGAGGAAATAGGCACCAAAGAAAGATCACTGTGTTTTCTTGTGTTCCTGCCTGAAGCCGCTGGCCTCCTCAGCATTGAGCTCTCTTTTCTTAAAAAGGAGGAAAAGTCTTTTATCAGGATCTTCTGATCACCTAGTAATGGAAGCAGTAACTTTGCAGGGGCAGAGTTGGTGACGGGGGTTGCTGGAGATGGGATAGCACTCTTTAACTTCTCCTTTTACACTACCCTTCTGCTCTTCCCATGTCATCATTTCTTCTGGACTCCTTTCCAGACAGCTACTTCCCTCTACCAGGCAGGCACTAAACTGTAAAATTTCAAAGTGTACATGTTATACAACAGTGTACTGGTATTATTAAGTGTATGGCTATCAGTATACAAACTGGTGTGTTCCCTGTTATCTTGATAAGAGATGAAGATAAAATTTTATTTTCCAAAATATGGTAGAACTTCCCAATTTGTGAGAGGAGTAGCTCTTATTTTCTAAGCAGTAGTTAATTATCTTAGTTTCATTCATCAATTAGCTGATAGCCCTCTGATGTCTCTTGATTGGCCCCTTTGTCAAACAAAACAAAACAAACACACACAAAGCCAGCAGAACAACTCTGGTTGATTCAAGCCTCTTGGCAGAACTTGGAGGGCAGGAGGAGGGGGTGGGGTGTGAATGGAGTGTGGAAATGTTGGAATGGAAGGAAAATGCTTGAGTTTATCAAAAATGGTTTGGGTTAAATATGTGATTGAATTTGGCATAAGCCATTATCTTTAACCAAGTGGGGTTTATTAGAGAAGATTTAAGAATTAGGGTTAGGTATTGTTTGAAGTTAGGGTTAGATCAGATCATCTGAGTATTAGGAAGCATAAACTTTGGTTTTAGGTACACTAAATCTACACTGTGATTTGCTTTTACCAACCAAGTGTGATGGAGGAGGGCTTCTACCCTTTTTGAACTTCATCAGGTCTTATTTCTGTGACTTTTTGAGTCTTTTTGTTTTAAAAGCTAATTATTGATTTTTTCCAAGCTGATACAATATACAGGGTAGCCATGGACTTTTAAAGGCTGAAAAGTAGATGACCCTTCAGGGACACAGGAAATGCCCGAGTGATCTGGTCCTTTGGGGAACCACTCTTCTAAAAGAAGAAAAGTTCAAAATCAGTATGTATGCTCTATTAGCAATGGGACACACACAAATTGTAAACCTGTCCATTCAAAAATATACAACAAATATCAAAGTTAAAATAGGGGATAAGTGGGTATCAGATTATCTCATTTGCCCTATTTGTCAATGTATAGCTTTGCTTTGAAAGTAAATCTTTTCAGGCAGATCTAAGGACTATTCTAGGACTTCCCCGGTGGCTCAGACAGTAAAGCACCTGTCTAGAATGCGGGAGACCAGGGTTTGATCCCTGGGTCGGGAAGATCCCCTGGGGAAGGAAATGGCAATCCACTCCAGTTACTATTGCCTGGAAATATCCCATGGGCAGAGGAGCTTGATAGGCTACAGTGCATGGGGTCGCAAAGAGTCGGACATGACTGAGCGACTTCACTTTCACTTTCAAGGACTATTATAGATTCATTCCTCTGGTTTATGTACCTCAGCAAGGGATGGAAACTGCTGTTTATTACTATTTGCAGCTTTGAATAAAGTTCATCTTGGGTAGTGAAACAACTAATTGGCAATAAAAAAAATGAACTAAAGATATTGAAAGTTCAAACACAAGTCATAGACATTACCTAAAACATGTGACATATTTTTATTGATCCACAAGGTCATCACTGAATATTTACATCATAAGCAATCTTCTGCTAGCTCTAATTCACATTATATGTCCAGTTTGACGCAGTTAAGACACATTCTTAAATTGTAACTGTCATGCAGAAATTACAAACCTAGGAGTGCTGGATCTTTAAAACTTAGGATCAAAAAAAAAAAAAAAAAACTTAGGATCATGACGCTTTCAATTAAATTTGAAAAGTCACTCTTGACTTTAAAATTTCCATATTACAGCTCCTAAAAGTGATAGAAAATAACAATGAAAAATTAAAACTAAAAGTGCTTTAAAAGCTTAATATATATAAATTCATTTGCTTAAGTATATTCAGTGTTATAGTACAATACTGAACTTGTTATTTCATATTTACCTCTTTTGTCCTGTGACCTCAGAGTTCCATTAACTTGGTTGTTGGCATTTGTCCAACAATACATTCTAAAATATTTTCGTATTCTCAGTGAATCGCTTCGTGTTGCCTTCTGAGGACTTTGACACCGGCTCTCCCCAAGAGGGGGGTAAATATTTGGAGTAAGGGGAACTCTGACAATCCCTCGGCTTAAAAATGGCACAGGGACTGTTTAAAGGGGTTAATCTTCCTAGTATATTTATCTCCCACAAATCGATTTTTTTTTTTTAAATGAGGCTGGCCCGAGGTGTTAATATGGTTGGCTGGGACCTTATTTATTTTTAATTTTTTTGGAGCTGCCTAGGACCAGGTGGGAAAGCTTTGTTACTATTCCAGGGAAGAACCATTCACGTAGTGGTGGTTAAATGGTTGCTAGTGTTCACACTTCATTGCTTGTGAACCAGAAGCCTGGGAACAAAAGGGTTACTTGTTTCCCCACCACTGTGTCTTCACCCCCAGATCGATTTTTCTTATTTAATCAGCGAGTAAAATGAGAGACACAGGGAAAGAAAAAAAAAATTGGAAGAAGGGCAAAGTGGTGGGGGAGGGTTGAAAGCCAGAAGCTGCAATACAGAAAATCAGTCTTGGGAGCTCGCGCTGCCGAGTCCTCGCAACACGGAAGGAAAGCCAGCAAAACGCTCGCAGTCATTTCCACACAGCCAGCCTCCCTTTTCTCCTCGCTAGGCGCTAGTGGCTCATTTGGCTTCCCTGTGCCACCGAGCGATCACATACATTATGTCCCCCAAGATAACACGATCAAACTTGTATTTACCGACACCCTCTCCTCGCAGCCTGTTTGATATTTAATAAATAAGTGTTTTATGTGAATGATGTAGTAATTGAAACGGGCGTGCCATTTTTTTTTTCTTCATCTTACTGCAGGAGGTTCCTCAACCCCAATCTGGTTGGAAAATAAAACGCTTTGTCTTCACAACCACCCCCCACCGCACCCCCACCCGTTCTCTGTGTGTTTTATACGTGTGTATATCTCAACCCCCTACAGTAGCCAAGAGAAAGCAGCTAACCAATGAGAGAGCCTAGTTTCATAAAAGCTGCTCTCTGATTGGCCCGATGAGAAAGGGCAATGGGAACAAAGAAAAGTCCCTTTCAGGTATAGAGGCTGAGAGCTCCTTTTGCTCCACTCCCCCTGTGTGTGTTGTGTTTCAGTCCTGATTTCAGTGTTGCAGAACAAGCTTGTGTGTGTGCACCAGGGGGATTTTTCTTTTCCTTTTTTTTTCTTTTAATTTTTGCTTTTATAAAAAAAAATACACAGGACAGTCTGTGACATTTGATGGTCCATCTTCTTTAATAATAAATTTGTTGAAGAGATTATAATTTCCAAAATAAAGCGGCTGCAACCAAACACATTCAATGCAGTTAGAAGGAAAAGGTCAACTCGATCCAATACAGACCGTAAGTACGGTTGCGTGGTGTGTCTATAGCACTTAGCGGGGACTTCATGCAGGGGAATGTTCGAGTTTTATGCATTGAAATGAGGAACTAGTTACAGGGTTTGGCTTTTGCATTGAGAACAACAACCCAAGAAGGGTGAATTTTTATTCAGTGGAGGGTGAAGCATTTGTAACTTCTTCACACAAATTAAGCTTGACTGGGCACTCGGGGTAACTTAAGAGTAAATTACCTTTGGGGCTCTCACCCAAAGAGAATAAAGTGACACAGTTACAAATCCTGATCTGCAGTGTCCATTCTCTAGCGCACCTCACCTCTCCCTCTCCTGTCCTAGCTGGGCAGGACCCTCTTCAAAACCGAGCCAGGAGAATGGGAGCAAGGGCAGAACAAGCCGATTTCTGTCTCTTGTCACATCCAGTGCCCAATAATTGAATATTAAACAAGGGAATAGTCACCCACTACATGTAATGGTTATAATTACCATTTTCCACCTCCTTAAAAAAGCAAGCTGCGAAAACACTATTAAGGGGGAAAAAAATGCCCCACCCAACCCAAACAAACCCACAAATAGTAACAATGGTGTGTTTATTACAGGACCTGGCTTGGAGCTAGTAAAATGTTTTTCTTTGTTTAAGACATGAGGGTGGGTTCCCTAAAATCCAAGTAGCGTGGAGGTGCCCTACCCCCTCGACTAGTCTTCTCCATCCCTGGCCACTTGGCAAAGCCGACAAATTGGAGATAAGTTGAGGAAAGGTTTATAAGGTGTTTCTTTAAAACATCTGCTTTGCTCTAGTGCTCATTACATTTCACTCCTTCCGAACTTCCGAGAGCCTAGATCTGCGAGAAATGTTTCACATTCATAACTTGTAGCTGCTCCCACTGCAAGGGCGGGGGTGGGGGGGGGAGGCGGCGGGGCGGGGTGGGGGGAAGAGTGTGTGCAGGGGGAGGGGAGAGACCTTCAGGTTTTTTTTAAAGACCAGATCAGTATTTTCTTGATACGCTTGTCACCATTTTTGTTCTCACGACAACCAATTGAGCCCTTGATCCTCACGTGATGTGAAAGGCTTGCACTGTAACAAAATCGCTCCTTTTAGATGGTTGGTTGTTGCTAACTCGCCCATCCCCCTCTCCCAGCCCCGACATTTCCAGCAAAGCGACTCTCCACTTCCAATCCATCAACAATTCATTACTGCTTTTAGCTTCCAAACGCCAGCTAATTAAAAATACTAAGCCAAGCTCCGGGGCCATCTGACTAAACACAGGAGGTGGTGGGTGAGGGAGGAGGAGGAGAGAAAAATAAAAAGGAGACGCACCGTTTGCTGCGACTATAAATGGGAAAAACTGTCCTGAAAAAGGTCGCCTTAAAAAAAAAATTTTTTTTTTACTCTAATTATCGAATTACCACATGACTGATTGGCTTGAGCGACAGCGGATTTTTTTTCCCCCCTCGGGGACTATACTAGGAACTCGGTTCCTTTTTCTTAAAACAACATAAAACAGGAAAACATCACATCCTTTCAGGTTTCGAAGACTGAACCAATTTTAAACGCCGTTATTTTCCCCACCCCGCCGCCCGCCGCCCCGAGCGAGTGCTGTTCTAACTGGTTTATCAGCTCACTGAATCATCTGCTCCCCTCCCCCTCCACACCTTTCTTTTTCTCCTCTTGTTCAGCTTCTCATCCCACCCTTTCCTCCTCCTCTTCCTCCTTCCCCTCGGTCCCTCTCTCTCCTCCCCCTCCCCCCCTCCTTTCCTCTTAAGTTAGTTCAAGAAATCAAATCTGTCAGGACGGGCGGAAAAATGCCACTTCCCGACTAACAGGCGGAATCCAGCCCAGATTTTCAGTCCTTTCTTATTCTTTCTTCCCTTTCACTAATTTATCCCGATGTTAGCACATTCTGTCTTGTTACTAGCGGACGCCTGTAGGTTTGCTACATGGGATCATTACTTACTGATCACGGTGACTCTGAAGTCTGGAACTGAAGGCGGAATGAGAAGTTGGGAAAACTTTTTTCTCTAAGCGCTCTCTTTTTTAAAACTATTATTCTCGATGCTTGTTAAGAGGAAAAAAACCCCTTTGGTGCTTCTGTTGTGAATGTGAAACATTATCTTCCAGCTGTACAGTGACACATTTTTTTTTTAAGGAGAAAAGGACTGATCCGTTTGCCAAAAGGGGGGGGTGGGGAGGTGGAATAATGTTATCGAGTGATTATTCTGGCTGAGATGTGTTATTTGGTTCGTTCCTTCTTGATCATTTGGTGTTTAAGTAAAATGAGGCACAGGCTTGTTTGCCGAGTGGAGTGGGAAAGGCATTTTGATTTGCTGGCCTAATTAAAAAATGATAAAGGATTAAAGGTAAGCAATGTCTGTGTGTGTGTGTATGTATATTTATTTTTTTTTCCTTGACAATCAACTGTTAAAAAGGGGCTGATCCCTTTAAAAACCGTTTTAACTGATCTTTGTCAAACACACACTCATTTGCGGTCATTGAGGCCACCTTGGCGCAGATCACTTAAAGTGTATGTCTTAATCAGTTTCCCGTACAGTCAGTAGCACCATATTTAACAGATTGAGCCAGTCTGTGACCTAGGAATATGGTAGAATTGTTTAGATGTAATTTTTTTTCCTCAAAAGGCAGATATTTAGCCTTTTATTTAGCACTGTCTTTTTTAAAATAGAGAAATGATCTTAAAGACGTGTATGTATAAAATTGTATAAACTGTTGGGGAAGAGAGGATAGGAGATGGGGGCATGTGTATGGGGTGTGGGGGGGTATTGGTTGTTTTTTTCTGTTCCTTACTGGGAACAAAAAACAGATTGCCCAGACAATTTGTAAAAAGAAGTAATAAAATTAGAAATGAGGAAAATTTAGCAACATCATTCTGAAACTAGCCTCAGAGAACTTCCAGGGTCTGGTCTTTTAAATTGCAAGATCTAGGACATGTTTAAGGGTGTTTAAAACGTGTTCCTTCCTCTTGTCTGAGTGTTCAGCCTGTGTTTCTGGGATTGTTATCATGTGTATGTGCTAGGGAAAAAAAAGCTAAACTCTTTTTTTTTTTTTCCTTAAACCTTTCTGGACTTCACTCAGATCCTTAAGATATTTTAATGCCTTTTAAAAGTGATTATCTTTGTGTCATTGATAAAGGGCTTTTCTTTTTTAGCTACTGTAACATGCTTACTGTCATGGGTATGTTTTTTGGGTTTGGTTATTTTTCTTTAAACCTGATATTGGACTGTGGAGACAATACATGAGCCACCTTCCTCACCATCCTTCCCTGTACCCCTTACTGACTCCCCAATATTAATCGTTTTTTATTCTGGTAACACCCAGACAAGAAATATTCGACTTTTCCCCCTTCACAGGAAAAGGTGGACCTGGACTGAAGGGTGTAAAATCCCTGGACCCATTCCTGGGGCAGGAAAAAGAAGAGGAAGATTAGAAGACTTTTTTTTTTTTTTTTTTTTTAAGAGAAAGCCCAGCGGAGCTAAACGAATGTCCCCTCATCTCCAAAGGAAAGTTCATCGGATTTTTATTCTAGAGATCTCATCTTCAGGATGTCAGTGAACATTTCTACGGCAGGAAAAGGTGTGGATCCAAATACGGTTGATACTTATGACAGTGGCGATGATTGGGAAATCGGGGTTGGAAATTTAATAATTGATTTGGACGCTGATTTGGAGAAGGACAGACAGAAATTTGAAATGAATAATTCCACCAACACTACTAGCAGCAGCAACTCTAAGGATTGTGGAGGTCTGGCCTCCAGTGGGGCCGGCGCTCCCGCAGCCTTAGCTGATGGCCTAAAATTTGCTTCTGTTCAGCCCTCTGCTCCCCAGGGGAATTCACACAAAGAGACCAGCAAATCAAAAGTGAAAAGGAGTAAAACTTCTAAGGATGCTAATAAATCTCTGCCTTCTGCTGCCTTGTATGGGATTCCCGAGATCAGCGGCACTGGCAAGAGGCAGGAAGTCCAAGGGCGCCCTGGAGAGGCAACTGGCATGAATTCAGCGCTGGGTCAAAGTGTGAGCGGCGGCGGCGGCGGCGGCGGCAACCCGAACAGCAATAGTACCAGCACTGGCACCTCCGCTGCTACCGCGGGGGCAGCCTCCTGCGGGAAAAGCAAAGAGGAGAAGCCAGGTAAAAGCCAGAGCAGCCGAGGAGCCAAGCGGGATAAGGATGCAGGGAAATCCAGGAAGGACAAGCACGACCTGCTTCAGGGCCACCAGAATGGCAGTGGCAGCCAGGCCCCTTCCGGGGGGCACCTCTATGGCTTTGGGGCCAAGAGCAATGGAGGTGGCGCGAGCCCCTTCCACTGCGGGGGCACTGGGAGTGGCAGCGTCACGGCTGCCGGGGAAGTTAGCAAAAGTGCCCCGGATTCAGGGCTCATGGGAAACTCTATGTTGGTAAAGAAGGAAGAGGAGGAGGAGGAGAGCCACAGGCGAATCAAGAAACTGAAAACTGAGAAGGTAGGATAAAGTCGCCTTCTTAGATCTCCTACTTTTCTCTTTGTGTGCATTTGTGTGGGAGTCGGGGGTGGGGGGGTGTGCCTCTATGTGCCTTGCACTTCGTGCTTTCTGGTTCGTTGTGAGATTTCTCTTCTGTGCATCTTTTCTGTGAACGTTTGGTCTGGGATAGCTTACTTGGGTGCAGTGTTTAGCTCTTGCTTCTGCTGCTACTGCTGCTTCTGGTGCTAGTGTTTGGGTCCTCAGGTGGTGGGAGGGTCTGAGTGCTCTAAGTACGTTTTGCCTTACCCAAAGACTTGGCCAGTCAGCCAGTTGCAATGTGCTTTTAATAGAAAACCTGCTCCTGGACCCATGTACCTCTTGTTCTGGTTTCTCCCCTAAGGAGAAGTGTCTTCTATTTTAATGTGCACGTTTTAGTATTTTTGGTAATGTGTCCTTAGGTGCAGGGTTCACGTTCCCTCCCCATAGAAGTATGTCTAGGATTCTAATTTACACTCCATCCTCCACACATTGATTTTCTCCTGATGTTCTCCAAAATAATCCTGTTAAAGGATATCGTCCTGTTATTGTTCTTGAATGAAACCTTGGTATCCTAGGGTCACTGGTTTCATAACTGGGTAGCAAGAATGGAATGGTTTTGGTGGCCAGGGCTCTTTCCTTGTTCCCTTGCCCAGTTCTTAGCTAGAGATTTAAAGAGTGTTATCGCTTGGATTTCTAGCTTGACCAGGGAGCTGAAAGGTTGGTAAGAAAAGTGAAATAGACTTGGTGGATTGGCGTGCTGAAATGTGAAAACAGAGCCAAAAGATACTCTATGTGTTGCATCTGAGCCGTGGGGAGGGTTGATTTAGGTAATTTGGACCCTTCTGCCCATGTTTTGTCATTGTCTGAAAGTCTGGTGAGACACTGCCTTTGAAAAATTGCCCCCAGTGTTGTGCTGCTTAGTGCTGGAGGCCTAGGACTTAATGCTCTGGCAATTACTGTGCATTAAGTCATGTCCCAGAGCTGAAGGCACTCAGTCCACTGAACAGGTTGAGAGTGAGCTGGGGGAGAAGTGGTGACTCTATAAAGTTAACTCTTAATACTGTAGATTGTGCCTTGCAGAAGCAGAATGCATATCATGTGGTTTGTGGCATGATTGTTTGGATATAGATGCTTATTCAATAATTTAATTTTTGCTATTTCTCCTATTATCAGAATTGTGAAATGTTTAAGGGTGACAATTCCTGTGTCCAATTACTCACCGCTGTCTGTTTAGATCTTTTTGTTTTCTTCTGTTCAAGATTTAAATAGGAGTACAGGAATAAAGTTTTGGGTTTTATAATTTTAGAAGTTGATGAAGGTACATGAAGGTGTAGATGATGCCAAATTGAAAAAAAACCTTCTGCATGCCTGCTTCTTTAATCCATAAGCCCTTGGTCAGACAGCATTTTGAACTGATGATACATTTTTTTAAAAATTCAGGTTTTGATTCTTATGCTGAAATGTGGAGTTTCACACAATTCTGCTAAAGGGCATTCTGAAGTCTTATTAGTACAGTAGTACATTTACTTTTGTTGCCAATAGTCTTCAAATTGCAGTTCTAATCTGCTCTAACTATCTAGATGAATTGCCCTAATCCAGTGCTCACAATGGCTGTGGTTAAGGAGTCAGAGCCATTTGATTGGATTCACTGCTGCCTGGAATGTGGGAGGTACTGCCCTTTTGCATTCCCCTTAGCCTTTTAATCTTCCAGCCAAATGTTCACATTCAACAATTTTGTTTAGCTGGCAATCGGGACATTTCAGTATCTCAAAGGCTGCTGTCATGGCAACTGAGATTAGAGCATGGTGTTGGTTCTCCAGTTTTTTGTGTTCTTTTCACTTTCTAGTCACAGAGGAAACTGGATGAAAAATGAAAGAATTAAATTATTCATATACATGCAACTCATCTTCAGTCAGAGCAGTATAAATGTGATAATATGAATGACCTAAATGAAGAGCAAACAAGTCATGACAGGTCTGGGGTGGAGGAGGGGAGCAAGCATAGTGTATTTCGATTCATACCACTGCCAACCATAGCTGCTGGTGTGGGCACAGCGACCCTTCAGGGATGGCGCTCAGGGTCTTGAGTCCTGTAGTGCTGACCCAGGATCTGGAAGCTTGTTCCTTCAGGCTTTCCTGTCTACCTCCACCCCACCGCAGGAGGACTTTTCTTAAGAATGTTTCCTCCGTGGCACACAGGAATGGCACTGCCTTGTACAGAGGATTCCCAGGGAAGTAACTCCAATGCCACTAACTCTTGGTTGTGTAAAATTCGACTTCAATTTATAAAATAATTTCTAAATTGGGAGGAGACCTCTTGAGGAGGGAAAGATTTAGTAGGACAAGCTTTACCTGACAAGATAATTTGGACACGGAGGCATCCTTTGAGAAAGGTTTTTTGACGTTTTTGTACAATGTTTTAATTTCAAAGCCTTGTTTGATTATCTGGGTTGTGAAGAGTAAGTGTCTCAAAAGTGAAGATGATTAATTTTCAGCAGTCGGATGTGGCTCATGAAGGGGCCAAATGTGAAAACCAGAGGGGGGTGGAATGTGGTGTATGTGCTTTTTTTTCCCCTCCCTGGTTGGATGGTTCACAGGAGATTCATAAGACTTGCTGTCACCGGTTAATTTTCACAGCATGCTTAAATGTCTATTTTTGGTCTGTTTATTCTGTTTCTTCACTACAGAAAGTCATGTAAAACATGATAAATTGGACCTTATGAAACCTAATTAAATCAATGAGCGTTCTACTCCTTTATGTGGAAACCACAAGTATGTTGTAAAAGTCGCCACTCCCTTAATACGTGATCAAAATCAAAACATGCCATAATTCTAAGATGTTTGAGCTGTATTTCTATAGCCCATTTTGTGGTTAAGCCACCAGTGACGTGTCTGAATAAGTAGATTTGACAGGTTGGCTTTTGGTGGTTAAAACCTGCTTCTCCACCTGCCCCCTCCTTTTCTTTTGAAGCATAATAGCCTGCATTGAGGCTCTTCTGCTGTGTCCTCCTTAACTATCTTATAGTTTTGACTTATCAGACACAGGCAATCAGCCAGGCTAAAATTCAGTATGGTATATGGGTTTATTTGATCACTGAGAAATTAAAAAAATACGTAGATGAATTCTTAAAAACAGCTGAGATTTCAGATACACATTAAAAGCACAGGAAATCTTATGTTTGGGTCTGGGCTTCTAACTATTCAGTGCACATTTAGCAAAGAGAATGATTTCAATAATATTGTGCTGCTTTCATTAAGCTGGTCCTTAACAGCCTACATGTAGTATCTACAAATGGACCTGTCTATAAGGATATCATTCATTTTATTCTCTTGTAGAAGCCTTTTTACACTTCACTAGGGAATTCTGGCACATTGTCTAAGTGTGAGTAGTTGAAGAACATATTTTGATTAATGAGTTTTGTGAATGATAGGGTTCCCCCCAAATACAGTGCCCCTACAAATTCTAGTTAGAGAGCACAGTTTATCTACTGTGAAATAAAAGGGCAGAAAGGTCACTTGCTATAATTAAAGAACAAAGTCTATTGTTGTTGGACAGCAAACTGTTTGGAAAGCTACATAAGGGACTTAGCTGTTAAAAAGGTTGGTAACTAAGGGCAGCTCCCAATCAGCATTGATTCAGCTCCTTTCTTTTTATTGGCTTCCTCATAGGGTGACAGGGCTTTTGAGATGGGCTGCCCTTTCCCCAAGGAAGTTTTCTGTGAGAACCCATGGAAGCTTGGAATATTTGCATGGCCAGGCACACCACTGAGTTCTGAGCATAGTATCTGAAATCTGCTGGGTTTGCTGGAGAGATGTAAAAAAAAGAAAACTCAACAACTGATTGTGCTAAAAGAGATAAATAATGTTTACCAACTTTTAATAACTTTGCAAATAGTCTGTAAAAAGAAGGGGAGGGTGGGCGAGAGGGATTGATTGTCAAAATGTCATGAGGTTAAGAATGCTCTTCGAGTAAAATTGCTTGGCTGCAAGATGGTTTTAATTAGAGTGTTATAAAGACTTATTTTTCCTAAGCAGCATTTTATAGTTAGTAAATGAAATGTATGCCGAAAGTGCTAAGCAGAAATCTCCCTAACCACAGAGGTGTTCAATAACCAGATTCAAACAACATGGAAAGAACCATCTGTTCTTCATTTTCAGCATGAAAAACATGGGTTGAATGGCTGAGATTTGCTCCAATTTTGACTGTGCCTGTGTGTGCCTGTTTTTTCTTTTTTTTTTTTTAATTTAAAAAAAGTTCACCTGGTACTTCATAGAAACTCAGAATTGCAGTAATATGAGCAACACTGTGAAAACACATGTTCCTACATTTATTTTAACCAGTTCCACTTTTATTTAAAAGATTTCCAGAAGCCCAGCCATTGAACACTTTAATAATGGTTATTCAGTTCCTGCAGGCAATCACAATGAGGGGTCAGTTCTTCAAAGATCTAACTATTTAGTCAGTATCTGAATTATTCTGTCAATTTTCCCCCTGGAGGCAAGAGGGGCAAAGGCTCTCCCAGGCTAGCTCTGGTCAGCGATTATCGGTTAATCTAATTGTATGTGGTAGTGTCCTGAACCGGTATTTGCTCTCCATAGACCTTACTCTGGTTCAGAACTATTAGTCTGGGATTGTTGATCATGAGGAAAATATTCTTTTAACGACAATAACTTTGGAGTCCTTGACTTTTAGACCGCCAAGCTTCTGGGTTCTGGTTTTAGTAAGAGCCCTGGGTAAAACATTATCCGGCCTTTGTTTGAGGTCTTTTATAGAAGCTAATGACTGGGCTTGTGCCTCCCTGAGATAAATGACATTATCTCTGAGTGGGCTGACAGGAAACAGACATGTTAATGGTGAAGCTGCAGGGAGGATGTGCCTGGGTTCTGACAAAAAAGTGGAGAAGGAACCCCTGGTTCCTTCCTTGTGGTCATTAACACGTGCATTCCTGCTCTTCCTAAGAGGCTCTTGATAATTGGAAAGCTATTTTAGCCACGAACACTTAAATCATAAATCTACCACTCCTAGTTCCTTTGCATTCTTCAAAGTAGCAAAGTAATGTGTTTTTTGTTAACAAGTGTGTGATCTGGGCTTTAAGAACGGTGGCAGTTCTAGGTGGTGTGATAGTGACATTTGGGAGGGCTGCACAGCCCATGCTTTTATCAGATGGGATCTCTGTCTTTCACTATGGCTCAGTCATCCCCCTACTTAAATAAACGAAGGAAAAAGTGGGTCCAAAAACTAAAAAGAAATCATTTTTATTCTTGAAGAGGTCTCGTGGGAGAGGGATAAAATCTAGTTTTTTCTAAGCTGGGGAGATTTTGCTCAGTGATTTGAATGTGATGAAACCTGCCTTTTGAAGTGTATGTTTAAAAAGTCATGGCTATAATTGAGTTTCAATGCAGTTTAAACTCTCTGCTTCTTGAACAGAGATAATTGCCATGTTGAACACACTCTAGACGTGCAGAAGAGGTGGAATGATCATGTTATTCTATTCTTTAATATTAAGCACTGGAAGTTTTTCATAGTAATTACTGTAGCACAACATAGTTTTGATTGCCAGCACTCTGAACATGCCGGTGATCTGAACATCAAGGGTTTTGCTTGAATACTAAACAGTTGATTCCTAAGTTACTTGTATTGCATTCTTGTAAAACATAGAAACCAGAACTAAGGAAATACTGAGAGATCCTTAGCAACAGCAGAGTAGAAATAATTCCTCTTCACTAGTACTATTGTCAATAAATAGTAATACCCCCTTAATCTGTACACTTAAAGTTACAGGGAAAGAGAACAGGTGAAATCTCTGTCTCAAGAATGACTTCAGTCATCATTACAGGCTCTTAGAGGGATCAGACTGGTACCCTGTGAATGGTATTTATTTCATAGACATGTGTATAGAAATGTTATAATTTCATATACAGCTGTTGGATTGGGAGTTTTTGGTTACTGTGGGCTTTATTCTTTTCAAAAAAGCCACAGTTGATTTTTCTGTTCCACTCTGCTACAAATTGGCCCCTCTATATCCATCCATATCTCTCTTCCAGATGATGTTTCTTTAGTGACTTGCTGTCTGTTACAAGTTCTTTTTACCTTAAAGGTTTTGCAGTGCGAACAAAGCCTTTGCAACTGAATGAAGGGTTGCTAAATAATTCATAGTAGATTAATCATCAGTTGGGCTGTTTGTAATGTTGTTTTGGGGTGTATAAAGGGTGCTCAAGACAGGGAGATCGGCACCCTGTTCCTAGAGTTGAGTTCTGCATACCTGCTAAAGTTTGGTTAGACATAACCTTTGAAAAAGTATTGAAATAGATTATGGCTTTTGTCTGAAGAACTGAAGAGATTACAAAGCAAATACTTATTATATTTTGATAGGTTAATGACCCCTAAACCACATGGATCTCATCTGGTACTCAGAAAGAACCCCCCCTCCCCCGACCCCACTCCATCCTGTGACGCTAAATGAAAATTTAATAATATATATTTTGGTTGTAATAGAGAACTCAAAGGGAAGGGTGCTCAAACAAATGGGTTGGAAGTGATGAACAGACACTGCTGTTGATTTTTCAAAGCTACTCTTTCTTTCTCATCCCTACCTCCCAGCCAAATTTTTTTATTATTCACTGTGACTGTTCTAGCTCAACCACTGGCTTTTTGCAACTCCTGGGAATCCTTATTCTCACTAGCACCTTAAGAAAAATGTGTCTATGGGGACATTTAGGCATATTTCAATAATGCCATAAAAGGCAGCTTTTACAGTTTAAAAATATATTGATTATATTTTGTGTTATACATAATGATTTTAGAAAGCAGATATTTAGGTCGTGGAATTGGCTTATTATGTTAACCAGAGAACAGATGGCATGGTGCCACAGACGTATAATTTTACTTAAAGGGACTTTTAAGGTTTTGATGTGTTTTCTTTTCCTCTTATTTCCCTGATGGCTTCTTTTTATTGAAGGGTAACTTAAGGAGACCTGGTAGCAATTTTACTGCCTTCCCCTGACAGTTTGAAATAATAGCTTGGTCTTTGGTTGCACTGATCTTCTACCAGTCAACTTGATTCTGGTTTTTGTCATGTGGCAGTGAATTAAAAAAAAAAAAAAAGTGTAGTGTGTTTTAAGAAATGGACTCTTTTATATGCTTCAATTAGCAACAGACGACCAAATTCCAATTGGTCACACTTTCAGGAACTCCTAGAAGTCACTGTGTGTCCTTTTGATTAAGGAAAACTCCTGGTTTGGTTTCTCCAGAAAGCACATATGGTCCTCTGGCTGCTTTAGATCCATCCTTTTTGTCTTTTGCATTAGTCACTGCAGGTTCAAAGGTCCTTAAGTCGTTCCCTGGTAGGTTACATGCTTTCCCCTTACTGAAAGGCTGTACTTTTTTCGTTGCTATACCTACCATGTGTTTGAATTCTCTTGGCATAAAAGCACTATTTGTTTCCATGCCTGGATTTTATAGTTTTATGCGTTCACTGAGAACATCAGGATGAATTGGAAAGCATCTCTTATTGTTATTATTATTTTTTTTTAACAAAGTGTGCCTAGCCAGACCAGATTACTTTTGGATTTCCTTTCACCTCCTCGGCTGATTTATGGATGGCTCATGTTAAAAGCAACAATAATGTTTGAATTGGAAGGGCAGAAGCCTCGGGTTTTCATTCTTCATGGAGAACTGTTTATTTGTGTGTGGTTCACCACAGTACATGGATAATGCTATCAAATCTGTGCTTTATTATAAGCTTATGACTAGCACAGCCGCACTTCAGTTATGTGTTTCTTCATTTTCCTTCTTTGCAAATTCTTTTGTGATGGAAATGAAATTAGAACCGAATCTTTGCAGCCAAGGGGAAAATAAGGCACCACAAGTAGAAATTGTCTCTTGAGCCAGTTCAGAAGTAAGTAAGCAGCAGTGATTTAAGAAACATTTTTCTCAAAGTGGAGTCCATAGGGAAAAACGGACTCTGATTTAACTTTTCCATGAAGATCAGTAGAAGACGAGCCACCGCGCACTTTGACAAATGGAGGCTGTTCCAACAACGAGGCTTTATGTCTTTATATTGTTTCACATCTGAAGTAACTGGTTGAAGAGCGGTTCACATTCCCAAACCTTTCAACTGCTTTGAAAGTGGAATGTGAGTTCAGTCATATTGTTGGTTTCTGCTCCCCGAAGGGAACAACATGATTTGAAGACAGAGCAATTGAGCTTTTCCGCATCAAACTCCATTTGGCCAATTGTCTCCATTTACATTCCTTGCCCAAATCCTTCACCAGCCTTTCCCATGATGCCGCAGCAGATGCCAGACACTGAAGTAGAAAGCGAGCAGCTGTTTCCATTACTCCATGGCTGTATTATCCTCCACAATCTGCTTGCTTTTTCGCTCCCCTCCCCCACTGGTAAAAAAACCCCTTCTCTCCCTCTGACGTTTGCCCTTCTTTCCTGAGTTTATCAGCCTGCAGGTTTTCTGTCTTATCAGGACCACGGATTTCTCAGGAAGGCCTGGTTTATTGTTTCTCTGGGGGAGCAGATGGAGGGCCCAGGGCCCTTGGGGGCGTGGCCAGGCTGCGCGCTCCCGACGGTGGGAGTGGTGGGGGCCGTGTCGGGGGCGCGCCGCCGGGCCGCGCCCTCTTTCCCAGCATGGACCCGTTTATAGCCCTGAGCGCTGTAAATCTGTCAGCTCTTCACGACGCCTTCACCTCTTTCTTCATTTGCTTCTAGTTTGACAACGTTCCCCTGGGGCGGAATTCTAATCTGCTTCCAATTAGTTGCAAAATGTGACTGAAATTTCCACATTATGACTGCTGTTTTACTTGCACGCACACATCTAGAAACAAATTAATGCTCTTGAATATTTATTTTTTGCGCCCTTGGATTTACTTGAAGAGGCAGAGTTTCCAACTGTTGGGAATGACTTCCAGGATTTGCATTTTTTCCGCCTCGAAGCCTTCTATACACAGATTGTTTTTTTTTTAAAGAAGCACAATAACCACGGTGGGGTCCCTCCACTATCTCATAATAAGCTTTTTCCACCTTTTTGAAGATTTCTCAAAATGTACTTGTGTATGTTTAAGTTAAGTCAATTTTATATTTCTAAAATAAACATAAAAAGGATGTTTGCCCAGGTTTTAATGAAGGGTACCTCCTGATGCAACGTTTTAACAGAACACAAATACACACAAATTTGCTTCTAAGTGTATCATCTCTATAATGTAATATTCGGTAAAAACACAAAAGATTTCTTAAACACTTTAACATTTTTTTAATTTGATACTCAAAAAATAAATAAATTAGGTGATTAATTGGGCTTAACAAATACAAGGGCAGGGTTAAAGACATCACCATGGGCACTAACATTCTCCCCCCAGTTTGTGCCCAGATCCTGAGCACACCTTCTGGAAGCTCTTGGACCTGATGGCCTGTGGTGGGCATAGTCGATGGCTTCTTGTGACTGTAGTACCCCTTATCCTACATAATCCACTGCAAGGAAGTGTTTCAAACTCTGGGTGTGGGGGTGGTTCTACTTTGAGGGAAGTCACTTACTCCAAACTCTTTCCTCCTTTTTAGTGTTTTTTGTTGTGATTTTTTTAAACAAAGATACTGATCCATCCATTATATTACGTGTAATATGTAAATATTAGAATTGTTTACATCTTGGTTGCGGAGAAGTTCAAATTTAGCTTTCTTACTTGCCTAAAAGACTACTTTCTCCTACTGTGAAGTTTAGTAGCAAGGCACTGGGATCTCAGGTTTAGTATTTGCAGAAAGGTGGTAGTCTCAAAGAGTGTAAACAGCCACATTTACTGGTGTATTTTATAGTAGTGTTCAGGCTTCAGCATCTTGGCAGATTGATATCAACAGTAATGATGGTTTTAAAGAGGTGTGAAGAATTTTATTGATGGTAAAGTGGTTATGTTGATCACATTACTCTGTATCAGTTTTTAAATAACACCTTCACATGTAAATAGATCAATTTTTTCCACTACATTGTCACGTGTAATTATAAAAGCCCTGTATTGATTGATTTATAATGTCCTTTTTTTTAATGTGTTGTTTTCAATCTCTATAACCAGGAGGTAGAGCATTTATTTCACTGTTTAAAAGTAAACTTAAATTATTTATTGTATGTAGAATATGAATTATTCAAGTTATTTTATTGAAAAACTTCGAGCTATGCTGGAATTCCACAAAAGAAGTAGGAACACTCTTTGTTTTGCTTCCTTTCTTTTTACTCTAAGATTGGTAGCAGAAAAAAAGCCAGATGAAATCCTTAAAAATTTAAAATGTGGTCCTTTCAGATTGTGGAGACCTCCTGGGTTTAAAAAAAAGAAAAAGAGAAAAGAGTGGCCCCATGGTGAAATGCTTACAATGGGTACGATTGTGCTAGCCCCTCAAGTCCTGGGGTTCACTAATTACCCTTTAATGAGGTTGGTCTGCCCCAGCCTTTTCCCTACCTTGGGAGGAAAAGCATACAAGACCATTGGAGTTCAAGTGGATCTTGCTGTATTTGCAACTTAGCATAACTGCTTTGAAGGCCCCCAGGGCGCTTAATTGGGGCTGGGCATTTTTGTTTTGGGGGAGACTACACACAGCTCCCTATTGTGTGTGTAGAAGCCACTGTGCGTCTTGGAAACATTACATGTTTTTGTTGACGGTGCATAGTTTTATAAACTCCAAATGAGCTTATTGCCTTTTAACCATTGGGATCACTAAATAATGGAAGAACCTAGAAGTCTCTGGGTTGGGTAGCAGCCAAGCAGTTTAAAAAAAAAAAAAAAAAAGGAATGAATGGTTTAATTGTAGAGCAAACCATTTGTTTACAGATTAAGATTTATTCAGTCACCAAATCCTATGGACCAGAAGGTAAAAGAATGAGGCTGTAAGATATAGGAATTGAGTGCCCAGTGTTCTGTTTTGTGATCATGCTTAGCTGTTTTTACCCTTGTTTTTCACAAAAGACTGAATCAGTGAATGGTGAGAACTGCTCAGCCAAGTGTACTTTTTAAGATATAAAGAGAGAGGGGAGGAAGGCCGAGACAGTTTGTCACTTTTTTGCTGCCTGATCAGGAAACTAAAAACTTAAAGTTCTTTCATCTGGGAGGGGTGCACTGGCTGTTGCTGAATTTCCTGTTCAGCTGAGATGGATTGATGATAGTGGTGGTAGAGGTAGAGAGTAAAAAGTGGGAAGAAGGTGAGTGGGAAAGGTAGTGGTTGGTGGAGAGCCTTTGTTAAAATGGCCATCAGCAATACATTCTCTTGAATAATGGGGGCTCTACAGAAATTTCCTACTATTTCATTAGTTAGTGACCATGGTACTGAATGCTTCCCTGGTGGCTCAGACTATAAAGAATCCGCCTGAAATGCGGGAGACCTGGTTTCCGTCCCTGGGTTGGGAAGATACCCTGGAGGAGGGCATGGCAACCCACTCCAGTATTCTTGCCTGGAAAATCCTCATGAACAGAGAAGCCTGGCAGCCTACAATCCATGGGGTCCCAAAGAGTTGGATATGACTGAGTGACTAAGCACAGCACAGCACATGGTACTGAGTAGAGAGAAACTTTCCAGCCAGGGCAGTGAAGTGGTATAGCAGAGGGGTTGCCTGGCGACCAGAATTTCAGGTTGTCTTTTCCGTTCTTTCTGTATTCTTTAATTTTTTTAGAGCTAGATATTTTTGCCTGGGAAATCCTATGGACAGAGGAGCCTGGCAGGCTGCAGTCCTTGGGGCTGCAAAAACTTAGCACTGAACAGCAAACAACAACAGATTATATTGAACAGTAAAGACCAGAAATCATGGCATTTATCCCATTGTAGTTGTATTCCTTCTAATCCATTTGTGGACAGTGGGCTTAAGGAAATCACTGGTAAAGTGCTATTTTCTAGAAGTATCATGTTGAACACTCCCCAGTTCACTGTTTCTTATTTTAACATTAATCTTGGAAGTGAAACCCTTTATCTCAAAGTGTTCTTTTGTGTATAAACTGTCACCCTAATGATAACTCTGGTTACTTACAAGTATTGTTTCTACATGATATCTTTGTATGCTGTCTGGCCATGAAAAAGCTCATTCCTTCTGTAACATTAAAATTACTTGTTACTTGATACAGATTTGATAAAGTCTCAAGTATGTTTAATTGGCTTACCATGATCTTGTTTTGTTTTTATCCTTTCTAAGTTATAATACCTTTATTTTGGTATGATCCTTTTGAAATGGCTTGATTTTTGAGTCTAAATCATAGCTGATAGCTTCATTTTACAGATTTTCTTTTGAGAGGGTTGGTGAGCAGCAGGAGGGTTATAGAAATAGGGAAGCAGAGAGGGTATAAAGATTTAGGTGTAAGTATTTTTATCCTTGTCAAGCTAATGACTTTTAAATATGCGTTGTTCATTCCTGATGTTTTTCTATTAACATTTTCTATGTTAGTGAAGAAAGAGACTGGATTTTATTTCTGTGAGCATCCAATTTAATTTTTCAAACTTAAAAAAAAATTTATTTTATTCAAATATAGTTTATTTATAGTATTAATTTCTGCTCTATAGCCAAGTGGCTCAGTTATGCATATATATATATATATATACATACATACATATATATATATATATATATACACACACACACACACACACACACACTTTTCCATAATCTTTTTCATTATGGTTTATCTTGGGATGTTGAATATAGTTCCCTGTGCTATAAAACTTCAAATTTTTAAATCTTATAAAATTTAGCGCTGTCGTAGTCACGAAGTAGACTAAACTTGTGTAAATTAAAAAAAAAAAAAATGCCCCCAAAAGTCATGTTTTACTGAAGAGGTGGTAGATCCCTGCAAATGCCCACCTAAATTTGATTTCTTTGGGTGTCATTTGACTGATATTTGTGCTCAACCTAGGTTTACTTAGGAAACCAAAACAAAAGAGCAAAGATAAAAAAGCATAGCTCCTGTTAATATTTATCACAGCTTAGAGGCTTTGCAAGATTGAAATCTCTTTGCTGTTTTAATTCCCCCTGGAAAGAAAGTCTCCCCCACCCTTTCCCTACCCCAGATTGTTAGTGCCTCCACAATGTGGATGTTTCTGAGGATTTTAAAAAGCACTTAATCTAAACATACCATGTATTTCAGTGAGTTTAGTTTGTGTTTACATGTACATACAGTACAGGGAGGTGGTGCTGAGCTTCCTGCCAGCAAGGTCCGCTCGTGTCTGTTTCCTTCTCTCTAACCTGTTCTGCATACTGTTTTAATTGGGTGCTTTTTGTTGCCCATATAAAATGTGAAAGGAAACACGCTAACCTTTTTAAGATGCTCTGGAAATGATTTTTATAAACCTGCTTACACAAAAGTCTAGTACTTTCTATTATAGCTCACATTAAAGGCTTAATGTTGCCTTTGAAAGGCTAGCATATGAATCCATAAGCCTCCTATAAATTCATGTACCTTATTTCCTTGTAAAAACCAGTGTTTTCTACTTAGCTGGCGTTAGCACAGCTGTGGATATTCCTGTTCACCTTTAGGTGGATGAAGTTCTGTACCATCTACCATCCTTTACCCGTGACAGGCTGATGACACAAAAATCACTTGCCATTGTTGCATTTCAGCTGAAAACTTAAACTCATTAAATTTTCCTTTCTGACACAGATAGTGAAATCTGAAGAGATTGTAGACTTACATACTTGAAAAAATCTAGACAGTGTTTTCAAATCACATTTTCACTGGTGTTCAACACATAGTACAGGTCTCCTCCAATCGCCTCTGAATTTGGTGAAAATCTTGTCAGCGCACACTAGTAGTAGCAGGAAGTTAAATGGTGGAGTAAAAATACACCTATTTATCTTTTGTCTGTAAAGTATATTCTTCAGGGTTTTTGAAGAATTTCATTTTGGCCTGTTTGTAAAACTCAGGAATCTGAAGAGTAATACTCATTGTACAAATATTCTGTGCAACGAGCTCTAGTTGTCTCCATGTTATCTGAGCCTGGATGTGCGTGCATAATTGGAGAGATTATTGGAGAGAGAGTGTTTTGCTGTGGTAGATGTGGTTTAAAAATCCTAGCACTGAGCATAGCATTTACTTTCTCAGCTTACCCACAAAATCTGTGACTAATTTAGTGAATGTGAAGATTTTAGTCCAGATGGTTAGGTTTAATTGTAAAAACTGGAAAGATTTCAAAGTACCCTTTGGGGGAGTGCGGGAAATAACAACTAAGCAACAAAAGAGAGGGAGGAGCCAGTCACTAAATATAGCATATTTGTATGTTACACATTTATAAACACACACCTACACACATATATGTCTGTATATACAATCAAGGAAAAATTTGAAGAAGTTATTATACCAGTCAGCAAGAACAGTTGGGATCAAGAAGAGAAGTAATTTTTAATGTTTAATGATTTAGTATGATTCTTTCATATTATGATTTAGTATGATTCTTTCATAGTATGATTCTTTCGTTCTTTAGTATGATATCTTTCAAGTGTTTCCTACTATGTGTGTGTTTGGCCTTTCCTGGGCTCAAAATAGGTTTCTTCTCAAGTGTGTTAAGAAGATATCACTTTCCTGTCATCCCCTGTTGGTTAAAAAGTGTGGCCAATGACCTCATCAAGCATTCGGGAAATAAACAGTCTTGCTCAGACCTTGGCGGGTGCTCCCTCACTGCGGTGCTCTCCGAGGCCTGGGCCAGCCCATTCTTCTGTCACTGAAGCTGTGAAGCTCAAAGAGGGAATAAGCTTGCAGAAACGGGTGGTTAGGTAATGATTAGTGCTATGGAAGGACCAGCCTCTTTTTCAGCATCATTTATTCTAAATAGCTCTTGCTCTGACATGAGTACAGTCATCTAAGCAGATGCTTTCAAAGCTTTTCAGGATCTTCTTCTGGCTGCTTCCTGTACAGATAAGAGCTTAAAGGACAGAAGGATAGAGAAGTCCCCTTCTTTTGTTGTAGTTGGGACACCACTGAGCTGAAGTCTTGGTCCAGTAAATTAGCTTTGAAATTTGTAGGCTAGTAGGGCTTTAGAGTGGACTTGATTTATATTACCCAGAATTGTAAGAAGAGATAGAGGGAAGAAGAGAAAAGTATCATGGGGCAGGAGAAGATTAGGCCATGGGGCTATTGATAAGATTTGCTTGGTTCAAGCAGAATGGCTGGGGTTCGTGCAAAAGTGATCTACTAGGCAAGGAAGTGCAAACATGCCGAAATATACATGCATACATGTGTGTGTGTCTGTATAAACAGATTTCACAATATTCAGAAAATGTAGAGAGGGGGTTAAATTTGTATGTATCACATTTACCACGTGTCCAGTGCTTTAATATTTGATTATTGAGCCCTCAGCATTTAAAAATGGTACGAAGAACAAGCTTGAGCTTGCCTTTTCTGGTAAGGAAGATAAGCAGAAGGCCAGCTGTGTGGGCTAGTGATTTTCTGATCATGGAAAACCTGTGTAATACAGGCCAAAAGAAGGCACTTCGTGAGGAGACGTGAAGTGTAGATCTTCGAGACTAGTATCGGTAGCATGGGAGAGCAAGATAAACAGAAGGCCAGCCACCCTAAAGCAGAGGTGGTCTTTGCTTTGATCCCTTTGCGTATGTTCATTTTAAATATATCTTTCTCTTACCTTCTGATATCTCCTTGTCTGCTTAGAGCCTAATTTTCCTCCATTTATCAAGAGCTTTGCCCTACAGCAACCTATTGAATGAATGATTAAGGTGATTTTAAGATGGTCACCACTGTAAGTAGACTTTTAAGGCCCAAGAATGGAGCTCAAGTGTGGGGACTTCCTGGTAGGAGCAGAGGCTGGGGGGCTTTCAGAGCTGACTTTTTTGTGAAGTTGATTTTGGAGGGAACCTCTTCTGTAGGTGTTTCTTAACATTTGAGGCTGACAACAAGGTGTGTAAGTGATGAGTTTGAAGCAGAGTTGGACATGGCTTTTTCCCCCCCTTGTCTTGATTTCATCGTGGATATTGTAAGGGACTTTGCTAACTAATGTAAGGAGTGAGCTTCAAGTTGGAACCTGATAAGGATTGATACTGCCATTAGGTTATGGGGTGAGTCAAACTTGATAGTAGCATAAATGCCATACTTTTCTGTTTCTCATTTGTGTTAATATATTTTTATATGTGTGTTCATTTATATAGGTTGTGTTTTCTTGGCACATTTCTACTCTACCTGATGAATTTGATTTGAAAAATAAAAATAATATAAATAATCTGTGTTACCGAAAAAGATCAATGAAGGCGGCTGCACAGGGTCAAGGTCACTAGAATTCTAAGGACACAGGTCAGAAAGATAATGGATAATAAACTCACCAGTTGTACCTGTCAACTCACCACCAGCCAGAGTTCCCAGAGTTTCTGAAAGCGGTGTTAGTCGCTCAGTCATGTCAGACTCTTTGTGACCCCATGGACTATAGCCCACCAGGCTCCTCTGTCCTTGGAATTCTCAGGCAAGAATACTGGAGTGGGTTGCCATTCCCTTCTCCAGGGAATCTTCCCCGACCCAGGGATCAAACCTGGGTCTCCTGCATTGCAGGCAGATTCTTCACCATGTGGGCCACCAGGGAGGCCTGTGCAAACAGGTTCGTCTCTGATTTCCTCTGAAGGCTTGACTTAGGAAAAGAAGATGGTTTCAGGACAGACAAAGCCCACGGTTGTATATTTTTTCTGTTGGAACCCTGGCATATCTTAGGACACAGTGGAGAAGAGATTCACTGAAAAAAAAAAAAGTAGAAGATTTGCCTACTTGTTGAAGGACCTCTTCTCTCGACATTTCTTTAAGACTTTGACACGAGGAACTGGGCGTAAGAGATGAATGTGAAGTGCAGCGTAGGTATGATTTTGAAGCCTAGTTACAGGGTGGGGAGCTGTGTGAAGTGTGAACCTGAGACTTGAGAGAGAGAATTGGGCTAACTGGAGGGATATCAAAGCCTGTTCTTCTGATTGATTGGATATTTGCACTTTTTTTTCTGGATGTGTCTCCCAATCTCTTGGTTGACTATACATGCTGCTAAATCCACCCAGATAGTACATATGAACCATACTCTGGGCAGACCATGTCATACTGGGTTGGGAGTTAGGCACAGGTCAGATAATGGAGGGCCTTGTAGGACATTGTAAAGAGTTTGGATTTTAGTTTGAATGAGATGAGAAACCTTTATGCAGAGAGTGATATAATTTGGTTTGTTTTTAAAAAGTTTCTCTTGACCGCTGTGTGGAGAGATGACCATAGAGAGAAATAGGGAAATGAGTTAACAAGACTTTTTCGTTGGCCCCAGCAAGAGAGGGTGGATTTCTTTGTGGCGTTGCTGTTAAGTGTTCACATTGTCTAAAGTAATGACGAGTGGTGAGAGGATGAGAATTAAGGGTAACAACTAGGATTTTGGGGTGGGTGCAGTCAGGATCTGGGACTTCTGATATACCCCATGGCTGCCAAGGGATGATACTCAAATTGGATGGCGAGTGGTAGAGGCTTTGATTGGAACCAGTGGAAATACATGTGGGCTTGAGTCATGGGACCGGAGTAGGTCACCTAGAAAGTATAGTTGGAGAATATGGGGGCTCAGGGCTAAGCCATGGAACATTGAAGGGAGCCAGCACTGCCTTCCATTGAGGAGGAAGACAGTCTTATGTTTCTGAAAAGCAAGTGAAGAAATTTTAGCAAGAAGAGTGTATAGTCGTGATGCAACAAGATATGTTCAGTGAGGCCAAGAATTCAGGTTAAGGTGAGACTCAGAATTCACTCCTATCCCTGGAAGGATGACAGCTGTTGGTGATCAGTCTTGAGACAAGTAGTCCTGGGTGAGGGATGGGAATGAGAAGAGTAACAGTCTGGAGTCCTTGGATTTCGTGAGAGAAAAACAGAAGCTGATGAGTTTAGCTTTTATATAAGGGGCATCTGAGATCAGGGAATGTGTGTCTGTCCGTTTTTGAAGTTGGATACTTGTTTGTATGCTGATGGGACTGATACAGGAGAGGGAGAAGAGCTGATCATTCCAGAGAGAGAGGTTAAGATGTCCTGGAGGAGGCACGGGGTTGAGTGGGGAAGATCTGTTGCATGGGTGCATCTATGGGCCTCTGCAGTGGGACAGGTCCTCCATAGTAATAGAAGGAAAGTCAGAAAATGAGAACAGATGTTGGAGGGAGGGTGGTTGGTAGGTTTTGTGGCAGAAAAATGAGAGCAAATTTTCATTTCTTGTCATGTATGCAGGATATTATTGCTCTGTCAAGGGATTCTTTTTGATACAGATACTGTGGATAGCCATTCTCTGCTTCCTCCTACAGTTTAGAGAGCTTTGACTGTTTTGTGTTCTGACAGTAGAAATATTAGAAAAGGGAAGGTGTCCCTATAGGTCTCAGTTAATTCTTTTATTCATCCCTTTATCCATTCCTTCACGCAGCACGTAATTTCTGAACACAGGTTACATGCCAAACACAGCCTGAGTCCTGGAGATACGATCAGCTGCAAAGTCTCTGCTCTCATGACGCTTGTATTCTAAGTTTCTTGGGGACAAATAAAGATATTTTGCTTGGTGTTAAGTGCTGTAAGTGAAAATCAAGCAAGAGGTGGTAGAGGGATGTGGGGAAAGGAGAGTTAGTATTTGTTTGCATTTGAGTAGGGACCCGACAGCCAGGGAGGAGGAGCCATTTGACTTCCTGGGGAGAGAACTTAGGCCATAGCAGGACAGCGGGTATACAAGCCCTGGAGGAGGGGGTGTGTTTTATGTGTTTCAGGAGACACCAAGGTTGTTGGAGCTGAATGAGGGAAAGAGAGGGCAAGGAGGTGAAATTCAAGTGGAAGGGTCAGGCCAGGCTCCAGGGAGCCATGAAGAATTCAAGTAAGATTCAGAGATGGGGAGGGGATTAGAAGTTTGAATAGGGGTGGGCCAGGCTGTGACTTAGGCTAGGTTTTCATTGTCTAGGGACCTACCCTAAGCTTAACTTCCTTCTCTATTTCTCAAGTAGGGTGTGTTTTTTTTTTTTTTTTTTTTTTAGTTCATTGTAGTTTCTGAGTGGTTAAGGGAGATGGAGGGGGCTGTCTTGTGTGATTTTTATCAATTGATTTCAGGTGCAAGATCATAAAAAGTTTTTTCTCCCAGAGAGCGAACAAAATGGTACTTTTCCTCAAACCATATTAAAGAGAGTAGATATTTAATGGATGTCTCTAGTTGTGTGTGTATACACACATGCACACATGCATGCATGTACCCTATTGGGTTAAGTAGTTTGCTGTTCAATCACCAAGTCATGTCTGACTCTCCTCCACCCCATGGACTGCAGCACGCCAGGCTTCCCTGTCCATCACTATCTCCAAGCGTTTGCTCAAGCTCATGTCCACTGAATTGGTGATTAAGTACTTTATCATTACTCAAATTACAACAGAAATTTAAAACGGTCATGGTATAATTAGGAATTCTAATTTTTTTCCCTTGCATCACGTGGGCCTTCTTGTATGCTCCCTAGGTGCTTAACTGTCCTGCTACTCTGGAGACTGATCTAGGACCCTGACAAACTAGTTGTATTTATTAAAATACTTTTAAAATTTGACTCAAAATTTGAAAAGCAGTATATAAATTGTTAAGCTGTATGCAAATATTATATAATGGAAAGTAAGTTTTACTTCCCCCTTAGACCTACTCCCCAGAGTCAACTACTTGGAACAGTTTTGTATGTCTTTCTTGAAATAGTCTCCGTATGTTCAAGCATGTATATTTATATATCTCATCTCCTTATAAGATCAGAGCATAGTAAAGAAACAGATGTGTACCTTGCTCTTTTCACATCACTGTATGTGTTGGGTATCATATGTTCCCTTGCTCCCTTTGATTCCATTATTTATTTAACTGATCCTCTGCTAATAGCATTGGTGTTTTCTAATCTTTTTTCAGTTACAAAAGGCTCTGGTGAATCTTACTTTGAATGTGTTTCAGAATTGTCCCCCAACTTGATTTCATCAGATACATTCCCACCAACAATGGAACATGAAATACATATATTTCTACAGTTTAATGCTCTGAATTCTAATTCTTTGGCTCTGATCTATGATAATCAGAGAGAAGGCCCTTTTTAAAACTTGCCCTTTTCATATATGAAAAGGGCAGATTGTATCTCCTACATGTTAGCAGTTTATAACCTCTGACTAACTTTCAAGTATTTCAGTGTTTTATTAGTTAAATACACTTTGTGTTTTACAAATATTTTTTCATGTGCTTATAATTTTTCCCTCATTTCTTCATTTGTCTTCTGATCCTGTTTATGCTTTTTTTTTTTTACTTCCTGTGTAAATGTCTTAAATTGTGTAGTTAGGTTTATATTTAAATTCATTTCCTTTTGTGGACTCTGGGTTTTGTACTGGTGTAGAAAAATATTTCTCCAAGATTATTAAAAATGTTTTTCTTGTGCCATTTTTATGGTAGTTGGCAGTGTTTATGGTTTCCAACTGAAAGGTGAACATGATTTTCATCTTACTGGCTTTTGGGTTTATATTGGAATATAAATAATATTTGATCCAGTATCCAAAATTCCTGAACCCTTTAATCAAAAGCATTGTTTCTTGATCAGAGCTTTACATCTGGATCACCTGAAGAGTACTTAATTTTATTCCTTTCCCAAAATACCCTGTCTCAGATCCCCTACCCACGTAGGGGGACTGCTTGGTGTGCATTTAGGAAAAGTTTCAGATAGCTTATTTGAAGGTGTCTTTCTTTATCTCTCTCTTTCTCTCAAAGGCAGACGTTAGGAATGGTTATTAAGATTTTCTGTTTTTGCTTACTGTTTTGAGCTTTTTTATAGAAAAATCACCATAATATTGCTTTAAATAAGGCTTCATGAAGTGTTTTACATTATAGGTGGTTAAATACTATACTTGGCCACATGGCAGGTGGAACAGGAAGGACTCAGGGTTTGCACCTCCAGCCCTTGTAAGATTTAGAGCCTGGTAAACACCCTTGTTGTGTTTCTTAGAATCCTGGAGCAAAGTCAATGCCTAATTCTATGCACAGTCTATGCCTAAGTAGTAAAGATGGCCATGGGTTTCCTTAGTTAACCGTTTCGTTTAGCAAAGTGTAGGAGGAAACTGCATCATAGGTTTTGAGGAGTGTCTGTAGCGAGCAGTTTGAGTGTTACTGCTGTGGGACTGATCTGTGGAGGTCATCTCTCCTGGTCAGCTGGTCTTCAGAAGATTGCCAATTTGCTATCGTGCCCTCTTAGTCAGCAGAGCATAGCCATTGGGTCCTGCTGATGCTGGCCCCATGCAGCCTTCAGGTAGACTGTTTCCTGGGGCAGATCCTCGACTGATTCCTGCCTGGGTCATGATCCAGGGGAGAAGCTTAGGAACGGGGATTGAGAGACTGGGTCCCACTCGATGCTTTGACACTAACTTCTTTTATGACCCTGGGCGTAGTTTCTTCTGGGACTGCTGTGTCTTATTAGTGGTTTCTTCTTGAACTGTGTTTTCTGAGTGTCCTTTTAGATTCAAAAGAGGTGTAATTCCCCCCACTCCTAGCTGCCGCATTGAGACACGTGTATTTGACTTGCACCCTTTCTGTTTCTCCTGCAGTATGAGACCTTGCAGAGCACGGATGCCACCCAGCAGCTGGCACTGTGCCTGATTCTAGGAAATGCTCAGTAACTACATGCTGAACTAGCTTCTCTCTTAGAGTTTCCAAGAGAGGAGGGCCTTGAGCCAGCTCCATGGAGAGTCCACGTTTTCTCTTTCCTCTATGCAGAGATCACAGGCAAAAGTGTTGCTGGGAATTATCTGGATTTTGATGTATCTTGTATTAATGCAGCATTTTTAATTTTCTAAAGCACCGTCATCTGTATGTAATCGGCTATATTGCACCTGCTTGCCTGGGTCTGCTAGAGCGTGTCTGTTGAATTTTAAAGAACAAAGATAAAGATGCTTTACCCAGAAGGGTTATGCTGTGTCAGAATAACAGATTGCAATGGCATCCTGTTTGCTGACAGATTTTTGTCTGATGATTTCTTTGTCACCCACAAAATCCTCAGGGCTAAAATAGAAGACTACTCCTAAAAAAAAGTCATTATTCAAGTGAGAGAGTGTCTATTATAACTTACAGCTTAGGTATGACCTTGGGAAAATTATTTAAACCAAGTTAATCTTATTTGCGGGGGGGGGGGGGGAAAGCCAGTTCAGGAGTTTGAAGTATAATAAGATCTTAGGATTTCAGGGCTGAATTTGACCCCTTTATCTTTGATGACGTTTGTCTAAGAACTTGGAGTACAGCCCATTCTGACAGCTTTGGTGGATAATCATTGACTATAATCATATGTCATTCATAGTCATAACTTGTTAAATAGAACAGTGGTTTGGTTTTTTTACCTTGAAGTTGCCCATTAAACTCAACGTGTTATTAAAATGTTTTTTTTTTTAAAGACACTTGCAAATATATATTTAATAGATTGAAACTCTCTGTGTTTCTTGTGAAAGACCTTTTCTTCTCTTTTTGCTGTGTTGAATGGCCGTGGCACAGTTGTGGTTCTTCTAGAGTTTCTGCTAAGTTACTACTAATTCTAATTTCTGATGAGAGCTTTGACTGGAAAAGTGGTAGAGAAATCTCATAATTGCATGTTAAAGGAAAGATGATGATGATGATGCCCATAACTGAAACTGAAACATCTTTTATAGTAAATTTCTAATATGGCACCAGCAAAGCCAGGGAACAGTTTTGTTTTTTTTTCTGAGGCCCCCTTACCTGCCCCCACCCTTCCTGGGCCCCAGTAAGTTTCCTAGGTACATTGTTTACTCAGAAGGCTATTTCCTTTCTAATATCAAAAATGCAATCAATAATTATTAGTTTTTGTACAGTGCCTAGCAACTGGCTGTCCAAGGAATGTTTCATTCATTAACACTTTCACTTGCGTTTAAATACTTCTGAAGTATTGTAGGTTTTTGTGATAACCTTCAAAGGTCATCAGAGAACGTGTTATTGTTACTGTTTTGGTTTTATAGGTGAAGAAACCAAGGTTTAGAATTCATGCCGTGCCTTTACTTGCGCAAACGTGTATTGAGGATGCGTTGTAATGAAAAAGAAGCTTGGCTCTTGCCCTGGACTTTACCACTTGGTTCTTGCTTCTTAAGTCTATTCTGGGTCATGATTTTATTGAACATCTATGGACTCTCTCCCCAGGCAAAAGAAAAGAAGGAGAAAGTGCACCTATGTGCAAACATAAACCTTTGCTTCTGTAATTACAGGGTTTCCCAGACTCCATCAAGTCTTTGAACCCAAGGTAAAGAATCTTTGATTTAACAATTGCTTGTCAGCAAGGCTTTGAGTTCAGTAACTTACTTGGGGGCCAAACAGCTTGACTGCTGACAAGTGACAAGAACCCCATGCTGCTTTTTTCTCCCTTGATGATTTTTCCTTCCACCCTATGCTGAGTTTGAAATGATGAGCAGCAAATGAAATATTAGGAACACTGTCTGTAAATATAGAGTGTTTTATAAATAAAAATGCAAACAGATCGCTCAGTAGCAGGGGAAACCCAGGCCATGTATTCTGTAGCGTGGCTAGTGTTGCAAAACCCCACTAAACCCTTAGTTGCCAGCTATTTGGTTTAACCTGATCATTTGCAAGAAAGTAGCAGTCCTCACTGGTGCGTATGTTAACAACAATATAAGTGAAAAATATGCTGTGCCTGTGGCATATATTTTGGCAAATGCTTTCTATGTGTGGGTTGTGAGAGCTGGCTTAATTCTAACTGTGGAAATATCAGTGGGGTTTGTATCTGTCTTCCTGAGATAGTTGGAAAGAAGGAATTTAAGTACTTAAGAGACCACACATTATTTTATTTTTGTCCTACTTTGGAAAGGGCCATGTTGATTTGAAGAAACTCATTAATGTGCAGAGTAGTTACTAGTCGTTACTCAATTAAATTTTGTTGACTGGTGGAAGTCAAAGAATGATGTGAGGTTTTACAAAATTTCTGATAGTTTGGGTAGAGTGAAAGTCAATGGCTACTTCTCCATGCATATTAATTTAAAAATAATTCACTAATACCATAATGACCCTGTTTGTTTTATACCAGTATTTAAAAAAGGAACATGAAGACTTGCCTGTCTTTCTTCACCAAATAGCAGTTTTGCAGACCCTTACAAGTTCCCATATGTTAGTGAAAAACATTTCCCAAGAAATTGGCAGCATTGCACTTTGTAGCTGATGCCAGCTACTTCCTTGGGCTAATTCAACAGAGAGGAGAAGGGGGGAAAAAATGCCTTGTTTTAGTGGCTGAATTACTCTGACAAGCTTTCACATTGCCCCTCCTCTTATTAATATTCTTTTTGATGTGAGCTTGTAAAACAGAGGATTGGCTGTTAATCTCCAAGATCTCAAGGGCTTTTGGCCGTGGCCCATAATTGATGTGTTCACGTGGCTGTTGTCTGACTACTAATGATTAGACAGCAGTGTTATCTACCAGCTACATCAGTGTTGCTTATAAATCACACTTGATAAACTGCAGTTTCATTTCTTCAAAGAGTCCCAACGTGTCTCCATACTTTGATAGAACTGCCAGAGGCATCTCACAATTTCCATGACAGCTTAGATTAGGTTTATTTTTCATTTCTGTTTGACAAAATATTAGATTTCCTAACGCACTTGAAAGAGAACATGTTTGTTCCTCTGACCAGGCACTTTGAGAACGATAGGCAGGGAAGGATTACCTGCTCTTGGTGGGAAGACGTACAGGTTGGGGGTCCCAGGTCGTGTTTTTGCCTTGGATACTCACGCTTAGGTGCGTGGATTGGGACCATGCCACTTGGAGCTCTCTGAAAGAGAAGGGAAGGGGTGCTGGGGAGGAAGTCTTCAGCATATGGGCCTGTCTCAAACTGTGGCGTGGCTGGGGTTGGCTCTCCAGAACTACGAGGCTTCACTGTCTCTGTGTGTGTTAACCGCACGCCTTGCAGCGTGACTCCGCACTGCACAAGGGCACAAGAAAGCAAAAAGGTTTACGAGAGGAAGAGGGTAACATCCACAGGAGTCCCATCTGTTGTCCTTCACAGCCTGTGTGGAGACATTGACTGGCCACACACACACTCCCAAAGCCCCCTTGCAGCTCAGAACCCTGGGCTCTGCAGAGATGAAACTGGGTTGCACGTTGCATACAACCGGTGCCTAGATTGGGAACCTCTCCTGAGACTTGGACCCTTATTTCGCTATAAACTCCTGTGTCCTTGAGCTAACTTTGCTCATCTGTGAAACTAAAAAAAAAGAAAGGCTAATTTCTACCATTGTTTTGCATATCCTTGGGGGGCTGAGTTATTCCAGAGCCCCTTAAAGTCTTTTTGCTAAAACATTAGTTAATTAATCTTCACTTAAATTTTGAGAGCAATTATTAGATTTCAAAGGAATATTTATAACTGTGATTTTAAGAACTGGATTTTTAAAAACTGGTTTTAAAAACCACATTGCTTTCGAGAGACATTTATATCGGTTATGGTGTGTCAGGAGGTTAAATATTTTTTCAAATTATACCATTTGTATTCAGAATAAAATTATGTGGCAAAAACTGGGAGTAGAGGTTTTGTTAATAAATTGTTAGAGTTTAAAGAGTTACCAGAATTCTAGAATATAAGGCTGAAGAACACACAGTACCAGGCCTACCCAAAACAGATTCCCCCAACGCCATACCATTAGAACAAAACAAAACTATCACATAATATATCAGAGTGCTTCAGAGTTATTATTAAAAAGATATTTAAAGTTGTTGGTTAAAGCAACTGCTTGACAGATGTGCTTTTTACATACTATTTGATATTTTATATACGTAAAACTTTTCTCTAGCTTCTCACTTGAGTCCTCACTTTTGTCAGCAGTAAAGAATCTGCCTTCCTTGCAGGAGCCACAGGAGACTCGGGTTTGACCCCTGGGTTGGAAAGATCCCCTGGAGAAGGGTATGGCAACCCACTCCAGTATTCTTGCCTGGAGAGCCCCATGGACAGAGGAGCCTCGCAGGCTACAGTCCCTGGGGTCTCAAAGAGTCAGACATGACTGAAGTGACTTAGCACGTCGGCACAGCTTGAAGAACAAAGGTACTTAAAAAGAGCCAAGGCTGCTCATCTTAAAATGATTTGTGGTTGAAGGAAATATCCTTTTTCTTTCTTAAATTTTAGCCTGAAGTATAGTTGATTTGCTATGTTGTGTTTCAGGCGTACGGCAAAGTGATTCTGTTATACATTTATCTGTTTTTTTTTCAGATTCTTTTCATGTATAGGTTATTAAAGAGTACTGAATAGAATTTCCTGTGCTCTACAGCAGGTTCTTGTCGACTATCTATTTTACGGAAAATGCCCTTTTACAAAAGTTAAACAAAGCAATCTAAGTTGTTTTGGTTATGATTATTAGATTTTCTAATTCTTCTTTTTCGGGGCGGGGGGTGCATTCTGCGTGGCGTACAGGATCTTAGTTCCCTGATCATGGAGCGGACCTGTGCCCCCTGCAGTGGAAGTCCAGAGTCCTAACCACCGGGCTGCTAGAGAGTTCCCTATGATTATTAAATTTTAACGTACTGCGGGAAAAAATTCATGATTAACTTAGAGAAGATAGTTCTTCAGTGATGTACATGGATGCTTCCATTTAATTTTGATATGTAAAGAAATAGTATGAGAGTTTCTAATGTAGCTGTAAAATGTGAAACAGTCTATTAAGAGGTATTGGGTCTGTCTTTGAGCATATAAAATATGTATGCATATGTAAGAGCTGGATGGTAATATTAAAATTAAAATAATTAGGATATTTTAAACAATTTTTTAATATCATATTTAAATAACTTCTTTAAAAAGTGGTATATGTATGTTACCTGTGAGTTTTCTGATGCTTGTTATGACAAAAATAAGTATGCATTTTTTAATTTTAAAAAGATACCAGTTCTTCTTGACTGATGATTTAAATCATAATTCAAATCAACTAGATTTAAATTTAGCTTAGTCTAATGCTAACTCTCTTTGCAGGTGTTTAGCAACTGACTGAAATTTACTGTACTATGAAGGGATAGCATACTAGAAATATACATTTTAATATAAATATGGAAAGCTCCATCGCCCACAGAGTACTCATAGTTTGATACTTCTGTTATAGTACATGTCCTCCATCATTTATTTAGGGATACATCATACAAGAATTTACTGGCTTCGTATCCACTAAAAATGTGCCTTTTTTTTTTTTTTGAAACTGATTCCTTATAGTTTTATGTGAACAAGATTTAAAGCAGATATTATTTGATAGGTATGAGATTGAGTGAATTGCCTCTGAAAATTAGTCTTAGTAATTTCTTGTAGTCATCTGAAATCTATCCTGAAATAAAACACACGTGCCCAGTTGCTTCCGTCGTGGGCGACTCTTTGTGACCCGTGGACTGTAGCCCGCCAGGCTCCTCTGTCCATGGGATTCTCCAGGCAAGAAGACTGAAGTGGGTTGCCATGCCCTCCTCCAGGGGATCTTCCCAACCCAGGAATCGAAGCCGTATCTCTGGCGTCTCTCTCCTGCGTTGCAGGCAGTTGCTTTACCCACTGAGCCACCTGGGAAGCCCTTTAGCGCACTAAGACCCCCTAAACCTTGTTGCCATTAGCTCATGGTGTCAGAATGTGGAGAAGCAAACCTACAGATCTGTCTCCTGACTGCCTTCATGAGGCATGTAACTGGTCTGTTACCAACTGCACACAGGCCTGCTGAATGCATGGTTTCTCCATTCCCGCAGAGCCCCTTAAACTGCTGCTCTACGTGACATATGCAGTAAGCAAGGGCACCATTATAAAGACAAATGCTAATTGAGTAGTGTCAGAGCAGCATTTCACATACTCCGATCAAGCACAGGATGTGAAGTAAGTGAAGAACAGAACCATGAGAAGTCATGTCCCAGAGCAGAGCTGGTGGGCACTGCCAGTGGGCTGTGCAGGAGTATCCTGCGCACTAGCAGCCGGCGAAGAGATGCCCTCCGTACCGTGTTTCTAAACGGGAAGAACGGGGTCTGACAGGAAAAAATAAAACACACAGTAAAATCAAATATTCTGAAAATGCGGATGTTGGGTGCTAAGATAATGTGAACCTATCTCTCTTGACCCACTAGCCTTCATTCCCGTTTTGACGCTAGAGAGTAACTGGATTAATGAGTATACATAGATGACCATACTTATTTATGTGTATGCTCTTTTTTGAGATCATTTTCAGTTTATTTTGATTCTTGAAGTCCCTCTGTAAAATAGCTAAGGCAAGCATTCTTAATGCCATCTTGTGAATACTGATCCTGATTTCGTTATTAGACTTAAGATTCCTCCCAGGACACCAGTTTCTGGAAGAGGAAAAATCATTGTTCTTCCCCAGTAAAATCAAATCATATACCTGCTTTTAAGTAACTGTAAATGTTCAACTATAGATTTATCTCCAGATGTTTTGAAGTTTTTCATTTTATTTGAAAAACCATCCTTTGGTTTCCAGAAACCATAGGAGCAGGTTTTTAATGTGTTGGTTTAGGCATGTGACACATTGAACAAGTCCTGAAAACATTGCTTTTGAGGTTTTGATGGAAACCCTGTGTGAGGATGACAGGGACCACTCACACTGTGTGCAGGCTTACTACAAGATGGGGATGATAAGGGCTTGATTTGAGTGACCTCATTTCATGTGTCCATTATATTAAATACAAGTTGGTAACATTATATGCTATGACTCCTGCTTTATAGGTAAGTAAACTGAGGCTTAGCAGAGCTCAGTGAAATTGTAAGATGATGCTACTAGTTTGTAAATGATCTGAGAGTTAAACACAGAGACTTACCTGTAATATGCAAGCTCTTACCAAGTTCAGAAGTGTTAGTGGGATGCTTGGCATGTCTGTTGTGATACTCTGTGAGAAGTAGCTTCTGGAACCGACAGTCTTAGTTGAACCATTCATTACTAGGCTTCTGCATAGAGAACTCAGATTTCTGGGATTGCTTGGTTCATTTCTAGCTCCCAACCAAGTGTATTTGAGAATGATAATTTCATCTCATTCATTCATTTAAGAGGAAGTTGCACACGGCAGAGCAGTTCTCCCGGGTTCCCTTACCCTACTGCTCTCCACCCGGGTGCCCTTTCCCAATAAAATCTCTTGCTTTGTCAGCACATGTGCCTCCTCGGGCAATTCATTTCCAAGTGTTAGACAAGAGCCCAGCTTCGGGCCCTGGAAGGGATCCTCCTTCCTGCAACAAGTGGCGACTCTGGCTAGGATTCTTCTTTGCTGAGACTGACATCCTGACCACTCGGGGTACTCGGGGGCCAGCTTGCCTGCCAATGGACCAGACCCAGCGGCCGCAACTAGGACCCTTTTGTCCCTGGTCTCCTCCTGACGCGGACAACTAGCCAGAGCGCCCTGACCAGTAAGGAAGAAGAGACTTTATTGACCTCTCTCCCCTTCCCTCTCTCTTTCCTCTCCTTAACCCTTCCTATCCTTCCCTGTTTTTCTAGTCTCCCGGTCCTGGACGCCGGAATCTGGTCGAAGGGCCCTCAGCCTGAGCTGAGGATTGGAAACTGATCACCTCCTCTTGGCAGAGAACTCGAATTCTGGTTCTGGTCTGGTCTGATTTCTGGTAGGGCCGAGTTCCAGTCCTCCCTTCTCTGGAGGCCCAGGGAAAGGTCCCATAACACCTGGGTATCTGTAGGTGGCAGGAGATGTCTGTAAGGCCACCCCTTTCGCGCCCCCCCCCCCCCCTCCTCCCCCTTCTTTCAACCTGGCTTCCTTTCCTCCCTTGAAATCTTTGATGTTAATACTTGGATCTGAAGTTCTGTGTCTCTATAGGAGGTTTTCTGAGAGACTGTATTCTTATATTTAAGGGCTTCCCTGGTGGTGCAGAGGTTAAAGCGTCTGCCTGCAATGTGGGAGACCTGGGTTCAATCCCTGGGTCAGGAAGATCCCCTGGACAAGGAAATGGCAACCCTCTCCAGTATTCTTGCCTGGAGAATCCCATGGACGGAGGAGCTTGGTGGGCTACAGTCCACGGGTCGCAAAGAGTCAGACACGACTGAGTGACTTCACTTTCACTTAAGCTAAAATATTCTAGCTTTTAAGATTAAAAATATGACCAAAAACATGTTACAGTTATGTGGGATTTTTAACATTCCTCCATTCTTATAGGAATAGAGAGGTATAATTTATCCACAATGTTGTTATTTCAAAAAAACTTGACTTGTGTGTAAGCTCTGTCTAGGTAGGAATCTTAGCTGTCTTGGTTTTCCTTATATTAGTGCCAAGCTGTCATAATAGAGAGATACTCAATAAATATTTATTGAGGTTTTAAAGTCATGACTGCTTAAGTTAGACTTGAAGTATACCTCCTGTCTCTTTTGTGCGTTGTGATTCCTGATTTTTGGTGGGAGAGCTAAGCGTAGTAGTGTATTAATCTTTTTTTGCTTTTTGTCTCATTCATAAATGAATCTGTGTGCTTACTTCATCGTATTCCTATACTTTTTCCTGCTTCCTTTTTTCTCTTCCTTCCTGCTCTTTTTCAACACCCCTCACCCCCCATCCCATCCTTTCTTCCTCTCCCTGGTAACATTGATTAGAGTCCACTGGTGAACCTAAATGAGCTACTGAAAGGATCAGCATTTCCCATTAAACTAGAGCAGGGACCAGCAAACTTTTTCTGTAAAGAGTCCATAGTACTTAGTTTAACTTTGTGGAACCAGATGCAGTTTCATGGGTAGTATGTAGGTCCTGATATGACCAGGGAGAGGAAACAGTCTCTAGAGACTTTTTTCAGTTGATAAAAATTAAAATCTAATGATAGTAATTGAGTGTACTTTGTAATACAGGTCTACTAATTAGAAGAATGGAATTATCTTGTTATGGGGGGTGGTGATAACGTTTCACTTTCTGTGGGTTCCGAGTTGGTGGTTGCTACCATTAAACTGATCGTAAAATATCATTTGTAAAAAAACGTGCTTAGCTTGTCAAGGTGTACAAGATATTGGCAGTTGGGCCGGATTTGGCCCTGTGGCCTTTGTTTGCTGACCCTTGAACTAGACTGTGGACCAAAGCCATCCCAAGCAGGGTAAACTGCTGATATTCTTCCCTTTGTAGAGGCTCATTCCCTGGAGACTGGAAAGGCAAGGCATTCACATGGGAGGAAGTGGGGAATAGGGATTTGCAGGCTGGGAACAGGAACATAGAGAATGAGGGGGACATGATTTTAGGGTACCAGTGTAGGAAGATAGAAGGGAATACGAGTGAGTTTATCTCTGTTTAGGGTCCAGCACCAATTCTCAAGGGAATGAGCCTTGGACCCTGTAGGACATCACTCTGGGTAGGGTAGCTTCGGGTGGAGGCAGTCTGAAAAAGCATATTCAAGATGACTACTGGTTTGGTGATAGTCTCCTCAAGTACAGGCCTCATTACCTTCTTGGCTGCTAGTGACATGGAAGGGCTGCGGGAACTGGCATTTGCAGGGGGCAGGGGTGGGGATATGGGTTCTCATGGATCAAGTCATCTGATGGAAGAAAGGTGGCTGCAGCCATGGTGTCGAGTCTATTTCTTCACTTGGACTGAAACAGAAGGTTCCAGAGGGTGTAGTGGCCACTCTCTGGGGCTGCCAGTAGCTGTCAGGATGAAATTCAGGGCTTGCCTTTAAAAAGCCAGCAGTCTTGCTCTTCTGGTGGGTAGAGGGAAGGGAGAGACCCTCAACCAGCTCCCCAGAGGTCCACCTTATATCTTTGCTTGACTGCCCTGTGGTGTCAGCCACCAGATCCCCTCAGACCACGGTGGCCTTGGAGCCTGTCTCCCCTGGTTGTGGTCACTCAGCTCTCTACTGGTTTGCTGCAACCACAACAGCCACGCCTCCTGCTCTCTTACTCCACACTGATGTCAGCGAGAAATGTTGTTGCCCCTTCTCCATACTTCTCACAGGTTTCCTGAGCCAGCTTCTCCACTCTGCTGGCTTCACTGCTTTCTCTCTGCCGGTGACCCCTCTCTAGTCTAGATAATTCTCCTGAGCTCTACACCATTCTGTCCGTCCGCATGATAGACATCGCCCCACTGCCCTCCACCCGTCCTCTCCATCCCGGGAACGATGCCCTCGCGCGCTCACACGGAAACCTGGGACGGGTATTTGAGACGCCTCTCCCTGCACCCCCACCACATCTGCCGCCTCTTCCGTGGAGGACTGCAGTGGCTTCAGCTGCCCTCCTTCCCGCCTGCCTTCCTGCGGTTTCAGCCCTCTCATATGTGTTCCCCCACAGCTTCGGTTTTGCCGGAGAAACTGTCCATCCTCCCACGCCCCCGCTTTAATGGCCTCAGCACACCCTTCCACCTTCGCAGTCATCCCGGAACATTCTCGGTCTGCCCTGCGCTCTTCATGAGCCCTCTGTCTCTCCAGCCTTAACTCACTGTCCTGTCCAGCGTGGCTCGTCTCTGTCTGTGCCTCTCACCCTCACCCAGCCTTACTCCTGCAGTACCTTCAGACCCACCTTGCACTCTCCCCTTCCACACCCCTTGGCACTCGCATGATGAACCTGACTGGCCACCCAAGCTGACCCCAAGCTGCCCTGTGGCCACTGCGAGTCTCCCCCGCCGCCTCCAGGGCCCTCCAGGGCTCACGGAGAAACACTTGGCAAATGGTAGCACCTGGCGAAAACTTTCTAGATGAGGAAACAACTTCCCCAATGGTGAGGGAGCTTCAGTCAGCAGCCCTTGTAAAGCGGAGGACACAGGGTCAATACACCACCTCCCTTCACACGCAGTTGGTCCCAGTGCCACCTTGGCTTGTTAATTTCAGGACCTCTACACAAGGAGTTGAAATCATAGTCTCAATCCTGTGCCCTCTCCCTTCTGCGTTAGCATTTGTTTCCTTTTATTCTGAGTGGAATGGCTTAGCATCTTTGTATTAAAATTTTTTAAAAACTGTGAAAGTAGTACATGTTCATGCTAAAATTCATGCAAACACAGAGGCGATAAAATGAAAACCGACTCCTCCCCATCGCCCTACATTTTTTTATATGGATTAAATTTCTAGGAGGATGCATACGTAGGAAGCTGTTAGAAGAAAAGCTCTCCCTGGAGAATGACCTGTTGGACTTTTAAAGGCTGCTCTGTTCTCAGGAGGGAAAACAGAATTCTGGGCCTGTGGGAAACTCTTTTCTGGGGGTGGGGAAGGTTCTGCGAGAAGAGAACTTTGAAAGCTTGAGGTACGGTATGGAGCTTGGTGGCGGGCACAGCAGCCCTCATGGGATAGCCTGCGGCCTCTTGTTTGGCTCCTGACCTTGCTGTGTGCTGTTGTGCTCAGTCATGTCTGAATCTTTGTGGCTCCCATGGACTGTGGCCCGCCAGACTTCTCTGTCCATGGAATTTTCCAGGCAGGGATACTGGAGTAGATTGCCATTTCGTTCTTCAGGGGATCTTCCCGCCCCAGGGATTGAACCTACATCTCCTGCACTGATGGGCAAATTCTTTACCGCTGAGCCACCACTCCTGACCTTGAGAGGTAACTTACCTCTTAAGAATTTAGTTTCTTTAGTTTACAGAATCCGATGAGAAAGCCCACGTTGCCTTTCATAGAGCCAAAATAAGAATGAATGTTAAAAAAAAAAAAAAAAAGTGTCTCCAAGGTGTCCTTAAAGATGGGCATGAAGATGGCTGGGGAGTTTCATGATTTCTTTCTGTCTGTAACTGTCCATCTCTGTGATGAGCTATGGAGAGCTTTACTGAGTTGTTTGATTTGATACGAAGTTAAAATTTTAAAGCTTCCGTTAAGAAAGTGATGGCTCCTTTGAAACAGTTTTTGGGAGTTATGGAAGGAAGGATGAGAGAGAAGAGGTTGATGCTGAGTGTCCTAGACCTGAATTTATGTGAGTAGTCTTTAGTTTTTTCAGGGAGGGAATGGTACCAAAATAGTATATGGGCCAAGAAGTGACAACTGGCTCCCCTGCTGTGGAAGGCGTCTTTGACTCTTTCCGTGAAGCATCTTAGTTCTCATAAGGTTTGACTCCTTGCTGTTGAACTTGATATGACCAGCATGTATTGTGTTTATAGTTTAAATGTCCAAAATATTCCTTGAAAAGACTATGTTTAGGTAGTTGCAGGTGAGATTTTCTACTATAAAGAAGTGCTGTTGGTTAGAGCATTAGGAGTGATTATCCCCACCCCACCCCCCAACAGGCTTTTCTTTCTTTCATTTCTCCTCCTTTCTCTCTTCATTGAATCATGTCTGTGTCCTGAGATAGTTGAGGATTAGAGACCTACAACCTTTTATTAATTTCGAGGAGAAATTGGGGTCATGCAAAGACAGGCAATGCTTTAATGGCCAGTTATCTGTGGAGATACTTAATAATCAGGGGTTTTGAAATTGATTTGCTCTCTGGTGCAGGTATACCCATGTGAAGCAAAATCAAGAGTTTTACCTCTGGGCTTCTTTTTTAAAAATTTCACTCTCCAGGACCAAGGGCCAGATCTAATTGCAAGAAATGGGATTGATGTGGAACTTTACAGGGGTTTCAGTTCAGTTCAGTTGCTCAGTCGTGTCTGACTCTTTGCGACCCCATGGACTGCAGCATGCCAGGCTTCCTTGTCCATCACCAACCCCCAGACCTTACACAAACTTATGTCCGTTGAGTCGGTGATGCCATCCAACCATCTCATCCTATGTTGTCCCCTTCTCCCGCCTTCAGTCTTTCCCAGCATCAGTTCAGTTCAGTTCAGTCACTCAGTTGTGTCCGACTCTCTGTGACCCCATGAATCACAGCACGCCAGGCCTCCCTGTCCATCACCAACTCCCAGAGTTCACTCAAACTCATGTCCATCGAGTCAGTGATGCCATCCAACCATATCATCCTCTGTCGTCCCCTTCTCCTCCTGCCCCCAATCTCTTCCAGCATCAGAGTCTTTTCCAGTGAGTCAACTCTTCACATGAGGTGGCCAAAGTATTGGAGTTTAAGCTTTAGCATCAGTCCTTCCAATGAACACCCAGGACTGATCTCCCTTAGAATGGACTGGTTGGATCTCCTTGCAGTCCAAGGGACTCTCAAGAGTCTTCTCCAACACCATACTTCAAAAGCATCAATTCTTCAGCACTCAAGCTTTCTTCACAGTCCAACTCTTATATCCATACATGACCACTGGAAAAACCATAGCCTTGACTAGATGGACCTTTGTTGACAAAGTAATGTCTCTGCTTTTTAATATGCTGTTTAAGTTGGTCATAACTTTTCTTCCAAGGAGTAAGCGTCTTTTAATTTCATGGCTGCAGTCACCATCTGCAGTGATTTCTGGAGCCCCCCAAAATAAAGTCAGCTATTATTTCCACTGTTTCCCCATCTATTTGCCATGAAGTAATGGGACCCGATGCCATAATCTTCATTTTCTGAATGTTGAGCTTTAAGCCAACTCTTTCACTCTCCTCTTTCACTTTCATGAAGAGGCGCTTTAGTTCCTCTTCACTTTCTGCCATAAGGGTGGTGTCATCTGCATATCTGAGGTATACACAGGGGTTTAGTTTTGTACAAAATAAAGGGAAAAGGATTAATCCAAGAAGACAGACTTTTTTTTTTAAGTACTTTTACCACCTCCTCCTTTCTTTGTGGCTTAATCTTGTTTTTTTAAGGTGTCTTTGGAAGTAGGCAGGATGAGAGGAAATCAGAGAAGCCTTATGAACAGGATAGGAAAACACCGGTCATTTACTGCTATTTAAAGCGTGCTTAGGTTGCTGAGTAGTGTCACTGACAGTGTTAAAACAGATGAAGAATCTGTGGCTCAGGAATAAGACAGGAATGGTTCCCCTTTCTTCCCCAACAAAGAACATAGATGAGGCTGAGTGTGTAACAACTGTTGTGGTTGGTGGAAAGTACCCAAGGCTGAGTCCCTATGTCCCCTCTACCTCCACCAGCTTCATTTTCCCATGGAACCTGGTGCAGCTGGGGGAGGGCCTTCTAGGGGAGATTTTGGTTTGGCTTCAAGACAATCAGAAAGCTTTAGACACCAAGTCCAGGGTAGTTTAATTATACTCTGTCTTTCCATACTCAGTGCCTTCCTTGTCTTTTGCTTTGAAAAATTGTCACAGCTAGAGCATGAAGTTAAAAATCGTCACTTGTTTAAAATATAGTTTACACCTGTGGCTGGCCTGTCTGTGCTTCTGCGTGTTAGAAGCCTGTCCCCTTTCTGCACATGGAGTTGCTTCTTGAATAATACACTGAACAGTCAGCCACCTTCCCTTGATCACCATCCCCATGCAGTGTCCCAGAGAGCCTGGGCTGGCATTCTGTGACTTCAGCAGGACTGGAGTCCTGGTTGGGAATGGAAGCATCCATCTTGACCCCACTGGCCTTGGAGCTGGAGCCCTGGTCCATCCCGAGGCTGAGCCCTACCTATTCAGCGGCTAAGCCTTTAAAAGCGTGTGAGCAGCTAGAACTTTGGCTTTTTATTTGGTCTCTGGTCTTTATACCTAGGAAAGAGAAACTGAAAATAATAGTATGATTCCCAGTCATTGTATATAGCTGTTGCTTTTGGAGTCAGATGATTTAAAACAGTAACAACAGCAAAACAAAACCTGAGCTATGGTTTCTGCGAGGTTTTGTTGTTGAGGTTTCTGAAGGAATTGCGGTATTTGCTTGGGCACACCAAGATGCACCATCCTGATCTAGGAGTTGAGAAAATAATCAGATGCATGGCTTCTAACACGCAGAAAAGGGTCAGAAATTACCTGAGGAGGTAGGTTTCTTTCTACCTCGTGTTCTCTTTTACATTGAGAAGAGTTTCTTTTGCTGTTTGATCAATGTGGGTTCAAATTCTGGTTCAGCCACTGACCCTAAGTGACCTTTTCAGTTTAAGTTCCTTATTCCTCGTCTGTTAAGTACGTTCAGTCACAACCTTGTGAAGACTGAATGAGAGAATGCACAGTATCATCCCTCCTGTGTAATAAGTGTTAAACAGTAGTGACTGATAGTGTTACTAGTTTTACAAGAAAGCCCACAGACTTTGAAGTCAGAGAGGTTTGGCTTGGAATTTCAGCTCTCTGGGTAAGTAGCTCATTCGCTGAGGTCTTCAGTTTCTGTTTCTATAAAATGGGGATGTTATGAGTGTCAGAGGAGATAGAAAACATCTGGGGCCTGGTGTACAGTAGGCCCTTAGAAGGAGTTTGCCCCTGTTGTTTGGCAGCAAGCTGTAGTGCGTGCTTTGCCCTGATCACGGTTTCTAGAAGGAAAAGCCTGCACTACATGTAGGAAAGACAGAATTAGGAATACTGACATGCAGTTGTTCCAATTTTGTCCGACAAGGATGAAAATTCACCCTTGACGAATCATTTTGGGGAAAAGATCGGTGCTTAAGGAAACCATTTTTTAAGCTTCCCTTGCTTTACTAATGAAGCAACGATGTCTGGCAGAAAGGGTAGTTAAAATGCAAAGTGATGGACTGCGCCAGTGGTCACCTTTAAAGAGCTGTGATTTCCCTTACATGGAGTGCCGTCTCTGTCTAATGCTTTTTAAATTAGAGAGGTGACTGTGGGCAATCTCATAAAACAGCCAAATACCAGGATATGGAGAAAACGTGAGCATTAAGTAATCGTGCCCTGGTGTGCTCACAGAATGTAAAAATATTGACTCTGAACGAAATAAAACACCATTCCCTCTCTGGTTGTTGGCGACCTGAGAATCCCAGGATTGAGGGGTTAAGAGCAAGATGAGCATGGAGATTTGTAGCAACAGATGGAAGAAACCCAGGCAAGTTCCCCAGTGAAGGTTCAGACCTGCCCCGGGGTGCAGGAAGGAATCTTTCCTTGAGGCTTGCCTGTTTCCTGGTGGTGAACTTCCCATCTTCCTGGCAGTGCTAGCCGTCCCGCAGTAGAGCCAACCTGACTGTCCCTTTGTCAGGTCAGCCCTGCCCAGCCGACCTTTCCTCACTTGTCAGTTTCCAGGTCCTGGAAACCATCACCAGGGGCCACAGTCTGTGCCCGAGTGGTACAAAGCTGCTGCCCGCTGTGCTCCAGCACTGGAGCCTTCCTTGCTCGTCGGCACTCAGGAAGCTCTTGAAATAAGGTGAACAGAGAAAACACTGCCAGGACCTCGCTCTGCAGACTATTTTTCCCCTCTGGTCCTCTGATTACTCACCCTATGTGCCACTATCTGTGTAAATAACCTTTCCTTCCCCGCCTCTCTCTCCCCTCTCTGCTCCCCGACTCCCATGCTCTTAGGCTCTCTCTCGAGTAATAAATAGCCAGGCTACCGCTCAGTGTGCACCAACACCTGGGAATAATCATGCAAAAATAACAGTGAGAGACTGCCGCGCGTCTGTGCTTGACATTAACTTTCCTCAGTTTGACAGGCTGCCACCACCAGCTGTTAGACTTATGGGTCTTTTTTTTTCTTCCACTGGAGATGGCTGCTTTCCTCTTTCAGGCTCTAGTAGATTACATCAGTGTCCCGTCAGGATAACAGAAAAGAGCTTTGACAAAGGAACCTTCTCTAAAACCGGCCAGTTCTCCCTCCTGCTCTTTTATTCCAGTTACTGGTATCATTTGACTAATAATTCCCCACCAATTTTTAATGGAAGATGGTAGGAATACTCTTTTAGGGTATGTCCCTCCCGAAAGGTGCTTATAACTGCTACTCTTAGTAGCAAATCCTAGCATTTGGCTTTGAAAGGGCTAAACGACCTAGCATTTTCTTTTTCAGTTCAGGTCTCAGGTATGTTTGTGATAATAAGAATCATATTGGCGATGGCAGGAGCACTTATTTATTGAGGGCTATTCCGTACCGCGTGCCCTGGGGCTAACGTTTTGTGTGATCTTGGGTGGTAGTCACCTTAGTAGTCAGGGGTTGTTTCCATTTTACAGATGAAGCTTCTGAGTCCCAGAAAGATCAGGCAGCTTGCCCAGGCTTCTGTTGCTAAAGGTTGACACAAACTCCAGCTACAGAGGCTGGTCTCTGCCCTGCACTGTCTTCTTCGTGCTGGTTTTCACACTCAGGTCACCCTGGATAGCCCCTTATGTGAAGTGCTGCAGCGACACTTGCACTTTTGCTGGATTTGTATGGCCATTTGATTATTGCTGCAGTCTTGCCCACTCTTTTGCTAGTGGCACCTGGCACACAACAGGTATGTTAGTAATTATTTATTGGGTGGACATGCGATCAATTTGAGGTGAATAAAAGGAAACTTTGAGGGGAGCACAGCACACAAAAAAAGAGGTCCAGCAAGAGATGAGTGGAAGGAGATTCTGCAGAAGTGGAGGACTCATCGGGCTCGCTGTAAAACGGGGCTGGATTAAGCCAGTGGGCGACTGCCAGATGCCAGTGTATGAAAGGAGCAGTATTTCCTCAGGCTGAGCTTCTCAGGGTTAAGCCCTTTTCCTCATACTTTTAACATACTTTAACTGCACTTAACCATGCATTTGGAGAGGATTATAGATTTATGTTAAACATAGTAGGATATAAAAAGGAGCTTTGTAGGAGTGCATGTAGGGTTAGAGAACTGTAATATCAGCCCAGGGACTTTTTTTTTTTCCTTTTCCTAAGCCGTTGTTTACTGAGCTAAGTGCTATGCCACGCTTTCACTGGGCATGAGTTATCTCATTGAGTCTTTACTGCGACCCCATGCAGATAATCATTATTCTTACTCCCATTTCTTAGATCCAGACACTGAACCTTAGAATAGCCAGGTCATTTGCTCAGAATCCCACGCAAGCAAGTACCTCCAGGGTCAGAATTTGAACCAGAATAACCTGAGGTTTGTCACTACCCAAATCCAAGTGTACATTGCCTCCTCTCCAGACACTCTTGTAGGAACTGTTGCTGCTCTTAAAGAGCCTCACTGGGTGAAAAAATTGTGTTTCAGTGTAGGAGTGAATGACCTGAGAAATGAGGGGACAGTGGAAGTTGGCCTTTGGTATAAGGCAGAAACAACTTTCAAAACCCTGCCTCGTGTGTAGCGCCACATGGCTGTGTGTTAAGCACCATGAAATACACAAGAACCGATTTCTTTTTTGGAAGAACACGTCACACTCTGGGTGTTCACTAGCACAAAGAAATGACCAAACTCTAAGTTATTTCCCCCATCCCTCTCTTCCCTCCCAGTGTATGCTGAGCTCCTTTATAAAGGTCCTTCTTAGAAAATGCTGCTCTTCTGTGTTCACCTGGGCTGCCACTAGAGATAAATTACTGCCCTTCCACAGACACGGGCCCTGGCTTTCTCTAGAATGAGTAAACTGGGTTAGATGACCTCCTAACTAGAACATTCTGTGGTTGTCTCAAAAAGCTGGAAATGCAAACTCAGCGGCTTATGCCTGGGCAGGTCACTGCAGGCTGAGGGAAGCTCAGCCCTGTCAGTTGATGCCACGAACAATGTGGGCCCAGCATAGCGCATGATCCAATTATTATGTTACAAGAGAGTAGAAATTCAGACTTTTTCCTAATTTTTTGTGTTGGCAAAAAAAAAAAAAAAAAGAAATTGTTTTTAAAACTGGCATACCTACCAACTAAAACTCCTCTGAGAGTGGCTGTAATTCCCCACCCCCTTTCCAGTTGGTAAGCTCTGGGAGAGGACGGCCCTCGGTATCCCTCATGGATGGTCTTTGTTTCCCACTCCAAATCCTGAAATCCCAAGGGAGAAAAGTTTGCTTTTCTACTCTCATAATGATAATCGAGACCTAAAGCAATGGGGATTTTGAGCTGCATTGAGGAAGCGAGTTCAGTAGAAAAACTTAAGAGAAATTCACTTGTCTAAGTCAAAGAGCTTAACCTATAAAACCATATAACCTGTTGAGTTTTCCTATCAAGTTTAAGCGTTTTTGACTGTTATTACATTGGGGAACTGTTTATGATTATTGTTCATATTTATAGTCAAACTTCGCTGAATCTTGGTTTTCTCATTTTAAAACAAGTGTGCACAGGGCTCCAGGGTCCCTTCTGTATATATATCATCAGCTGAACTCTTTTCATTGCTTTTGAATTGTGTTAATGGAAATAAACACAGTTAACTTGCCAGTAGGCCTAGGATACCATGGCCTCTCCCATCAAGCCATCTAGATTCTTTAGACGCTATATCTTTGGAATTACATAAATATCCTAAAGAGTATGTGAGTGTATATGTATTTCCATGCAGATATATTCATAAGCAGAGTTATACTGAAATAGAGATTTAATCTAGAAATTCTGTTGTGATAGGATTCATCATCACTATTAGAAGGCAAGAAAATAAAATTTCCAGTTGAGGAACATGGGCCTCAGTGAGGTTAAATGACTCTCATAAGTCACAGGCCTACTTAGTGTGGGAGGTGGGGCCAAAGCCCTGTTGCCTGCTCACCCCCACCCCTACAGCTTCTTTTGTACATGTTTTCCCACGGCATCCTAAGCTTCACAATTAGAGAGTTGGTACTCTCCAAGACACCTCACCTCTTTTATTTTATTCAGTCTTCTTGTTTGTCTAACTGAAGCTGTACTTGTTCTTTTAGAATTAATGTATGCTGTTGATCAAGGATATGAAGACTATTTTGAGAACGTTCCATTTTGTTTTTTCAGTTTATATGTGTCGCACCAAATTACAGTCAATTTACAACTAACTATACAAATTAAGAGTTTGTTGGGAATCATGCAAAAAAAATGTGCAGTAGCTGGTTTATAATTTTCTTTGGTCTTTTTTTTTTTTTTTTGGTCCTCTTTTAAATTCTAAAGAGTGACTTCAGTCTCATGCAATCCTTTAGTTGTAATAAAGACTACAGGGTTGCACTGGCTTCCCCCACCTCCCTTAAATTGTCTTCCTCTGAACCCCTTTCTTCATTTGTCAGCTCAGTTTTAAAATAGAAACTATCAGTGTGAACTTTGATCCACATTAAGCTGCATTTACACAAAAGCATAAATCACCAGATCTGGGGCTCGGGGCTGTTAAATGCTTTCCTTTCTCGGGGCTCTGTGATCAAGAATGAAGAACAATAAAAAGCATGGAGCAAAAGGAGTTTTATGGCAGCTTGGAGAGCAGGAAATTAACTTTCTTTAGTGTGCAGTTGGATGAAGGGCTGTTCTGCCACATCTTGGATCACTCAGGCAAGTGAACGTTGCTGTATCATTTTAGTGAAATGCAAACTGTAGAAATAGTTCCTCCAGTCATATGAACAAGAAGCCCACACAGATGACTGCTTCAGCTGTTGAAGGAGGAACACACTTCCTCATATGACTTCTCTTGAAAAACACTCTGTGTGTGTGTGTGTTTTTTAAAAGAACAAAGACTATGCACTATTATGTCTGTATCAAATGTTGATTTCTTACAAATATTAACTGAGAACATATGAACAGACTAAGATGGAATTTTACCAGAAGAGCTTTCTCTGTGTCCTTTTTACATATCTCCTTTGTCAGCCCAACTGATGAGACATATAAAGACATCATCTCTTGTATGAGATGCAACCTGAGGACACAGGTGATCTGGAATCCTGTGCAGAGATGTTGTGCGTTTGGCTTTTTCACATGTGACAACCGGTCAGCAGGGCCAGAGCTATTCTGTAGCAGTCATAACAGTTGTTAACAGCGGGTGGAAGGAGTGCATCAGTCTGTTGGTGACCTACCTGCTTAGTACATACGTAGCTTTTGGTTTCATTAATGGCCTGACTCCTGCATTTTTTGTGGTGAAAGATACCTTTGCTCTTGTCCTCAGGATTGGGGTGCAAGGGAGCAGTTGCACCATAGGGTCTCGTTTTGGCTGACATTTCTCTTTCCTGAACATAGAGTTGCTGAGTCCCGATCAAACTCATCAGGGATCTTTACCAGTTGAAACACTAAAGGACTCGTGCATGGAGGGGCTCAGATTCTGTTGAGCACATGCATCTATGGGTAGTTCTCCGTTTCTATGAACGCTGTCAGACTTTGCAGCAGAACACTTAGTTAAAAGTTGATGCCTAATACATGCTAATAATATCCAGTTTCTGTGTTTCTGTGTGTGTAATCAAGTTTATGATTTTATATGTTCGGCAGAGTAAGTTAATCTATTTAATAGTGATTGAATTCATTATGGTTTATAAAGTACTTTGAAAACAATTTTAATCCCTCTCTTATGCTTAAATGTCCAGTGATGCCTATATGGATATTTATTGGAGTTTCTCCTTTGGAAAATGTTGTTATGTTGAAAATACAGTTTCGTAACAAGTGGGAAATAGTCTTCATTTCGCAAAGCATGTTTCCTTCACATTTCTTGAGGCTAAAGATTGTCAATTGGTGAATTTATAAGGACCCCAAAGGCCGGTCTGTAACCCAAGAAGCTAGAGCTCCAATGTTTACTTTGTGTGTCATGAAAAACGAAAATGCTTATTTGTCTTCTACTTTGTGTTTTGGCACCATTAAAACACTCAAAGCATATTATAATTGCAAATGGAATTTGGAATGGTGATGTGTTCTGGAAGTGATGTAAACAGCTTGCATTGAGAAGCGCTCCAAGCACATAGCACCACTGCAGTAAGCCTGTCTATCTTTCAGGTTGACCCCCTGTTCACAGTGCCAGCGCCTCCGCCGCCGATCGCCAGCAGTCTCACGCCTCAGCTTCTGCCCTCCTACTTTCCCCCATCTTCATCCAATATTGCAGCACCGGTTGAACAGCTTTTGGTTCGGACTCGTTCCGTGGGTGTCAATACGTGTGAAGTTGGAGTAGTGACAGAGCCAGAGTGTCTTGGGCCCTGTGAACCCGGAACCAGTGTGAATTTGGAAGGGATCGTGTGGCATGAAACAGAAGAAGGTAAATACAGTTTATTTTTATCTATTCCCCCATGTCCTCTTCCTGTGATGTCTCTGTGTCTACTTGTAATGGGAATTTGCTTTGTGGTATTCAGAGAGGAAAGAAAAGTGGTTTCTATGTGCTCTTGATTTTTGTTGAAATAAGAGCTATGTTTCTCTTTTTGTTCATGGCTGCTTTTACATTCATTCAGGAGCAGTCTGGTGTCTGTCTAAGTGGTTCTCCACTCTAAGTGCTTTAACCTGGAAGGACTCTGAGAAGCAGGCTGAAGGTTACCGTTTCTCGGAGGAGGTATCATGAAAATTAGAATGGGCAACAGATCTCAAGTTCGTTTTGTTCTTAGTTTGCCAACTGATCTGTCTTGAGGTGGTTGTTTTTGTATTGTTGAGGCTTATATTTACCTTCTGAATGGAGCCAGTGTTCCTACATTTAGCAAGGGCCATCGCTGTGATTTGACGGTGGCCAGTTGTTGCTCAGAGCTAATGAAGCCAAGGTCCAAGGTGTAAGCTCCAATTGAGGCAGTCAGTTCTTTTCTGTGGCTGGAGACGTAGCACCTTCCTGGTCCCCTAATTCAGCAGGCCCTCTGGCAAGTGCTGTCCATTAGTCATGAGACCCAAGGTGCAAGAGAGAGAGATTGGGTGAATCTCCCATGCCTATTGGAAATACACATCAGATGTGTGTCACACTGACTGGATCCAGACGTGGTTGGCCACCTCTCATAGTACATGACCATCCCGTCTAACATGTTTCATATGGCCAGTGTCCTTGACAGAGGCCAGTAGGTAATCAGTACAAACTAAACATGAAGGAGAGAGCTCCACGGCTGCATTGCAGCGTGCTTCCTGCCATGGGGAAGAAGCATGCCCCAGGGTACACCAGCGGACCAAAGGAAAGTGAAAAACATAGGGGAAACGTTTTTCCTCTGAGCTAGATTGGTCAAGAGTGAGGAGATGACCCTTATCAGTATCATTGTCTTTTAGAAGAGGAGTTCAGAGCAAGGATAAAGGTGACAAGAAGGACCTGAGATGCAAAATCAATAGATTCCTCTGTATCAAGGGGGAGAACTGGAGGCTGGTACTCAAAGGAGAAGTAAAATACATGCCGAAGAGGCTGAGTGGATGGGAAAGGACAATATATTGAGAGTGATTGTTGGGAAAGAAATGGTTGGGAGAAAATAGTTAAGAATGGTGCCAAACTAGGGAATGAGAGTAAAAATGACTGAAAACCAGGCGACAGGTGTGAGCATACCTGTGAGTAGGCAAAAAATAGCTCAGGCTGTTTCAAGAAGGAAAAACAAAACTTCTAAGGAAAATCTTTGAATTCTATATATTACATTGAATTTACTCTTCTTGTAGGATGGATTATATCATTAGATAGAAAATTTGGTAGATAGCATCAGTAAGGAAAAATCAAGATTGAATTCTATAGGAAGCAGCCATGAGAGGGAATGAAAGCAGCAGATCCGGAGAGCTCTCTTATTTGCTCAAATAGAACTGACAGTTAAAATTTACTCTTGGTTTTAGAAACGTGGGAGGTGTTGCGCCTTCTCCCTCTTTGTGCCTTAAACTGGAAAGCCACTTAAATCAGTACTACACAACCACATTGGGAGGAATCGGTGTCGAGGAGCTGGAATTAAACCTCTGTCATGTTGCTTGTCTGTTCAGACCCCGCCCAGTGCAGGGGGTCCACGTGGGGAGCTGGCTCTCCTTCGTCGCCTCTGGGTTGTGCACGGTTCATCTTCCCTTAGATTTTTTTTCCTAGGGCAGAAGTGATGGATAAGGGCTTCAGACTGGCATCTCCATGAGAAAACGTAGAAAAGACTTCAAGACATTGTTAAGATTAAGTAGTGGAGGTGCTGATTTTCAGGTATAAAATGATTTTAAAAGAGTAAGGATTAATTTACATCAAGTTGAAAGTCAGATTGTCTTGTACTTGGATAACTGACTCCTTAGGGTGAAGCACTGTCTTCCATTTTCCTAGCTGTGACTTAGCGCCTGTCAGTTTATAGGGCGTCGTGATTTCATTTATTTCCGTGTGGGATAGGACAGGTTCCTGCAGGGTGACCTTCCTGCATGGTAGATGCTATAAAATCAAATTAAAAATCAAGAAGGTTTTTGTGGTTCTGAAACAGCTCTAAGTTTAGTTTAGTTTTTTTTTCTTTTTCTTCTCTCTTTGCTTAGGAGTCTGCTGATTTTTTTACTTTTAACCTTGACCTTCAGTAAAAGGGGGCTTCCCTGGTGGCTCAGAGGGTAAAGCGGCTGCCTGCAATGCAGGAGACCTGGGTTTGATCCCTGAGTCGGGAAGATCCCCTGGGGAAGGAAATGGCAACCCACTCCAATGCCTCTGGTGTTCTTGCCTGGAAGATCCCATGGACGGAGAAGCCTGGTAGGCTACAGTCCATGGGGTCGCAAAGAGTCAGACACGACTGAGTGACTTCACTTTCACTTTAGTAAAAGATAGGATTATTTAGAAAAAAGAAAATCTGTGTTTGAAAACAGTAGTATATATGTTGATTAGAAATTTTGATGCTCTGGGCATACGTATAAAGGGCTTTCATCATCATTATTATTTAGAAGTGATATGAATAAAGCCTCCCCAGTCCCTTGCTGTTCTCTGAAAATCCGTCTCTTGAGTCCAGTGTGCCTTCTCTGATCCTCTGTGATCCCTGAATCCCCGTGGATGACTTCCTTCAGATGACAGACAGATAGTTTTAGAAGCTTCTCAGGCAGAGTAGTGGAGTCTTCCACAGCTCCAGCCTCCTCTGAATTGCCTCACATTTTCCAGAATTTGGAATGTGTGGATGTTTACTGTGGTGACAAGAAGGAGATGGAGCTGTTAATAGAGTTATTCTTGCTGAATAAACTAAACTTCTGACCTCCATAGAACTTAAGAACTTGCCTTAGGAGAGGCCTGGGTCATAAGATGTGTGTTTAATGTGTAACTATTTTCAAGAGCATTCCATTTGCACTTTTTTTTTTTTGGTACAGTGTGTTTAAAACTCTTGTACCAATTTAAAAATTAAACCCACTTGGCCATTAATTTTTCCCTTTTGGGAAAAACAAAGAGAGAAGCGGAACAAACACATTTGGAGCCAGTTCTTTGACAGAGCTAAAAGAGATGGATTTGGGGAGAAGTGGAGGGAAAGTAAGCCTCGTTTTTTCTAGTACTAGGTTTCACTAACAAAGAGCTTCAGGTCGAGCACTTGTAAAACTGTCAGTTGCCTTGACTAATGTTATAGATTGAGTTGAATAAAATCTCTTCCTTGGTATTTTCATTTTGAAGATATTGTATCACTGGTAGTGTTTTTCACAAACCCAGTTTGTGTGCATTCACCCATGTGTGAAGTTTGTGTGTGCTTCTTCTAAGATCCCAGAAATTTTAAAAGGCCCCATTTGCAGTCTTTGGGGGAATATCAAGTGTCCCTGTGATTTCATTGGAAGATGGTAGGAGCAGCAAAGCTGAAATATGACATCCCCACTAGGTACCTTATGGTTTCTTATGCTTGGAATTCTTCATTTGAGGAGGGTTCTTTTAATCATAGACTTTCCCGCTTGTGTTACTGCCAAAAACTCTACTCAGGAATAAAGTGTTAGGAGAGAAGTTCCCTCTGGAAATAATTAGTGGGTTTCAGATCATGCTTAATAGGAGAGAAAAATTATTACTGCCTTTGGATGTATAGTTACTCTACTCTGATCTTTCTTCTTTAAGGTGAATGCATGGGAGCAATGACGTATTCTACAAAATCACTCGCAGATGTTAGAAAGAATTTCCTTAGCATTTCATTCCTGACATTTGGGACACACATGCCAATGTTTAGTTATTTGTTTGAAAATTTGCTCTTTTGGTGTGGCGGGTGGGCCAAAGAAAACATGGTGTGTACGCATTTTGTATGAATACATGTGTGTTGAGCTTGGTTTTTTTAGATTTCAAGACTGTATTTTCCTTTTGATTCTTATTGAATCCTGTTTCTTACTGTTTTTTGTTTTTTCCCCTCCCTGAGAACATACTTGGTTCAGCTGGGTCCACTGTTCATTGTTATGACTGTCATTTACCATGGCTCTGCCATTCTGTCCTGAAGAAAAGGAAGTGAGAGAAAGCAAACCGGTTATTTGTCAGTGAAGGCCTTTTAAACATCTGTAGGTTATAGATCAGTGGTTCTCAGCTTTGTGCCTGTGAATCACCTGGAGGGCTTTAAACCCCACTGATGCCCTGGCATCTCCTTAGTCTGGGCTGGCAATTTGGTGACCTGCCACTGGTATTTTTTTTCCAACTCTCGCCAGGGGTTTCTAATGTGTAAACAATTATAAGAACCATTGTCTCAGGGGAAAGAGGGGATGTCCTGGCCCTTTGCACGCTGCTTGACTTTTTCCCTCTAAGGAAATCACATGTCTCATTGCCTCATTTTCCCAGGTATGAAATGGACAGAAACACCTGCCCCGTGTACCTCATAGGGTGGAGAAGCTCTAGTGTGACCGGTGAGCATAGCCATCTAATAACTGTGCAGATGAGAAAGAGGGCCTAGCTTTGATCCTGAACATGAACCCCACAGAGGTTTTGAGGGGCTTAATGAACAATTAGCTGGTGGATCACTCATGCCAAGTCCTGAATACTGTGAGGCAGACCTTAGTTTCTTTCTCCAGTAAGCCAGAGACTGTGACTTCATTTCTGTGTGGTCTGCTGAGTTATTTTTGAAATAGTTCAGAACCCCAAAGTATTAAGGAAAGTTGATAAAAGTAGCAAATGAAAGATTGTACTCAGAAACCATTGGGAGTTTTCAGAGGGGATAATAGAAATAAAAACTATGACATCTGAGAAAAGAGACTTCCCTGGTGGCTCAGACGGTAAAGCATCTGCGGGAGACCCGGGTTCGATCCCTGGGTAGGGAAGATCTCCTGGGGAAGGAAATGGCAACCCACTCCAGTACTCTTGTCTGGAGAATCCCCTGGACTGAGGAGCCTGGTAGACTACAGTGCATGGGGTCGCAAAGAGTCGGACACGACTGAGCGACTTCGCTGTCTTTTCTTTTATGAGAAAACACCTAGTGTGAGAGGAAGAATGTTTGTTTACATCAGGTCCTTTACCTGATGTTCGGTGTGTTTTCTGAAGAAAGAAAAGTGATCTTGGGAATTAACATTTTAATTAGAGAAGTAAACGATTCTCTTTTAAACCATCAGAGATGTTCTTAAATTCTTTGGCTTTTTCTGCATCCCCCAAGTCACAAAAAATACAGTGTTTTTATGTGCAGGGGAAGGGGTCTCAAGCCAATTTTTTTTTTCCTTTGAAATTCCTTTTTTTAAAATTAATTAATTTATTTTTTTACTTTACAATATTGTATTGGTTTTGCCATACATTGACATGAATCTGCCATGGGTGTACATGTGTTCGCCATCCTGAACCCCTCTCCCACCTCCCTCCCCATCCCATCTAATTTATTAAAAAGCAGGTGATCCCACATAATTGACGATGGAGCTCATGTTTGCTATTGTTATTTGTATTCTGCAGTATTTACTTACCAACCTTTTAAAATTTCTTTTTAAATTTTGACTCATGAGATTAAGTATTAATCCAAGCTTACTTTGTATTTTTAGTAATTGAACACAGAGTTGGTCTAGTACTTTAATGATTGAAACATTACTATTTCTTGAGATAGTTCCCAGTGATTTTATAAATTCAGTTTTGACTCACAAGCAAAGTAAGATGCGCACTTTCACTTCTGCATTTCATTACCTGCCATATCAGTTGATGATTATAGCTGTGCAGTGAGGGGGAACTTTAAAATGGCTGATGGCCATGCTCCCTGTCAGTACCGTACTCATTGGAGATAAAACAGCTCCCGGGGTGTGAGTTTGGTAGGTGAGCATAGTTGTTTAATCATAAATGAGAGGAGGGGTCCAAATGTGATCCTCAGCATAAACTTCTCAGAGGGCTGAAAGACCTACTAGTTACCTCCACTCACACCCTCACCTTCCCGGGCCATCTTGCTGTAGGGGTTGCCGATGAAGATGTGGATTGTCTCTTAAGATACATCACCATTGGTGGTAGAGCAGCTCAAAGGATGCACTTTGCAAAATGTACAAGTGCTGCTCATTTTCACATGCAAAAGGCAACCCAAATAGAAAATCAGATCCATATGTTTGCTTTATCACAATGGTGGTGGTTTAGTTGCTAAGTCATATTTGACTCTTTGCAACACCATGGACTGTAGCCTGCCAGGTTATGACCATGGGATTTCCCAGGCAAGAATCCTGGAGTGGGTTGCCATTTCCTTCTCCAGGGGATTTTCCCAACCCAGGGATCAAACCTGCATCTCCTGCTTGGCATGCAGACTCCATTGCTGAGCCACCTGGGGAAACCCTTGCTGAACCATATGCCATCTTTATTTTCTCTGATTATTCTGTTTACAGCGGTGAAAAAATTTTTAATAAAGTGAAATTGTTCAATGGGGTATATTATAAACAACTACAAAGCTCATATCGCATTTTTTTGTAAAGATTACTAAAACTAATGTTTTCAGAAAAATACAGAAGGTAAAGATGGAGACAAGGTCTTCACATAGTAGGTGCTTAGTAAAGACGTGTTGACAGAAGGAGGGAGTAAGGATAGCAGCAGGGAAGCCTTGTCTGGGCCATTTTCCTGGGTTTTTTGCTTTATGCTATCTTGGATCTGTTTAATGCTTTCTTGATGATATAATGAGAAAATTTGGATAGGATGAGTGATTGTGTGTTGCTGGAAAACCATAACACAGTCAATTTACCTCTTGTCAATGTGAATAGTAAGTGGCTATTAGGTAAGATTTAACATAATGTCTTTGGACCAAACATTTGTTCTTTTGTGTTATTTTAATATGTATTTTGGTGGTGACATTAGGTGTTAAGTAATGAAGTGGTAAGTTTCAAACTCCCTGTGTATTGAAGGCATTTTGTTTCCCCTTTTGATTGGTTGATATTGTATCTAAATTTAGTGTTGTATGTGAATACAGAATGTAAAATATTTTAAACTGAACTTTTCTTAGGACTGAGGTGTATACAGTAAAAGATTTAAGAAGTTGTCTTTCAAGAGTTGTGTGTGTGGTATTATCCAGTATGCTTGTGTGTCTTTTTCCTGTGAAGGAGTTGGCAAGAAAATGTGAGTCTTAACATTATAGTGACTTGGAACTGAAGATATTATTTTCTAATTACAAAATTCACTCAGTCTCATCGGTTGCATAGAATCGCTGTTGGCCCATCTGGGCATATGTATTAAAAGGTTCCATTGACTTTTAAAAAATACATTTGAAACAGTTTCATTGAGATATAATTCCCATAATGTACAATCCATCCATGTAAAGAGTACAACTTAGTGGTTTTTGTACTGTATGCAGTATTGTGCAGCTATCACAATTAATTCTAGAATATTGTCATCACTCTCCAGGAAACCCCACGCCCATTAGCAGTCACTCCCGCTTGCCCCAGTCCCTCATTTTACTGACTTTTACTTCTTTGTCCTTACCTGGTTTTTTGTTGTCTTTACTGTGTAAATATGTCCGTTTCACGGAGAAGAGGAAGGCTTTTTTGCTGAGCACTTCTTCTGTGCCAGACATCATCCTGGGCATGCTTTCCCAGTGATTGCCTTCAGTGCTCAGGACAAAATCCAAAGTGACCTCACTCGTTATATTTTAAAAGAGGAGACAGAAAGGGATTCACCTGGCGAGGGAATTTGAACCCACAGCAGTCGGAGTTTGAGCCCTTGCCTCTTCAAACCTCCTCCTAGGTGTTCTGGATTTCTGTCACTGCCCAAAAGTTCCTGTGTATCTTACAAAGTTCTCTTTGGAGAGAAGGATTAAATTTGATAATAATAGCTCGAGTTTTTATTTTTAAGCATGGAGTGATAGGAGATTCTCTGTAGGTCTAGCATCTCATCTTGGCAGGAGTCATTGAATCAGCCTTAGCTGGGTTGCTGTATACAAACCATCCCTTTCAGCCCCACTATGCCATAAGCTTCCTTCGTGCACAAACCCCATCTGTTTTATTCACTGTTGGATCCCCAGCGCCTGGCACAGAGTAATACACCATACATATTTGTTGAATGTTGAATAAATTCACAGAACGAAGTGATCTGGTCTTGATACCTGTTTAAGTTTGAATAGTGTTGCTTTCTACTCAGGAATATGTTACTTTAAAATTAAGTTTGGCCTACACAGTCTGAAAAATAAAGTTCTAGAAATCTACTTGTGTTACTGACTTTTTTAAGCTGTTATAAAATCTGACAATATTTCAGCTTCCAGCTTTGCTATTATTAGACTAATCTCCACAAAAAAGGAGAAACAAACTATTTGGTGTGCTTCTTCCCTTCAGTCATTTATATCTTCAATATGGTTTTGATTTTATTATTTTAAAAGAAATACATTTTAAGACATTTGGGGGAGAAAAAATACAGACGAAAAAGTCATCTATGATCTCATTGTTCAGACAAGACTTCAGTTTGTTGATTTCTTTCTTAGCTTTTTAAATAAACATTTTTATTAAATGTTAAAATGTTAAATGTCAAAATGGAGGTCATTCAGTAGTACACTTTTGAATATTCCTTTCTCTTCTTTTAATATTAACATTATAAGATAAGCATTTCTGATGTTATTAAAATACTTTCTAAAATGCATTTTTCAGTGCTGTAAAATATTATGTGGAATGGACATGAAATATCTAAATTTCTCTCATGGTAACTATTTACACGGCCTTCAGAAACTCCTTAGATAACTGTCATCTTTGTGCATGAAGTTTTTGTATTGTTTTATGGATTTGCAGTTATTGGGCTAGCAGCAGTCTTCAGGGAGAATTGCTGAGTCAAAGTACACAGGCATTTTTAATACATGGCGATGGCACTCTACTCCGTGTTCTTGCCTGGAGAATCCCAGGGACGGGGGAGCCTGGTGGGCTGCTGTCTGTCGGGTCTCACAGAGTCGGACACGACTGAGGCGACTTAGCAGCAGCAGATAGTAACTGCTTAACCACTTTCCCAACAGGTGGTACTGGTTCACAGCCCGGTGGAGCCCCTCCTTGGTTACCTGTCGCAGCTTTGGGCTCAGTGACATTTTGATGACAAAAGACATGAGATTTTAAGTAAGATGCGTATCTTTCAATGCTAGTATCTAGGGTCCTGTCCTAGACAGAAAAGGGAATAGGACCTTTTTCATGTGGAAAATATCGAAATGGTCCAGCCTGAGAAGGCAGGTGTGCAAGTGAAGTGGTGTTCCCAAGAGAACTTGCAGCTGAGGCTCTGCCTGGTGGCGGGCTTTGCTCTGGATGTAGTGAGCTTTAGATTTCACTCCTGCTTATGTCTAGTATGACATTTTACAGCTTTTTTTTCTCCCAGTGAAAGAAGTTAAAGAGACTTTTAGATCTGAGGAATTCAAACACCCAGGGGAGAAAATTAGTCTGTCAAGCATCCATTCTGAACTGGGAGGAATTGAAATCACTCGTGTTTCTGTCTCTGCAAACATCTTTCTTTTGGGTTCTGCTCCTTCAGAATAAAGATCGACAAAGGATAGGGTCTTTATAGAGAAAGCTTTGCACTGCATGGTTTGTTGGTAACATATTATCATTTGTCTTATCCAGCAGTTTGTGGATTTCTCTGTGGCACACCCTGACTCTGCCCTGCCCTCTATCTCCAGGCATCTATTTCCTCCCATGACCGCTTCCCTTGGCCACCTCGGTGTATAGACTGCAGGAGGAAGAACTACTGAGGTAGTTTTTTAAAGTAATATCTACCAAAGCATTCCCATATGTACCCAGGCCTTCTTTTCTCAGATAAGTTTGGTTAATGTTTCCCAGGCAAAAGCAAAATAAGCTGTAGGGAGAAGGAATAGCATTAGGTTGCAAAAAAAAGCCTTTCTCAGCAGAGTTGGGGGAATTAAGCTCATGGGCACAATCGCAGAGTATCCAGCAAAGTCTGATGTAACAGTGGGGAGACCCAAGGCGAGGGTGGATAAAAAGTGATGCGAGGTAGGCAAGACCCTTATTGCTCATTTGATAATTGCTTATAACTGGGTTGTAAATTGAGCAATTACATACTCACCCACCTCTCTCTCTCTCTCTCTCTATATATATATATATATATATATTCATTTCCTAATGGTGCCTTCTGACTCAAATATATTTTTGAGACACTTCCGTAGCATTTGCAGTCCTCAGGTGTAAGAAGTATGGCTGTTTCCTCTACATGACACATAACATGTTTGGCAAGCCTGAACAATTAAACACTTTTGCTCAGGGAACTTTACATTGCTCTGCCAACATGTAATTGGCATTTCATTTATGTGGAAAACTCCTATAATTAGTCCTATTATACTTCTAAAGAGCCTGGGGTCCAGCCTAAATAAAGTGACTGTAGGTTCTTTCTGGATTTCCAGAGAGTCTTACCTAAAATGATCAGCCTTGCCTAGTTTTATGTCTGTGTTTGTTGATGTGTGTCTGTATGAATATAACCAGTTACTTTAAAAATATGCTAAAAGGAAAATAAACATTTGCTTGTCAGTTTGAGGTTTTGACTGAAATGTGGGAACTCAGTTCGGCTTATAGCGGGAAATGTTTTTAAAGAATTTAATATTCACCAAATATTTTTACAAAAATACCCCCAAATGTCATTTTCAACTCCATATTTCTTAACAAGAAAAAAAAAAAAAAAGTCCCAGCACTTGCGGTGCGTCAGAGGCGGCACCACATGTTCTCCTGGCTCAACGGGCAGCCTATTCCTGCCAGCCCTTCGGGGCTCACTTGTACATCTGCCCCGTTTGTATGTTGTCGTGTCGATGTCTTCTTGATATCCACGTTGACAGGCAACTTTTGAAGGAAGTCACAAGCCGACAGTGGAGAACACTGAATGCGCCTTATTTCTCCCGAGTAGCAGCAGAGACCGACTTGTTTGAACAGAGCCAAGGAAGACTGCCTTCTGCCACTTTCTACAGCTTCAGGAGAAGACCCTGTAGTTCTTTAGACTATGAAGAGCTTTCTAGTTAAGACACACCTGTCCAGGGTGAATGCTGTAAGAGCAGATGAAGCAGCATTGAGATCAGTGGCATCAGTTGGGCTCTCTCTGAATCTGGAACTGGGGTGGCTGCAGTAAGCAAGCATGCAGAAGGTGCTTGGAGTTCAAGAAGTCTCTGGATACTCAAGGGCAGACAGGTCGCGGGGCCATGAAGGGGAGCTGTGACAGTCTTCTTTGCAAAAGCGTTAGTGCCATTTTCTCATTTCTTTGCTGAGACCTCTGGTTGGTAGGGTGACTAAAAGGCATTATACAGTCAGTGAGAGTTCTAAAAAATGTTATGTTTTGAGTTGGTAGTGGAACAAATGACCCAATTAGGGGATTAGAGGAACGGAGTTGGTTGAGGGGGGTGCGGTTAGTTTTCAAAGAAGCAAAATGCAGTGAGCCAGTTAAAATTATATAGACTGTACATTTATCTTCAGTGATTCAGAAGGAGACTGTTAACCTCAGACCCTCAGACAGTTACTGGAGAATCTCTGAAGTGTATACCCTTTAGGACATCTTACTTTATGTATCAGTCAGTTCAGTCGCTCAGTCGTGTTCGACTCTGTGACCCCATGGACTGCAGCGTGCCAGGCTTCCCTGTTCATCACCAACTCCTGGAGCTTGTTCAAACTCATGTCCATCAAGTCGGTGATGCCATCCAACCATCTCATCCTCTGTCTTTCCCTTTTCCTCCTGCCTTCAATCTTTCCTAGCATCAGGGTCTTTTCCAAGGAGTCAGTTCTTTGCATCAGGTGGCCAAAGTATTGGAGTTTCATTTTCAGCATCAGTCCTTCCAATGAATGTTAAGGACTGATTTCCTTTAGGAAGGACTGATTTGATCTCCTCGCAGTCCAAGGGACTCCTAAGAGTCTCCTCCAACTTTATATATGGCTTTTGAATTGAGAACTTTCTTAAATATCATGCAGCCTACCTTGCATTTTTCCTGTAGTAGCACATTTCCAAGGATGGAAACAAAGCGTGACGTATAGTGAATGTGATCATTAAGTATTTGAAGAGATGGTCAGCATCATTATCCTCATATTCTCCAAATGAAGAAAATGGAGTCTGAGAAGTGACGACTGTGGTGGAAATCAAGGCAGGGCCAAAAGGAGAATAAAGGGCCAGAGTTCCAGTAGCTTCCATGATGGCGTGGGAGGAATGTAAGGTTTCAGAAGGATGTGGGCTGGACCATATGGGTTCCTCCTCTGAGGAGTCATTTAGCTTACTCAAAATCTTGGGGTTTGAGTTCTGGCTCATTGATAAGCCCTTCTTTCTTCACATTTGACTCCCACCCTGACCACTTGTGATCAGGCTTTTTCACCCAAGTGGTAGCCACCTTCATCTTGGGTCTATTTACTCACTGTAAACCTTTGTGTATTTGGGAAGTAGAATGAGAAGCCTGGTGTTTAAAAAGGAATATTAGGGAATTGTCCGGGAGCTGAAATTTGTGTTGTTCATTCCCTCTGCAAATTATGGCGGCTTCAACTTGTTATGGTTCCGTATTTGATGTCATTGCCCTGTTTCTTTCCTTCTGATTATGAATGAAAAGTGACAAGGAATAGCAGAAGTGCCAGGCCTATTGGTAAGCATAATGAGATTAGTTAGAACCCCAAAGAAGGTCAGTTTTCAAAGAAGGCAGCCAAAGCCTTTTCTGTTGCATGTGAACTTCTTTTTGTGTTTTGGTTACTGAAAAGTATTTTGAGTGATAGTACCTGACTGAAAAAATGCATGTTGAGATGATGTGTGCCTTTTTAATCCCCCAAGATAACTAAACAGAAGGAATATTTTATACTTCATATAAAATACTGTGCTTATTAAGATTTTCTGGAAGGCTCAGTTGCCTAAATCAAGAAACATTTGTAATATTTTTATTAAAACTTCTCCTTTATTCTCTTGGCTGCAATGGTTCTAATACCTATCTGTTTCAGTTCAGTTCAGTCGCTCAGTCATGTCCGACTCTTTGCGACCCCATGAATCGCAGCACGCCAGGCCTCCCTGTCCATCACCAACACCCAGAGTTCACTCAGACTCAGGTCCATCGAGTTGGTGGTGCCATCTAGCCATCTCATCCTCGGTCTTCCCCTTCTCCTCCTGCCCCCAATCGCTCCCAGCATCAGAGTCTTTTCCAATGAGTCAACTCTTTACATGAGGTGGCCAAAGTACTGGAGTTTCAGTTTCAGCATCATTCCTTCCAAAGAAATTCCAGGGCTGATCTCCTTCAGAATGGACTGGTTGGATCTCCTTGCAGTCCAAGGGACTCTCAAGAGTCTTCTCCAACACCACAGTTCAAAAGCATCAATTCTTCAGCGCTCAGCTTTCTTCACAGTCCAACTCTCACATCCATACATGACCACAGTAGAAACCATAGCCTTGACTAGACAGACCTTAGTCGGCAAAGTAATGTCTCTGCTTTTGAATATACTATCTAGGTTGGTCATAACTTTTCTTCTAAGGAGTAAGCGTCTTTTAATTTCATGGCTGCAGTCACCATCTGCAGTGATCTTGGAGGCCCCAAAAATAAAGTCTGACACTGTTTCCACTGTTTCCCCATCTATTTGCCATGAAGTAATGGGACCAGATGCCATGATCTTCGTTTTCTGAATGTTGAGCTTTAAGCCAACTTTTTCACTCTTCTCTTTCATTTTCCTCAAGAGGCTTTTTAGTTCCTCTTCAGTTTCTGCCATTAGCAGATTCTTAAAAATGTATTGATGCAGAGTGCTCAAGAGTTTTTGGAGTTGCCCTCCACAGTAATTTTGGGTTAGGTCAGTAGCCAGGGTTAATGTTATCATGGCTATGTATATGTTAATCAGAACACAGCCATGTACTATGATTCTCTGTCTTATCCAGTTTTCTCCCTGGGGTAATAATTATCTTATTTTTTGTTTGCTTAATATTCTATGTGCCCTTCACTAATTCATCACAAACTATCATGCCAGAATTATAAACTGCTTCTCAGTTTGTTGATGTACAGCAAGCATTTCTAGACGTTTTATCTTTCGGAGTAGTCTGTCTATAGAGTCTTCTACTGTGCTCCAGTCTGGATTGATAGCTCACACTTTATGCAGAGGTATGAAAATCAGAGCTTTCTCTTGTACATCCTGCAGATTTATTCCATTTACCTCTTGTGTTCAACAGTCTCTTTCCTGGGTCTTTGTACCCTTTTCTCTTGTTTTTGTCTCTTCATTTTGGAGAAGAGCATCTCTCAATAACTTCCTAAGAGAGGGTTCATGGGAAGTAAAATTTTTGCAATCTTGGTGTTTAGGCATGTTTTCCTTCTCCCTCACCTGATTGATATAGTGGTTCAGTGAAGAATTGGTTAAAATAATTTTTTCTCAAGACTGTTTAAGATGTGGTTCCATCACTTTGAGTGTTGTCTTTATTCCACGCCATCCTTATTTGAGTCCTTCTGCGTGACACCTGTTTGTTCTCCCATATTCCAAGCCTTCATCATCTCTTTGTCCCCAGCATTCTGACATTTCTCCATGACACCCTTCTTTTATGTGTTGTGCTGGACTTGATCCTGTCATTGGAAACTCAGGCCCTGTAGGGTTGAAAGTTTTGTAGATTTCTTTGGAGAGGATGTAAAATCTGTTTCTATGCTCTCTGTTTCTGGAGCTCCGTTATTTAAAGTTTGAACCCCCATGTCAATCTTCTACTTTTCTGATCTTTTCTCTCCTTTTTCAGATCTCTGGCTTCATCGGTTTTTATATGTTTTCTGATTTGGGGAGATTTTTATCAACTTATCTTTCAGTTTTTTCATTGAAGAAGAAATCCGTTCTCATATAATTTTCATTTCTAAAAGCTCTTTTTGTTACTGGAATTGTTTATTTAAAAGTCTCTTATTCTAGTTTCATGAATGCAGTGTCTGCTCATTTTCCTTAAAGATAGTAATTATCCTTTCCCTCTCTCTTTTTTCTCTTTTTCTCTTAGCGTTGTTTCTAATTTAATTTCCATTTTTTGTTGGTGTTTGTTTTGGCCTCTTTCTTTGGTGTTGGAGATTTTTCTTGGGTGCCTCATGTTTCTTGGCTGACAGCGTCTGAATGATACACTGAGAAGCTGGTTTGAAGTTTCACGTGCTTGGTTTCACGTGCTCGGGGGTACCTTTGTGATGATGTGGGGAGATCTGGATGTATCGTTTCTCTAGGGGACTCCCTAGCTGCCTTTTCTCTTGATTTGATCAGTTTCCCCAAAAAAGCTTTCTCTGATTTTTTGGCTACCAGCTTTTGGGATGCCCAGTTCAGGGGAAAGTGGGTGACTCTCCATTGTATAAAAAAAAAAAAAACCTCCTCTTCTTGTTTTTTTTTTTTTTAGTAGTAAATACAATATTAGCTTCATTATACAGATGAGAAAACTCTTAAAGAGCCTTAAGTTCCTTTATTGAGTTTCTTGGCAGCTGCCATTTATTTTGTGATCTGAAACTGAGATAATGTCAGTTGATTTGTATTGTGCCATCATAATGATCACTTCTATAGAGAGATCACGTCATTTAAATTTGTTATTGTCATGGCTTACTTGGCCTATTTTTTCCCTCCAAACTGGGCTTTAATTATGCTTGGTTTTCAGATAGATTTGAAGTTTGGAACCCAAAACAGTGGCATATAAATGAAACAACAAACCGTCTTTTTTGTTTTGCTATTTGTTATCTAAACAAAAGAAATTCAGTAGCTTTTGGAATGGACAGATTCTCCCCTAACCCCAGCTCTGTCAGCCTCCCTGTGGGTCCTGGCCGGATCATTATTTTGGGCTTGAACTCTGTTCTTTTTATCTATATTTAGCAACAAGGATTGTTCACCAAGCTGGTTTTTCAGAAATTCCTTTCATGTGTTTGTAGCAAAGCTCTTATCCCCCTGGTTTTGCCTAACCCTTTAACATCTGCACCTCTAAGACTCTGAAGTTGAGACAGGCCTCATAAGTATGTCCTTCTACAAAGAACAGCTGTGTTGAAGACACCCCATGAAAGTCAAGGTCCCATGGCCATGTCCTGTGCTAGATCCACGCCCCAAGGGTCTCTGAAAGCACTCTGCTCACTTGACTAACCACGTATAATTACTTGAATTTTCAAGTTTCTCTTCTTAGCCTGCTAAGTCCGACTCTGTGTGACCCCATACACGGCAGCCCACCAGGCTCCCCCATCCCTGGGATTCTCCAGGCAAGAACACGGGAATGGGTTGCCATTTCCTTCTCCAATGCATGAAAGTGAAAAGTGAAAGTAAAGTCGCTCAGCCGTGCCCAACTCTTATCGACCCCATGGACTGCAGCCTACCAGGCTCCTCCATCCATGGGATTTTCCAGGCAAGAGTACTGGCTGCCATTGCCTTCTCCTCTTCTTAGCCTGGAAAGGAGCTTTTCCCTTTAGTCCACCTACTTTTGTATGATGAAGGATACTTATCTTCGTTACCGAGTACAAAGACTGTAAAAGTTGATGGTAAATATTACATCAGTATTTTACTGTGAGGAGGTTTTTGGTCTCTCTGGTTTGTGCATGTGTCCCTAGTTTCCAGCACATGGGCAAGCAACCAGTAAATAAGTGTTATCTGAATGAATGTATGGTGAAAAGAAAGGAGGTCAAGTCAGTCTGTGACTTTATTTTTATTTTTTAAAATTTATTTATAATTTTTATTAGAGTATAGTTGACTTACGATGATGTGTTAGTTTCAAGTGTGTAAGTTATACATGTCTATATATCTACTCTTTTTTTAGATCCTTTTCCCATATAAGCCATTACCGAGTATTGAGAAGAGTTTAGCCCATGACTTTAAAACCACCCCCTTGTCCCTTGTCCCCTCTCCCTGTGGCTCAAGCCCATGTTGACTGTCAGAGAAATCTTGTATGGGTTTTGCAGAGTTCTGCTGGTCCAGTCAATAAGGTGACGGGAGGTAAGCTGCAGGACACATTTTTATATCCTTTAAAGTGTCATCTTCGAGGAGCATAGTTTGTAATACTGGAGTGAAAAGCAGCCTCCTTTCAGAGGGTCAGCTTGATGCAGACAAAGCTGCAGATTTGTTTTCAGCTTCAGGATTTAGTGCCTTGGCCTCCATGGCGGTAGCTCACTGTGGAATTGTTTTCCTGCTCCTTCATCTAAGTCTCCTGCTTGGCCATAGGAAAGGCTGGATGTTTACAGAGCTGGCAGCACCAGATTCTTCTTTTGCAGACAGTCATGGAGATTTGTTGCCTGGGACTTTTCTGAGTTAATGGTGGGCTCTTGGGAAAACACGCCAATCCGTTTTCATATCTGAGGGCAACCACAGAACCTCCCGTGGGAAGGCCAGCTGGCGTCCAGTCACTTACCTGCTGGGAAGGGAACCATCAGAGCGAAAGTTGTTGCCCGCTCTCCTGGGTAGAGCTGTTGTCAGCCCTGCCTGAGGTAGACAGCGTCCCAGAACACCCACATCCGGCAACCACCATGCAACATCAGCAAACAGAGTCAGATTCAAACTTGACCAGGTTGCACCCTGGTTTTGTCCCCCAGTTGGAAATACGAGCATTAGAACTGACATGATAGCCCATTGAGGAAGGGGTGGCACTTTCAAGATGTCCTTTCTGGCCCCTGGTTAAGCCTTCAGCCTGTTTAGGCTTTTACAGGAACACACTACTGGTGCTTAGTCGGAGATCATAGAAAAAGAAACTCCAGTGGGTGGTTATGTTTGTACACTCTTGGTCAGAACTTTCGTTATTATGTGGATTTCTTAAGTAAATTTGATTAATTTTAGTCTTTCACAGTCCACTGAGATTTTGTCCCAAAGTAGAGGCATTTATTTGGGTACTGAGAGTTGACGTTTTTAACATTTCCTGGTAACACTGGGATCAACATTCTAGGAATTGCTTCATTGCCAGCTTTCCTTTTTTGGCAATGGAAAATGCGTGAATAATGCCGCCTTTGAAGCTCAAAGGCACACAATGAGCTAAGAACTCTCTAATTGAACTTTACAAGCTGAGGGGGACACGTTGGACTTATGGGCTGCATTTGAACAAACTTCTAGTCACGATAATTTAGTAAGGGTTAGCTGCCAAAAGCCATGTGGGGCTTTATTTGATCCATTTATGAATTAAGAGGCTGCAATAAATTAATTACCCTATATTGGGGCTAATAAAATCTACAGGATGAGAAGACCTTTGGGTTCTTGTGTGGAGGAGAATCAGGACAGAGCTGCTTCCTGGTGTGGAAGCCTTGTCTGGCCCCAGGCCTTCCACGATGCTGGGGAGGGATGGTGCTCATACTCCGTGTCCAGTGAAGAGGCACTGGAGCCGGTTTTGGCTCCGGGACTGTGGGAAGGCTGTGCTTTATTGATCATAATAAGCTGTTCTGTCTTATTAAACTTGCATCATGGAGTCTGGTTTTTAGGAGCCCTATTGAGAATTAGTTGCAGAAGAAGCGATTTGCTTGTATTTTCCGACAGTTAACAGGCCAAGCAGATGGGCTAGCAGACCTGAAATAGTAGGGTTGGCTGCCTGCCACCAGCCTGTGAATTTTGATTTGCATGGATATGTAATAGTTTGATTTTTCCCTTTTTTGGAAGTTCTTGCCTCTGAGCCTCAGGGAAATTAATCCTTGGTTTCCTGTTGAAGGCCCCCTTGGTAGCGCTTGTCGCGGAGGTGGACCACACAGCCTCTGGGCCAGGTTGGGGTAGATCAGGACACCGGCCCTGTGTTGTCAGGGGGGACCATCCCCAGTGTCCCAGAGCTTTTCAGGGAAAACTGCTTCTACTCACTGTTTGCCTTGGGTTTTCAGGTGTTTTCCTTTTCTCGAGGCTATGTTCATCAACACACTGAATCACTCAAGAAAGGATATTAAACTTAACACTTCCAACAAGGCGTTTATATACAAATGTGAAATAAGCCAGAGCTGCCTTTGGGCAAAGATGATCTGAGTCCTTGCTCAATCAGTTTAAAAAATTTGTTTTGTTAAATATATAGGAAATACTGTTTTAAATATATACGGAGGTATAAAGAACAATATGAAAGCTTATGTCCTGCCACTGAGATGAAGAAATAGAATGTAGTTTTGTTGTTGTTAAGTCGCTGAGACGTGTCTGACTCTGCAACCCCGTGGACTGCAGCACACCAGGCTTCCGTATCTCCCGGAATTTGCCTGAACTCCTGTCTATTGAGTCAGTGATGCCATCCAGCCATGTCTTTTCTGGTTCCCCTTCCCCTTCTGCCCTCACTTTCCCAGCATCAGGGTCTCATCGAATTTTTGAAAACTCCTGGTAGCCCTTCCTGTATCCCACTCAGGTTCTGCTTCTCTATACAAAACCACTTTTCTGAATATTTTGTTTTTTATGCCTACATCTTCCTTCATCCCTCTGAATTTCTAGCTAATACATTGTTCTTCATGTTTTTGAACTTCATATAAGTGGGATCGTACACAGTATATTTTTTCAGCTTACTGTTTTCATTGAATGTTAAGATCTAGTTCATTTTCATGGCTGTATCGAGTTGTTTGAATATACCATTATTATTTATCCATTCCTGTGCCCATGGACTTTTGGACTATGGCCCGTTCTTTGCTATTTCAAATGTTCTCCATGTGAACATTCTTGTACATGTCTCGTACTATCTAAGCCAGTTTTAAAACAAACCAATCTACTTTATACAGTATGCTGTTTTTTGTTTATTTTTTTTAAGATTTGTTTTGCTAAGAGGGTATGCCACAAAATATTCCAGGTATTTTAGATTATAAAATGACCATTTATTACACACTTCAAAGAAAGACCTGTATTTACACAGCAGTATGAAAGAACAGTAGCTTTATTTCTATGCTCTTAAAAGTGGTCCAGATAAAAGTCCTTGTTGCTACAAAAGGCCTTTCATTAATGTTTGTTAAAACTGCAGCTTGACGAGTCAAATGGAATTTTAAGATCAGAAAGACAAATGTTAAGAAAAGAAAACCAACCAGAAATACCTGCTTCATTTATGGGCGCTATCTTCACCTCTCTTTCCTGGATTCATGGGCATTTATTGTTAGCACTTGCCACTAGGTGTTCTGGTTAAGAGTCTCCAGTGACCTCACTAAAGGCCTCTGATGGCATCTCTTCAACTTCACATAAAATTGAGAACATAATAGATCCTCTGTAAATATGCACCGCTCTTCAAGTACGTATTCCCAGAGATGCTGTGTTGAATAGAAAGAACTCTGGGTGTCTTCTGTAGCCTCATGTTGCTTCCCAAGGGCCTTAACTTCCCTTTGTTCTCTGCGCAAAAGCCTTCTTTTCCCAGGTCTTATGCATGGCCAGCTCTCAATGCCCTTCTGGTTTGGGCTCAGATTTTACTTCCCTAGAATAACATTCCTTGACTCCCATCCCTAAACTTAACTTCTCTGCTGTCATTTCTTAAACCCTTGTACTGCATTATTTCTTCAGGGACTTAGTACCTAAAATTGTAGCCACTTGTTTGGTTATTCTGTGTTTTGTCTCACTTGGTATGTGGATGGAGTCTATCTTGCTCACTGCTGTATTCCAAGCACCCGTAGTGCCTAGCACCCGTAGTGCCCAGAACACGTAAGGGGCATAAAATTGGGTTGAGTGAATGAATTTTCCTTAAATAACAGATTGACTAAGGATATTTGTGAGTAAAGCATGGCTATAGTCTCATGCAGTATATTCTAGTAGAGATAAGAGACTTCTAAGCATGTCAGCAAGCTCCTTAGGACTTATTTTTCTCATCTGTAAAATGGGATTATAGATGTAGCAAGTATAAAAACATTAATAGATATAAAATTGCTTTTTTTAAAATGGAAAAGATGTGTTATTATTGTATGTATTACTGACATTATGTAAACTGCCATAGTCATATTCGCCCTTAAGGTTGTTGAAGGGAGCTTGAATTGGGAACGTTTTTAGAGTTTTCCTGTAGAAAAAACGCTCTTTAAAGACAAAAGGACCAGTCGAGTTGAAAGGCACCATAAGACTTGTTTATCTCAAACGCATAACTCCAAATCAGCCTTAGTAATTCTCATCAAGAGTCTGCCTGCTTTTGAATGGCAGGGGCACCTAGCTGACATGACCATCCAAAACACATGTTTATTTCCCTCTCCCAACAATTTTATGTATTCAGAGTTTTAGAAATGCTACCCTTGCTCATGGTTCATAATATTCTCTTGTTTGTTCATTTAGTGTATTATTTATCTGACCAGCTGAGTTGTGCTCTCCTTCAAAAGAGAGACTGTTTTCTTTGGAATTTGTTGTTCTCTTGGACAAACATAGTCATGTGCTTGGCAGAGAAAAGGTGTTTGGATACAAGCTTTTATTAAGTTGTTAAATTTTTTTATTGTTATTATTAACTTTAGAATCTACTAGACCTGTTTTTCTCAGCCTAGACTCCACATTAAAATCATCTTAGGAATTTTGGGAAAATGCCATGGCTCACGTCTCCTGTCCAGAGATTCTGACTCAGTTGGTTTAAGATGGAGTCTAGGTGTTGGTTTTTTTTTGTTAATTTGTAACTTCCCCTGGGTTTTTCTGATCAGCAAACAGTAAACTACACTAGATCATTAGTTCACAAAAATGGCTGTCCACTGGAGTCACCTGGGGAAATTCGAGTATGCTTGTGCTTGAAGCCCACTCCCAGAGGTTCTCATTTAAATTGGGGTGGGCTTTGCAGGGGGGTGGTTTAAAAGACCGCTCAGGTGATTCTAATGTGCAGCATTTTGGAACCTTCAGCACTGAACTGTGGGCTGCTTGAACACAGCACGAGACCCAGAAAGATCTATGCAACTTTGCCTGATAATAAGATGTACCTGGATTGCATAACAAAATGCAGACCCCCTCCACCCAGAATCTCCAGAGGAATGGTTGGGAACCCCAAGCTCCCCAGGTGGTGTAATGATCAGGCAAGTTTGGGAAACATGGCCTATTACCATATTATAGTTCTGAGAGAATTTGCTTATAATAGATGTGGTTTGCCTCTCAATAAAACCTTCTTTGTAGGCACTCACTATCTTAGGAAGAATGAAAGCAAAGGTTTGTAAGATTTAGGGAAATGTATATAAGCAGGAAAAAGTGTCAATTTTGTAATTTAATTGAACAGTTGCTCTCCTTTTTTAGATAAATAACCAGAAACTAGATGCTGCATAATTCTGAAATAAAAAAACCTATTCAGAGATGAATGTTTGATCATAGGAATATGGCAGATTCTTAAGTGTTGATTATAACGAGTAAGGATGTCATGAATAAATAAAACCAAAGCCAGGGAAAAAATCTGGTTGTAGGTGATGACCTTCTCCTCTCCCCTCTTCTCCGCCCTGCCCCACCCTATCTTTTTGAAGTTTGCTGCTGTTGTCTGGTTTGTGTTTTGTCCATTTCACTTATATGATTTTGGTCTTTTGGAGATAATCTATTGGGCCTCCTTCGTGGCTCAGACAGTAAAGAATCCACCTGCAATTCAGGAGACCTGGGTTCGATCCCTGGGTTGGGAAGATCCCCTGGGGGAAGGCATGACAACCCACTCCAGCATTCTTGCCTGCAGAATCCCATGGACAGAGCAGCCTGGCTGGCTACAGTCCATGGAGTTGCAAAGAGTTGGACACGGCTGAGTGACTGAGCACAAATATACTATTATATTAAAAACAAATAAACAAGCAAAGTTGAAAAGCCAAGAATCTTCAATAGAATTGCCCCAAATCTGTTACCTGCCTAGCATTGTGTGAGCCACTAGAAATGAAAAGAACAGCTCTTGTGGTTGGAGGATAAATATGAATGTTTTGCAGTGTCTGAATAATGTGCAGCCTGTTTTATCTACCAACTAGTTAATCAATTGCACGATAATTAAGAGTGAAAGATGTATATAATACATCATACTGCCTGGTGTTTCTAGTCATTTGTAAGAGATTTGCAATACATTTGTAGAAAAAGATATCCCTCCCTGTGTGAATTAAGAGACAGAATTTAGTAATGACAAGTATTCTCAGCTTTGTGCAGAATCCATTTGAAAGATGCACACGTGGTCTCACTCACATTGATGGTGGGGTGTGAGACGACATGTAGATATAGACACTACAGTTAGTTCCCCTTTGTTGGATATTGGGGCTCCAGAAATTTATTAGCTGCTTGTGCCTAGTCTCTCTTGTTAAATTTTTTTCTGCCATTTTAGAAGCCAGTCCATTGTACTTCCTCTTCCTTTTTTTCTTCTTAAAGTCACCTTAATTTAGTAGGACTTTCCTGCTGTCACTATGTCCTGAGTATGAGCCTATGATAAATGAGTTGGGTTCTCGCTTTTTTCTGATGAAAGAACTTCTAGGAGATATATTTAGTTTTTTTTTTTTGGGGGGGGGGTTCCTCTGAACAATGTTAAGATCTGAAATTTTTTGCCATTTAGTATTTAAGATGCTAACATCAAAGGCTGTTCCTTCAAAGAACTTCATGTTGCTATTTAAATGGTAATTACTTTTCTTCTGGTTTAGCTCTGGGCTTGATAAATTCAGCAGACGTGGTATTTTTATTTTATGTTGTTGGTACAGAGAGATGTTTGAATCAGAAACATTAAATTCTGATTAGGAAGACAATTGAACACCTTGATTGAAGATCTGCTCCAGTGTTAGCTTAGGAAAAATCTTAAACTATGTTCCAGTGAAAATAAGTGAATGATCCTTTTGCTTTTTGTGGTTATTTATTTTGTATGCATTTTTCCTTTTGTACTAGAAACAGTTTCCCATTTTACAAGTCATTCTAGCCTACTGATGTTACTGAGGGCATAGTTTGATTTATTCCTCTGAAATTGGTTGTTTTCATATAAGGAAGGATACTGGAATCGTGTTGTTGTTGTTGTTTTTCTTTTTAATTAATTAATTGGGCTGCTGCTGGGTCTTAGCTGCAGCCTGCAAGATCTTTAGTTTTGGTGTGTGAACTCTTAGTTGTGGCACGTGGGATCTAGTTTGCTGACCAAGAATTGAACCCTGGGTCCCTGGAATTAGGATTGCGGAATCTTAGTCACTGGACTACCAGGGAAGTCCTTAGAATGGTGTTTTTTAAAAAGTGCTAGTCCTAGAACACAGATGAACTGAATCACTATATTTAGGGGTCAGAGCACAGTATGGTCCTTATAAAAACTTTCCCCCCATAGTTCTAATGGGAACAACTCATACAAGCCAATCAAGTTTATCTAACAAGGTGCTAATTATTAATATTTTATGTTGTATTTCTCCAGAGTATTAGGGAAAAAGTTATTTTCCTGTTTTTTAAAATAATTTTCCTGGGTAATTTCTGGAATCATTATTGGATCCTTTCTTTCTCTGTAGAATTGAGCCTTCGGGAGCCCTATTATCTTTTTTTGTGTGCTCCATGATAAAGAAGCCTAACGTGTCTGTTGCTTAATCACAAAAATAAAACCCAGTTTCTCTTTTCTTCTGAAATATTTTTGGTTAAGGGCAAAGAGAGAAATCTGACTCTTGAGGTACCATGTGAGTTGAGGCATTTAGAAGAGAAGGTTGGGAATTGGATTCATTGTAGTGACTACAGGCTAAAGTCATTCTCAGAAACTTAATGTGTAATGGGATTTGTTTCCGTGGTTTCAAATGACCTTTTGGTTATGGCAAGTTGTTTGAAAACCCCAGGTGGTCAGGTGAGTCTTGGCACATCACCAATTCTAAGAACTGAGTGGGAGACATATAGGCAGAAAAAAGACGTTTTTGGGTTTCGCACTATGTTGTATGTCTCCATTTCCTGACTATTTTAGTTAGAGCTTCCTTTGAATATTTTATTATCTACTTGGTTTATAATCAGGACCACCCACCTGATTTTAGCCTGCTGACTTTTTTTCCCTGCCTTTTTATTCCCTCAAGCTCACAATGCATGTGTATTCATGTTTTTGCTTTCCATTCACGGAGATCTCCAGCTGGGAAAATATAGTGTGTACAATACTCTCTGCCTTCAACTGACATTGCTCATAAATTGCAACAGAAACACTGCTATCAGCAGCTTAATAGCAGGTAGAATACAGCTCTACATATCAAGTCTCAGCAGGATACAGAAACTATGGTTACCAAATTTCCAAAGGAGAAGAGGAGGGGGGAGAAAGTTTTCTATCTGAGAATAACTGAAACAACATTGAAAATTGATTCACTGAAAGCAGCCTTTTGAAAAGGACTTAGAAGGGTTGCCTCAGTGGTTGCTCTGCTGTCACTTTTTGCTGAATTGTTATTTTTGAAGACCTCACAAGAGGTTTTTGTGGTGGAGCAGTGTAGAAAGGCAAGCTTGTTTGCTGCTTTTCTCTTTTTTCATCCCCCCTTTTTTCCTTTCTTTTCTACTCTCTTCTCTTTTCTTCCCTCCCTCTCTCTCTCTCATCCTTTTCAAAGAAAAGGACTTTGATATACTTAATGAAAAGGGTCCTGCTTAACTCTAATTCTGAGGTTGGGTGAGTAGGTGGGAGTTAGAAGCTACACTTAGCCAAACCTACCTCAGGTAAGCCTATATCTCTAGGTTCAGTCCCTGGGTTGGGAAGATCCCCTGGAGAAGCGAATGGCAACCCGCTCCAGTATTCTCACCTGGAGAATCCCATGGACGGAGGAGACTGGCGGGCTATAGTCCACAGGATTGCAGAGTCAGACACGACTGAGTGACCAACACTGTATCTCTGGCAGAAACATCCTGCCTATAACTATGCTATTGGCATTGCCTCTAAACTGCACTTTATTTTTGATCTGCACAGCACCTGTCCACTTTTTTGACCTCTGATTAAAGAGCATACGGTATGTAGCATTAGCATATCATGATGTTAATATTTGAGGCTAGGATGTGAAGATGGATACCCTTAATTATAGATTGTTTTTATGAAGAAAAGAAAAAAAAATAGCTGTTCCAGTGTGAGAATTTCCAGTACTTTTAGCACATCATTTTATCTTAATAAGTGAGCTTATATTAATATTTTGAAAAGCCCCAAATTCCCCTCAGTGAAGAAAGGATTGCTGGGCTCCATCATCCTTTGTGAGTAGCCATAGCAGAATTCTGCCTCTTGCCAGAAGAGATTAGTGTGGATGGTGAAATAATTCTTGCTTTAAACCGAGTTAAGCTGTTGTATTAATACTCCTGTCAAAGGGCTCAGGCAGATAAAAAGTTCTCAGCCTCATTCCAAGCTCCTTGGTGACTTCTCCCAAAGGAATAACATAATACCTCCTGCCTCAGAATGTCAGAAAGTCATTAATCAAAATCATTATGCCCCATTTCTTTCCTAGTAAAACTCAACATGGTTTATGTATATCTTTTTTTGTTTGATGAGCGTTTTTCTTGAAAGTCTGTTAGCCTAGTTTCTCTGGTAAGAATCACCTTACATGCTTAGAGCATGAGTAGTGGTAGGAATCAGTATTTTTAATAAGCACTCAGGGGGATTTGTATTATCCTGGGAGTCTGGGGGAAAAAATATAGAATGTGATTAGCCTGGGTTTGAAACCCATATCTATCATCTTACTAGGGTGTTGTGTGTGTGTGTGTGTGTGAGTGAAGAGATTGAAGGATTTCTCTGTAGTCCGATCAGAAACCTGCCCTATATTTCCTCCAAAATTGGAACCTTGATTACATTAGTTTCAGGTATACAGCATAGTGATTCGGTGTTTTTTTATAGATTATACTCCATTAAAAGTTATCACAAAAAGATAATGGCTATAATTCCCTGTGTTACACAACATAGCTTTGTTGCCTGTGTATTTGATATGTAGTAGTTGGTGTCTCTTAATCCCATACCTGGACTTTACCCCCGTCCTCTTTGGTAACCACTAGTTTTTGTGAGTCTGTTTCTGGTTTGCATATATACTCATTTAAGTGATATCATACAGTAGTTTGTCTTTGTCTGCCTTATTTCACTAAGCATAATATTCTTTAGGTCCATCCACATTGCTGCAGATGGCAGAATTTTGTTCTTTTTTATGGCTGACTGATCAGGGGCGCTTGAGTCGCTTCTATATCCTGGCTATTGTGAATAGTGCTGCTCTATGCAGTTTAATGGGAGCTTACACTCTTGTTTGGTTTAGGTATCGTGTGTTGCCCACCCATTCTTGCTAGATGTCTTGGCCACATACCGTCTCCACAGGCCAGGAAGGTGTAGTGACTGACTGCCAGCCATCCTGAGAACACCTCCTTTTCTAAAGCAAAGACGGCAAATGCTTGGGATGCAGCCCCAGGCTTTCAGCCTTCATTGGCTGCTTTTGAACCCTGTGATAAAATAAAGCAAGTAGAACAAAAGGCTCTCAGTGCAAGTTTAGATAAACTCTGTTTTGTAATGTTACTTGTGACATCACTCACTCAGCAGGTAGCACGTGTGCACGTGTGTTTAGGCTTCATTAAATGAGAAGGGGCGTCTCTTGTTCCCCTGTCCCTTACCACAAGACTTTGGTTATTGCTCGTGCTCCAGGGTTTTCTTTGCCCCAGCTTCAGAGTCCTTTTCTTGATCGTCCCACCACTCCTCCAAAGCAATTTCTAATCTCTTGGATGAGTGTTAGTCTCATTGGAGCCAAAGGCTGCAGTGGCTCTTGGCTGGTGGTCAGACCACTCAGCTGTATGATGGGCCCTGAAGGGACCCTTTGCTCACTGGAGAAGCGCTGAGAGCCTGTTGACTGGCATCCTGTTGCTGCTCACCTTGAGTGCTTGCGTGTGGATACAGAGGATTACTGGAAGGGAAGGATGTTGGAGACTCAGTTATGGTTTTGCCTCTGTTCCCCTTTGTCTTGGAAGCTGGGACCAGACATGTAATGTCTCTGGAGTCTTAGTTTCCTTCTCCATACAGAGAGCAAGTTTGGAACAAGTGATCTTCAAGATTCTTTTGTGCTTGAAAATTGCATGCCTTTTTGAGAATTCAGGATATGATATCATGAAACTCATTATATAAAATACATAAGTGACGTGGAAGTATCAGTTGCTCAGTCATGTCCAACCCTTTGCAACTCTATGAACTATCGCCACCAGGCTTCTCTGTCCATGGGATTTTCCAGGCAAGAATACTGGAGTGGGTTACCATTCCCTTCTTCAGGGGACATTCCCAACCCAGGGATTGAACCTGGGTCTCCTGAGGCAGATTCTTTACCATTTGAGCCAGCAAGGAAGCCCAAAATAAACTAGAGCAAAAGGTAAACCCCTTGACTCGACGGTCGGTGTTCATCCTCTGTCCCAGTGTATATGGGGACATTGGGTCATGGTCACAAACTGAGCCAGACGCCCTGGGTTCCAATTCTCAGTTCCACAGCTTACTGCCTGTGTGACCTTGGGCAGTAACTCACTGCCTGCTTTATGCCCCCAGTCTGTCCTTTTAGTGGAGATGAATATACTCTGCCTCTCCCCCTAGTACCCTCCCTCCAACATACTGTGTTTTATAGGAGGATTAAATGAGTAAGTATCCGTGAGACATTTTCTTTTTTTTATTGTAGTATAATTGCTTTACAGTGTTGTGTTAGTTTCTGCTGTACAACAAATTGAATCAGCTGTAAGAATCTATACTGGCCCTCCCTCTTGAACCCCCCTCCCCCATTCCACCCGTCTAGGTTATCACGGAGCACTGAGCTTGAGCTCCCTCTGCTATATAGCAGCTTCCTGCTATATTACTATATTACTATCCCACTATATTACTGTTTCACATGTCGTAGGGTATATCATCCATTCATCTGTGGATTGGTGTGGGTTGCTTCCATGTCCTGGTTATTATAGACAGTGCTGCAGTGAACATTGGGGTACATGTGTCTTTTTGAATTACGATTTTCTCAGGGTTTATCCCCAGTAGTGGGATTGCTGAGTCATACAGTTCTGTAAGACATTTAAAATAGTGCCTGAAATATATTCAGCAGAAAATGCACTTGTTAAATGTACAGGCAAACAAAAAGTACAGTCCCGAGTGTTGTCATAGTTGTTGTAGGTAAAGACAGTAGTGTTCTTCATTAGCCTGCCAGCATATTCTCTAAAATGTGGGATTCTGCCTAGGAGATAGGAAGACCCTCATTCCTGTGGGTTCTCTTACAGTTACTAAGAGCAATGTTAATGTTATCAGTGTCCTTTCTGACAGTTGTGTTAGGCTAGCAGGTGTCTTGACAGCAAGACCTTCCAGCATGCTTGGGTGACCGTGAGCAGAGAGAGATGCCGCGGTCAGGGAATGCTTGCTCTTGGGATCTGCAGTGAATGAACACTCGCTCCCAGGAGGCCACTTTGAGTGCTTGTCAGACAGCTTTCCTGTGGGTTGTGTGCAATGTAACCTGCAGGAAGAGGCATAGAACCGGTGTGGCTGGGAACAGTGCTTCGTGGGTAGATGTTTATTGCCCCCTTTCCAGCCCCCAAGCTCATGTCAGTAAATTTCTTTTTTTAGTTTCTGAGCGGATTGTGAGTGGACCCTAAGTAAAAATGATCTTGGAGGATTGATTATAAATAACATGCCTTCTCAGTTGAATTGCTGATTCATATTAAAGTAAATAAAAGTTTACGTGTCTCTCATCCTCTCTCCTCATGACACCCTCTGCATCTGCCTTGACCGTATTTACTCATGTGTCGATTACTGGCATTTCTATTACTGCTGTTGTGTCCATTTTTTAGAATAGCAGTTTTTATAATTTGTTTTGGTTGTTCTACTTTGTAGGATATTTGCCTGCATACCATGATTTACATATACTTACAACATTTCTATTAAAAATATGCTTTCACATAAAATCAGGCTATTTTAATTAACTAATTAACTAGAATTCAGTAAATCTGATAAGCCCATTAAAACACATGAGCAAACCCAGTTTATATGTTCATCATTTGAGTTGTAGAGACTAGTCAAAGTGAGTTACCAGTCTTCTGGGGCAGAGGGAGCTGCCTTTACTATATTGTGAAGAATGTGGAAGAAGTTGGTATCCATCTGCCTTGTATGAAGAACCAGGCACATCTCCCAAACTGCCTAAAGACGTAACATTTTAAAAGAAACTATTTGTGTTATTGGGGGAACAGGGATATGTTCACTGGAAAAAAAACCATCATTCTGTGTTCCAGTTGCCACCAGGCAGGTTCCTATTAGAAGTCATAGGCTCCTTGTTGAGGACAAATGATGCTTGTACCACTTCCAATAACGCTAACCAAGGGGCAGATGATGTCATCTGTGCCAACAAGGATCACACCTGGAAAAACATCACTCAAAACATTACCCGAGTCTTCCACCAGTAATAGTCATGAATGTGTGACCCTGGGTTTGCATGCTGAGCAGTAAGTTAAATAATTGTATATTTCCTTGAAATCAGTTTCTAATGATCACACATGCAGATTGAAAACCACAGCTTTAAGATTTACATTCAGCAAATAAAATTTATGTTCCCTGAAAGGCAAAGAAGGCTGTCATTTCATGCTTCCTAAGCTTCATTGTCTCTTTCCCTTTGGTACACACAAGCCGCCTAGAACGCACCAACGTACGTCCCATTATAGAGACAGAGCTTTCTGCTCTGTCAACTTTGTTTTATAAAAGCTCTGTTTTCTTTATTACTTTATCTATTACATCTGTAAAATTTGTTTAAGCAGTGACAAATCTCTCTTTGGGGCCCAGAGTCTGGGAGAAGAACCAGTGGCAGGCTACTGGGAGGAGATTTGTTGGATCTGACTGTTCATTAAGTTGAAGAAGCGAGGGGAGAGGTTAGCAGATCTGGATCTGCCAGGACTGGGTGGGTTATGGTCCGTGTTGAGAGTGTCTGCATCATGTGAGCAACAAATGTACCTCATCAATTGCTTTTGTAATAGTTCATTAGAAGTGAATGGCTTTTGAAATCACAGAGGAAAAGTTCCTGGTTTAACTTACAAGAATACTTAGTTCACAAAATTTTCTAATAAAAAATAGATAAATAAAGCCAAATTGTTTACATCTATATTATCATCAAATTATTTTAAAAATGGAAAAAATCAACTGAGATGGGCTCCCTTAATTAGTAATGATCAGAATCAGGTGATGAATACTCAGTTTCATGGTTTTTCACTTTTATATTTTGATTTGTGCATATAGTTATAATGTAGTGGTTGCTTTATGCTTTTATTCATTTTTTTTGTTGAAGTGTAGTTGATTTCCAATGTTGTGTTAATTTCTGCTGTATAGCAAAATGATTCAGTTATACATACATTTGTATATATATACATTATTTTTCATATTCTTTTTTGTTATGGTCTATCATAGTATATTGAGTATAGATCCTTGCACTGTACAGTAGGACCTTGTGGTTTAACCATTCCATATGTAACAGCCTATATCTAACTTCAACCTCCCACTCACCCTTCCCCCAACCCCCTCCCCCTGGTCAACCTTTAATCCGTTCTCTATGTCCATGATTCTGTTTCATAGATAGGTTCGTTTGGGTCATATTTTAGATTCCACCTGTAAGTGATATCCTGTGGTATTTGTCTTTTTCACTTAGTACCGTAATCTCTAGTTGCATCCATGTTGCTACAAGCGGCACCGTGTCCTTCTTTATTATGGCTGAGTGGTATTCCATTGTGTGAATGTACCACATCTTCTTTTATCTGTTCGTCTGTCAATGGGCATTAGGATGGTTATCATGTCTTGGCTATTTTGTATAATGCTGTTATGAACATAGAGCTTGCATGTATCTTTTTAAATTAGAGTTTTGTCCAGATGCATGCCTAGGAGTGGGACTGCCGGATCATATTGCAACTGTATTTTAGTTTTTTTAGGGGACTTCCATAGTGGCTGCACAAACTTACATTTCCACCTACAGTGTAGGAGGGTTCTTCTGTGCTTTTATTCATTTGTTGTTTCACTTGTCTTAAAACAAAAAAACCCACTTAATTGAGTACCTGTTCTTTGCCAGGCCCTTTGAAAGAGCTGGTGCTTGGCCTTTCTGACTGGTTGGCAGGTAAAAATCAGGCATCTGAAATGTGACAGTAAGTTCTGTGATAGAAGTATCCTCAGATGCAGTCAGGCAGCCTCAGGGCTTCCTTGAGCTCAGGCACCTGAGCTTGGACTCCAAAGATTAAGGCAGGTCCGGGTCTCCTAGGCAGAAGATAGGAACGAGGCATGAAGTGATCTATTATTGTGTGCCACGGACGTTTAAATGCACTCTGTGGTGTGAGGCAGGGGAGAAGTAAGTGGTGAGTGGGGCGGGGTGGGGGCGGTACCCAAGGCCTGCCTGGACTGTGGTATGGATGAAAGGGAGGGAATGGAGATTGGTTAGGAGTCAGAGTAGGCCTGACTTGACTGATGAGATATGAGTGCTTAAATAGAAGTAGAAGTCTGGGGTGTGAATTGCAATTCCTTTTTTTTTTTTTTTTTAATTTTATTTATTTATTTGGCTGCTCTGGGTCTTAGTTGTAGCATGTGGGATCTAGCTCCCTGACCAGGGATCAAACCTGGGCCCCCTGCACTGGGAGCTCAGAGTCTTAGCCACTGGACCACCAGGGAAGTCCCGTGCAATTCCTTTTAAACATGTCTAAAATCCTAAGATGGAGAAGGCAATGGCACCCGACTCCAGTACTCTTGCCTGGAAAATCCCTTGGATGGAGGAGCCTGGTGGGCTGCAGTCCATGGGGTCTCGAAGAGTCGGACACAACTGAGTGACTTCACTTTCCCTTTTCACTTTCATGCATTGCAAAAGGAAATGGCAACCCACTCCAGTGTTCTTGCCTGGAGAATCCCAGGGACGGGGAAGCCTGGTGGGCTGCTGTCTATGGGGTCACACAGAGTCAGACACGACTGAAGACTTAGCAGCAGCAGCAAAATCCTAAGAAGTTAGAAGTGTAGTCTATAGTGAGTTCTAGAATCATCCGTTGGTTTTATACTATGGATAGATAATACCATCTAAGCAGTTAAACATAGGTTGGATATAGAAGTGTTTCCGGATTCTGTGCTTTTCCCAGACCAGTGTTTTCTCTGACAAGGTACTTTATAAGAGAGACGAGTAATTGAACAAATTAAGCATTTAAGCTTTGCTGTGCTGATAAATGGGACTTCCCTGTAGCTCAGATGATAAAGAATATGCCTGCAATTCTGGAGACCCGGGTCTTATCCCTGGGTTGGGAAGATCCCCTGGAGAAGGAAATGACAACCCACTCCAGTATTCTTGCCTGGAGGATCCCATGGACAGAGGAACCTGGTGGGCTACAGTCCGTGGGGTCTCAAAGAGTTGGACACGACTGAGCGACAAACGGGGAGGTGCTGATAGTTAACTACTGGGGTGGGAGTTGGGGGCTGGCAGGAAGAGAACACCCATGTGTATTCTTCGCTGTTTTCTGTGGTATATATTCTCACCACGGTCACTTTCAAGCTTCCAAGACTCATGTCTCCTGTGGAGCTGGGAAAAGATGCATGTGCTGGCCTGCAAGCCCACTACTGGTCATCAGTTACAGTGCTGTGCCCTTGTGGATTCCCGTCCATGCATGCGCCCTCATGAAATTGTGTTGTTCATAAACTTACATTTATTTAAACTTATACAAGGCATTTAGAAGCATGGTATCAAAAGTCAGCTTGCCTGTCTTCAAATCTCTGACTGGGGGCAAGTCAGTCAGTTAAACTTCATTAATTTGTTCATCGGTAAAATAGTGATAATAAACGAACCTGGCATGTAGGTGCTGAGAAATAAATGAGATAATCTATGTAAAAAACATTTCTTCTTGTGACCTATGCGTAGTAAAGCACTCAATCAATGTTCTTATATTTATGTTCTGTCTTTACCCCCTGGGGACAGTAACACAAATGCTAACTGCCTGTTGTGTAAAATAATGCTGCTTTTAATAGTTTTGGATTGCCATCTTTGCAGCTTCAGAGGAGACCCCAAATGCAACTATACCAAGATTCAGTGAACAAATCTCAAATTCATTTTAGTGATCAATTTGGTCCCTTTGCAGCTTTAATATTATTGACTCTAAGACAGAGTCTGTTTTTATATATAGCAGCTACTTGAATATTTTAGTTGATTTCTCTCAGAATCTTTTCTCTTAATTTCTGGACATTGAGACATAGAAAGACCTTTTATATAAGAACAGGGTACACATGCAGTTTTGTCTTGCATACATTACAAAATAAAATGTTTGGCCCTTGTAGTCCATGGTACTTTCAAGTATCATTTGACACTCGAATGCTTTGACCATGCATTCTTGGTTGAATTAGAAAATTCTCTTTTTCTTTAATATTGAACTTGAATTGAATGGCATCAGAAAATGTAATCCGCAGCACCAAGAAACTTTGTTCTCTTAACTAGCACCCCTTGGGAAACCTTATCAAATCTAGTGTTACATTCACATACCTTGGAGTCAGTACACTATCAAACACACAATGAAAAATGGCTCTCTGTTCACTCATTTGGAAAAACACACTAATTTCTGTTACTAATTCATACACTGGGATGTATGAAATAAAGTAGCATAATCGGTCTCGTGGCTAAATGTTGTCGGACTTTATGACCCAAAACCTCTAAATCAAAAGCTCAGTAAAACACTAAGCCGTTTGGATTTTCTGCCCCCCCCCTTTTTTTTTTCCTGTATCCAAGAAGTTTGATTTCTGCAGTGTCAATGTGTAATTTTCTCCCTGGCACCAGTCAGACTCAGGCTGTCGGTCAACAGTTTCAGGTCTGGGGGGACTTTGCTGTGTGGCTGGCCTGGTCTGGGCACCCACAGCACTTGAGGGACAGTCCTGGGTACCCTGGTGCTTACCGTTTACCAGGCCCCTCTCTTCTGGGAGGCCTAGTTTGATCTGCCTGGTTTTTCTTTCAGAGAAAACTGAGAAAGCCTTTGGACCAGTAATTCTGCAACTGCTTTAGAGCATGACATTCCTCACACAGAACCTGAGTGGAATTCTGTACCTTCACCCCCATCCAGTCAATTGCTAGCTGCTAACAAATCTAACTTCCCGTTTTAGCTGGAAAAGATCTTTATTTTAAGCAAAGGACATCAGAAGGAGATAATGTTTCCACCTCATTTCTCCATCAAGCATTTTCCTGCCCTGTGTACCAATCCCCACAGATACTTGCTTTGTGGGGGGGGGGGGGGAGGAATTAACATTCCACGTGCCAACTCCCAAGTGTTAGCATTGTCCCACCAAACATTCTATGTTTGCGTCAGTTATTAGAGATTCAGGATATGAGGTGGATACAAATCAGATTTTGGTGGAGATGGGGAGGGAGGGAGAGACACGGAGAGAGAGTGTGTGTTTTCACTCAGAATTGCAAGGAAACCTGGAAAGATGTTGAAATGTTGAGTCAGGTCTTCTTTCCGTGGAAGGAGGTGTATAAAACACACCCTGATGATGAGCAGCAATTAACAGTGCATTACTTTCTGGAAAAGGCTTCAAACTGGCTGCCCTGCAGGTCAGAGTCAATAAAGACTGAGTTACTAACAATAGCCTTTCTCTCTTGCTGAAGCCTTGGACTTAACCCTAACTTCATCAGACTGGAGAAGAGGAGGATAATGCGAACAATGGGAGTCTTGGAGGCTGACTTGGGCTTAATGCTCGCAGGCCGTAAAGGCTGTCAGAGCGTTTGATGGATTGGCTCTCACGCCTTAGTCCCCAGTGCAAAGCAGGAACGTTCCTGCCTCTTCTGAGAGGCTTGATGTGCCACCTGGGGTCAGAACTTATCAGCCTGCGGGGCTAATGTTTCAGATGAGGCCAAAGTGCAGTCAATAATTTATACGGAAATTTGTGCTCAGAGTCACAAGGGAAGCACGTTTTGACACAAATTCTTATTGGTCCTAAAAAGAAGTCCAGGTCAACGTCAAATCTTCCTGCTGACACCACTGCTGTGTGTATGAATAACACTTAACGGCAAACTTAACTAAAGAAGAGAATTCAAATCTTCATGGGATATTTCTTTAGCATTTATCATGTGAGGCTAAATTTCAGAATCTATAAGTGAATTGGGGAAGGAAACACTGGCAATTTGGAATTTATTAAGCAAAAGAAAACCATCTCTAGGATATAATCATAGGACTTTGGAAACCAGCACAGTGTCCATGGGAGTGTTGGTTTACAGACTGTAAAACTGAGGTCTGTGGTACTGACTGCATGGAGAGAAAATGTTAGGGAATATCAAGGCCTAGAAGGGATACAGGAATTAGGTTACAGTTAGATGCCTTGACTCTTTCATCAGGTTTGCAGAAGATATGTCACCCAAAGTTAGCGGAGATGGCTGCATGTGACTGTATGCATGAGTGTGTGTGTATAGAGCATCTGCGTCCACATAAACACATGTATTTTTACACACGGTACATAGAAGCATACAGCCAAGCAGTGACACCAGCGAGGCTGGTCAATCAATAACCAGCTAAGTTTTGTTCTGCTCCAGCAAAACGATGACTTGCTCCAGTAAGTGCTAACAAAGGCGCTTTTCCGTGCTCAGCTCTCAGAGAGCACTATTAGTCACGCTTCATTAGGCTTGTTTACAGAAAAGAGCTGGTCTCTAAGCACGTTATTGAAATACTTGTAACTCTGTGGGGCTGTTTTCTTCCCTGAGAGATAAGAACTTTGGAATGTGGGGTGGGGGAGGGTGGGAAGACAGCCTCTGACCATTATCATGAAAACAGGTCTTTTCAGCGGGGTCGGAAAGATGAGTTTGCATTTAACCTCTCTCTGCATCCCCAAGAGCTTTGCTGCTGGGCCTGGTTTCTGTTGTCAGGTGGTGGAGACCTTGGATTTTTATTTTTGATAATTTAGACAGATGTCAGGGCTTCAGTTCACTGTTCTTGAAAACTTGATGAGGTTTCCTTACCCCCAGTCCAGAGATAAGGCTTCAGTGATTTAGATTGCATTTCATAGTGGCGTTATTGTTGGGTGGTGAAATGAGGAAATGTTTGCTTTAAATAATGGATAGGGTAGGAAGGATGACTTTTTATTGGTTGAAATTGGTGGTAGGTCTAGAAATAACAAAACTCCTTTTTTTTTAAAAAAAAATGAAGTGTAGTTGATTTACAATGCTGTGTTAATTTCTGCTACACAGCAAAGTGATTGGTTTACGTATATATACATTCTTTTTTTAAAAAAAATAATGTTCCATTATGATTTATCATAGGATATTGAATATAGTTCTCTGTGCCATACAGTAGGACCTTGTTGTTGATCAAAAATAATACAAGTCTTTAATATTGGAATTTGCAGCCCCTAAGATTCTAAGATACAGATACAACACATGTACAATAAGCCTGGTCACCAGGGATACAGGATAATTAGTGCAGGTGCCTGTGTCTGATGATGCTTTCTCTGGAAGAAACACAGGCGGCCTTGCTTGATGCTGGCTTTATTTCTGAGGAGATTCTTAGTGTGTTCACATCTCTCTCCACCTGGATTACAGGAGAGTCCAGAGGTGAGGAAGCCAGAGTTCATTTGCTGTGTGACTGTTTTGTGTCAGTGCGCATGTTAATTGCTTTCCATAACTTACATGTTCTTTGATACTCATATTATTCCTACTCTGTAGATGGGGAAGTGGAGGCTCTGAGAGGTATAGTTCAAGGCGAAGCAGCTTTGAGCCCAGTGAGCCTGTCTCTAGAGCCATCTCTTCAGAAGTTCAGGCTATTCTGTTTGACCTCCAGTGACTCTTATCCTTTCTTTTTCCCTTGTCCACTCCTTGCAGTAAAACTGACTACAATCTGAGCTCGATTAGACTTGATTCCTTCAGTTTCTTTCCTTTTTTTAAAAAAATTACATTCTGAACCGGAGCCATAATTATGTGGCTTTACTTAGCAAAGGGTGTGAATTACCTCCAGCACTGCCAGCCGGGCATGGCCAGGTCCAGGTGAGAACAGGGAGGGTGACTGGTGACGGAATCCTCACTCACCTATTCCCTTTCATTGTGAGGGTGCAGATTTTGCCTTCTCTGACGTCTGCATCCCTTGTTTCCTTTTTATTAGTGCAAAGATGATGAATTTTAAGTCATACACAAAATACACCCTTTGTGTGCCATACACATTAATCAGAGTCTTCCTATTTGCTTACACACACAGAGCCTTCCCGTTTACTTGCACACACACAGAGCCTTCCCGTTTACTTGCACACACACAGAGCCTTCCCGTTTACTTGCACACACACAGAGCCTTTCCGTTTACTTGCACACACACAGAGCCTTCCTGTTTACTTGCACACACACAGAGCCTTCCTGTTTACTTGCACACACACACACACACACAGTTGAGAGAGGTAGTTCCCTGTTTTTCAGCTGCTGTTGTAAATTGCTATTTTAAATTTCAGCAAGTGGAATAATAGCAGAGTGATCATTTCCAGTAAATGCTGTTGGCCTTTGTAAAGAATGGCTTGTTCAGAGGTTTTATGATTCACGGGGACACAGCTGGTGGCCAGCAGAGCTGTAGGAATGTGTGCTCTCCTGGGCCCAGTAGAGCTGCAGATGAAAAGGGCCCAGAGCTGGCACAAAAGCAAATAAGCGCTCTGGCTTTAAATAAAGCATCATAATTTATATGAAGCCTGGCTCTTCAGTCCCAGGGAGCTGCATGCATCAGTAGCAGCCTTTTGATGTGAGTGTAATTGTCAATTGGTTCCCACCGTCTCCTTGTATCTCAAGGACTGGGGATGGTAAGAAAGTATTTTAAAACACAGTCCCCAAATCTGCAGTTGTGTTATACAGATTCTGCCAAGCAATCCACTAGCATTTAAATCTGCTCCTCACCCACTGAGATTGATCTGCGAGAGGTTTGGGAGGTAGACAGATGATGAAAGGCTTTTGAGAACTGATGCCTCCATAACCCTTTCTGAGCCAGCCTACCTCCTTCCCCAAATATGTGAGGGTTTTCAGTCTTAGATTTATTTCCTTTGCATCTTTCTGTTTCATTCATCTCAATGATTACTTTGCCTCTCCTCTTGCTCCTTATCCCTGCTCCTGCCTCAGGGGAGCGTTGGGTAAGAGACAGACCGCAGCCTGCACCAGGAGCCATGGGATCGGGCTGGTGACTGTTGAATTCCTGGCTTCCTGCGCTTTTCTTCCCCTTTAGCCCCAGAGACCCCTCTTTTAGGGGCAGTGGTGTTGAGGGGAATGTTCTGCCTTCAGGATAGTCTGTCTTTGGTCTGGTTTTGCTGGTCTATTTCCCTGCTTTTCAAGTTGCAGAAACAGCATTATGGAGATCCTGGCTGTAGAAGTTGTTAGCTGAAAAGATCCTGTAATTAATATTAAGTACAGGAAACGACTGGGCCTGATGATTTGAAAGGCCTGCATTCTTTCAGTTGCTTATCTTCAGTGGCCCGAGAGGCTGCAAGTGGGAGTGTGTAGAGGCTATTTCCTTCTCCTCCTGGGGGGATGCTGGCCGTGTGCTGTCTGCCCAGGGCCCCTCCTGCACAGCTGTCTCCAAAAATAACCCTCTTGAAGGAATGATGTGTTAAGAGGTAATAAAATAACAACCATGTCCTTATCATGGCTCATTGTAGGCCTCCTTCAGTAAATACTTATCAAATACCTTCCTCAAGCTTTGAAATGCTTTTATTTAAAGGAAGAAAAGAAATTATTTCCCAGCGAGCTAATAATTGAGGCTTGTGAGACTGGATTGGGGGAGGGGAGGCTATTCTGTTACTGTTGGCATTGAACCCTCATCTTCCCAGGGAGAAAGAGAGGGAGGTGGGGAGGCCTGGGGAGAGGTGAGACATCATTGTCCTATTCTAATGAGGAAATTGTGCCTCGGAAAAGGAGAGGGTGCGAGAAACCTACTGGCACTTGAAGTCATTCTTTAAGTGCATCTTGGTTTCACATAAACCAGTGCCTGCCCGCCAAGGAGCAGAAGTTCAAGTTAAGAACTTTGCCCCAGAAACTCAGAGTGGTGCTATTGCTTACCTCCACGTTATCAAGCCTCATGGGATACCTTACTGAAACATTCCATCAAAGACCAGAAATGAAACCTCTTTGTACAAATGTGTACGTGTGTGTGTATGTGTGTACATATGCTCCGCACGTGTACCTGTTCAGTTAATGCATTTAAATTGCCCTAATTGTCTGTCTCAGAGACTGTTTTTTCTGTTCCGTTTCTTCTGCCTCTCCCCCTCCTTCATCTTTTATCTCTTACCTGTTGTGCTTTGGCTGAGCCTTAATGGATCACAGTCTGAAAAGCATCTTCTTGGGACAGAAGGGTGATTTTTGATGCAGCCTGCGTTAAGTGTTTGTGACTTGCTGCCCGTGTTAAAGCAAGCTAAGGGCCCTGTCCTCTCCCAACCCCCACAGTCCCAACAGTGGCATCATGACCTGTCCTGCTGGCTGTCCCCAAGCGGGGACTTGGCACAGAAACTGGTGGTGAAACTGCCTAAGGAGCACAGGCTATATATTGTGGTGTTAATGGCTGCTGTATTTGATCTAAGTGTGTTTGTGTGTGTGTGTGTGTGTGTGTGTGTACAAATATTTAAAACTAGCCTCAAGCCATTAAGCACAATGTTGCTTTAGGATGTGTGTGTCTACCTAACTTAAAAGCAATTTTTTTGTAGTTATTACTGATCATATTTAAAATGACACCTATAAACTATGAAACTTGCTAAAACATAAGCACTAATTATTAAAAGAAGTAAAGCACCTCTTGAGTAAATATTATTTGGGCCCTAATGATCTACTGATCTCGAGTGTTTTGATTTTTTTTTTTAATTACATTTTGGGCTCTCAACATTTTCGTGAGTGCTGAAACTTGTGTAATTCTTGGTAGTGAAAATACCGTCATCATCGGTAGGCAGTGCAAGCTTCCATGCAAATATGTGGGGTGGTATTTCTGTGTTCCCCAGGGGTGCCTGACAAAAGCCTTATTCCTGCGCCCTCTTTGTCCCACAAGACTTATTCACAGGCCATTGTGTTTTCTAGAAGTAGAGAAGGATAATGTTTCTAGGGAAGCGAGAGAAGAAAAGCAGTGAGAGCTTCTTTGCGCTGACCAGTCAACTGGATATCGACCACCTGTCTTCACGGGAAAGAAATAGATGGCAGTGAATAAGCGAGAGTCTAGTTTTCCAAGAAGCTCAATGATTTTCCCAAATCAATACAGCTCATCAGGCCTCAGAACAAAGGCTGCAGGGGAGGCGACAGTGATGGAAGTGCCTCTGTGTTCTTTTGTGTATTAAACCATAAGACCCATGGGGAAACAAGGTTTCTTTAGCCAGTGGTGGTTTTTTTTTTCCTTCTTTTCAGAGCTTATTCTATGTATTTTGGATGGCGGGGCAGGGGGTGGGGGGGTGGGGAATCCTTTCAGGTGTGTTTTTTTTTTTTTTAAGATTTCCATAGATTGTATCCTGATGATCAAATGCACTTTTTAAAGAGATAAGCTAGTCAAGTAAGAAAGATACCATCTTTAAAAATGTAGATTAGAAACAGCATTTTGGAATTGCTTCTTGGTATTGGTTTAGCATGTTTATTTGGATTCAGGTCTTAGATTTTTTTTCTTGTTATTTATGGACGGGCTTTAGATGAACCAAAAAGAACTGTCGCAGTGTTCAGATTAACCTGTGGCAAATAAAGAATCATAAGTCTCCTCCCATAAATGAACCTTGTTCTTAATGTCCTGAAAATAACACCAAACCCTGCTAGGAATGCTGAACTGTCATCGGAGAGGTTATAATTAACATAGATAGAGTGGTGCCAACATTTTCCAGCCCTCGACAGAGACCATTTATCCAAACCAGCGATTTTTAGCCCTTTGGTCCTTTAATCTTTAAGCTCACTGTGCTTTCCTAAAGCTGGACGTTAACACCAGAGCAGTGCGTCTCTGGCGTTTATGACGGGCGGCAGCACACTAGGGTATAAAGTGTTTCATTACACTTCCCCTTGTTAGTGCTGCCCTATCTCCCAACTCCATTGCCTCCACTATTTGTTCAGATAAAGCCCAGTGTTCAGGGTGACTAATCGCAGCACTGTGTTCCAGATGGTTTGATTACAGGATGTGGTTAAAGTGACTCTTCAAACATTCAGCCCAGCGGTAGAGCTCTTTTAAAAAAAAAAAAAAATGAATTTTCTGGCCACGTGACACTCCTGGTCCTGATGCTCTGTATATCTTTAGCAGAGGTAATAGGAAAAAGTCCCTCTGCTCTTTGTCACGTACCTCATTGGCAATCCGATTGTGAATTTAAAATCCCCCCCAGAGTTTGCTTTCCTGCGTAGCTCAGTTGGTAAAGCATCTGCCTGCAGTGCAGGAGACCTGGGTTCAATTCCTGGGGTTGTGAAGTTCCCTTGAAGAAGGAAATGGCAACCCACTCCAGTATTCTTGCCTGGAGAATCCCATGGACAGAGGAGCCTGGCAGGCTACATGGGATCACAAGTGTTGGACGTGACTTATTGCTATCTTTCTTTCTTTCCAAGAATGATAAACTCCACTTTGACCTTTGAAGAAGACCTATCTATAAGGCTGGAAGCTCTGAAGCAGGAAAAATGAATAAGTGTACTAGACAAGACTTGGCTTTTTAAATAGTACCCGTGTTGGACACAATAAAGCCAGCACAACAAAATATGAGAGGGAGGGGATTCAGTACAGAGGAGAGGTGATAAATGTTACCTTGTACAGTAGTCACGTTGTCTAAAAAGAGTAATGTAATATCCTGAATATATGAACTTTATTCTGTATTTAGGAAACTGCATATTGTGACATATTTATTGTCACTCATGTTTCCTCCTAGGGGAGAAAAAAACATATGCACACACACACACATATACATACACACACAGAAGCAAAGAAATGTATAAACCTACAAAGATGGTGCCATAAATGGGTTCCATTTTGGTGTTATTGCAGTGACGCTGTTTCCTGTACAAGTGCACACGCTGGTTGTCCACATGTGGCAGTCTGAATAAGAGGGCCAAGAAACGATGGCAGTGACCAAATTTGGCGTTTGCACTGCTTAGCAAAGACTTCTGCCCCAGGGATGAGGCACTTTAAAGATGCTGCAAGAAGTCTTTAAATTGTAATATAAACAGAGTTTGGCTGATCCACTGGAAAATCAGGCATTTGCCCAGTTCTTGAGGAGACATCTTCACAAATAGCAGAAACAGTAATTCATAAACCATATTTATAACATCTTCAGAGCAAAATCTCTTCACAGAGCGTGCCCATCATCTTTAAACTAGTGGGAGACGATGCTTATTGAAAAAGTATGGTAATTGTGAAAAGAAGACACTGGGTGGCATTCACATCTAGATTTTCTTCAGTCATCATCTGGTAGCCTCTGGGAGTTGAATGGACTCCCTCCATGTGCTGGGCACTGTGCCCACGGGTACGGTAGGTGCGGGACACTGCTCCTGTTTTCAAGGAATGGAGTCTGGTTGGAAGAGACAGGCCTCTTGTATATATGAGTGGAGTAAGTCGTTAAAGGGACCATGTAGTTTACGTTAAAACAGTCTCAGCAGTATTCAAACGGTAAGAGTTTATTTGCTGCTCATCTAGTGTGGACTGAATTCAGTGTTCCTGTTGGATAGGGGTTCTCCTTGTCATAGGCTCCTAGCTAAAGCAGACTGTACCATCCTCTTGTGACCTTCAGAGTCACCATGGTCTCTGTCCCAGCCAGCCAGGAGTGAAGAAATCAGAGGAATGTGCGTGGGAGATTCTTCTGGGCTAATCCTGGCAGTGGCACCTATGAGTTCCTTTGCCTTTTACAGAACTGAGGGACAGGGCTCTATCTAACCCATAGGGAGGCTGAAAAAGCTGCTAGCTGAGGACACATAGGGAAACCATGGATTCTGGGGGCCTCCACCAGGGAGAGCATTTGGATGGAATGTAGTGGGGACCCAGGAGGAAGTAGCCATTTCTTAACGGTGTACGAGGTCTTTGTGTCTGGAGAGAATTCATGGACGAGCAAATGTCAGACTTGGTCTCTGTGTGTTGTCACCTCAGTAGTGTCTGACTCTTTGCGACCCGGTGAACTGTAGCCAGGCTCCTCTGTCCATGGGATTCACCTAGAGTGGATTGCCATGCCCTCCTCCAGGGGATCTTCTCAACGTAAGGATCGAACCTGTGTCTCTTTTCTCTTGCATTGGCAGATGGGTTCTTTACCACTAGCCCTACCTGGGAAGCCCAGTCTCTGGTTCTAATTTATTAGAAGCCTTAACTTGCTTTGGGAATTTGGATGAGTCCATCGTTAAAGTTTTTCTTCCCCCTCAGGGCAGTTAAAAATGTGGTATCAAGAAAGATTGAAGAAACTCGTTTATGCTGGAGGGGGACAAAAGAGGACAACAGGAGGTGAAGGGAGTGTTGACATGGTCACTGTCCTTGCGTGGGTGACAGGCTGTCAAGGGCACTGTCTGTAGGGTATCAGAAGGCACAGCCAGGACCTAGGTCTTCAAAGACAGATTTTAGTTCAGAACCAGGAGCGTCTTTCTAACAAGATGACTAAAAAATAATGGAACAGCCCTAGATAGCAGTGAGAGCTTCTCCAACCCTTACCCCCTGCTCCTTTAGAGTTGTAGCACAAGGGAAAAGGGACACACAAATATGAGGGCCTTGTACCACCCATCGGCCTTTCACCCTTCAGTACCTTGTGACCTGTAGGTTTCTACTCTTATTATTAACTTCACTTTCCATATCACTAGCTCAGGTTCCCAAAGCAAGTCCTTGTTTACTTATCTCTGCTTCAGTTACCTAGAGCAGTCCGATGAGGCCAGGGTTAGGATTACTCGTCTAGGAGCCTGGTTGCCTAAGACTTCCCTCTAAACAGGAACTTTAGGCAGGGCAGTTACTGTGAAAGTCTCATGCTGGGTCTAGTTGAACAAGGTGGGTTAAGGGCCCTACTTTCTAGTATGGGTAATATGCTAACTGTACTTCCACTTCTGGAATAGCAGGTATGCTTATGTTCTATTTGCAGACTTTTAAAAGTATAAAGTCTGGATGGCAACCTATGGCTGATTCCATAGCACTAAATAGATTCCTAGTGTTGTATATACCCTGTAGATGTACAATAAATGCTTAATGGGCCTGACCATCTCTCTGGGATCACTTAACTGCTAAGTATTGACAAGAGGAGATAATAGAACACCGTGAATGTGGAATCCTTATGGGATCTCAGGGCTCTTTTGGCTTGTAGAGGCAGGGAAGGGGCTCGTGTTATAGAACGCAGATCACCTTCTTATTAAAGTGTCTTGTAGTGGTAATGCTTTGTGGGGGTGGCAGCTTAGATTGTGCATTAGGATCTAAGACATACCCTTAATACAAGGAAGAAAACTCTATGTGGGAAGCACACTCAAACCACCAGGTGCTCTTTTTAGCTTTATTTTTTCTTCATTGGTAGTAATCTTAAGATATTTTTCAAATATAAAGTATTACAGGGCAGGCATTATTAGCATTTTGAGAAAAACCATGCCCAGTCTGTGGGTGGGAAAAGTGAAAAGTAAAAATGTTAGCTGCTCAGTTGGGTCCAACTCTTTGGGACTCCATGGACTGTAGCCCACCAGGTTCCTCTGTCTGTGGGATTCTCCAGGCAAGACTGGAGTTGTAGCCATTCCCTTCTCCAGGGGATCTTCCCAACCCAGGGATTGAACCCGGGTCTCCTGCACTGCAGGCAGATGGTTTGCATCTGAGCCACCCAGGAAGCCCGATGTGGGTAGGAAGGGAAGGTGATCAGTCTGGTGGGATACTTGAGACGACAAAGATGAAAAGGACTTGAACAGTGTCCCCAGCACCTGACCAATTGGCAGGATGTTTGAAAGAATAAATGTGCAGTAAAATTCGTTCTTTTGGAATAAATGTCCATTTAATTTTAGTTTATGCGAGAAAAATAACCATACTCAGATTTATAAAATTTGAACTTTTAAAAGGACTCATTTTCGCAAAAGTATAGTCTGTTTTCTATCACCATGGGTTAGAAAGTGTTCAAGATGTGGTGACTTCAAAAAGATAAGTCCTTTATATGCTTTTTTAGAGTTCCGCACTACCTTTGTACTTGGCCCCTCACGATAGGATGTTGTCTGAACATAGACTTCCCGACAAAGAAACAGTACGCTTTGTAGTTTATATGAGAAGCGTTCCTTAAGCCCTCATTCCCATACAGAGCAGATTGGGCCGCATAAACGTGTGCATGCCTGTATTCTGCACGTGAATTCTAGGCTGACATAAATATTCCATGACATTGTGAAGTGGATTGTGCATATAAGGGAAAAATAGAACAAACACACGTATTTAATTAGAGAAACTATTCACATCTTCCCGGGATTAGAGCATTTATTTTGAGCATCTTTTAAAATATGGAGGGGATTCTAGGAAAATTAGCCTACCTTATTGAGGCCCTTTTAGGTTGAAAATGGACATTTTTTAAAAAGAATTTTATTCCCACCAAGTGCTAATAATGGTGATTGTTACTTGTACTTAGATAAGTGTGGTGTCTAGAAACAGTATCAGGAGATGGGAATAGTTTTTGCAGTGTGGAGTTGTTTCGCCTGTGATAGCTTCACCCGATAACCCCACATACTCAGTGATTAACTGCTGCATATTGGGGTCCATCCTTTCCGGCTCCCAGGTTTCCCTTTGTCCTGTTCCAAGACCAGGAATTCGATGCTGAGGATGGTGTGCAGGCTGGTGTGCTTCATGGAGCAACTTTGTGTGGGTCGTGGTGGGAAACTCAGCGCGGTCACGTGGACAGTAGCCTTTCATCACACGGACCAGCCCGCATTGATTTACGCAGCTGGGCAGCCCTCTGTCCCCAAGAGAACCCCGGCTTGGGCAGCGTGCCCCCGCCTCGTGGACGGTCCACCGCTGCGGCAGCCGGGGCCGCCGCCTCTTCCCCCGGCGATACTTCTTTATCCCCAGCCTTTGCTCCGGGCGGCCGCCCTCGGCTCAGCCAATCAGACACTGGCGTTCCCAGCAGGCGCCGGCCAATCCATGGCCAGCATTTGCTGGAAACGCGAAACCCTTAGGGGAAAAGCAATAACAAAAGCCTTTCACTGCAGACAAATGTTAAGTGTCTGTGCAGACTTTTCCTGTTTTTAATTTTATTACTGTAAGAATGGAGGGTTTGTTGTTTCTTTCATGTTTCCTTTCAAGCAATTTTAATTATACATTTGTGCTACATCAGGGACTCAGGAACGCAGTGATTCAGCCTATTGCATCTAAAGCTAAAATGCAGTAACCTTCTGGCAATACAGATATATTCCTGCACTGTAAATATAGCTGAATGCTAAAGAATTTTAAGCAGCTGCAAAGGTCTTTGACACCACACACAGTGCCCCAGAGAGCAGATGATGAGAAAAGCAGCTCCGTCTTCCCCTTTGCCTGGTCTCCACCCCTCCCTTTTCCTGAAGGGTTGTGCTCATAAAGAATCCTTTCCTCCAATTCTTCTGTCTTGTGCACATTTTTACCAAATGCCTAATTACCACTGACTCTCATCTCAATAAGCATTTTTATACTCAATGACTTGAGTGTTTTTTTTTTTTTCCTGTGAAGGAATTAGAATGGAATCAACTATGATTTGAGGAAATGCTTACTTTCCTTCATGTAATCCCCCGCCACCACCACCACCATTGATATAGTGAGTAAATTCAGCTGTCACCTAAGTAATAGTAACACAGACCATATGGGAAACAATTTTTAAATCTCTTTTTGGGACTTTTGAAAGAAATCCTTTCTTCCCCACTACTTGAGTCCCAACTATCCAAATATTTTACCTGCTATTAAAGACATTGCCAAGGAAATGAGTCTTACCTTGTGAGGTGTCCCTTACCACAAAGGAGTTCAATATAAGTTCTCTGCAGAATTCAAATATCAGTGAGCAAGTGTGTAAACCAGCTAGAAATAGACTTTGAGTATTATCTCTTGGTGTTTCCAAGGAAGAAGGGAGACTGGTGGTTTATAGAAACTAAGACACACTTACTTTATTTCTTTACCCTAATAGTTTATGTATGTCTCAAAAGCAAAATCTAAGCAAAATCTATCTCCTTTTAATGTGTGCTTTTAAAGAAATGAGTTGTTTTTTATTTTTATTTTTTTAAGGCACTTGTCCTCTGGAGAAATAAAGAGGATGTTATATTTTGTTTCCCTCTGACATTTGGTATACTAAGTGCACTTAAGTTTAGTAATTCACAGATGCAGTGCTAAATTAAATTGTCTGTCTGCAAAGCAGTTGGGAAAAGCAGAATGGCTTGCAGGAAACAAGTGTGTTGGTTTTGAGGGTTGTGTTTTTTTTTTTTTTTTTTTCCTTATCCTCTGTGGCAAATGCTTACTAAAGCTGATTCTAAAGATAACCCCAAGAGCAAACCTATTGTGTACATATATTTTCTTAAGAGGGCTATTTTAGGAGTCCTTAATATGAAACAAGACCAAACAGTGAAATAGATACCATACTAAGGCTAATTCTTGTCTCACAAAGCCAGAGAGGAGAGGATTGGGAAAAATAAATCCTAGCTGATTGTCTCCTATCTGAACTCCAAGCTCCCTCTTGCATGCACATCGTTTTTTTCCCTAAATAAAAATCACCATTATTTTATATTATTGAATTGGAAACAAAACCGACTCCTTTCAGTCACTTTCTGTTTCAAGCACTGGTAACTGGCGCTTAGTTTTTGTTGGCTGCTTGCCAAACGAAAGCAATTATGTGTAATAATAGAAAAATTAAGAGGTGAGTGTTGCTGTTTTACAGCAGGACATGGCAAAAACCATTTCCTTCTGTCAGCAGTATCTTGATTACCCTCTCACACACAGCCTTACCCTGTTGTACCACACAAGTATGCTCATGCACACACACACACACACACACACACACACACACACACACATGATTTCCTGTGGGTTTTTGCTTGAGGTCACTGAAACCAGAAAGAGGAAGGATGCAAACCACAGCTTTTGAAAGCAAATGAGAATAGAGCTTTGCTGGTAAAAAGAATAGTGATAATAAATGAACTGGAAATAGGGTAATTTGTGCTAACCTTGGTCCTTCTTCATCCCCCACTCCTGCAGGTGTCCTAGTGGTCAATGTCACGTGGAGGAACAAGACTTACGTAGGGACCTTACTGGACTGCACCAAGCACGACTGGGCCCCTCCCAGGTAGGCACGGGGCCTTTGATTTCAGCCTCTGTCTTTCTCTCCTCTTTCCTCTCCTTCCCCTCTCCTTCTCTTTGCAAGGACACTACAGAGAGAGATTAATAATACTTGAAAGTCAGTTTGTAATTGAAACCAAGCAAAAGAGCAATGAGCAATTCAGGATTGAACACAATAAAATGCAGATGCCACATTGCTTGTTTTTTGGGTGATCGCTATTTCCTGCCCCTCCTTTATTTCCTTTGTTTTCTTTTTTTGTCAATATGGGAATTTGAACTGCATTGGAAACTTAGCTACCTGAGCTGGTTTCCTGAGGAAGACCATAAGCCATTGGTAGCCTGATCTGTCGTAGGTATTGAAATTGCCAGTGGAAGAACTGGGTGTCTTTTCCTCATCTGGGCCCAGCCCTCAAGCTGCTGGGGTGTTGACTGCTCTTTACTACACTGCGTGCTTTGTGATTTCACCTGGCTCCTTTGGAAACGCTCGTTTTGACGGCTGTTACTTGCCTCCCTAGGTTCTGCGAGTCACCAACCAGCGACCTGGAGATGAGAGGGGGCCGAGGCCGAGGGAAAAGAGCAAGGTCTACCGCGGCTGCCCCGGGCTCGGAGGCCAGCTTCATAGAGTCCAGAGGGCTGCAGAACAAGAACAGAGGGGGTGCCAATGGGAAGGGGAGGCGGGGCAGCCTCAACGCCAGCGGGCGGAGGACACCCCCGAATTGTGCTGCTGAGGACATCAAAGCCAGCCCCTCTTCCACCAACAAAAGGAAAAACAAGCCTCCGATGGAGCTAGACCTGAACTCCAGCTCTGAGGACAGTAAGCCCGGGAAGCGTGTCCGCACAAATTCCAGAAGCACTCCCACCACCCCTCAAGGGAAACCAGAGACGACTTTTTTGGACCAGGGCTGTTCTTCTCCTGTGTTGATTGATTGTCCCCACCCAAACTGCAACAAAAAGTACAAGCACATCAACGGCCTCAGGTACCACCAGGCTCATGCCCACTTAGACCCAGAGAACAAGCTGGAGTTCGAACCAGATAGTGAGGACAAGATCTCAGACTGTGAGGAGGCCTTGAGCAATGTGGCGCTGGAATGCAGCGAGCCAAGCACAAGTGTGTCAACTTATGAGCAGGTGAAGGCGCCAGTGTCCCCTGGCTCAGGGAACCCCCCCGGCACCCCCAAGGGAAAGAGAGAGCTCCTGAGCAACGGCCCAGGTTCTGTTATTGGAGCGAAGGCTGGGAAGAATTCTGGCAAAAAGAAGGGTCTTAACAATGACCTCAATAATCTTCCAGTCATCTCCAACATGACAGCCACCTTAGACAGCTGCTCAGCAGTGGACGGCAGTTTGACTGTGGAAATGCCCAAACTGGAAGCAGAAGGATTAATTGACAAGAAAACTTTGGGAGAGAAAGAAAAGGGCAAAAAAGCCAATTGCAAAATGGACAAAAACCTCTCTAAACTTAAAACTGCCCGGCCCATTGCCCCTGCCCCGACTCCCACACCCCCGCAGCTAATCGCTATTCCCACTGCAGCCTTTCCAAGCACCACTACGGGGACCATACCTGGACTGACCACAGTTGTTCAGGCCACACCAAAGAGTCCTCCGTTAAAACCCATTCAGCCAAAGCCCACAATTATGGGGGAGCCCATCACCGTGAACCCAGCCCTCGTGTCACTCAAGGACAAAAAGAAAAAGGAGAAACGAAAGTTGAAGGACAAAGAAGGGAAAGAGACGGGGAGCCCGAAAATGGATGCAAAGCTGGGCAAACTCGAGGATGCCAAGGGGACTGGGAAAGATTTATCTGGACATTTTTTAAAGGACCATCTCAGCAAGAATGAAGGGCTGGCAAATGGACTGTCCGAGTCTCAAGAGAGTCGGATGGCTAGTATCAAAGCCGAGGCTGATAAGGTTTACACTTTTACAGACAACGCTCCCAGCCCTTCCATCGGGAGTGCCTCAAGGATGGAGTGCAGCACTTTGGTGAACGGACAGGCGCCCATGGCCCCGCTGCACGTGCTGACCCAGAACGGAGCCGAGAGTTCTGCGGCCAAGACTAGCAGCCCTGCCTACTCAGACATCTCCGATGCTGCTGATGACGGTGGTTCTGACAGCAGGTCAGAGGGCGTGAGGTCGAAGACCAGTTCCCCATCAGATATACTCTCTAGTAAGGACGGCGCTGCGAAAGGACATTCTTTAACAACAGCTCAATCATCTCAAATGAAAGAGTCCCACTCTCCCTATTACCATGGCTACGATCCTTATTATTCTCCCAGTTACATGCATCCTGGGCAAGTGGGCGCCCCTGTAGCTGGGAATGGCGGGAGCACACAGGGGATGAAGATCAAGAAGGAGTCTGAGGAAGAGGCAGATAAGAAAGACAAGGCAGAGCAGCTCGAGGCTAAGAAAGTGGACCATAATCCTGCATCCTTACAGCCTCAGCACCAGTCGGTGATCACCCAGAGACACCCGGCCCTGGCTCAGTCACTGTATTACGGCCAGTATGCCTACGGGCTCTATATGGACCAGAAGTCTCTGATGGCCACCAGCCCTGCCTATAGACAGCAGTATGAGAAGTACTATGAGGACCAGAGGCTGGCAGAGCAGAAAATGGCCCAAACTGGGAGAGGAGACTGTGAAAGGAAAAACGAGCTCCCTTTGAAAGAGCTGAGCAAGGAGGACAGTAAACAGAAAAACATGCCATCGGCCACAGTCTCAAAAGCTCCCTCTACTCCGGAGCCTAACAAAAACCATTCTAAACTAGGGCCGTCAGTGCCTAATAAAACTGAGGAGACAGGTAAATCGCAGCTTCTCTCCAGTCACCAGCAGCAGCTTCAGGCCGACAGCTTCAAAGCTAAGCAGATGGAAAACCACCAGCTTATTAAGGAGGCTGTAGAAATGAAATCTGTCATGGACTCTATGAAGCAGACAGGTGTAGACCCAACCTCGAGATTTAAACAAGTAAGATTGGGGAGCGTGGCCCCCACAGGGAGAGAGCAGCCTGAGATTTGTACATGGCTGGTCTTGATCTGGTTAGAATTCTTCACAGGAAATCAACCAAGGGTTCCTTAGGCTGGATTTCTCTTCTCTTGAAAAGTGTTTTAAGTGACTCTCTCAGGATTTCTTGTGTACCTCTGAAATGTACATTGATCACTATTTCCTAGTCACATGGTGTAGTAAAAAGAATCTTGGCCATGTGCTTTGCAGATTCTTGTTCCCTGCCTTAACTGATTCTGATGTCCCTTATTGTCTTACTGAGTCCAGAGTGAGGGAATTCTATCCTGTGGTGGCTGAGGTCCCTTCTAACTCCAAGATTCTGAGTCTGAGAACTCAAATAATTTGTTCTTTTACATTTCCAAATTTATTTTGGCATCTTCTGGGGATATTTAAGACAGGGTCCTTAAATTCACATTTCCTACTTAGCTTTTTAATGAAACTTGGAGTGTCTTGAGGCATCTAGACTTCTGTTTTATGCGCTACATGAAGGGCCTCAAAGCAGGGATCAGTGCCTCTCACTTGTGAGGAGAGATAAGGGGATGGTCCCAGAGCCCCGCGGTCGGCCAGCCTGAGGTTAAATGTGCCGACACCTGAAAATCGGTCACCGTGAAACCACACGTGTGCTAGCATTTTCTGTCACGATTCAGACGTCCTGTCTCAACTGTAGTCTCAGAAGTATTAATTCTAGTATTTCCCAGCACCCCAGCCCTCACTTAGAGGGGCATATAGAGGTCCCCGGTGAATCAGAGCAACAGAATCCTTTCTTCATGCTTATTTCTGCCCCCAAATTGGGCCTTAACCCTAAGCACCCAGTGGGTTTGTAGCATGAATGGGATGGGTTGCAGGGGAGCCACAAAGACTATTTTAAAGACCCTCAGTTTCTCCACTTCTGGAGTCGAATCAGGCTGTGACATCACAGGGCTGCATTAGCACTGTACAATTGCAGGGGGGTGGGGTGTGTGTTATGGATGCCTTTGTTTCCTAGTAGTAAAGCCATAATGTGTGGTGTTAATTTTTAATTTTGTTTTGTTTAATGAAACGATCTGGTTTATATTCAGCCTTGGCTGCAGTAGATGGAAAAAGTGTATTAGGAAACCAAGAGTTTTCCCCTCTAAATGATGTTAATTGATATAATTACTTAAGCTATATTAAAACTTAAACAGTAGGTAAAACTTATTATAATATCAGCTTGAGTTTTTTATATTCTTTTTACCTATGCAAGATAGTAAGGGAAAAACAAGAGTTAGGTTGAGTATGTCTGAGGGTGTTATTTAATGTTAAGAATTGACATTAACACCCCAGGTCTGAATTCCAGCCAAGCTTAGTTTTGAAGCCCAGCTCCACAAACTGAGCAGCATTCTGACCCTGATATTACTTGAGCTTTAAGAGCTTTGTTTTTGTTTTCTGTAAAAGAGATTATTAATCATGCCAGCCTTAGACATCATTCCTTTGTAAGAGGAGGCAGTATAGCTCACAGGGTAAGCATATAAATAAATATTACCTTAGTATTAGAAGTAATAGTAATAGTGCTGTCATGGCGATGAATGAATTTTTCTTAAAAATGTTAATTTAATTTTAATAAGTCTTTTTCCCAAAACCAGGATCCAGATACAAGGACATGGCATCATTATGTATACCAACCCAAATACCTGGATCCGCAAAAGTCAGAAGAACTTGATAGAGAAAAGAAATTAAAAGAGGATAGTCCCAGAAAAACCCCCAACAAAGAGAGTGGTGTGTCCAGCCTTCCTGTATCGTTAACAAGCATCAAAGAGGAGCCCAAAGAGGCCAAACGTCCTGATTCTCAGTCCTTGGATGAGGGCAAACTGAAAAATGATGATCGGAAGACTCCCGTGAACTGGAAGGACTCTCGGGGAACCAGAGTGGCTGTCTCCTCGCCCATGAGTCAGCATCAGTCCTACATACAGTACCTGCATGCTTATCCTTACCCGCAGATGTACGACCCCAGCCACCCTGCATACCGGGCCGTTTCTCCCGTCCTAATGCACAGTTACCCTGGTACGTGTCATGGGTTCTCACTGTATTGGAGGGAAGAGGCTTTGTTCAAGTACTAGCTGTTGTAAACTCTGGATAAATTAGAGGCTTCAAGAGTGACATTGTTTGGCTTGTTTTTAATGCTATTTAAAGATGTCCCTAAGGTGAAACGGAATTAATGGCAGATTTTTTTTTAGATAAAATGTCAAACTAGCTGTAGTTTCCGTAGGATCTGATGGTCTGTTGTAAGCTATGAGACTGACAGATAGTTTATTGCCTAGGAATACATTCTGAACACTTACTGTCATAATCATTACAGTTACTGTTCTTTTGTCTTAATTGCGCACATAAACAGATGAAATGGCTGTAAGCTCGTTCTCTTTTAGAACCTCTGATCATCAGGATGGGTTAACTGGGAGAAGAGAATCGGAGAACCTCGATACAGTTTAAAGATGATATAGCCCATTCTTAATGGAATATTCCCTATTTTTAAGATCTCCGACTCTTATCCCAAATTCATGTAACCCAAATGGTTTGTTGTTTTTGTTTAAAGATGTCGTTCGTAACTTGATGTGGCATTTGTTGTGTGTCTGCAGGGGCCTATCTCTCTCCAGGATTTCATTATCCTGTTTATGGGAAGATGTCAGGGAGAGAAGAGGCAGAGAAAGTCAATACCAGCCCTAGCATCAACACGAAAGCAGCCACTGAATCGAAAGCACTGGATTTGCTCCAGCAGCATGCCAACCAGTACCGCAGCAAGTCTCCTGCCGTAAGCTCCCTTTTGTTGTCACTTACTTAAAAGCACTGTGCTTTAGGGGGAAAGGGGACAAGCAAGAGAACGGTCTTGAAATATAAATGGCTTTGGAACCCAGCTGTGATTTAAGAACGCTGTTTTGTTTTGTGTTGTTTTCTAATAAGGAAAGAATGGCATGTTCAAAATAAGATGCTTTCACACACGAGGGGAAAAAATGTTAAAGCATGTATGGTAGTAGCAGCCTCTTCTGTTGGAAAATCTGTTACCTTGCTTACCCAGGAGGATGCTAGTCAGCCAGACATTGAAATTCATAGGAACGAACCTTCAGTGCAAAATACTTCTGATGCACTCGTGTGCTGCTGAGTCACTTGGCTAAAGTCACTTGGCTAGAGTCACTGCATCCATTCTGCTTCAACATTGACTCCTCCACACATCCCTGTAACTCTGCTGAGGTGATTCAGACATATATCTTTGTGAAAGATGGCTCTGCTTCCCCACCCCCTGCAAAGAAAGTCCCAGAGACTATTGGGAAGAGAGAAAATAGGAAGGATGTGGTAGTTCTGGTCTAGAAAAAAGAAGGTTGGAAAGATTAAATATAGGCTTTGTGATGTGTATCTGAGTGTGTCTACCTGAAACTCTAAAGAAGCTTAAAAAAAAATGATTTATGCATCTTTAACTGTGAGCGCTCCTTCTAGTATAACGTTTTGTTTTTTTTTTTCAAGTAAGAAAAAGAGCTTTAGTGAAAGGCTGATTAAGTTCAAATGGGTAAAAAATGTCTCAGAAACACAGGATCCTCAGTCAAATTATGATTTTAGAGGACTGGAGCTTCTCTGAGTGTTCAAAGATGGAAAGATTTTGGAATTCTTCCAGAGGGACAGGGCAATGGTTTCATGTGCTTGATACTGATGTGATATATAATATTAGGATGTGTGTTCCCAATGGAGCCCAATATAAAGATAGGTTTAGAATTGTGAGATAAATTCTCCTCACAAAATGTAGTTAAAATAGAAGAGTCATCAGAAAACTTGACCTTAAAGAGGTCTCTGCAACACCTTCTCCTTAATCCCTACGTGAAACTTGTTTTTAGGAAGAAATTGGGTCAATTCTAACCCTGCAATTATGAATGGGAATAGAGAGGTCCTCTTATTTCAGTCATTTGAGGAAAACATTGATGTTGCTTTGGCGCAGAGCAGGACTATAGTGTTGGCTTAATTCCAATTGAAATGCACGTCTTTTGAAATGATTTACCATTAGTAAAGAATTTCTAAGAGTCTGTGTATTTACTTTTTTAATATTAGAAGCACCCACTGCTGAAGGGGCCAGGGAGGTTTACTACACCCCTCCAAATTGTTGCTCAAAGGATTAAGGGGAATGTCTGTCTTTTCTTTTGCAGCCTGTGGAAAAGGCCTCAGCTGAGCGGGAGCGGGAAGCCGAGAGGGAGAGGGACCGCCACTCCCCCTTTGGCCAGCGGCACCTGCATACTCACCACCACACCCACGTGGGCATGGGGTACCCACTCATCCCTGGGCAGTATGACCCTTTCCAAGGTCAGCAGCTCCATTCTCCTTGTGCCTTTGTTCATCCTGCTTTGAAAAACAGTTGCCAAAACTGCCTTTCTTGTCTTCAAATAAAAAGGTTGAGCTTTGAGTTAATTAGCTCTGGGGTGGGATTTTAACACTTCTTTCCTGGTATAGCCTTGGGACACAGCTAAGGCTATTCCCACATCTGTGTGTTCTGATGAGACGTGAAGTGGCTCCCACTTAACAATTGTTGCTTATTGATGTTATTGGTGGTAGGCAGTGTCTGGGGCACTGAATATAACAATCAGAAGATCAGATAGCTGCTTCAGGAAAACTGTGGAAGACAGGGAGGAGGGATGGTGGGAGGCTTTGGGGAAATGACTTCCCTTGATCTCTTCAAGCCTCCAAGTTGCTCCTTTTCCCAAGGAAGTAATGGGAGTCGTGTGGTCAGGGTCAACGCTTTTATAACCTAATTCTGAGACTTCCAGCCCTTTGCTACTGAAACTTGTAGTAAAGAGGAGAAACTGACATGAGGAACCACGGACAGTTTGTGGTCCTAGCTTTGTCAGCTCATGGCCTGGGCAGAGAGTGGCAGTATGTTTACCAGTAGAGGACTTGCTAGGACCGTGCTGTCTTAGCTTTGACTGCAGTAACAAAATACCATAGGCTCTATGGCTTTAAACAACAGAAATGTATTTCCTCATAGTTCTGGAGGCTGATAGTCTGATACCAGGGTGCCAGCATGGTTGATTTCTGGTGAGAGAGCTCTCCTCTGGGCTTGTAGATGGTCACCATCTTGCTTCTGTGTTCCTGTGACTTCTTGGGGGACCAGGAGGTACGGGGAAGAGAGTTACTATCTCTTCTTTAAGGACACTAATCCTACAAGATCAGGGCCTTACCCCTAGGACCTCATTTAACCTTAATTACTTCCCGTATAGGTCCAAATACAGTCACTTTGGGGGTTAAGGCTTCCATGTAGGAATTTTGGAAGGATACAGATTGAACTGTGGACAAGTATCTGCTAGCCAGGTTCCTTCTTATTCTGCTGCCTGAAAAAGAGATAATACGTTTGAAGGTATTTCCAAAAGTAGGAAGTGCTGTCCAAATGTGAAAGGGTCATTTTAATTTATTCATTCCATGTTACTTGGTGTCAAATAGTGGTGTTAAAGAAACCGTAGAGAACATAGAAGGAGTCATTTCCTCAGGGTTTACTTTATTTCCCCTACCTTTTTTCCATGATTGTTTTCTATAGAATTTAAAAGAATTTCCTGTTAGGCAACTTCATGCCATTTGGATCTATTATATTCTCTTACTGCTCCTCTGCTCTTGCAGGGTGGAAGTTAAGACTGTTTCTAAGTTCAATTCAGTGATTCCATGTACCTTATGGGATGCATTGTGTTCAGTCACTGGGGAAAACGTTAAAGTGATAAAAGTTATTATGAAAGTATTGTATTCTAAGCAAATAGCGTGTCGCTCCTGTAATTCACTGTGACTTTTGATTCCTGTTGTTACCTGGTACCTATTATTTCTCCTGGGCTTCCTATTCAGAAATGCGTGCAAACCATTTAGCACCATGCAGAGCCAGAGAGATGGAATGCTGTATTCTCTTTGAATAGCTATTAAGAAAACCACAGAGTATTCAATGAAGAGATGGATTCTGGTTAGACCAAGCAGTTTGTAGTCTGTCCTTGCTACATGAAACATTTCGTGTGTGTGTGTGTGTGTGTGGGTGTGTGTGAGATTGCTACTCACTGGTCTGCAACCTTTCACCATTGGACCTGCATCTACTCTGAACCTTTCTGAAAATCACAGAACCCTGCATTTTTCCCCCATTAGGCTTGACCTCTGCTGCCCTCGTTGCCTCTCAGCAGGTGGCTGCACAGGCATCTGCATCAGGAATGTTTCCTGCACAAAGAAGGTAATAGCATCATATTTTGAATCAGTTTTCTAGATAGATACATCGTAATGGGTGGGAGGAAACAAGTGTAGGCTTTTTTAGACCAAAAACTTAGCTCCTAAGGGTTTCATACTGTTGTAGTGAATGTACTTATTACGTCACCATGTTTCAGATGCAGCTTCTATACCATGAACCTCATTTTTATAGCTGTAATGTACATTAGTAATTAACTGATCTGTTTCTTAAACAGTTGAAACTTTCTTAAGTTGTCTTCAATGCTTTGTTAAAACTCCCTTTGTTTTATTTTGTTTAAAAATGAAGTTGCAACTGAAGGAATTTACTCTCCTAGTGCTAAAGCAATGTTTGTTCTTTGATATTTTCAGTTACTGCTCAAGTTGTTTTAAAAAGGAAAATAATTTATTTTTCATGTTGTATATCATTACCCTTGTGTTCATTCACTTTCTCTGGGATTGAATTCCTTGAATTGAACAGGATTAAAATGTCTGTTGGTCTTAGAGTTTTCTTATTTTCAGTGTCAAATGTGGATGGAACTAAAGTTTTCTTTTCTTTTGCAGAGAATAACAAGATTGGAAATGTATGTTGTCATGTGACTGGATCACATGGGGAAGCGCTTTATACAGACATCAGTTCCATGGTGTTAATTTGAAATGCCTTAATGGCAGGCAAAAACCAGTCATTTCATTTTTGTAAATTACAGATTTTATCACAGAGTAACAAATGTTGCTGTAATTAAACTTCTGTTTTATATATATATACGTATACATATATGTATATATACATATATATATATATATTCTTTACTTTTTGTATCAGTAACCAGGCTCGCACACACAGGGTCTGCTGCCGAGTCGCAAACCACTCAGTAAAGGAGATAAAAAATGTATTTGTCGAGTTGGAAAGTGTTAGCCTCAGAAGGCTGCTTACTTTCTTTTTTTTTGTTTTTGCTTTTCAATTGTAAATAAATAATGTTATGTATCAGTGTGCCTGAACCTTGCATATCTTTCATGTAATTCCTATAAACCCCTCAGAAAGGCTAACTGTGATGATGACACTTTGGTACAATTTAGATGTCTATATGGTGGCTCCTGTTAAGATGCATCAGTGTAAAATGTTCCTATAGTCACTGTTTGTACTTGTGTATTGTGGAAAAAATACTTTTGGAAGGCATGGGGTTGCCAGTACCACAAAAACTGTGTTGTATATAATGTAAAGATTAAAGTGGGGAAATAATGAGCATCTGTGAATAATGAGGTGTCATTTTTGATAATCTTGAATGGCAAATAACCCAATAGCCTGCATACCAGAGACATCTGTGATTGTTCTATTACTTGAATAGTCCTGCAGTTTTTTTGTTTTTGTTTTTTTTTTTTAATGTTTACAATTATCCAGTTTTAGAAGAGAGAGACTTTAACGCCATTGCCTGGTTACTTGTTTTATGCTGTAATCTAGTTTATTTTATGTAAAATGTATATTGAATGCTTTCCTTTTTTATACCTGCCTTAAATAATTTGGCAATCAGAATTAAAAAGGTTTTTTTTTTATATATATATAATGGCTTCTTGTCTGTCTCATGTTATTTTTAGCTGGCTGATAATAATATTTATTTTCAAAGAACAGTTCCTTAATCTCTATGAAGGTCCAGTGTGTTAAGATATAGTACAGAGATATTAACTTTTCTTATATGATACCCAAGTTTAACAGCCAAATAGTGGATTTAATTCAGTGCATATATGTATCTTTATTGGGTATTTACTCTAAACATGAAATGTAGTATCACTACAGATTTCAGGTTTCTGTGGTATGGAATGATAATTCCAAAAATGTTGGTCTTGTGGACATGTGGACAGTAGGTAAAATGTATGAAAGGTTAGTCAGCTGGCCATTTGATGGACCTGTCATGAAATTGTTTTACTGGCATACATTATGCTGAATATACAGAATTAACTGCTTCCTTACTTTTTTTCCTTTCTTTGCTTCCCTCCTTCCCTTTCTCTCTCCCTTCTTCTCAGCAAATGCTGTCTGAGCACCTACCTTATCCCAGGCACTGTACAGGGTGCTGGGTTACAGCCATGAACAAAATTCCTGTTTGCATTTTCTAGTAGGTCTGGGTAAGCATAATAAAGCGTGTAAGGAATATGCGGAATATGTTAGATGGTTGATAAATGCCCTGGAGAAAAACAAAGTCTGGGAGTGGGCCTGAGGGATTTGTGGGTGTTTGCAAATAGAGTGATGGGGAAAATCTCTCTCAAGGAGATGAGGAAGCAGCCCTGTGCGTCTCCGGGGAAAGCACTGCACTGGGGTATGCAGAAGCGGAGCCAAAGCCCTAAAAGTGGGGATGTGCCTCAGGTGTTTGACTGGTTGATGCTTCATCCCAGCTGTAAGTTTTAACGATTTTACTCTAATTGCTAATGATGGTTCCTAAGCTGACAGATTTTGTCTTGGTGTATTTCGGTTAGTTCTGCTGAGGGGCCTTTGCTTCACATAGGAATAGACATTTGCAATCAAAAATACTTGCTCTATTTTTGGAAGTCACCTAAAAACAGTTTTTGTTATGAATATCATCCACCATTTTTTGTGGTGTTTTATCCCTATGCTTCAGAGGATTTCACCTATTTTTCCTCATTCTTTAAATTTATCAAATTTTTTCAGTTCTTAGACCACATCTTGATGTGTCCTTGAAGACCTAATGTAATTTGTCTTATTTCGGTTAAACAAGTATGATTTCTCTGTTCAGAATATCATTTGAAGTGTGACTTTTGGTTGCCTACATGTTGCCTCAGTTCTAGAACTGACTGAACAATTCACTGTCAACACAGAACCAGAACTGAGGTCAACTTACATCTTCACCAGCTGCATTATGATGTTCCTGGTGGTGGCTGGGGAATCCTGTGGATTCCTGGTGGTTTTCCTGCCTTTAGTAATAATAAAAGTCATATGGAAGTTCATCTCATCTGAGCTATACAGAAGTAGATATATGCTTATTATATAGGCTTTTAATTATACTTCTAGTTAGGTGCCTAAATAGATAGGATATAAACATGGACCTCAGACCATGCTTAACTCTTCTACTGTAATAAACAGGAGTGCTGAGGAGTCCTGATAAATACAAAGAGGTATATGACCAAAGGCACATTGCCACTTAAATAGACTCTCCCCCCAGGCTCTTACTGGAACATTATTCATGACTGGTTTCCATTAATCACTGAATGAAGTTTTGTTTCTTCCCCTTTCTGTTACAGTGTTGTCCCTGCTGAAGACAACATGAATCGCCAAAGGCCAGAGCTTGTTTATATTATGTGTGCCATTTCTCTGGCTGAGTACATAGTCAGTACTGAATGGTAAATTAAAGATTCCCAAAAGGCAAGCCTTCTTGGCTCTATTATATTACTATGATGAATCTGCCATTAATACGGTTCTAATTGTTTTACTTTTATAGACATAAAATCATTCCCCTTAGTGACTAATAATAGGGTTTATTGATTTTACTAAACATTATTCATTCCAGGCCTGCTCATATCAACTTGTCCTGAACATATGCAAAAAGCCTGCAGTGCTAACACAGTGCAAATTAACTTCATGGAGAAATGAGACTGAAGAGTTGTTTACAACTGTGGTCCCAGCGAATACAGAATATTAAAAACAAGGTAATAGGCTCCATATAGAACCATTTGTTCCTAGATTAGGATCTCAGATGGCTTTTTCATGGAAACTTGCCATTGATGTTCAGCCGAGGTCATTAGCACTTACTGAGTAAAAAGGCTGGCCTTATGTATTCACCCTGACTGTGACCCTGATTTAGTGTGGTTTCAGCCCAAGGGTCTGAAAGTAACCAGAATGAATAGCTCTGATTGATACAGGATAAAACAGCAGTTTAAATGATAATTACTGGTCATTTCATTCCCTCCCTGACTCTGAAAGAGACAAGACAGGCAAAGCCATTTATTACTGTTTTTGTCACTAACCACAGTCATCCATTCCCTGCTTCCTGCAGAAGCTTGAGTCATAAATGTTGTTTGCTTTCAGTTAACTTTAGGAGAGAAAACAGAGTGAAACCCACTATTAGCAGCGCCTCCGTCATAGTTTCTTTTTTATTTTTCTTAACGGAATCACTCTCTAAAGCAGGAGTTCCCAGCCTTGGCACTATGGACATTTTGGACAGTTAGGGGACGTGTTCTTTGTTAGGGACTGAGGGTAGGGGCTGAACTGTGTATATTGTAGGGTGTTGAGCTAGGCTCTACCCACCCGATGCCAGTAGCAACTTCTAACCACCCCACTCTAGGCTGTGACAGCCAGCTGGTCACATGAAATTCAGATCTCCTGCCCACCTCCTCTCCCACAGATAGACAGCTGTGCCCACCTCCTCTCCCACAGATAGACAACTGTGCCTTCTTGGTTTTTGTTTCTTTAGAAGATATAAAAGCCAGCTGTGATGCCTGGTAATCTCATGAAAGTATAGTGGGGCTGCTCATTTGCCCAACATAGGCCCGATCTTCTAAAAACAGAGTTGGATGATCTAGGTTTTAACCTAATAATTAGTAGATTTTATAGACTAAAAATGAATTCAATCTAAAACCCATGTCTGAGGGCTGAATTTGACTCACAGCACCTCAAATTGGAAAATGCACTTGATGTATGTTATAAAAAATCCTCACACTAGCTCTCTAAAATACGTATTATTTTTCCCTGGAATGAAGACATTCCAGTTAGAAAACCTGGAGAAAGGAGTCATTCTTAAGTGGTTGCTGGGATTGAACTCAGATTTCCTTCCTACAAAGAGTACCATTTGATTCATGTACAGAAATACACTTAGGGAGCTTTTCCAGATGCGCTATACATTTTGGTGAAGATTTTTTTTTTTTTTTAAACTTAGACATTTGAAAATAAAATGAAAGAAAACATGACAGACCTGGAAATTGAGAGGAAATAAAGCTCTCCAGGGCCCTCGTGAACACAAGACACAGACGGTGCCCCCGAGTGTGGTCCAGTTCACAGTCCAAGTTTATGGCCAGGTGAATGGTGGCCTGACCCCCTGCGGTCATTCTCATGGAACAATGAGTAGCAGGTTCATGTGGGGCCAGACTCCTTACCTGGGTCCATAGCAGAAATGACTGACCATTCCAACTCCCCAGCTTCACATGGGTGAGATCCCACCGAGTTCTCAGCCCAGCTCTCCAGGCAGCTGCTAAACATGGACCAAAGTTAACACACAAAATAAAGTTAAGTTTGGCATCCCTCTGAGAAACAGGTCTTGAGTGACGGAATCATGACCTTGTGTCTTTCAAGGGTGTCAGAAACCCCTCATTTTAAAGCCAGGAGACTTAACATGGAACTGTGCTTCCCATTATTAGAAAATTTAGACTTTATTTACCTTCAGTGTTTTAAAGCAACCATTATTCCTTTAGTCAGAAAAGTTGAGAAACCAGAATCGTTATTTATTGACTCATCTTTTGATTTATGGAGTTGTTGGGTTTTTTTAACTTTGTGTCATCACAGCTTTGCTTCCTCTCCTGCCTCCCTGTTATAAGGATCCCTGATTAAATTGGGTCCACCCAGATAATCCAGGATAATCTCCTCATTTCAAGGTCAGTGGATTAGCAACCTTAATTCCATTTGCAGTCTTAGTTTTCTCTTTGCCATGCAACTCAACATAGTCACAGGTTGTAAGGATTAGGAAGTGGACTTCTCTGGGAGGTCATTGTTCTCCCTGCCATCCACCCAACACAATTTCCTTTATGCCTGGGTAGAAATCGTAACACAGTGAATAATAGCAGCTAGCATTTACATAGGATTTAGTGTGCGTTAGACACTGTTCCTAAACACATCACATAAAACAATTCACTTAATGCTCATGACAACCAATTACTATCCCCATTTAGAGTTGAGGAAACTTAGGCACAGACATAAAACTTGTGATAGAAATCACTGTGTAAGTGATGGTCTGGCTTTATGACCACTATGTGCTGCTTCAGAAAAAGGATCCTAAAGTCCCTGAATTAACAAAAGCTGTGAAAAGTCAGTCAGTCGTGTCCGACTCTTTCGACCCCATGGACTATACAGTCCTTGGAATTCTTCAGGCCAGAATTCTGGAGTGGGTAGCCTTTCCCTTCTCCAGGGGATCTTCCCAACCCAGGGGTCAAACCCAGGTCTCCCACATTGCAGGCAGTTTCTTTACCAGCTGAGCCACAAAGGAAGCCCGAGAATACTGGAGTGGGTAGCCTAGCCCTTCTCCAGCAGATCTTCCTGACCCAGGAATTGAACTGGGGTCTTCTGCGTTACAGGTGGATTCTTTTACCAACTGAGCTATCGGGGAAGCCCTTAACAAAAGCTGCTGCTGCTGCTGCTAAGTCGCTTCAGTCGTGTCCGACTCTGTGTGACCCCATAGACGGCAGCCCACCAGGCTCCCCCGTCCTTGAGATTCTCCAGGCAAGAACACTGGAGTGGGTTGCCATTTCCTTCTCCAATGCATGAAAGTGAAAAGTGAAAGTGAAGTCGTGTCCGACTCTTAGCGACCCCATGGACTGCAGCCTACCAGGCTCCGCCATCCATGGAATTTTCCAGGCAAGAGTACTGGAGTGGGGTGCCATTGCCTTCTCTGTAACAAAAGCTAGCCTATGTATTACTTTCAGAGGGGCCAGTGAGAGAAGCATAGCCTTTGTCTCTAGTTTGCTATGAGACAAATGCCTGTGGAATCTTCTGGAGCCATGGAGGCAACCCAGACCCAGATCCTGGAAGCCTGGAGGGTCCTCAGCACACAGCTGGCAGAAATTGTCAAAAATTTTACCTTTTTCCTGGCTGTCATGATGGCCCTTGCCACCGTGAATCCTCTGCCACCTACATCTATAACTAGAAGCTCAGAATGAAAGAGTTGGGCTTGGTGGCAGTGGGTGCTTGGCTGACTGGTTGCCAGGGAAAGTGGGTGATTTTTTGATTCTGGAAGAGACCATCATAGAGTCTCACAAAGGATCTCCAATTCAGACCTTTAGTCATCTCCAAATGATGTGCTTACTGGTCCCAGAGGGCTTCTGAGAAGATTAGAAAAGGAAGACCTTAAAACCACAAGTTTAAACTCACTTCCCATAACCAGATCCTTTTCTAGTACATTTTATTAGGGAGTGGGGATATGTGAAACATATTTACATTTGCAGAATGTAAACATTTAACTACAATTTCTATAATCCTTTATTGGAATTACTTTATTTTAATGTTGTGGAAGCCTTAAAAAAGTTGTTTAGATTTTTTCTTGGCCTCAGCAGGCCTTTGTTCTAAATGGTATGTGCTGGGGGCTGGTCATGCTGTTTGGTTCAAAAATTCTTCCTAATAAGGGTGGCAGGGGTCAGGGGCCCAAGAGCACCCTGGGCACCATGCAGTCATTAAAGGGCTACAGGTTGAACCCAGAAGATGGTCCCATCTCCCCATCACTCTCCAGGGAAGGTAGTCCAACTACCCACCCCCTGCTTCTAGATCAAATCTCAAATTTTGCAGGATCTATTTCTAGACTGATTATTAGCCAGTGGAAGAGAGGTACAGTCCCTAGCCTAGCAGGGGTAACCTCTTAGCACAGTCATGGAGAAGAGGGCTTCTCCAGTAGGATGGTTGTGAAGTTGGATATTTTTAGCTTCGTACGATAGAAACCATGGCTCAGACGGCCTTTAAACCACAAGAAAAAGTGGTTTTTTCCATAACACGAAGCAGAGAGCGGGGTGAGCTCCAAGCAGAGCCCTCCATACTGCTGGTTCTGCTTCTCTGCACGACTCTCTGCTTTGTCCTGTTTTGTCCCTCCTCTGATGGCCAGGAGAGTTCGAGGAGCCCCATCCAGAGGCATCAAGGTCCAGGGGACAGGACTGAGTCTGTCTCTCTCTTAGGAGGGAAGAAACCTTTCTTGGATGCCTCTGACAGACATCCCCTCATGTCTCCTTGGCCAGAACTGGGTCACATTCTCCTAAATCATTATGGACAAGAAGATGAGATTGTCAAGCCCTTCTGAGGCTAAGAAGGGTGAGAACGGGCCCTGGGATCATGCATGGGCACGGTGGGGTGACATGGTTTAGAACCGGAGTTCTGTGAGGGGAAAGAAGAAGGTGGTAAATGTTGTGTTATCTGAGAATGAACGTTTCCTGAGGCCCAGTGGCACTTGATAAAGTCTCCTGGCACCCTCTCCGGCTCTTCCAAGGTGTAGGTCCGCATACAGGATGGGTGTGGGTGGGCAGGATGAGGCAGGCCGTTGTTTGTACTTAAGCAGAACTCAGAGGCACCCTTGGGAGTAACTGAATCTCCCGTAGAGTCTGGTGGCTGGACAGAATTGAGGAACTCGGGTATATGGGCTCCACTAAACATCCCAAACAAGAAAAAGGACTTAGAAACCTGCCAAGTAGCGCTCTACTGGTGGCAAGAATAGGTCTTCACTGCCACCCCTAAAACACACACACACACACACACACACGAAGTTATATTGTCCTTCTTCCCTGCCCAAGTTCCTTGGAATTTATAGCTTGTAAGGACTGAGGGACCTACCTTGTCCCCAGGCAAGCCGACTGCACTCCAGAGAGAAATGAGGAGCTCAGGACTATTCTTCCTGGAACAGAGACACAGTGGGGGTGGGGAGAAGGATGGTCAGGGGGCTGCCGGGTTAGAAAGGGCATGCCTCAGGCACTGGTGTTCCCAGGGAAAGCTCACTAGCCCCCTGACACAGGGTGACTCAACCCTTCCAAGAAAAAGGAAAGTTCTTTGAGAAAGAGAAATCAGGCCAGAGCTTGGCGTCTTTGACTTAGGGTCACTGAAGAATTTAGGTTGAGAAGGAGCCCTGTCTGCTTCTGAAGAGTCCTGTGCTTGCTGGAAGGGCAGGGCTAGGTGGTAACTCCTAGGTGGCCCAGGGGTCCTAGGTGGTCCCATACTGCGTGAGGCATGGTCCGTTTTGCCTCTGCACACCTCTCCTCTCACAGTAGAACGCTTGGTGAGGAGGAAGACAAAGGAATAGCCCCAGTGTTCTGACCTGCCACCAACCCTCCCTGGGCTCCAGTGGGCACGAGCTAACCTGCTTACCCTTGGAGGATGGACACCCTGACTCGATGGGGGATGGGCTAGAGCTGCACTCGCCGAGCTAGTGACCAAATTCCTTCCAGAGAAGAAATCTTGAAACTGGGTGAGCAGGATAGGAGGCAGAATTCATTTGGGAAACATCAGCGTTCCTCCTAAGGGCCTGCTGTTTCCCAGGCAGTTCAAAGCTCAGATGCTGGGCTCACAGCCCTTCAGCAGCGTGGTATGGCCCTTCCTTCTATGCATCACCCAGGAGTCTACGAAGCTGGGCACAGAGGGCCCGATGGACCTTTGGCCAACTGCGAAGATCTGGTGCACAGACAAGCGTTTGCTTTGGGGACTCTGTGACCAAAGCTCGTAAACTTTCCAGGGTGTTGCGCTCAGTCTCAGAAGTCCCCAGGTACCTGTGTGTCTGCCGCCCACCCCAAAACCCCCACTGTACCCTCGGCGATGAGATACAGGGACGGCAGCGGCGGGGAACCAGACTGTCTCCTGGTCTGTGCCGCCCCCAGGCTGAGGCTGAAGCAGGGTGAGAAGTCCCCCAGCCAGGAGCTCCAGGGGGCCCTCTGACCACACAACCAGATGTGCCCAGAGGTGGAGAGTTGGGGCGACTCATTTCTGCCCCTCACCTGGAGTCTTGGTTGTCCAGTCATTGAGCAGCAGGGTCAGAGGCAGAAAGTGCCCTACAGCCCAGGAGAGCCCAGCTACCTGTAATGGTAACTGTCTTGAGGGGCCTCACGCAACTTCTAAAATCCCCGTGTGATAGTCTCGGGGCCCAGCAGTGTTCCTGTGACTGACTCTGGTGGGTGAGGCAGGCTCGAGTCATGTAGGCGACCGAGCAGCCTCCCCAGGGTCAGCTGAAGGGACTTCCCTCTCGTCGTCTAGTGATGGAAGCCGATGAACTCGTGCTGAATATAAATGCGACGTTCTCCCAGAAGGCCACGTATCTCTGGCCCACTCCTTGTGAGGGCTCCGAGGGCCTGAGGCTCCGTCCATGCTTGGCATGCTCACCTGTGTACCCCTGCCTGCTAATGCCACCTTGCCTTAGTCGAGTATTTGTAAGCTGCAAGTAGCACAAACCTGTTCAAGCTAACTTAAGCAAAATAGGCAAATGTAATGTAGGGCAGAGAGGTCTTATGGGGGGAAGGGTGGAAGGGATATACAGTGTCATGGGGGCTGGCGCTGGGGCGTGGACCATCTTCAGGCACCTGGGCAACTTCTCCCTTTCTCTCCCCCCCCACCCCTATCCCCCTGGTGTCTGTCTCTCATCACGACTCTCACTCTGCTCTTTCTTTCCCTCTGTCTCATTCTTTCTCCTGCTGCCCACTGGCTATCTGCGATTCTCCAAACACATGGCTTGCCTTGCTGGCAGTCCTGTCTGGCATCTCCATTCTATGTCCAGGTTCCCAGGAGAGAGGATCCATGTGGCCTGACATGGGTAGGGTCAGGAAGGTACTGCAGTTAGGATAACTTGCCCTGCTAAGGGGACGGGAATGGGAACAGATGGCTAAGCTGGCTCCTAGGTTTGGCTTCTCTGGGCCAGCCCTACACCTGTGCCATCTTCGCCCTGTGGCCAAGGAACATTTGTGGCCAAGAACCATTCAAACCAGCTTAGTTCGAAGAGGGTTTATTCAAAGCTGACAACTCTCATAATGCCCAAGGATAGGAAGGGAATTGGCAGGTCATAGTGATGATGTCCAGAAAACCCCTAAATCTCTCTCCAGTGCCACATAATCTCTTCCCCCTGCTTCTCTGGGCACAGCTGTCCTGTTCTCCTGCCTCTGTTGACAGACTGACTGTCTCCACCTCCTTGCGGCTTCCCTGCTCCTGTTACTGAATGTGACTTGTGACCAGCGGGGACCTCGGTGGCCCACTTTTCACCATCATTTAGTGAAGTCGGCCTTCCAGTTCCCACTGCAGATTCCTATGCTTAGGTGCAGCGGATTTCTGTTCCTTCCACGGCCAGATGTGGCTGGCCAGACTTGGGGGAGGCAGGCCAGAGTCACGGAATCCAGGACCGTCCTTCCCCGCTTTCCCGTGGACAAAGCACACTCTCAAGGAAGGAGATGAGGTGATGGCCTCTCTACTCTATCCTGACATGACATCCACTAACCTATGTGCCTATTTTAGCCTAAAAACTGTTCTGGATGCTGGAGATAGAACAGTAGGAAAAAAAGAGCAAACCCTGCCCTCATGGAGTTTACATTCTAGTGGGAGGACACGACCATGTACAAATACACAGATGAATATATCCCACATGTTGGGTGCTAGTTAATGATTAATAGGGCAATAAGAACAGGGAGTACCTAGGAAGAAGAAGATATTTCTAATTGGGTGGTATAAGAAAAATAGACGTTTTTGGTTTTGCCCGGGTTCCTGGCACAGAGCTCCCAAAACCCTTGGAATTTCCTGTGCTGGGAGTGTGTTTTGTTATTCATAAAGAGCCCATTTTGATTACAGCTGAATTTACATTAATGAAGTGACTCTTGGCAGGCCCTGAGTTAGCTTTGGCATTGGGGCTGGTCAGCAGAGGACCCAACTTCTTTAGAGAGAAGAAGGACCAGAGATTGTGTTCAATCACAATGGCCAATGATTTGATAGCACTTGGTAAGTCATTAATATGTAATAAACTTAGGGCTTCCCAGGTGGCTCAGGCAGTAAAGAATATGCCTGTAATTCAGGAGACCTGGGTTCAGTCCCTGGGTGGGGAAGATCCCCAAGGGAATAGCAACCCACTCCAGTATTCTTGCCTGGAGAATCCCATGGACAGAGGAACTTGGTGGGCAACAGTCCATGGGATCACAAAGAGTTGGACACAACTGAGCGACTAACACTTTCATGTAATAAACTTTCTTCAACACAGGGTCCAGGGAGCTACCTGGTTGGTTAACACATCTCTTTCCGAGGAGGTGGCATACATACCTGGAGAAAGATGGGAGCTCTGGAACCATCTGTCTCCCCCCATATCTTTTTCCGTACATCTCTCCCATTTGAGTGTTCCTTCTATCCTTTATGATAAAACTGTAATCATAAGTATAATGCTTTCCTAAGTTCTGTCAGTCATTCCAGCAAATCATTGAACCCTCTTGTTGGGGAAAAGTTTCATGGGAACTCCCAAATTCATAGTTGACTGGGCAGAAATGCAGGTAGCTTAGGGACCCGATGTATAGCTGGCATCTGATGTGGGGGCAGTTTTGTGGGACTGAACCCTTAACCTGTTGTGTTTGCCCTAACTCCAGGTAGTGTCAAAATCAAATTGTAGGACCCAGTTGGTGTTGGTGAGTTGTTGCCGGAAAATGATGTGATTTTATATAGGAGTTTCAGGGAAGAGAGACACAAAGGAAATGAAGGACCTAGTCATGTTGTCTGTAGAACAGTGTTTTGGGCAGTGGGAAGAGCACATGCAATGGTCCTGGGGTCTGAATGTGCTTGGGGTATTTAAGGGAAAGGAAGGAAAACAGTGTGGCTAGTGCTCAAATGCAGAGCACAGTGGTCAGCCACATTGTATGGATACAGCTTTGCAATGGTAGCCCCCTAGTACACAGTCAGGCAAGCTATCCCCTAGCTTTCTGTTGAAAGCTAACAGATTTAAGATACACAAATCACACAGTTTACGAGAGCAATTTAAACCAAAGCATATAAAAATAAATAAATAAAATAAATAAATAAACCAAAGCATATAGTAAGTAGAAGAAAATGGAGTGGATTGATACACAGGCTGGCGTACAGGCAGAGGAAGGGCCACATCTCCTGAATCCCATGTTACACAATGTTCCTTTGTCCTGTTTCTGTACGACATCCATCTCCCCCACTGTGCTGTTATGAAGACCACAGGTGAGGGTGAGGAAGAGGATGCTTGCAGTTGGCACAGCTTGCTCTGTTGGAGATCCTGGCTGAGATCTGTACCGTTAGCCTGAGGAGCTACTTAAGGGCTTTATCTGCACGTCCGGGACAGAGGGCAGGTAGGGCTTTGCACAGGCACCACCACCAAGTGGCTAAAGTCGGACCTCACAGATACTGAGTGCTTTATGTCCTCATGTGTATTTAGGATACCATGAATATTCAGTGCTTCCTGGGCCTTAGGTATATTTAGTGTATCATGAATATTTATTATTTACTTGGTTCTTACATTCCTTTCTATCTAGGTTCACACATATATGCTCCACTTGCCTTATCTAACATATCTCCCAGGTATGTTAGATAATAATTTAATTATCTGTGCTTAACACACCTAATGATTTGCATCCACCTCATTTGTTTTCTTGTCTTCTACCACAGAACTGAATATTCTCAATAAGGCAAATGTTCATCCCATTAAGTCTAAGAGGTGGCTGTGTGTGTGTTTGTGTAGGGAGGAGGTTTACTGTGACAGTCTTATAAGCTATTGTAGGTGCTTGGTTTTTACTCTGGACTAGGAGGAGCTGTCTGTTTACATGTGCTTACAACTTCATCATATGCATGTAAGATTTTAAGAAGGGAAGGAGATAGGAAACATTATAGAAGCAAGGGCCATCAGATTCTTTGTACAGTATGAAAATGCTGAGAACCAGGTTATTGGGTGAGGTGGATCATAGATATTAATTTCACTTGTTCGTCTACCAGCTATTTCCATCTCATCCTGGTCACAAGGGGGACAAGAACATGCAGGGTGAGACAGCCATCCCAGGATGCAAAGGGAGGTGCTGGGCACAGAATGGACAAGAATCCTCTTATAGAACAGTCAGGCTCTAGTTGGTGACTGAATGGGAAATGTTTGCAAGGCAGGAGGAGATAAAGTAGTACCTTTAGGGTTGTTTAGAGGCATTGCTGCGTTTGACTCATCATTCAGTCTTTGCCATAAGCTTGACTTAACTCCCAAAGATGTCCTACTCAATCATTCTTCATGTATTTCCTTCTGCCTGTTTGAATGAATTTTGGGCGGGATGATGTAATGCACTTTAATTGCACCATTTCTGTGATCTGGATTATAGCTGGGGCAGAAAACTCATATATTTACTACCTGGATGAAAATATTGCAGTGTTTCTTAGCAAAGCAAAAAGAGTACAGCAGCTTCAACTGGTATATAACCCTAAAATGGCAATTTTAGCTCTACTGAAAAAGTCATTTAAAAATGTTTTTGTGGAGTATTATGTAAGGAGTCTCTTGCTGAAAAGAATTTGGAGGTTATTTCTTTCTCATGTTTCTGTAACACAGAATGTACAATTGGATGTTGTTTATTTGTAAATTGCAGTTTCTTAAAGAAACATTATAAAACATGAAATTAGTATACTATTAATATTTTTAAAAGTAAGATTAACACATGAAAACATACAAGTAATTTCATCTTTATTTGTAGTCAAACATTGTTTGACCAGCAAACGTTCTATGTTACTGCCTTAAATATACCTCAAAATAACAGGTTGGCTGTATGGAAAAATAGCCAGAAATCCAATATAACTTTTTATAACAAAATAAATTCCGGAAGGATCAAACATTTAGTGAAAGCATCACGGTACTAAAAGAAAACATGGATAATTTATTTATATTTTTGGAGTGGGAGTGTTGCTTCTGTATATAACATCAAATTCAGAAGCCATAAAGGGAAAGATTGATAATTTGGTTACATTAAAATTTTTAAGTTCCATTTGGGGAATAATATCATAAATAAAGTCAAATAACAAAAAAGAGACTGAGGAAATATTTGCAATATATACCTCAGACAAAGGGTCAATTTTTTTATGGTCCTATAGCACTTGTCTTGATTTAATTTAATTTAATTTTTAAATTCAGTTTTTATTTTATACTGGAGTATAGTTGGTTTACAATACTACGTTAGTTTCAGGTGTGCAGCAAAGTGATTCAGTTGCACATCTATATATCCATTCTTTTCAGATTCTTCTCCATATAAGTTATTACAGAATATTGAGTTCCCTGTACTGTATAATAAGTCCTTGTTGATTATCTGTTTTATATATAAGAGGGCCAATTTTTTTACTCAGTGTATTTTTAAAAGCATTCAGCCAACAACCTCATAGAAAAGATGGACAAAAGATATAAGCAACCAGTTGACAGAAAAGGAACAAAATGACTAATACTAATGACTAATAGAAATATCGAAAGATGGTCATATAGCACATGACAGGGACGACAGATTATTTTTTACAATTAATACAGCAAAGGTTTAAATATTGGTGAGTGTGTGGGTCAGAGTGCCTTCACTGGTAGTGAAAAATATTTGGGGCCAATTTGGCACTGTTTGTCAAAATTGAAAATGCACATAATAACTTCCTTTGGGGGAATTTAGCCTATAGCCATTCTCACTCAGTTGCACAAAGACACTATATGAATGTGTTCAGTGTATTGTTTTAAACAACCAAAAACTATTTAAACATCCATCACTGTGGTCTAGTAATGGTAGAACCGCAACATGGTACCTTGAGAAGAATGAAGTCTGTATGTATCCACATGCTATGATGGCCACAGCATGTTTGTTAAATTAATTTGCTGGATGTTATATATAGGATTGTAGGAGTACAAGCTCTTTTGTAAACAAGCGAGTAGATGTTTCTATACGTGTGTGTTGTGTATTTGTGCATATGTATGTGTGCATATTTGTGCAGTGTGTTTGTATTTGGATAGAACATCTGGAAAGCAGGCCTCTCACTTGTTAACAGTGGTCACTTGTGATGAGCGGGAAGTGGGGAGAAGTGGCCTAGAGGAGGAACGGACTATATTTTTAATCAATGTAATTGTGAACCATGACTTTTTTAAAGTGATGGACATGAATCACTTTAAAAATAAGCTGTTGTTTCTCTCACCGACAATTTGTGGCATGGTATCTGTTTCTACTTCTCTTGCCTTCGCTTCACTATCTCTACTTGATTCATCTCTAGTTAGTTTAATATATAGAACATTAAGGGAGAATGTTTATTAGCTAGTTATAGAGTATTCGCAGTGATTTAACTGCTTTCAAATTTATTATACAACGTTTGTCCTTAGTTATTTGTGTCTAATATTTTATTTTAGTATAACATGATATGCATCTTCTTAGATATTTAGAAATGCTCAAATGGAGTAGGAAACAAACAAATATCTTTAGTGATGATAGGCCAAGTACCCTCCCATGGTGCTTCATATTTCTGAGTTAAAAATAGAACAGATCAATTGTGATATAAAGCTCTTTCCATAGAGGTTTTATAGTTTCATCATTTTAGGAAACTCAGTTGTGACAGTCATGCGGGAGTAAACAATGGGCTCATCTGCATTATGGCTGCCATTGTGGAAAAGTAGCTCAGGACCCTCGGAGACAGAGGACATACAGGGATTTACATATTTAGCAAGAAATGAGTTTAATGAGAACTTAAGTTTAGTGAATGCCCAGAGTAATAGAAAGGCTTTTTTTTTTTTTTTTTCCTGCTTAGCATCTAGGGACAGGCAGTAACTGATGGATCCAGAAACTACAAGCAGATTTAGAATAGTTCTTTTTTTTTTTTTAATATCCCATAGGCGGTTTCTTTTTATTTCTTCTTGGCTGTGCCGGGTCTTTGCTGCTGTGCGCTGGCTTTCCCTAGTCTTGACGAGCTGGGTCTACTCTACCTTGCAATGGGCAGGCTTCTCATCGCTTCTCTTGTTGCGGAACGCGGGCTCTAGGGTGCATGGGCTTCCGTAGTCATGGCAACTGGGCTCCGCAGTGGCAGCTTGTGGGCCCTAGAGCATGGGCTTTGTCGCTCCGCAGCATGTGGAATCTTCCCAGACCAGGGATCGAACCCGTGTCCCCTGCATCAGCAGGCAGATTCTTATCCATTATCCATTGTACTACCAGGAAAGTCCTAGAATAGCTCTTAAACAATCTTGTCATATTTCCATCTCATATACTAGTACATATTTCTATATGTCAACAGAGGTAAACTTGCATTTTTTAAATTTTGCATTTGCTTGGAAAATCTTTTTTTTCTTTGCTCAAAGTGCTTTTTTTCCCCCCCTAATGTGAAGTTAACTAATTTTTTAAACTGTGAGAATTATTTTAGTTGAAATATTCGAATTCACATTTCTGAGGTGAACTTTGTGAATTATTTTGACTTGAGCGGTCACTTTAATATTTAGACAACTTCTCTCTCTAATCATAATCATGACAAAAGTTGCCTGATTATGTGTAATGTTTCCTCCTTGGTAGCCACATATAGTCCTATGTGATAAAAAGAAGATGAAAGAACATTTTTATTTTTGGCAGTCCATGTCTTCATGCTGAGTCCTTAAATTAGACTCCCTGCACAGCCTTAGCTCAGAACACTCATTTTCTTGTGCCAAATTAAGAAAGGCTGCGTCACTCTTGTGGCCATTGTGTGCGTCATCTGACTGAAAGCTTAGTCCTTGACAATCTATCATCTGGACAAAATAGTCATTTGGCACAGTTTGGATTTTCAGAGTTTATCCACAACAAAGATAACGAATAGCTGCACAAGTAGAATTCTGCACAAACAGAATCGCTTGGAAAGGAAAAACAACAACAGACTTGGAAGGGAAAAGAAAGCCTTAAATGGTACTTATCTATGAAATGCATCTACTTCTGGAAGTGCCGGTTAACCTCAGAAAGATGTTCTTATTTCCATGCTATCAGCTAACCTGGGAAGCCCACAATTTGGCATGTATAGCAATAAACTGAGTGTCATTGAAGAAGTGGAAGGGACTGTTTTGCATCTTTAAGTCTGGGTGACATAAAATATTTTTAAGGGCTAAAAAATATTTGGTTTTCTAACGGGTATTATAGTTTCTACTTTGTTCTTGGCCTACCAAGTTTTGCTCTGGAAATAAGGGAAAAAATGCCTTCCTGCCCAAAATGACTCTCACGTGCATTGAGTTTTTTCTGATATTTGCACTGGGCAGTGGAGATGCCCTTTTGGTACCCTGGGACCTGAAGAGGAGAGTAGAAACAAGATAACCTGGAGGGCACCCAGCTGTGGCCTGGATTTTTCTTATTTCTTCCATTTGGCAATGAGTAAGAAAAAGTGCTGGTTCTTTTTAACTTAGTGAAGTGAGGAGAGAGAACAAAGAGGCAGTTTGAAAAATCTGCTCATAGTTTGAACAAACTGGGTTCTCTTATCTAAGGTTCAGACACAACAAAGATTAAAAAAATTATTTCATATGCTCAAGTACTTTTTCAGGGTTTGAAAAAATCAATATCGTATTCACATTAATGTTTGCTTGTATAAAATATTGACTGTAGATCCATGCCTTTTAGTCCTTATGTAAAAATGCCCATCTTTATTGTCAGAGGGGTTCTAATTGTTTTCCCTCCCCTCTCACGGAAAGAGTAAGGAGAGGACAGCTAAAAGCAGAACTATATAGTTATTTTATAACTGGCACTAACAAATTTCGCCAATTACAGAGTCCATTCTGTAAGCAATGAATGTGAGGCTCCCAATTAATCTAGTGCACCTCCAGGCAAGGTCTAAATCAGCTGGATACAGCGAAAGCAATTTGCACACAGCTAAAAGCAAATTGGAAAATAAGTGTTCCACGCTGCTGCCTATCTTTCCAAGCCAAAGACACAATCAGTATTCTGGCAGCAGCCCTCTGTCATGTTATTTGCAGCTATCAATTTTAATTATAACAATTATTGATTAGTTAGGAAAGTGAATAATCTGAAGCTCAAATAAATGACTCTGTTGCTCATGGTCTCCTCCCTGCCCCTCACAAGGAGATGTTGTGCCGAGTCCTCCCTAAAGATCCCACCTGGGATGTCTGGTTAGTTCCCTCATTATTCTCTCTCTGCTCCCCACCACGCATACAGCCTGAGTGTTGCAATTTGGCTTAAAGACTGCTCTGACCTGAAATAATGCTAGGTCAGCATCTTATTTCTAATCAGAGAATTTAGAGACAATCAGAAAAGATAGATCAATTTTGAAGATTTTGAATTCATTAAACTATATTTTTGTTCAGTTGGGTGAAAAAGTGAGAAAAGAAATTCCATAAGAAGGAAAATAGAAGCACAAGAAAGAAACATGATCACTGTATTGTTGGACTGAGCAAATAAGACTGTACCGTTTGGGGGGGAGACAAAAAGTGGAATTTGGGATTAAAAGACATGAAAGAACCTTTCTTTTAAGATTATCACCACACCTGTTAACTTTGTGATCTTGTGAAAATCAAGTAGCATCTCAAAGCCATTGTTTCCTAATCTGTAAGATGAGAATGGCACAATGAGAATAGTACTTTCTTAATTAGGTAGTTTAATTTTTTTAGGTGGAAAGGGTTAGGAATGGGGCAGCAACCAAGTGATTCAGTCTTTCTGAAAGGCTCTTTGAGATGGTTATAAATGTTACTTTGAGCTCTCTCCTGCAAGCTCTGTCATATTTGTTGAATTAACCAGGTTCTCCTCTACTCAGTTTTCTCATCAGATTCTACATGAAGGAAGCCCCAAAGAGGTGAGCAGATATAGAGATGAGAGATATGAACATTAAATAAATTTCACATCTCAGTTTATGAAGTTAGGTGCATGGTGGTAAATTTGGCTATAAAGTGAATTCTGCAAAGCAAATTCCATTTCCCTGTTGATGTCTGTTATAAAATCAAATGTATGTCCATGGAAAAGAATTTCTTAAGATACTAAGTCAAAAAATATCACAGGACAGCAGTAGTTACTTTGAAGTGTGTTCAGAATTTTGACATGTTTGGCATGGTTTTCCCAACTCTGGAATTCATCTGGAACCTATCTTTGCAGAAAAGGTTGGTTAATAACTGAAAGAAATGAACAGCTTTAGGAACTAAACTCCTCTCCTTCTCTGGTGTAGATGTTTATATAGTCCATGGACCCAGCTTATAATATGGGTTGCTAGTAGATGGTGTAGTTTAGCATGCAAAGCAGTACACCTCCTTAACTTTTGGAAGAGGTAATGACAGGTCAAAAGTGTTATCACTTTCTTAATCTAAAAACTCAGCATATTGAGCTTATTTATAAAAGGCTGGATAGAGCTGGACACCACCAGTGTGCTACATATAGGTGGTCCAGTCTGAATGCCACAACCACAGCCTGCGGCACTGATGGTCTGTGAGGTTCCAGAGTGGGACATGATCCAAGAACTAAAGGAAGGGCAGAGCCTTGTTATTCTTAGCATTTCGTACAGAGGAGCCATTAAAACCTCACATAACTCATAATTAGCCTCTTTTTGCAGGAAGACTCATACAATTGGAGAAGCATGCTTGTGGGACTCAAACCTCATGGAGAAAAATAGCCAAATAGTTTCATGAAGTTCAGTTTTGTTTTTTTTCCTATAGATTTCTTATAAATAGTTTCAAATTATGTAGGAGTAAACATCTACTTTTATTTTTCTCTTACTCTAAGGAAAGAGTAACAGTCAACCTACTTAGTTTGCTCTGAATCAGATTCATGGGGTCGCAAAGAGTGGGACACGATTGAGCAACTGAACTGAACTGAACTGAATCAGAGAATATGATTTTTTTTAAATATATGATCATATAATTGCTAGCAAGTCTATCACCATATTTCATGGGAATTTATTTTACTTTCATAAACATTTAAACACCAGAGTAAAAAAAGATCTGTAGTCATGACATGAATAGGAATTCTAACTATTGTAGAGTTAATATTTTTTTTAAGGATCCTATTTGAATATGTAAGATTAAACCTATTGGTCATATTTTAGAGTATCAAATTCTTTTTTTTAAAAAACCCATTGTATTTTCATTTTTAAATCTGCTTTAACATATATTATAAAACAAACAGTACTGTATTTCAATATTTGGTATTTTAAATGCTTTTAGAATTTATCACATTTTAATCAGTTGAAATTCTTTCTATGAATAGAATGGGCATAAAAATTTCCTTATTTGATAAAAGATTGTGCACTAAGGGCTAGAATGTCCTTGTGTTATATAGCTCATGACTTTCACTACTGAAAGTGAATGACTTGGTGGAATCAATCAAGAAATGTCGATATTTAACTCAGAATATGAAATAGACAGGGCTACTATGTAGCTCAATCAGTAAAGAATCTGCCTGCAATGCAGTACTCCCGAGTTTGATCCCTGGGTTGGGAAGATCCCCTAGAAAAGGAAATGGCAACCCATTCCAGTATTCTTGCTTGGAGAATCCCATGGACAGAGGAGCCTGGTGGGCTATAATCCATGGGGTCACAAGAGTCAGACATGACTTAGCGAGTAAACCACCACCACCACCATGAGATAGGCTATAGGCATAGTAGAAGGAACATGAGATTTGATATCAGAAACACTCTGCTTAGACCCTGACTCTGTTGCACTTGATTTTATGTTCCTGGGCAAGTTATTTAACCTTGATGAGTATCAATCAATTCTCTCATATATAAGGTGGGATAACAAAAAAGCAAGTATGTGTATTAAAGAGAATTACATAAGGTGATGAATTGCAAATTGCCTAATAGTTACATGCTAAACATTATTTTTCTTTCGCATCCCCTTTCTTATCCCAAAATAACATCAAGAGGTATATGGTGTAGCCAAGATTCCTCAACTGCTAAATGAAATATATTTACAAACTTTCTGACTTCTCTGTACTCATAATCCATCAAGAAATAAATTTGAAAACTGAGCTGGAATAATTTCATTATTTTAAAAATGGAAAGCTGTTGAAAGAGAGTATCTAATCAAACAACCTTGAAATTCTAAGCTTCAGACAACATACTTTGAGCAGTGTTTTATAGACTCACAGAATCTTGATATTAGAAGAGTTTTTAAAGCCTCATCTAGCCTGATTGTCCACCTAGTAGTCTAATCCCCTTTTATCTTATGACTTGGTTCTGTTGAACTTACACAGAGAACAGAACGCTAGCAGGGATCGGGGGTAGGGTGTCACCAGATTGGAATTTCACCTGTGGAGCACCATGGTGGGTTACAACCCAAGTGACCTTAAGTATGTTTCTTCTGAATGGGCCTGAGCTACAAGTCTTTGGGGGTCCCTTGGTAAGTTAAGGAAGCTTTGCTCCACTTGTCCCATGGAGTTATTCTCCTATGCCTGCTTCAGGAGACCAGGCTGGCTACCCAGGCTCCTCCATCTAGAGATGCTTCTTCCCAAGCCTGCCCTCCCTACTGGCCTATCTAAGGCTAGACAATTTACCTTTCTGTCCTTCATTGTTCTAGATTGGTGGACAGATTTGATACAATCCATTTGTAAAGTGTTAGTGGTTATCTCCTCTCAGGATTATTTTCAACCTAAAGGTGACTTGTAAAACTGCAATGGCCCTGTCAGCAGAATGAAATGGGAGGATCTGGGCCTTGAGCAACCACATTATGGATGTATCATGGGACAGTGAGGCATTGGGAGACCCCCTTCTAATCCTACAAGACATTTACCTGCCACCACACTAAGATTAGTGTGGACAAGTGTTCATGTTCAACAGAAATGGAGAAAGTCTCTCCACTCATATGATTACTCAAGGCAGTTGAAATGTTTTGGCCTAAGATTGAAATAACCCAGTTAAGACCGATTCCTATCACATTAAATTCTAAACGCCTCAGCTGTTCAAGGTTTCTAGAAAGAAAAAGCCAATCCAACTGCTTCATGTTTCAATCTGGCACCTTTTTAAGAGGCTGTGAACAGGTAGGGAAGGCCTGTGGGAACCCGTCTGATGGGGGGCTGGGAATTGTTATGTCATCACAAGGCTTTGCTTTTGAGAAGCAAATACTCAAATAATGTGATGGGGCTTCAGTTAGAAATACCGACCATTGCTATGGAAAAATCTGTGTGCTGAAGGATTCAGGCTGGTGCTGTGAGCATTATAGAGGGAGGCGCAGGCCTTGAAGCCATCTGTCATACCCAGTCATGACTCGAGAGCATGAAGAGAAGCTCAGATTGTTAATTCAGTCTTTTCTTGGTTCTGCCAGGTTGTCTGTGGACTTCCCAGGTGGTGCTAAGTGGTTAAGAACCCACCTGCCAATTCAGGAGACTTAAGAGATGGGGGTTTGACCCCTGGGTCTGAAAGATTCCTTGGAGGAGGGCATGGCAACCCACTCCAGTATTCTTGCCTGGAGAATGCCCTGGACAGAGGAGGCCGGTGGGCTGACTGAAGTGACTTAGCATGGCCCAGCATGACTGTGTAATGTTTCTCCAGGTTGAAAAAAAAAACTGACCAAAAATGTTTTGTAGTATTAATTTCTTTCTGTGGTGAATCCTCATTTTCACTTTTCATTTTTCCTCCTCTCTTTACCCTCTCTCTTTCCTCACTCCTACCTTCAAGAAAGAAGGTCATTTTCCTTTTTGCTAAATTTGCCCTTTATTGCTCTCTTGCTCTTCTCTCTCCTGCCTCCTTGGGGACCTTCCCCTCAGGTTTATATTGCCAGCTTTATTGTCTTTAATGCGACCATCCTTTTTCCCATAAACACCATCAGCTAAAAAAATATCAACCACTCAACCATCTTATGCCCTAAGACATAATGCTTCTCCCTCCTCTTCTGTTCAGACTTCTTGAGCTTCCCACTGCCCTTGCCCCTTCTTCCTCACCAGATACTCAGTCCTTCACATTTTGAAACCTGGTGTAAACATCCCAGTTGTAGTCCTCACCTTTCCTCTGAGAGTGCTTCCTTGAGCGGAGCCTGGTGACTGACAGGTTAAATGGCATTTCTCTGAAGCATCTGTCCTTGACAGTCTCACATATCCCCGACTTTCTCCTCCTTTGGAGTCTGAGACCTGTCCCCTTACAATTCTTATCCTTGTTTTCTGAATTCCTTTATCTCCTGTGTGGTGCTTCTCCTCCTTCTGCCTGAAAACTTAGATTCACTCCTGCTCAGGTCACTCTCCTCTTCTGCCTTTCAGGCTGATTCCATCCTCAGGACTTCCACTGCTCCTGGCTACATTACCACTTCCAAACGTGTACTTTTATTAGCGACCCCTCGCCCTTATTTCTCAGTTCATTTCAGTTCAGTTGCTCAGTCGTGTCTGACTCTTTGAGACCCCATGAATCACAGCACGTCAGGCCTCCCTGTCTATCACCAACTCCCGGAGTTCACTCAGACTCACGTCCATCTAGTCGGTGATGCCATCCAGCCATCTCATCCTCGGTCGTCCCCTTCTCCTCCTGCCCCCAATCCCTCCCAGCATCAGAGTCTTTTCCAGTGAGTCAACTCTTCACAAGAGGTGGCCAAAGTACTGGAGTTTCAGCTTTAGCATCAGTCCTTCCAAGGAAATCCCAGGGCTGATTTCCTTCAGAATGGACTGGTTGGATCTCCTTGCAGTCCAAGGGACTCTCAAGAGTCTTCTCCAACACCACAGTTCAAAAGCATCAATTCTTTGGCACTCAGGCTTCTTCACAGTCCAACTCTCACATTCATACATGACCATAGGAAAAACCATAGCCTTGACTAGACGGACCTTAGTTGGCAAAGTAATGTCTCTGCTTTTCAAAATGCTATCTAGGTTGGTCATAAATTTTCTTCCAAGGAGTAAGCATCTTAATTTTGTGGCTGCAGTCACTATCTGCAGTGATTTTGGAGCCCCCCCAAAATAAAGTCTGACACTATTTCCATTGTTTCCCCATCTATTTCCCATGAAGTCATGGGACCAGATGCCATGATCTTAGTTTTCTGAATGTTGAGCTTTAAGCCAACTTTTTCACTCTCCACTTTCACTTTCATCAAGAGGCTTTTTAGCTCCTCTTCACTTTCTGCTATAAGGGTGGTGTCATCTGCATATCTAAGGTTATTGATATTTCTCCTGGCAATCTTGATTCCAGCTTGTGCTTCCTCCAGCCCAGCGTTTCTCATGATGTACTCTGCATAGAAGTTAAATAAGCAGGGTGACAATATACAGCCTTGATGTACTCCTTTTCCTCTTTGGATTTAGTCTGTTGTTCCATGTCCAGTTCTAACTGTTGCTTCCTGACCTGCATACAGATTTCTCAAGAGGCAGGTCAGGTGCTCTGGTATTCCCATCTCTTTCAGAATTTTCCACAGTTTATTGTGATTCACACAGTCAAAAGCTTTGGCATAGTCAATAAAGCAGAAATAGATGTTTTTCTGGAACTCTCTTGATTTTTCCATGATCCAGCAGATGTAGACAATTTGATCTCTGGTTCCTCTGCCTTTTCTAAAACCAGCTTGAACATCAGGAAGTTCACGGTTCACGTATTGCTAAAGCCTTGCCTGGAGCATTTTGAGCATTACTTTACTAGCATGTGAGATGAGTGCAACTGTGTGGTAGTTTGAGCATTCTTTGGCATTGCCTTTCTTTGGGATTGGAAGATGGTAGGTGTTGCAAGAGGGCATCAGAGGGCAGACACACTGAAGCCTATATTTCTAACTACCTTCTAATGACCTTCACATACTGACCTGGATGTCTTTGTCCTACCTTTAAGAAATCAGAAACCTAAATCCCTTTCCTCCCACTACAGCAGCTTCTTTTTCAGAGTCCCCTCTGTCTTTTTCAAGTGCTACCTACCATCCACACTGAAACTTTGGAATCTTGTTAACTGCCTCTAAATGTTTAGGAATTTGTTACTTCTACTCTGCAGTTTCTCTTCTACACACCTCTCACTTTTGCCATCACTGTTGTTCAAATTCTCATTCCTTCTTGTTTTACTAAAATAAATGATGACATTAAAAAAAAAAAAAAAAAACCTCCGAGAGAGTACAGATCTCTTTCTTTGGGCACTTTTATCGGTGTATTTTAAATAGTAAATAAATGACATAATCATAATAACAAAGGCAATTTGTGTCCACTGGTTTACGACCAAATGCTCTTGATAACTATACAACTGATTGCAGCAGAAGTGCTCAGATATTTTGTCTAGAGAAGAGCCTATTAGTGATGAGCTGTGTTGGCCATCTGTGTGCAGTGTCAAGAATCAGGGCGGGGAAAGATCAACTCGTCTGGTAATTTGGCTGTTTAGGGATCATGGCAACCCACTCTAGTATTCTCGCCTGGGAGATCCCATGGATGGAGGAGCCTGGTGGGCTCATAGTCCATAGGATCATAAAGAGCAACTAACGCTACACCCACGAATAGAACGTCTACTGTATTGTCAGATTACCTGGAGTGAGACATCCTTGTTCTGAAATCCTAAAGAATACCACTAACAATCTGTAAAGATACCTGACTTCACGAGAACCTTCCTTTGAGGTGGGGAGAGTCATGTTGGAATAACACCCTATCACCCTATGAATAACTTCTGCCATTGACAGAGATGGCTACAAGTCTGCCAACCAGCTAAGAGTCTTTTAAAGTTGTTTTTTTTTGAAGAGACTTTAAAAGACTTCACATGTGCAACAATAACCCTCCTGAAAAAAATCAAAATGAAGACGACTTATACACATCTGATTTTAATATGGAATTTCTATAGCAACATATTACTCATTGTTTAATGTTCAGCAACTTAGAGGCCTATTTGCCCATATAACAATTGAATAATGTTCAGATCCAGATTATACGGGCCTCGTTCATTTATAAAATATCAAGTTCTTGAGCCTTTCCATCTACCATGAGCTAATGCCTACCCTGGGAATTGATGACATATTCCCTAACTGGAATCACTTCTGGAGAGCAAAATAATTTATAAGAAAAAAAAAATCAGAAATCGAGTGTACTAATCCATGGATTAAAGTATAATTTAGCAAACTCTTTCTGACTTAGACTTCATCTGTGAAACAATTTGACTTGAGTCTCATCCACTGTGAGTACTGGCACTGCCAAAACCCAGGATCACTTCCCTTGAACATTTAAAAATGTATCCATAAGCCCCAAAGCCAGCCAAACACCATCTTGAGATCCCTGAAAAAGTGCTCCCCTTCCCAAATCAAGCCACACGTTGCCAGAGGTTTATTAACTAGGAGATAATGTGAGGTTCAGATTTCATTAACATGCAGAGTGGACCCTAGGAATTCCCTCAGACTAGGCCCTGAAAAGCCAGCTTGGCCCTTTCCCTTGGACCTGTTCACTGTGCCATCACTGGAACTTCGGAAACATTTGACAAAGCAGCCTTGAACTCGGGTGCATGGATGACTTGATTTTCCGAAAGGGAAGAAGGCCGGCATTCCTATGCGAGCAGAGGAAGTTGACATGGTCTTATTCATGGGCCTCTCTCCTATTTGTGTCGGGGAATCCGCCTCTGCAGAGAAGCAAGCCTTTCTTTTGGCCACATATGGTTGTCTGCTTAATTTTCTTCATTCTTAACCTTTCCATTCTCCTTGAAACAGAGTGTGAAATACTGCCAAGACTCTGCATTCTTCCTGTATATCTTCCTCACAATAGTCAAGAGGAACAGGGTTAAAGATGTTTGTATATCCCCAAAATAACTCCAGCACCCAGGGCCAGATCAGAACAGCCACCCACCAATGGGAATAGGTTCCACGTAAAACTAGGTGCAGAGAAAAATGTTAGTTTCTGTCTTATACAACATACATGATAGCAAGCTAGTTAAATGTCTAATTTAAATTAATGATAAAAAGATCTTGTAAATAATGAAAGTCCCCAAAAGCAAAACTTTTATTTAACAGTACTAATTGCCTTTGAGTCAGCCTTTCCCTTTAAAACTGTTTTAATCCAAGCAGCCCCTTAATTATTGAATAATATTTAAATCTTTGTGAAGTAAGAATTTAATTTGCCTCATTTTATATGGTGGTGCTCTGTTTTTTTTTTTTTTTTTCCTTTTAGTTGCTGTACATTTTGTAGAATTATGAATAATTCTGTAAATAAGATTATTCTGAGACATGTAGAGATAAAACATCGACTATCTGTAGCCAAAAATTAAATACATATTCTATGATGCCACACAAGATGTTTAAGAAGGTCTTTATTGTGGTCTCAGTTGTGATTAGAAAACATTTTGTTTTTGCTGATTTACTTAAGAGGAGAAAGAAATAGCTTTATTTCTAAATGTATGGTGCTAAATCAGGGGTATTCTGTTATTAACTTCCTAGTTCTCATTCCCCAGGGAGGAAGAAGAAGGAAACTATACTCTATATAAGCATTTGAGAATAGAACATAGAGGGCATTGTTTGATGATCTGTATATTAGAGCTACTGCTCAGTGAAATGTCACACACAACCTCTTTCTTCCCTTTCTTGCTCTTCTTCCTATTGCTTTATGCAGGAACCCAGGAGGACAAAATGCTTGTGAAACTCATTTTTCACCCTATGCTATGTGGCTTTGGCAGCCTCCCGGGGATGTGCACAGCACTCTGAGCCCCCTTGGGCTCTGTCAGGAAAGAAGCTATTTCGGGCCACTTGCTACTTGTTTAACACCTGATCTTAAAGGCACTGCTAGCTTTATCTTATGGCTCTGTTTTTAACTTTTTCCCCCCTTTACTCTTTGTTAATTGTAACAACATAACAGCACCTTGAAAGACAAAATAGAGGGGAAAAAAACATCTTTCATAAGATTATCCCAACACAAATTGGTATCCTAGCTTTTTAAAATCTATTGTCATCCAATCTCTTTTATGATTTTTTTTTTACATAGTTGGTAATCATGATGTATATGTTGGGTCTAATTGTTTTACACTTAGCACAGAAACATTGTTGGATGTTCCTACAGTCTCATCATTATCATGTAAGGATTCTTCCTATTTTTAAAAAAATTTGTTTCTGTTTATTTTCTTTCATCTATGTATATAACACTATAATAATCCTATCAATTCATAACACTTTCTGTTTATTTTTTAAAATGTCCTTAGACTAGAAACCCAGAGTAAGTGTACTGGAGTCAATGGATATGAATTCTATAGCTCTTAATACACACGCCAAATTGATCTCCAAAGGACCTGTGCCAGTTTAATTTTATTTATTGAAGTATAGTTGATGTAGCGTGCTGTGTTAAGTTCTGATGTATAGCAGAGTGACCCATCTATATGGTTGGTTATGTACCTTCTCTTTCACATTCCTTTCCATTACGGTTTATCACAGGACTTTGAATAGCTCCCTATGCTATACAGTAAGGCCTTATTGTTTGTTTTTCCATGTGTAATAATTTGCATCTACTAACCCCAAACTCCCAGCCCATCCCTCCCCCAGGCTGGGACAACTGATACTGCAGGAATTATGGATGAAAATTTCAGTTTTTGGTGCAGTCTACCTCACATTCTTTATGTCTGCTCTATGCTGTAGCCTCAGGAAAAAAAAAACAAAAAAACAAATAGGACTAGCTGGTTCTGTGCTCTGTGAAGAAAAAATATTGGTTGCAGGAATCAGCTTCTAGTGATTATTAGGAGAGGAAATTGACATCTTTCACTGATAAGGCAAATTGGAGACCATATTATGCGTTGATGTTACACTATTTAAATTCTCATTCTTTATTGTGTTTCTATTGCTTATTCCCATTTTCTAAGTAAGTGCTATTTTATTCATAAAGATATTTTGATAAAGTCATATTTTTATAGAAAAGGTATTGAAGTGTGGAAGCATGTGTCAGACTCCGACTTGGCTGATTATATCATTCCTTGATCAAAACTTCTCTAGACTTTATTACTTACAAAATAAATTCCCAATTCTTTATCATGACATTTCAAGGTCTTCATTCCCTGGCCCCAAACTTTCTTCCATCCTTATCTTTTATTACAAGTTCTCTACATGCCAGTCAGTGATACTGATTTTATCCCCAAATATTCTTCACTGTCCTTGCTCACACTCTGTCCAGCTCCCTCCTCTCCACCCCCTGCTTCATCATCCCACTGAAACTCTACTGGAATTTCAAGATGTTTAGAGTCAAACCCTCCTATAATCTTCCCTGATTCCTGGGCAGACTTCTCCCAAATGCTTGAAATTTCTTCCAACTCTGGATCATAGTCAAACTTTTGCTGTTGTTGCTTTTCAAAATTTATTTCAGTCCATGGTTTACTTTACCTATTGAGCTATAGTTTTGGAGTTTCCCATCACTTTTATTGAGGTATAATTGAAACATTAAAATCATATATATTTAAGGTATACAACATAATGATTTGATAGTCATATGAAATGATTACCATGTTGAAGCTAATTCATATATCCATCACCTCATATAGTTACCTCGATTGTGGTAAAAATTTTACTTCTTACTCTTTTTTTTTTTTTTTAATTTATTAGTATAGTTGATTCCCGATGTTGTTAGTTTCAGGTATACTCAAAGTGACTCAGTTATACACATATCCACTCTTTTCTAGATGCTTTTCCCATATAGGCCGCTAGACAGGATTGAGTGGAGTACTTCTTACTCTTAAAGCATTTATCATTGTCTGCCATAGTGTTTGTGAACTTGTCAAATCCCATTCATCTGTAATATTTTGAGAGGAAACTTTGTATTCATTTGTGAATTATTCATAATATTTAGCAATGTGTCTTTATACAGTAGGCATCTAGTATCCCATGGAGTATTAATAAATATTTGTTTAATGGAAGTGTTACATTGAGCTCAAGAGATTCTCATTAGTGTTACTCAGTATTTAGTAGGAACCATCAGAATGCAGATATAAGTCTCAAGAGGTACTGAAGCTCTTACAGATAACTGATGTGAATAATTCTGACCCTCAAGTGTTATGAGATCCATAAGTTCCCCTGAATCATCAAAAATAAAATTATGCTGTTTGACCTTTTCTGGTTGAAAATGGAATATAACCTTTTATATATTATATAACTAAAATAATTTTATATGTTATATAAACTTTTAAATATATATATTATATAACCAATATATATTCAGGTTACTTTAATTAGGGCATTTATTGTAAGGATTCATAAGGAAATAAAGAATGATTAGAAATAATCTCACTTAACCACACAGTCAGGATCCTAGAGAACAAGTATTTTCAGCTCTTTGGCTTAGTTTCCTTGTTTCCTCAAAAAAGCCCTTGTTGCTCCCACCCGACTTCTGAGTTTTTCCACTGAGGTCAATTAATGATCAGTCAACTTGTGCTGCCCTTTGCTGCTACTGCTGTCATCGAGAATGACTTGGTCACATTGGTGGTATAAGAGTGAGCATAGATGCCTTCCAAGAATGACTGCCATTCAAGTGAAAGATTTGATTGATCAGCTAATCCCAGCCTAGCAGGGCCCTCCAACCTTCTGTGGATTGGACTCCAGTCTCGAGCAGGAGACCGCATGCCAGAGCCCACTGGCATCCTACCTGTGTCCAGGGACTGTGACCCAGCCAGCTGTGTTGGGATGACTGTGACAACTGTATAAATTGTGACTCCTTTTTCCATAAGGAATTATACTTGTGATTGACAGTGTATTCTCTCTCTTAAATGGGTTTAGTATTTCAATGTTAACATTATTTTCTCATTTTGTAAAGTTGATAATCCATATGTTATATGTCAACTCTACTTGCTTGAATTTTATGTCAGGACATTTTCTAATTATGATAGGTGTTAGTGGATGTTTTACTTATTCATTGCTGACTTTATGAAGCACTTACCATTGCAAATATATCTCATCTTCACAAGTGCCCTGTGAGTAAGCTCTTTTTATCGTCATTTCACAGATGAAGAAACTAAGGCTGAGAAAGGTGTATTAACTTGTCTAAAGTCACATGATTTGAGTTGTTGAACCAGGATGTGAACTCAAATCAGTCTGATCTCAAAACTTTTACGTGCATCATGATCAGGCATGGACAATGCAGAGTTTGGATTATTTAACCACCATTTTTCTCTTCCAAAAAACTTAAAAGACATGTCTGGATTTTATGTAAGTTTTAACTTCTTCACGTTTCAGAGAGCTTTTGGATCTTTTGCAAGTGAAATCAAGAGTAGTGAGGCTGAAGAAGCACAAACTGAACTTCAGCATTGTCAATATTCCTGCTCATTCCACCGTGAAAGTGTCTCCCCCTACCCTTCCATGTCTATTCTCAAATATTAGGAAATGACCCAGAACACCTCATCAATGAAACAGAACGTGCACCGAGCTGTGACAGAACTTTATACTAAAGGGCTTTCAAGAGGGAGTTAACTGAGTGGTGAAGCAACCTTGCTCCTGTTTAAATAGCTTTCCAAGCTCAGCTCGCTGCTCAAGCATTGTTGCTGCTTTCATAAATAGTACAAAACAACTGAAGCAAGCAACTTAAATTTGCTAAACCTAAATCATTTTGCAGGAGGAAAAAAAAAAAAACAGGACCTAATTTCTTCTTTTTTTTTTTTTTTTCTTCTTTCATTAGAAGCTGAACTGGGCTCCCCATTGCATTGCTAATTCAATGATAATTTAAAACTGACTCCAGTTTCTCCTCTAATGCTGTATTCCTTTTATCTGAAATTCTAGGTTCCTTTCTCCTGTTTCCTGGGATTTGCAAAACAGCAAAATCAGCCAGTTTACATTTAAGATGTTTTGATTCTTTTCTCAGACTCTTGCCAGTGTACTTAACGCAGAATGATTAAAAGCTGTGTGTTCTGTTAGACCTGTTATAGTGTTTAAACAAGGAAGTCTGTGTTTGTTTAAGAGAATGGGGAAATGGTTATCTTGACAGATTAGACTGAAAAAACAGGACAGCCACAGTCTAGCACAGATGTCCACATTTGCCTCTTGGCTGGCTTTTTGAGGTATTCTAAACAAAAGTGGCTTGTGTGCTGGTGCTGGAGCTCTGCTTGGCACCTGACTCAGGAATGCGAGTCAGAGCCACTGCCAGGCCCTGGGTGTCTTTGTGGGCACGTGTTCCCAGGTTTGAAATTTTTCAGAGTCTATTTAACTGTGTCATAATTAAACTAATGGAACACAGGAGGAATTTCTCTTGCTGGCTTCCACACCCCGTTCCAGGGTGATTTTGTCTCAATCACACGTGGTTCCTGTGGCTTCACTGAGCAGAAGCCCCGGGGATGACCATCTTCATCCATCTTTTACAAGCTTGATCTTTAACTGGAGGAAACATTAGGGGCAGCTGTGGTTAAGTGGCAAAAGCATGGGATGAAAATTCAGGACACCTGAGTCCAGCCCGAGCTCTCCCACTTGCTAGCTGGTTGGTCTTGGTTGGGTCCTCATTCTCCCTCCTAGGGTCGTGCAGCTGTGGTGGATGAGACTGCGGAAGGCTGCCCACGCTTGGCGAGCCTGCCCTGGGTGCCTGGCCCTGCTGCAGGCTCTACACGTTGTGCCTTCGTGCTCTCCTCCAAAGAGCTTGCTGAGGTGGGTACAATAGCTGTGCTGTGTCCTACAGCTTCTTAGAAAAACTGAGAACTCTACTCAAAGTCAGGTAAGGTGGTATGGAGCACACCGGCTCGGATGTTTGACCACAGGTGCAGTTAGTAAACTTATCTGGATTTCAGCTTTCTCAGGCACCCTGAACTTCAAGGTAACTTCTAGCTGTGAAATCAACAATTGTGAGATCCGAACACATCAATAAGGCTATGTCTGCAAATGTATTAAAAAAGACCGAGATTTAGTTTTGGTTGCTTATAATCTTGGGTATGCACATATATCTGCATCTGTTGCCTGGTTGCATAGTTTGCCGTAAATACTAATGTAAAATTCTTTTATCATAAATTTTATGAAAATCTAGCACTCTTATTAAGTAGCACTTATTGAATCAGATCTTGGCAGTGTGAAACTCTGTCATGTGTGATTTTGAATTTTTACTGAAGAGGAATTTCAAAATATGGTGCATGACTTAGGACTTTGGGATGAATTTGTTACGTTATATAAGCAACTGCCAGTTTAACTCTGTTGAATTTGCTGTTAATAAGCACTTTATTTTTATAATATGGGTGATATTTGAACGCAGTCAATCTAGAATTGTAATTCAGCTTTATTAATAACAAAGAAGTTTTCTATTGCTATATTTTGAATAAATAAGATTTTGATTGATTTCTAACATATTCACATGTGGCATGTGAATATATTTTCTAAAAGTCATGAGAACATGGTTTTTATTGAAAATGTAAAATGCACAATGTCAAAGCGGCTGGCAGCAGTCCATTTCTGCTTTGTCTGTTTTGTCGACGTCAGGGGTGTTACCTAGCAGGACATGGGGAGAAAAGACAGGATTGCGACTGTGGGTTCTACTGGCCTTATTCTTAGAAACCTTCTAGAGTCTGCCACTAATGTAATGTCTAAGAGGTTGGTTTGAAGAATTGTCTGTACCAATTTTGATACATCTGAACATAGGTATTAGGTAATCAAAAATGTATTAATTAATCATCTTCCTGTGTGATTAAGTGATTTATGGTATTATGTCTTAGCTCCTATAATCTTTTTAAAAAATATTTATTATCTGTTTGGCTGTGCCAGGTCTTAGTTGCAGCCCAGGAGGCTCTTTTAGTTGAGGACAGACTGGGGTCTAGTTCCCTGACCAAAGATCAAATCTGGGCCCCCTACTAGTAGACCTCCAGGGAAGTCCCAGCTCTGATCATCTTGACCCGACAATAGTTAGGCTGAATGACTTCATTCCTAGTCTTCTTGCCATAATCCTCCTCATTTATTTTTTGACCTAATCCTAGTTTCTTGTGGATGTCATTAGTAACATTTGGAACGATAATTCACTTTATGTCTATTATGTTTTTTCTCCTACCAACTCTGTTTTAAAAGAAATCTCTTGGAATTCTGTCCTCAACCATCCGTCTCTGCTGTTTCCTTATCAAATGATAGCAGGACTTAGCCAATGCACTATTTGGTTTATCACAAAAACAAGAGCCCACTTCTCCCCAAATAGGAATCTATTGTTTTATCTTATCCCTTAGCATCTAAAAATTGAAAGATCAGGGTCACTTGCTTACCTGCTTGCTGATAGAGTGCTTGGCAATGAATAGTAACAGAGAAAAAGAGAATTTCACTATAATTATTTCTTAGGTACATTCCTGGCAGTGCATCATATAATCTCCTTGGTTTGATTTCTCCTGGAATCCCAAAGATCAGAAATTTAGATTGGTTTCTGATAACATTTAAGAGAAAATTGTGGCTGTCATCTCTGTTTTCTGCATAGCTCAAAGATAAATAGAAATAATGAGCTTGGATTTGTTGGATCATGTTTAACAAAAGTGAGGTCCAAGTTTTGGAATGCTGTTGGGTCTAGAATGAGTCATATGACCTGCCCCTTCCACTGAGTATCTTTTCTTGGAAGAAAGCAGGGTAATGATCCGAGGCATGGGTGTGGGAGGCTTGCCTTGGTGTTGGAGGTGATTCATGGAGGACTGTGTGTTTGTGAAACTCAAGGGTTTGTTTTTTTTCTTCAGGCTCAGTGTCCCCACCATCTCCTCTCAGTGTCCCCATCTCCCCCGAGGACTAGGGCTAACTTGCCCACCTTTGAGCCATTGATTGTGTTCAAACTCCAGGCCAAAGGCAGTCACCAGGGTTTAGAGAGAAATAATTTTAGCAAGAATGGCTTTTGGAGTACAGTTTCCCACACTTGAGTCGTTTGTGAATCCACCTTTCCAAAATTTGCTAAGTCTTAAGAAAGGAAAAAAAAAAAAAAAGAGAGAGGAGCCCACTTACCTTTTTATTTAACTAAATGTGTTATAAAAAGAAACAGGATATCACATGCCAAAAATAGACTCAACACAAAAACTGTGAAGATGAAACAACAGTTTTTAGATTCTCAAGGCTAAAAAGGATCTGTGCTTAAAGCCTGGTCTCTTTTTCTTAAAAAGGAGATGTTAGTTTTAAGGAGGAGAGAAGGGTATTCTTGTGCCAAAATAATTTTTTTCCCCTTAATTTCTTTGGAAGAGCTGAGAAAGAATTGAAAATAGAATAACTATAATTCTCTGAGTTGTCCAGTCGCTTGGTTGTGTCCGACTCTCTGCAACTCCTTGGACTGCAGCATGGGGTCTGTGCTCAAACTCTTTGAGTTACTATTAACTAATATTGTGTGTGTGAACACTTTCATCTTACGGAAACAGTAGAAACACTGTTTTTAGTTACTTTCTGGAGCAGCTAGTACCTGGCCAGGTAGGGGTGACATTGTTTGGCTACCAAGAAGTAGTGTAAGAAAATTTTTTTAGGGTCACGGGGGGTGAACCTAAAATGTTCCATATTCTGATTATGGTGGTAGCAACATGGCTTTATGCATTTGTCAAAATGTATAGAATTGTACACTAAGTTCAGTTCAGCTCAGTCGTGTCCGACTCTTTGTGACCCCATGAATCGCAGCATGCCAGGCCTCCCTGTCCATCACCAGCTCCCAGAGTTTACCCAAACTCATGTCCATCGAGTTGGTGATGCCATCCAGCCATCTCACACTAAAAAGAATGTCAATTTGCATACAAAAAGGTGTGTGAATTTTAAAATTTTTACAAAGAATTAGAAAAAATATTCCAGTAATAGAAAATATAATTGACTCCCTTAAATCAGATCATTGATGACCCCTCAGCAAGCAGAGCTCTGTACTGTTTCTCCAGGTTCGATGGGGCAGTAAGAATGGGTTGGAAAATTGAATGGGTTTGCAAATAAACAGACTTGTAAGGAAATAGTTTTGCATTGTGACATCATTGTGAAAGTGAAAGTGAAGTTGCTCAGTCTTGTCTGACTCTTTGCGACCCCATGGACCCCCCTACCAGGCTCCTCAGTCCATGGAATTTTCCAGGCAAGAGTACTGGAGTGGGTTGCCATTTCCTTCTCCAGGGGATCTTCCCAACCCAGGGACTGAACTCGAGTCTTCCGCATTGCAGGCAGACACTTTACCATCTGAGCCACCAGGGAAGCCTCATCATTGAATAACATTATTTAATGAGCATTTTCCCAAGTTGTTAAAATTGCTTTGTATGCATCAACTCAAAATACTGCTAGAGCTGTTCTACACAGGGTTGTCCCTGCTAAGTTTTAAAGAATTTGAAGCAGGAAGAGGTCTAAGTGTGTCATCTGGTCTCAGAAGTGTCAAAATCAGGATCCAGTCAGTCAAAAACTTCTTTTGGAGAACTCATTTTGAATATAACATTGAATCAAACAGTGTATCTGTCATAAAAATATATATATTAAGATTCAAACTTAAACATGCCAAGGAGTTTGCTTGTTAGGGAGTAAAACACATAGGACAATGATAGAGGTATTCCTGTTTTCTGCTTGATACGTTTCTTATAGTGTCTATAAAGTTACGTTATACTAAGTATAAAAATAGCTCTTGTGTAATTGCTAAGTCCTGTCCTACTCTTTTGCTACCTCATGGATGGATTGTAGCCTGCCAGGCTCCTCTTCTCTATGGAATTTTTCAGGCCAAAAGTACTGGAGTGGATTGCTGTTTCCTTCTCCAGGAGATCATCCTTACCTAGGAGTAGAACCTGATCTCCTGCACTGACAGGCATATTCTTTACCACTGATCCACCAGGGAAGCCTGTTCCCAAAAAAAGCCTTACTGAAAGAATAATTCTTTGAGGTATCAGAATCTATAAGTCTTCTTTGAAATGTGCAAACTTGGCTCAGGTGATCCCTTCCTTGTCGGTATAAAGCAGACATGTTACATGTTACTGTTTTATATAGTTCTGGAGTACTTCCTTGATTTTTCTCATCAAGTATCTTTATGCAATTGCTGAGCATATTGAAACATATTTCAAAATCAACATAAAGAAAAGAAAGTGAAGTCACTCAGTTGTGTCTGACTCTTTGCGACCCCATGGATTGTAGCCCACCAGGCTTCTCCGTCCATGGGATTTTCCAGACAAGAATACTGGAGTGGGTTGCCATTTCCTTCTCCAGGGGATCTTCCCAACCCAGGGATCGAACCCAGGTCTCCTGCTTTGTAGGCAGACGCTTTTACCATTTGGGCCACCAGAAAATCAACATAACTAGATATCAAAAGCAGCAGTTATTAAGCCCAGAGCTGCTAGTTGATATTTAGGGATATCAAGTCACATTTCCTACATTCTAAAAATACAGTAAACTCTTTGGTTTACTATATTACTATGGATGAATCAGTAATCATATCAGAAATCAGAACTAACATGTTCCCTGGCTGCTAATCCTAGGCAAAGAGCCACATAACTAATGTCACTAGGCTTAATTAAATTTATTCCTTCTAGGAATGATATTTCTAGGTTAAGGCTGAGGACAGTGTAAGACTGTATGTGTGTGGCAATGTTCAGGGGGCAGGTAGGGAGTTGGAGAGTAGCTCAATTTCTTTTTATGAGGCCCTTAGAGAGGCAAATATTAAAATATTCTCATACTCCATTTTCTGATGAGCAAATACAGTAGTCATCCAGGAGGCTCTTTAAAAGAAAAATAAAGAGACTCTCAGTAATCTCCTCTTGTCAGACTTTGCACAGCAAAAATGTATCAGTAGAAGATGAAAGGCCAACTCATGAAAATAAAATAGAATGACTTGAGGTGATTCAGGGAGATGGCAACATAGTCATTGTTTGTAAATGAAGGTTAATGATATCTTTGCACCAGTTGCAATTTTGTAGCCTGTCTATTTTGATGAATTATAGCTAGGCTGTATCGTAATTTGTGACCTATATATAAAAGAGTCAAACTGAAGTCATTAGCTGCATTTTATTGTCACAAGAGATATTTTTTTTGCCTGATTAGAGCCTTCCCCCACACCCTGCTAAGAAATCACTAGACTTTAAAAGAAATATTCAGAGTTGTGGTTCCCCCAGAGACTATGATAACACTGACCAGCCACAAACTGATGAAAGAGAAAGATACCTGTGCCAGTCATCTACTCTTGACAACAGGAGCTGGAGCCAAAGGCTTTTGAAAGTTTTTAAATTTGGCTTTATTTACTTAAAAAATTGGTAGAAGTTTTTGCATCTTGCCTCTGAAGACTGTACAGTATCACTGCTGACAGTACATTTACCCAGAGATTGACTTTATGCTAACAAATATGGTGTTCAGGTTGTCAGCAGAACTAAAATGAATGAGCTTAGCACAATTCAAATGGATCTTGAACACATCATCAATCAATTAAACTCTTCCTGGCCCTGTTAGGTTAATATCAAAGTGTGCAATACAACATCATCCATTTTATTTAACATATTTGTGTGTGTGCAGTCCCATAAAACATACAGTTTTCCCTATATCTCCTTCTGGACCAGAGTGACTGTAACAGTGACAAGGTGAAACCTGATGACATGTGGCCTGGAGGTGTTCCCATAGTTTTATTTTTGGTCTCTGGATAAAAGCGGAGTATCTCCAAAACAGCCCAGTTCAAGGATAAAAACCTAAAACGCAGAAATAGAAGGGTGGGAAAATGCCAGAGAAATGGAGTAAACCGCCCAGAAACCTCAAGCTCAACTCTGGCAATTCAGTCAGATTTGATCTCAGTAGAAGGCTGAACAGTGACAGATGTGGTGGGGTTAGCGCCAAGAGCATTTCTGAAAGCTGGAAGGTCATTCTGAAACAATAATTCCAACATGGATTCTAATTTATCTGAATGGATTTTCTTCACCTCAAATGCGTTAAATTCAAATTTCATTCAAGATGAAAGTCAATCTAATTATCGTCATTACAGAAATAGCCTTTTTTTTTTTTTGCCATGTACAATTTTATTTGGCACAGAAGACCCTGGGCTTATGTGCCCCACTGGGATAAAAACTTGTGCTTCACTGAGAAGCAAGAAAGCATAACAGGAGAATGGTGATTACAAACTCCATTTTCTGGTGAGATTACTATAGCTTGTAACTCTGTAGCAGTGGAAAGGGACGTTGAAATTTTAGCACATTTTTTATTTAAAAGATCCCAAAGATAAACATATCCTTTATAGCAGTGATTCTTGATCTCAGAGCCACTTACCTCTAGCGATACAGTAGGGGAAATAGAAGTCATTGCAAAGGGGTCCATAATCCATGTGACTCTAAATAGTATTGTTCAGTCGCCCAGTTATGTCCAACTCTTTGCACCACCATGGACTGCAGCCTGCCAGACCTCCCGTCCCTCACCATCTCCTTGGCTTGTGTGCTAAGTTGCTTCAGTCATGTCCGACTCTGTGGGACCCCATAGACTGCAGTCACCAGGCTCTTCTGTCCATGGGATTTCCCAGGCAAGAATACTGGAGTGGGTTGCCGTTTCCTTCTCCAGGGGATCTCCCTGACCCAGGGATTGATCCTGTGTATCTTAGGTCTCCTGCATTGGCAGGTGGGTTCTTTACCACTGGCGCCACCCGGGAAGACCCCTTACCTTAAGAGGTGATGACTATTGTGTAGCTTGTGTTCCAAAGCCCTCTTCTTGTCAATCTGGCCAAAACAAGACTTTCCCTGAGCTCACTTGCTTGCCTGGCTCCTTCCCTTTCCTTATCTTGCTCCACCCTTTTTTTAAAGTCTCTCCTGAGAACATGATTTTAACATCACTCTCAAAGGAATCTCCATCTCAGGCTCTGTTTTTGGAAAATCCAACTTATAACAATAGGTAGGTGGCTCTCAAACTTGGGCATGCATGAAAATCACTTGCAGGGCTGGTTTAAACCCTGGGCCCCAGTCTCAAAATTTCTGGTTTAATGAATCTGGGGTGGAGACAGAATTTGCATTTCTAACAAATTGCCAGGAGATGCTGATGTGTCTGGTCTGGGTACCTCACCTGGAGAATTATTACTTAAGCAACTGCTACGTTGGTACAGTTTCAAGCACTGGGCAGGCCTCTTCGATACCCTTTTCCTATGGCAAGAACGTTCTGCCAAGTAGCTCTGCCATGGGCTGATGAGCCTGAAGTTTGTACTTAACTCCTCTTGCTTAGGAGGTTGGAGACCTCAGTAAAAATGCAAATGCTATCCTGAAAGCATGAACACATTCTGTTTGAACCCCTTCGGGTTAGCTCTTTTGTAGTGTAGGTTTCTTTGTCAGTTATTTAGCAGAGCTCTTCGGAAAATGGCAGGAAGGATGGGAAAGTTTTGATGAGGTCAAAAATTAAGAAGGTTCAATCACAGTGTTTCCAACTTATTTTAGTCACAGAATCCTTTCTTCAAACAAAATTTCAGAGGAGGCCCACTATATAGAACCAAATGGAAAGGATCCGAAGAAATCATCAGGACTGAGTTTGAAAAAACACTGGTCTATTCCACGGCTGTGTTGCCTCAAAGGGGTCTTCAGCTGTTTTCTAGTTTGACCCAAGGCTGGTTCCATATGGAACATTTATTTTGAGGAAACAGACCAACCATATGATTTCACTAGGAAACCAGAGCCCCCACACTGCATTTCAAGATCTGCAGACTACTGCTGAGAAAACATGCGTTATGAAAGAAAACAGGGTTTGGTTCCGTTGTTTACACAAACGATGCTTAGAAAAATCCATGTTAGAGGAATGCCCATGTCATGGGCCATGTACAAGTTTTTGGATGTTTTCCCCTCTGTGTGTTTCCATAGTCTTGCTTTTTATTCCAGTAAAAAGGCTATGGCATATGAAAATGCTTAAGTAACTACACATTGCCGCCTGTGATGGCTTTATTTTGATGGATGATGTGGGATTGCGCAGCTCATTGCAAAGTAATGCTTTTAACTTAAATCAAATCAGTTTTAAGTGAATATGTTTTACACATTTATGCTCCAGGGTTAGAAGAAAACTTTTTTCCCCCTAGAAAACAGCTCTTCTTGAGACACTTCCACAGGCCTTAGGTGGTGGGGGGCTGGGACTGCCTCCCTGGCTCAGACAAGGAGAGTGTTTACTTGTATGGACTTCAAACTGCTGCAAGTTTTAGGGCCCACAGGCTGCTGTCTTAATGAAGCAGTTAATGATGTGTGAATTACAGATCCTGACAACCCCTCTAATAAAAACAACAGGACTACATCCGCAGTATTCTGTGGCCGCTAAGTAATGACAGACCGTCTGCTTAACATAATGCAGTGTCTTTAAGTAAAGAGCCATTCTTGCATAGCAGCAGAGGAAATTCCTAGTCAACACAGAAAGGAACGAGGGTCATGAACATGGAGGCACAGGACACTTCATTTTTACCCAGCTGGGGTGTAGAGTGGGAGAACGCAAAGAGTTTTTAGAGATGTTGCCGGATCCTGAGCGGGCCGCTGTTTACACCCTTTGCTTGGACCGCTTTGCATTCCTGGGAGATGCCGCTGTAGGGAAGGAGGGCTGCATGATGGATGTTTTAATGGGTGAAAAGTCCCCCCTCCCCGCTCCCAGATTCTTTCTCCCCCCGACTGGAGGCACAGGAATGCTAGCTTCCAGTGGATTTTCAAAGAGCCAATTGTCTGTTCTGAATGCTGACTGCTGTTTGGAGGGAGAGGGAGTAATAGGCCGGCCTGGCCTGCATTCACCCAGGAGAGCGACGCCGAGCCCAGCTGTGCAGCGAGGCACTCTCTGGTTGCTGACCTGGACGGTCAGAATGCATGAAAGCGAGGCTTGTGAGGGGCTGAAACATAAACCTCAACAAAGCCCTTTTCTCCATGTAATTTGTTGCCCACTTTTAAGGAACAGTGAATTCACTTTCAGTCTCTCAATAGACACTGGATTTGGATTCATAGGCCAAGGTCCAATCTCTTTATCTTCAGCCCTCAGGATGAGAAGATCCAGACCTGACTTGTTTGGGCAAGGGTAATTTTCCTTTAACCAGTTCACGGAACTGTTTGTCTAACCCTCACCATCCGAGGTGACAGATAGCAAAGCAAAGAAAACAGCACACGTTCACCGGCAACACTAATCACATAGCTAATGGTGAAATCCAGGCAAAGGAAAAGGGCATTGACATGCAAACGAGGCCCGGGGCACTCTGCTGTGTGCCTTCCCTGCTGGAAAAGGCTGCCTGACTGGGTGAGGTCTAAGTGGGCCAGGTCTACCTTCTCCTGGGAAAACCACCTTCAGAGAAGGGCCAGAATTAGCTGAGGGAAGCTGGGTTTGGCGGGAGAAGAGCCTTGGGTGCATGCTCAGTTGTCTAGTCATGTCTGACTCTTTGCGACCCCATGGACTGTAGCCCGCCAGGCTCCTCTGTCCATGGGATTCTCCATGCAAGGATACTGGAGTGGATTGCCCTGCCCTTCTCCCACCTAGAGATTGAATTCCGTCTTCTGTATTACAGGTGGATTCTTTTGCCGCTGAGCTACTGGGGAAGCCTAGGGAGGATCAGGGAAGTTGGTAGAGTTATAGGGTAGCCAGTGGGGGGATGCAGAGCCTCAGAGCTTCAGCCAGGGTGGGTTGGTCATCCTAATTTAGAAAGATCTGCTTCCCTTAACTTTCTCAGCTAGAAAGCAAACAGAACCACTGTCATCGTGGAAACATTGAAATCTACTAGATGAAAAATTAATCAATTGACCTAAAAAGAATTGGAAAATTTCATTCAAGCCAAATTTGAGGGTTTATAAATGGGTTTATAAATGGAGAAGAGCATCTAAGAAAGCTCTGAGAACTGTTCCAGCCGTTAGTACTCAAGACAGTTTATACAGGTTTTTTTTCAATTGATTTATTTTTAACTGAAGGATAATTGCTTTACAGTGTTGTGTTGGTTTCTACCAAACATCAACATGAATCAGCCATAGGTTTACCCACGTCCCCTCCTACTTGAGCCTCCCTTCCCATCCCACCCTTCTAGATTGTTACCGAGCCCTGGTTTGAGTTCCCTGAGTCATACAGCAAATTCCCATTGACTGTCTACTTACATATTGTAATGTATGTTTCCATGTTACTCTCTCCATACATCCCACCCTCTCCTCCCCCTCCCACCCACCAGCCAAGTCCATAAATCTGTTCTCAATGTCTGTGTCTCTGTTACTGCCCCGCAAATAGGTTCATCAGTACCATCTTTCTAGATTCCGTATATATGCTTTAGTATACAAAATTTGTTTCTCTCTTTCTGACTTCACTCTGTGTAATAGATTCAAGGTTCATCCATCTCATTAGGACTGACTCAAATGTATTCCTTTTTATGGCTGAGTATATTTTCCATTGTGTTCATGTACCAGTTTTTTTATTCAACTGTTGATGGACATCTAGATTGCTTCCATGTCCTAGGTATTGTAAATAGAACAGTGAACATTGGGATACATGTGTCCTTTTCAATTTTGGCTTCCTCAGGGTATATGCCTAGTAGTGGGATTGCTGGGTCACAATGGTGGTTTTATTCCTAGTTTTTAAAGCAATCTCCATACTGTTTTCCATAGTGACTGTATCAATTTACATTCCCACCAAAAGTGTAAGAGGATTCTCTTTTCTCCATACCCTCTCCATCATTTATAGTTTGTAGATTTTTTGGTAATGACCATTCTGACTGGTATGAAGTGATATCTCATTATAGTTTTGACTTGCATTTCTCTAATAATGAGCAATGGTAGCATCTTTTCTTGTGTTTATTAGCCATCTGTATGTCTTCTTTGGTGAAATGTCTATTTAGGTCTTTTCCCCACTTTTTGATTGGGTTGTTTTTCTGGTATTGAGTTGTATGAGCAGCTTGTATATTTAATTAATCCTTGTCAGTTTCATTTCCTATTATTTTTTTCCCATTCTGAGGGTTGTCTTTTCACCTTGTTTATAGCTCCCTTTGCTGAAAATTGCATTGAGTTTTATACCATCCAACACAATTTCAAAGTCTTTGTTTTCCCCATCCCAGAAAATACAGTATTAGAAAATGTTTTCATATTGACCAAACTGATAGCTAAATAAAATTTCATTTTTTTAATTTGAGCAACACTTTCTTTAATCTTCTTGTGAGTATTTGAGTATCTATATTTCTTTATTGGGCAATAAAGTGTGCCTTTGTTATTATAGTAAAGTGTGTAATAAGTGTGCCTCTGTGACAGGCATGGGGGTAAATGTCAGGAATACAAAGGTGAACAGTGCAAGACACCTGTCTTCAAGTACCTCACAAGTACCTCAGTCTACCAGGTACATAAACAAAAACTGCAATGAACTATTAGAGGTACCATGGAAGACACTCACAGAGAATATTGTGGAAGTCCAAAGAGCCATGTGGACAATTCTTCCAGTATGCGTCAAGGCTGTAGGTCAAGGGTGTGGAGGAGCTGATCTTGAATGTGGTCTAGTAGGATAAAAGGAGTTTTGGAGGTAGGCAGACTGGGATCCTGACTGTTTATTTACTGTGCTGTCTTGGGTGATTTCTTTGACCTGCCTGAGTTTCAGTTTCATTACCTGTATAATGGGTATTTTGCTGCTGCTGTCCTTTCTGCCCCCTCTTTTTCCTCCCCATTACCGTCCCCTTCCCTTCTCCCTTCCTCCTCAGCCACCCCCTCCTCCTCCCCACCCCTTCCTCCTCCTCATTTTTTTCAAGGAAGGGCTACCCTGCAGGAGAAGGAGGAACAGATGGGGGCAGCATGTGTTTGTGGGTGAGCATAGCCCTTGATCGTCTTGTCATAGTTTTATTTCTGGGTGAGGTGGCGATGGGAAGGGTCCATGATGCTGTCTGTAGGTGAAGTGTCAGGGGCAGAGTGGACTCTGTATGGATGTTGTTGTCCAAGAGTTCTGCATTTTCCTATGGTTTGCCCACAAAAATCAGATGCTTCTGGTCAGGAGGGATGCCCTCCTTATTTTGGATTTTGGTTTTGACATTCTTGATGGAATCACTGGGCTCAGTCTCAAGGGTGATGGTCTCAGGGTATTCACATAGACCTGCATCTCTGTGTCCTTGCTGAAAGAAAAAGAGGAATTATATGGAATCTAGAAAGATGGTACTGAAGAATTTACCTCCAGGACAGCAATGGAGAAACAGACTTAGGGATGCGAGGGGAGGGGAGGAGAGAGAGGGTGAGGTGTATGGAGAGAGTAACATGGAAATTTACAATGCCATATGTAAAATAGACAGCCAATGGGAATTTGCTGTATGACTCAGGGAACTCAGACCAGGGCTCTGTAACAACCTAGAGGGTGGGATGGGCAGGGAGATGGGAGGGAGGTTCAAAAGGGAGGGACATATGTATACTGATTATAGCTGATTCATGTGGTTCTTTGACAAAAAAAACAACAAAATTCCATAAAGCAATTATCCTTCAATTAAATAATTTTTTTTAAAAGGCGAATTGTGCTTCCTTCTTAAATCATATTTTGAGGAGGATTACACAAGGGAATGCTGAGGTGCGAGTAACTATTCCATATAAATTTCATTGCTAAGGAAAAAGTCTTCCTGTTCAATAATTGGTTTCCCTCATATCTGAATTAGAGTACTTCTAAACTCACCCAACTTCGAGTTTTCAAATGTGAAAATAATGGTGGCTTCAGAGCCTGACCTTGCTCATTTGTAATAATATCTTCAAATGACATTGTACTTTTATTGTTAAGTGGTATCGCTGAGGAACTTTTACACTGTCAAGGACAATAATTTCTGGAAAACAAGTTTATAAGACTACTGGAAGGAATACTTTCATGCCCATATGTTGGAAGATGCAATAGGACTGAATCACAAATTATGAATGGGAGAGGGGTGTGACTGAAGATAGCTCTGTGCTTGGGCAGCTATGAAATGCTACAGCATCTTCAGTGCCCCCAGTGGCCTGGTAGTCTTCACCAGAGAGCCCAAGTTGACTTCTCAATACCAAGTTAAATGTTCAGATACCCTGAAAACAGACTAAGAATATTCCAGATACCACTACTCTTTGTTCCCATTTAATTTACACATACTTACTGCCCTCTCTGATGAATAGTCACCCCTTGGGGGGACTCCTGGGAGACATCAGGCTGCAAGAATTTTGCTTTTATGACTCTGGAAGGCAATGGATTTAATTTTCACTTGCATAAAAGTTTGTTTATTCTGTTTGCCATGAGAGAGACCATCTGAACCACTCCCAGTTTGGGTTTTGGTCCTTGGGGAATGTCCACTTGGTCATTTGTTGATATATGTGTTTACAAATGGGCTGTTTTCCCACATGAGCTGCTGGAATGATTGCAGCTAAGAGCCCATGTCCAGGAGAGTTAGTTCATGTTATACTTTGGGAGGTCAGCTCTGAGGTTGCACATGGGAGGCCAGGGCTACACTCACCACTAGTGTGCCTAAATAAATTGTATATTCCAGGCACTGGGTGGTTTGCCCTAAATATAGCGAAGTTCTTTTTCATTATGTTTAAGAACAGTTTTAGAAACTGCAGGGAATGTAGGAGCTTTTCTTAGAAGTCAGTTATTCGAAGCTGAGTTCAAAGTAGGCTAAAAGTGGCAGAGTAACTTCCTCATAAAGACCAAGACCCAAAGTAATGTCAAGGTTAGAGCATTATACAACTCAACAACTACAAAACAGACAACCCAATCCATAAACGGGCAGAACACCTAAAGAGACATTTCTCCAAAGGAGACACACGGATGACCAGTGAGCACATGAAAAGATGCTCAGCATCACTAACTGAGAAACGCTAGTCAAAACTACAGTGAGGTACCACCTCACACCAGTCAGAATGACCATCATTAAAAAGTCTACAAATAACAAATGCTGGAGAGGGTGTGGAGAAAAGGGAACCCTCCCACACTGCTGGGAATGTAAGTTGGCACAGCCACTGTGGAATACCATATGGCAGTTCCTTAAAAAACTAAAAATAGAGTTGCCATATGGTCCAGCAGTCCCATTTCTGAAGATACATCTGGACAAAACTCTAATTAACAAAGATACATGCAACCTCTTAGTAAGCTCTCAAGGTACTCCATACCACTTTCAGCCTACCTTGAACTATAGGTTGGAAGAATGACTCTTTTTGAGGTCATTTTAATCAAAGTAGAGCCCACATACCATAACCTGCACAAATCTTGAGCACAGATTGATGAATTGTTACTTATCTCCCGTGTGATTTGCAATAAAAATTGAAGGCAAACCTGTCAAACACAGTTCTTGCATGTATTCTGAAATTATTAATAAAAGAGCTACTTTTTTAGATTTTCTGATTGCTAACTGTAGTGTTGGAGAAGACCCTTGAGAGTTCCTTGGACTGCAAGGAGATCCAACCAATCCATCCTAAAGGAGATCAGTCCTGGGTTTTCATTGGAAGGACTGACGTTGAAGCTGAAACTCCAATCAATACTTTGGCCACCTGATGCGGAGAGCTGACTCATTTGAAAAGACCCTGATGCTGGGAAAGATTGAGGGCAGGAGGAGAAGGGGACGACAGAGGATAAGATGGTTGGATGGCATCACTGACTCAATGGACGTGAGTCTGAGTGAACTCCGGGAGTTGGTGATGGACAGGGAGCCCTGGCGTGCTGCTATTCATGGGGTCACAAAGAGTCGGACACGACTGAGCAACTGGACTGAACTGAACTCTGGATAAAAGAACTCAAACTAAACTTTTCTGTTTTGCTGTCACTGTCTTTACATTTAGTGCTCTTATTCTGCAGGTGTTTTGAGCACCTGGTTGGGCAGATTACAGAGAAGCCAGCCCTGCCTAACAACAAGAGAGGGAATATTGTCTTCTGTTAGTGGTGCCAGAGAGTATCCTCTGGGACCCAGGGGAGCTCACAGGAGAAAATCGGGCTAAAATATCTCTGAAAATTTCTTCTGTGTGTTGGACATGTTTTTTGGTAGCACTTACTGGAAGCTACAGAAATTGTGGCTCTGAGCTCAAAACAATCAATAAATCAAAGGTAACAGCTGAGGAAGTTTCACAGCATTCCCCGGGAAACTTGGCTTCTTCAGTTCCTCTGCTATCACTTAAAAGAGAGCTCTTTGTCTTTGGGGTCGATGAGTAGGTATAAAGGCAATTCCAGAGCCAACTGTCAGATAAAGCAAACACAACTCATACCCTATCACGACAAGGTCGTGTACCACAGAGAACAGCTTTAAGATGAGCTTTGAGTAAAGTCAGATGAAGAAAAGCTTGTATCCAGAAAAAAAGAGAGATTGAGAAGAAAAAACTCCACCTTACCTGAGAATAGAGGGATCAAAAGGAGTCCACGTCTGGTGAACACCGGCGAATCGCCCTGTTTCCATAATGACTTCTTTCTGTGATTGAATACAATGGCAACTTTAAGGGCAACTGCAATAACAGTTTCTCATGAAAAATTAACAAAGAATTTATGGAAATGTAGGAAAGTCCCAATGCAATTAGCTTAGATTTCTCTGGAGTCTGAGAAAAGCCTTGATAATTGCATGCAGAAACTGCATAAAGGAGCTATTTTCATTATCGCTGGATACAGAGGGTCCATTTTCATCACAATGGGATATAATGATGTTAAAGCTAACAGGGAGATATGTTTAAAAAGGTTATAACACAGTTTACCAAATGGTTTGATTTATGTAACTTTGCAGAAATACACTTAAGATTACCATTAAGGGGACTGGAGAGGTTACCCTTGAAATTTCCAAAGGCTCCTATAGGATGAGAAAATATATGACCATTTCTGAAAGCTAATTGTACGTTACCACTAGGATGCACAAGGATGAATTTAATTTGTCTCGGGATTGAGGGCTGAATTGTCCTACAAGCTGGCACATGAATATCCATTCTGACTTGACTCTGTTGTAAATTGGCTATTATGGATGTTTATAGGTGCACTTAGGGCTGGGTTTCTCTCCCCGGATGTCTTTGAAACTCCAAGGTCCTGGCACCTTATGGCAGTAGAAGCAACATTTGGAAAACCCACAGAGCCCTGACTAGGCCTGCAGAGAGATTACATGTCCTTATTTAAATGTCATGATTTTCAGTTAAAATGAAATGAAGAACATCATCTTTTCTTCTGATAGTCATTCACAAGCAGTTTAATGACTCTTCCCAGTTTCAAGAATGCCATCTTCTCCTTGGCCATCAGTATAGAAATAGAGAAAGAGATATATAATACAGTGAGTTTTTATCAACCTCCAATGTCCTCTGCAATGTCACACACATAGCTCTGGATATCCTTTACTATCTATAAAAAACTGTAGTTAAGGCTGCACCTGGGATTCGAATGATTCCTGAAACCATTAAATAGATTCTTGCTAGCAAACCCTTGGAATATTAATAGCTTTCGTTAGCTGCAGTGTCAAAAGGATCATACAGTCTTGATCTTATTTGGTAAACATTCTTTGTTTAAAGAAAAGGAAAGAAAAAAAAGAGGAAAGGAAGAAGAAAGAGATTATTTGTTTCCAACAAAAGCCTCAGCAGAGGTCCTACTCTGAATGGACACTGCTGCCTGGGGACAAATGTCAACACAGTTCAAGCTTTGTTAAAAGGACTGAAAAGATTGGCAAGCCTGCACATGGGCACGCTTATGGCCAGCATTAAGAAAATCAATCTAAAATAACAAAACTGCATTCACATCACAGCCTGGCCAATATACTTCCAGCTGATGTGACAATCATATTTTGACAGTTGAGATAGCTGATAACGGATGGCAAAAGCAATTTTTCTTTGGCGTGGGACCTCAGTTTATGCAATTACAACTCCTCTCTGTTTGTCTGGGCCACATTAAAGATGCAAAAAGCAGAGAGAATAAACAGAAGCCAGTATTTTGGTATAATCAATGCAAAATGATGCAAGTCCCATCAGTATCATTCTAGTCTACTTTTAATTTTTATTCACTCCTGCATTTAATAATAGCCCCAAGAATAAATTAAAATTCCTGCAGTCCTTTTTGCTTCCCCGCTTACCATCTTTTACCAGCCTCTTTGTCATCCCCAATACATTTTTTAAAATCACATCATTCACCTGGTTAATGAAAGAAAGGAAGCAAGAATGAATAGAAAGCTTTGTTGAAAATGGAACTGGCGTTTCACTCAAGCATTCTGAGTAGCTCTGACATTCAGCACCCTTGTACCTGAAACTTCTGGACATCTCCCATTCTGGCAGGTCAAATAGAGTTGTTCCTTGAGGGGATAGTTTAAAAGTACTTATAACGTGTTTTGATTTACAGATTATCAATTCTGCTGAGCAACAGAGAGACATATTTGGGAGTTGCATAAACAAATACATTCAACTGTGCTGTGGATTAACCTAAAGTGACACATTTATTTAAAAATCTGCCTAGTACTTGTCCTCATTGATTAAATGCCCTTAAGAAAGTAAGTCTGATGAAATAAAAGCCATTAAGATGCAGCGCACCTCCTCCGCTCCTTTTGATGGTTGACACATTCCCTAGAGTGGGAGATTGGATGGCTGATAAGCTAACGCTGAATTATAAGCACTTTGTGGAATGTCACTGGCAAATAAAAGATCTACTGTTTTGCTTGCAAAGCAACCATACGCCTTAACAGCACAAAAACGGACACGGTGCAGAATTATTTTGTCCTCTATGCTCCGCATACAAACGAACATGTACACTACGTGTGCACGTTCATGGCCGAAATCAGCTCAGGGCCAGCAAGGCTTGTCCTGGCTACGGTCCCATTGATCATGAATAGAGAAGGGCTTGCCAAGAACTTTGTCAGCATTGTCACAACTCCAGCAAGCATCGGGGCATTCTGCTGTGGCTTGTTACCTGAGCTTTTGCAGTTTGGGAGGGGAGAGTGTAAGGGGGGGCGACGGCCACGGTGCCAGGAGATTAGAGAGGTGAAATGGAAAACTCTCTTCTGTCTGGGAATTAGAGGCACAAACAACATTTGAGGTGAAGTGGGAGAGGTGCCAGATATGGAGTTCAAGTTATATCTTTCCTTCCTTGTCTGATGGCCTTGAGAAAAATCACTTCAATTTGCTGAGCCTCCAGTTTCTTTAGCTGAAAAATGGGGCTAATAATGTTAGCTTTTTATTGGACTGTTGAGAGGATGGTGTGGAATAATGCACAAGAATGTGCTCTGTATCCTGGATAACAACACGCCAAGACCGAGGTCACCACTCGTTGCAGGGAGAGAGCCAGATCTTACTTCGTACACTGCCTCTGCTGTCTGTTTCTGGCACTCTCAGTGTGAACCCGCTTTGAGAACTATTCCAGACTGGAACAGAAAAACCTAGAAAACCTGGAATACGGAAAACTTAGCACTCAATCTTAATGGTGTAGTGGATGTTCAAGAAAATTAGTGGCTCAGCTGGTAAAGAATCTGTCAGCAATGCAGGTGACCTGGGTTCGATCTCTGGGTTGGGAAGATCCCCTGGAGAAGGGAAAGGCTACCCACTTCAGTATTCTGGCCTGGAGAATTCCATGGACTGTATAGTACATGGGCTCACAAAGAGTCAGATACAGCTGAGTGACTTTCACTTTTATATTCTCTAAAATAAAAACAATGAAGGGTTCCCTAAAGTGCAGTGAAATACCAGTACATTTTGGATTTGCTTTGATGTCACATCAGGGAGCAGGCTTGAGAATAGGCAAGCTCTCTCTTTTTTTGTTGCTTCTTTTTATGAGTAACCAAACAAATGTTTTAAAAAATCTTCAATGGGGAGTCAGTGTTGGGACTGACATCTGCATAAATGTTTTTTCCTTCAAATCTTTGCCTCTGACTCTGCCATCATGGTGGTTGCCCACTCTTTGTGACCCCCAAGGACTATAGCCCGCCAGGCTTCTCTGTCCATGGAGTTCTCCAGGCAAAAATACTGGAGTGGGTTGCCATTCCCTTCTACAGGGGATCTTCCTGACCCAGGGATTGGACCTGGGTCTCCTGCATTGGCAGGCAGATTCTGTACCATCTCTGAGCCACCAGGGAAGCTCCTGCCCATCAGAAACAGGTATTATTTCTTCCAAGTATTTTTAAACAGCATTATTTTTTCCAAAAGGTCTTTGGGTTGAATGGGGAAGTATTCGGGGCTGGGCAGACCATGTCTACCTCTGTAGAGATCTCACAGAGGTTTCTCTCTGAGCAGGTTTCTAGAGCATGCTCTGGATGCCTTGTTCCAATCTGAAACTCTCGAGGGTTGACAGTATAGGCAGTCTTGTTTCACTCCTTGCAAAACAGTGGCCACACAATGAACACGAGTCTGGTTTTGGTTTCGTCAGCTGTTATCTGTGTTGCTATATTGTTCAGGATTTATCTCTTAACTTAAAAAAAAATAACAATAATGTTGATAACTTCTAATTACTGAGTACTTACTCATACGTCTTCATTTTCATAAGGGTTAATATAGCATATCTGCTATAATTCTCCTAGGAGTTTGACATACTGGGTTTTATTATCATCGTACAGGCTAAACTTCTTGCTCACGATCTGCAGTGGATTGATGTGAAAAGAGGGGTCATAACCCAAATCTGAATGACCCTGATTCCTGAGTCACATCTACGGTGCTCACCTCACTGGGTTGTTAAGATTAAGTGTGATCATGCCTGTGAAAACATCTTTCCTTTTCTTTAGAAGAATGTTTATTTATTTAAAAATTATGGAAGGAAATGCTTTCTTAAGGAAAATATAGAAAGCACAAAAGGAAGAAGAAAACTACTTATTACCCTAACACTTTTTATAAAAATGTATAAGGTCCAGGTCCTCCCCTTCCAACTGCTCCCCCGTTACTCAGAAGATAAACTCTTGTTAAGCTTTTGTGTGTGCACTTCCAGCCCCACCCCCTTGCTTTATTTTTTAATGAGCGTTATTTGAAAAGTAGGAAACTCCAAGATGAAAGTCTGATTTTCCTGTTTTTGAGGCATGAAGGACACAGACTGACCTTGAGCTTTCAGGATGTCCAGTCTGGGCTGCCTTTGACTGTGCAACACTTGTGCACAACCATCTGCCTGTGTGTCAGGAGCCACCGTGGGGTGAGCGGTGGTCCCAGCTGGCCCAACTGATGGGAAACGTGTGTACTGACCTGTCCAGGCTTTTCGTCCTGGATTGTGTTTGTTTGCCTCCTTCCTTCTCTTCCCTCACTCTTCCTTTCCTGTTTTAATTCCTGACCCTGTTCTTGACTATCCTTCATCTTGATTTCAATGAAACACATTCTGAAGTGAAAGTGACCGGTGAGGGGCAGGTGGGAGTGTTGAGAGGAGGAAGAAATACTCCACTGCTATATTTAGGCAGCTGAGATTTTGTTCCTCTGATTTAGCAAAGTGCTTTGGGGTAGAACTGACCGATACGTTTAGTTGCTTCAGCAGGTGACCTATGGCTCCCCAGGGAATAAATCAGCTATGTGGGAACCAGAGGGGGCTTGGGAGGCATCTTGGAATCTGGTGAATAGGTGGAAGGAGGGCCCTTTTTTATTCTCCAGGGCAGTGAAGATGCTCCTGGCCAAGTCAGATCCCAGGCCTGGGCTTTAGCTGGACCTGAAGGCCTGATGACAGAGGAACAAATAGCAGCAAGGCTAGTTTTCAAAAGAGAATTGAAGTGAATGCTCTTGATCAGATGGGGAGAATCATTCAGGGATATTTCTGCCATGAGGGCTGTTTTAAAAGTATGTTTGGAAAGCTGTCGGGTGGAACTCAGAGCAGCCCCTTCTTGCTTGCCCAGATACCTGAGCGGCACTCCCTAAACTCTGGCTCCTGAGGGGAGGCACTTCCTCTTTCAGAATAAGTGGGTCACCAAGTTAGTATGTTACCAAATGCAAGTTCTTGTGTCTACACACGGTGAGGCTGAACACACTGAAACACTGGAGTTTGGAGTAGAGGAGGGTTTATTGCAGGGACATGCAAGGAGATGGGTAGCTTGTGCCATGAAATCCCAGAGGGTTTCAGCAAGGTTTTTTAAAAGGCAACATGAGAGAGGAGTGTGGTTGGTTTTTGCAAATTTCTTGGTGCAGGAATCCTCTGTTTTTACAGCTGTCCACGTAGGTCAGGTTGTGATATTCCTGTACACCTCCAATAAGACATGTTATTCTCTGTTTTGCAGCTTACAAATGGAAGTGTCATACTCTTAATGGTCACAGCCTTGAGAATGGCCTATCCTATATACTGCATGCTATAGACAACATTCTTAACTGAAAGCAAAAGCAATAGAATGCAAAGATTAAAGTAAAACAGACAGATCTAATATGGAGCCGGATTTGTCCTTCCCTATTACAAGCGCTGAATGGGGAAAACTGCAGCTCTATGACCTGGATGCTTGGCTTCTGACATCTTGAGCTCTTCACTTCTTTTCTACACTTGACTGAACGTCTAGGTGTCACCCAGAACCCAGAAACTATTCCTGCTCTAATTGCCCTTTCATGTCCCATTTATAAGTATACTTTCATCTCTTCATAACTGGCTAAACACAATTTAAGCAAAATCTGGGCTTGTCCAGTTCATCCCATGTGGCTCTCATCGCCCATTTTTCACACATGCAGAATACAGAACAGCTTGTACAGAATAACAAGGTAGAAATTCCAGTGAGAGGGGTTCGTCACTCGTGGCATCACAAGCCATGAGGGGGAGGCTTTGAGTGTTTTATCAATGTCAGAAGAAGCCAGAGATCGAATTACAACTTAATATGCACAGTTGGACATGTTTTATTATTTATAAGGCATACTTCATTTTTAACCTTCCTCTGAATGCTGTATCATTCTTCTAATGGGTCTCCCATCCTGCTCATCTCCCTCGCCAAACCTCCATCATTTAAAATGTGGTGAACTGCTGCTGCAAGGCAGGCTGGTGCACACTGAGCAAGGCCATCACTTTCTCTTTCGCATCCTTCTCAAAAGTCTAATCCAGGTCTCTCAGCCAGGTATTGCAGAGCTGAGTAAATTGAAAACAAAAAGAAAAAACAAGCCATTTTGGAATCAATGTGTCAAAAAATGGAACTTGTACCCACTGATGAGGCAGAAAGTAAAAAGCAGACTCAATCACCAAATATTTGTTCCTCAGTGGCAGATGCTGTGCCAGGTATTGGGAACACAGAGAGGGTTCCCTGCCCTTGTGGAGCTTACGGTCTTGTTAGGAAGATAGGCAACAGTGAGAAATTCTGGGAGAGAACTTAGGCTATAAATGATGTGAATAGTAACGTGGTGTGATAGAGAATAAGGCGTGAAGGAGAGGAGAGAGTTGCTGTTCAGTGATGCTCTCTACAAGAAGGAGCCAATTAAGCAGATTTGAGTAGGTATGTCAGTTTCAAGGTCACTGCTATACCATTTTTAAACCTGGTCAGCAAGTCTCCAGCAGCTCATAATTATAATATTGATAATGAGGCAGAATGCATGACATTCATATGAAGAGTTTTCTTGGGAGATGTATTAACTTTCTAGAACTGCTATAATTAAGTACCACAGTCTGGGTGGCTTAAACAACAGAAACTTATGTTCTTGCAGTTCTAGAAGCAAGAAGTCTAAGATCCAGGTGTTGGCAGGGTTGGTTTTTTTCTGAGCCTCTTTCCTTGGGTTTCCCAGGTGGTACAGTGCTAAAGAATCTGCCTGTCAATGCCAGAGGTGCCAGAGACATGGGTTTGATCCCTGGGTCGGGAAGGTTCTCTGGAGTAGGAAATGGCAATCCATTCCAGTATTCTTGCCTAGAAAATTCCTTGGAGGGAAAGGCCTAGCAGGCTACAGTCCATGGGGTTGCACAAGAGTTGGGCACAGCTGAGTGCGCACAGCACACACACCCCTTGGATTGCATCAGTGGATTGCCGTTTTCTCCCCGTCTTCACATGGTCTCGCCCTCTGTGTGCACGTCTGTGGTAACCTCCTCTTCTGAGAAGAACACCGGTCATGTCAGATTAGGATCCACTCTAGGGACCTCATTTTAGCTTAGTTATCTCTTTAAAGACCTTGTTTCCAGATATTGTCATCTCTAAGATGCTGGGGGCTGGAAATTCATCATATGAGTTTTGAAGGGACACAAATCATCCCATAAGGAAGGCAAGGAAGAGAACATCTGATTGTAGACCTTCCTATAGATGCAACTTGGGAAATGTCTTAACTTCTGGGTACCTTGTAATGTGCTGTGTCTGGCACCTAGGGAAAGGATGCCAGATGACACTTTGAGGGTCACTTTGTCTTCCTCTGATGAACTGGGCTCCAGTGGTGTGTGTCCTGCCCTGAGTGAATCTCCTGAGAACCTTGGCCTACAGATTCTTTTTTTAAAAGAAGTTTTACATCTATTATCTTCAAAATTGGGTGAATCTGACTACCATCTATGAAAAAGGGTAGTTAAATATTTAACTAAATATATATTAAGTAAAAGTAATCTAGCTAAATATTAGAACAGTGACACTTATTTTTAAGAAAATCTATTGATATAGTCATAATTTTGTACCACAAAGGGAAATCGACAATTTACTGAAATCTGTGTGCTCAGCACTCTGCTAAAGAGAATCTGGAAGCATACTAATTGATTTATTCTCTCTTTTATTCAACAAATATTTATTGAATCTTGATCATTGGTTTCATTTACAATGTCCATTTTTGAAAACAAATCTGCCAAGCCTAATTCTAGCATGATCTATACTGTTCTTGTAGACGTCACTCTGGTGCTTGCTGGAGGTGGGTAATAATAAAACAAAGATCTGGATGCCAGAGGACTCAGAGGAGGCTTCCTGGAAGATGAGCCCTTGAGCATGGGATTGGAGGGATGTGTAGTTAGAATCCTAAAGAGCAAAGGTAATGAGGGGAATGGAGTGCTAGCTGTGAATGTCTGGGGAAAGAACTAGACGGAGAAGGTGGGCTCTTGAGAGGAATGCTGGTTCCCATGCAGTTACTAGTGTGGAACCTGGGAGTGCCTGTGTTTTTCTTCATGGACCTGATTAATAATGAGTATCAGGGAAAAGGGTCTTCCCTGGTGGCTCAGCGGTAAAGAATCCACCTGCCAGTGCAGGAGACATAGGTTCAATCCTGGGTCAGGAAGATGCCCTGGAAAAGGAAATGGCAACCCAGCCCAGTATTCTTGCCTGGGAAATCTCATGGACAGAGGAGCCTGGCAGACTATGGTCCAATGGGTCACAAAAGAGAAGGGTCAGTTACAACTTGGTGACTAAACAACATCAGAGGAGAGAACAAGATGGCAGAGGAGTGGGTGGACATGGAGTACCTCTCTCTCCATGGATAGATCAGGAATACGCCTTCAGACACAGAAGTGCACGCTCTGCACCAGCTGAGAGTGGACAGGAGTGCCTGACCAGAGGAAAAGAATATATAGAATCATGCAAAACTCTGCAGGATGAAGGAGCTAGGGGGAAAGCAGGAGTGTCAGTAGGACTGGACCTGCCCTCGGCGGGTGGGGGAACTGAAGCTGGGGTCCAGTCCCCACAGGGGGGCAACTGTCTGAGTCAGAGGAGAAACAATTAAGGCTGAGAGTGAAACAGCTGATCTGCGGCAGCCGACATGGAATGAGAATCAGAAAGTCCTTGCTGCAGCCATACATACCTTGGACAGGGATGCAGGTCCCCTGGAAGGTGCAACGGCTGGGAGCTGGAGTTTTGGGATTATGGAGCAATCCCAGGGTAAGGGCTGCTATTAATTGCAGAGAGACAAATCGAGGGGATATGATGGAGAAGACAGTGGTGGGAAATGCCTGTGGAGGAAAGCCAGGCAACCGTGGAAGCAAGGCGATACTGCTGAGTCACGTGTAGCGGGTGGAGCCATCACCATAGCCTCTCTCACCCCACAGGCCACCTGGGCAGCTGAACAATAGAGAGGCTGGCCCATCAAATGCCTGATGCACTGAACTACAGAGTAGGACCCCACCCAGGGTGCTCCTTTAAGTGACTGATGCACCGATCTACAGAGAATGACCCCAGCCAGGGGGGCCCCTTTATGTGCCTGATGCTCCAACCAACACAGAAGGACCCCAGGCAAGGGAGCCCTCTAAGTGCCTGAATGGGTGGACCTACGGAGAAAGACTGGCCAAAGAGGCCTTCTGATCGCCAGCTACAGGAGGCTTGAATGAGTGAATTTATCAATTTGGGGATACTTGGAAAGACTTTGTTTGAATAGATTCTTTTCAGAATTTGTAGTAATGATATTTTTGGAAATCAGAAAATGCATCTGTAAATTCTCATTCATGGTGATAATATCTAGATAAAGTTCTAAAGTCTGTTTGGATGCTGGCATCACAAAACGTGACACATGAGAGGGGGTATGGAAGGTATCTTTTGTGCATTGTTTAAATGGAGTGTTACTAAAAATGCATGAGAGTGGATAAGAGAGAAAGAGCGAAAAGTTATTCTTCTCATAGAATTGAATTTAGCATTGAAGGAAAATGAGCACCCGGACTGTTCACCAAGAGTACCAAAATAGCGTTTTCAAAACTGCTCTCACCTGCAGCAGTGGTGTTATGGGATCAGATTAGTCCATTACAGAAGCTCAGGCCTGGTAGAGATGGGAGTGCAGACCACAGCAGGCTCTAAGCAACCATAGGGGCCGACTCCCTCGTGCCTACGGGCTCCCAGTGAACTGAGACTCACACAAATCAAAGAAGTTCCATGAGAGGCAGGCAAACATGCAGGAAGAACTTCTGAATCTTAGGGGATTTCAGCTGAGTCTCAGAAGATCAGTCCAAAGACTCTGAAATAGATGCCACTTGGATGGGAATACTAAGAAACAAAAACTCTTCAGAAAAGAAAAATCACTTCTGCCGTGAATTATAACTAGAGATGGAGGAGGATTGTACCAATGATTGTTTTTACCTGCAAATGAATAACATCTAGAGACAAAGTAACTGGGATAAAACATGTACATTTAAAATCCATAAGTATACAATTCATCTAAAATGTTTATGTTTAACAACAGAAGTTAATTGAATTATATTACATCCTTATGATTATAGGGTTAGTTGCTAAATGTTACATTTTAAAAGAATTCTAAAAGACATTTATGACACCAGAAATTAAAAAGCACTTTACAAACTATGTAAGAATTAAAAGACAGGATTGAGTAAAAATATGTATAGGAGAAAGACCGAAGTCTCAGCCACCAAAATGTTAATGCTGGTATTTTAATGTGTATTAGATCCCCTGGAGAAGGGATAGGCTACCCACTCCAGTATTCTTGGGCTTCCTTTGTGGTTCAGCTGGTAAAGAATTTGCCTGCAACGCAGGAGACCTGGGTTTGATCCCTGGATTGGGAAGATGCTTTGGAGAAGGGAAAGACTACCCACTCCAGTATGCTGTCCTGGAGAATTCCATGGACTGTATAGTCTGTGGGGTCGCAAAGAGTAAGACATGACTGAGTGACTTTCACTTAATATATGTGGACATGTATACGTTTGGGGGGACTAAAGCCAACTTTTGTTTATCTTTTATGCTTTCCTTAAAACATTTGAAGTATGGGAATGTCAGAGAATCAGAGAAGTTAAGAAAATCATAGAACTGACACGCACCTATCACAAAGATGAAGCAGATGTTAGTGTCGTATGTGCTTCAAATCTCTCTTTAAAATGTACAAGAAATTCAGCATTACAGATAGCAGCTTCTGTCCCATTCTTAGCTCTTCCCCCACCTTTCTTTGCAGAAGTAGATCAGAATTTTTTGCTGGATACCTTTTTGCTTGGAATGCATGCTAGCTTCAGTTGTGTCTGACTTTTGTGACACTGTGGGCTGTAGCCCGCCAGACTCCTCTGTCCATGGTATTCTCCAGGCAAAAATACTGAAGTGGGTTGTCATTTCCTTCTCCAGGCGATCTTCCTAACCCAGGGATCGAACTTGCATGTCTTACATCTACCTTTATTGGCAGGGAGGTTCTTTGCCACTACCACCACCCACAGATATTACATTTTCCAGGTATTGCTATATGACTAAATTCTGGCCAGTGGAATTAAAGCAGAAATTATATACACAACTTCCTGGGAGCTTCCTTAAAGGAAGGGGATAGGGAAGATGATCGCCCTCCCTTTCCTTTTTTGCGCCAGTTGGACTGTGGTTTTCCTGGTAGGAGCTATCTTGGGCCACCAGGCAGCATCTATATGTTGAGGAATATGGAACTATAACACAGAAAAACACTGGTTGTCATGTTTACAGAGTTGTCATTTCAACCCTGAGTAGTTTACCTGAACTTCAGTTTGACAAAGAAATGAAATTGTAATTTATTTGTCATTATTAATTTAGATTTCTTCTTATTAGCATCCCAAGCTAATCCATTTAGTAGGCTATGTAGCATTCTCATGTATGTCTTCTATTTTTACCACATGTGTATGTATCCTAGCCAATTTCCACATTGTGTTAAGATTATAACTAGATGGTATCATACTGTGCATATCCTTTTATAACTTACTTTTAAAAAATATTTGACAAGTTTTTTTTTATATTTATCCATGTTGATATTTATAGTTCTTTAAATTTTTTGTTTTGTTTTGTTTTTAGTTCTTTATTTTGACTACTTTATACTAGTCCTCAAGTTATCTCTTTTCCTACTGAGAAACAGAGAGATGATTGTTTTCATTATGTTTCTGTTGCAAAAATACTACAACAAACATCTTTGTACGTGTTTTGTGGTGCAAAAGTGTGAGAATTTCTATAGGCTGGATAGCTAGTGGTAGAGTTTCTGGATTACAAGTACATACATCTTTAGCTTTACTAGGTTTTGTCAAAGTAACTGCAACAAGCAATATGTAAGAGTCTCTATCTCTGTGTGTCCTGACCAATGTTTGGTATTATTGGGCTTTTTGGTTTTTTCCTGTTTGATGGATAAGAAATGACATTTTATTATCAGTTTCAACTTCTCCATTTTCCATGATGAAAATGTTGTCACTTTTGTAATGAGGAAAGATAAACTTTCAAATACCTCTCTGCTTGAATCTCAGGATACACATTAAGTGGCTTAGGGAGTCTAGACATGTATCCAGAATAAGTGGGGAATTGTTCTCATCTATATGGTTCCCTCTCTCAGCTCATAGAGGTGGTTGTTGTTCAGTGAGTGACTAAGTCATGTCTGACTCTTTGCAGCCCCATGGATTGCAAAACTCCAAGATTCCCTGTCCTTCACCATCTCCTGGAGTTTACTCAAACTCAAGTCCATCAAGTTGGTGATGTTTATTATTCTAGAAATACTGTGTACATTAACAGAGGACAATAAAGAATTTGTTCTGCTTTGACAGTTTTTAAAATGAGAGCTTCAAAATCATAGTACTGAAGCCCAGCTGAATTGGTGACCTGTGACTCTGTGTTTCTGGGTCCCTTGCCAAAAAGTTGTCTTGTCTGCTGCCCCTTTGAAAGTGAAAGTGAAAGTCGCTCAGTCATGTCCGACTCTTTGTGACCGCATGGACTATACAGTCCATGGAATTCTCCAGGCCAGAATACTGGAATGAATAGCCTTTCTCTTCTCCAGGGGGTCTTCCCAACCCAGGGATTGAACCCAGGTCTCCCGCATTGCAGGTGGATTCTTTACCAGCTGAATCACAAGAGAAGCCAAAGAATAGTGGAGTGGGTAGCCTGTCCCTTCTCCAGTGGATGTTCCCAACCCAGGAATTAAACTGGGGTCTGCTGCATTGCAGGGGGATTCTTTACCAACTGAGCTATCAGGGAAGCCCTCTGCTGCCTCTTTAGGCAAATCTAATGCCTTGGTATCACCTACTTCGCCAAAATATTTAAAGTAGGAACAGAATCGTTTGGCTTGATCTCTCTTCTCCCCCACGATGTCCTTAGTGCCTCTCCTATAAGTGAATTTGTGCCCCCCTTCTTCTATTTCGAGGGACACCCCCAGCCCATCTGTCTTCCCTTGTCCTCCCATCCCCTGCCCCCACTGATGCCCTGTAGCTTGAATCAATTTCCCACAGACCATGGACTTGAGCCCAGCTGACAGCTTATCATGCTAAATTGCTATCTCGAGGTGGTCACTTTCTGAAGGACATTTGTACTTTAATAAGGAACTCTGGAAGACAGAACTGCTCCTGAGAAAGGTCTAAATCATTTTGGATGGAACTTAAGACACCTTGATAAATGAAAGAGGTAAAGGTTGGGGGCTTAGAATCTTCTGCAGGTGCTCAAATGACTTCATGAAATTTATTAACATGAATTCACTTCAGAATATTTGGCTGGGCACTTTAACAAAAAAACACGTGAATGTGGTAGTCAGGTCTTTCGAAGACTGTTTGACAAAGCCTGTGTTTATTTCTAGATCTGCAAGGTAAAATTCTAGCAAGGACGGAAAAAGCCACTTCTGTGAAAAATTTCTGCCTGAGCATCCTCGTATTCAAAGAAATGAATGCACTGGAGAAATCTACACAGGTGAAGGCAGGCAGCTGTTTAGGTGTGCAGACTGCTAAGCACAGCAGGAGCCAGAGTGTTTAGATTGCTTGAAGGCCAGGTGACTAGATCAGGGGAAACTCAATGGTTCTGTGGATGGATACATTTGGGGAGAGTAAAAGTTTTAAGATCAAATAATGATTAGACCAAATCTCAGCAGTAAGGAAAGGATTCTAGAGACATTGAGCCAAATCTGTTAGTTGGTGTGGAGAGATTGAAAATTAGGAATTAGGAGGCTTAGTTGCTAGACCCAGTTTTGCAGCAAACTAGCCATGTGTTCTTGGGTCTTTCTAGGTCCTGGGACTCTAAAAACGTTAAGGTTGGGCCGTATAGAACTCTACAAGGTCTCCTAGCTCTAACGTTCTCTTATTCAGAACTAGGTCTGGGTCACATTTTTGACAGCTTGAAACAGGAACCAGCTAATCTGTAACTGTTAGCAAGGTATTATAAAAATAGCGTCGATTCTAGAACTTGCATAACGAAGATAATAGCTAACATATTGTATGGCAGCATTATTTACATATGGGCTTCCCTGATAGCTCAGCTGGTAAAGAATCTGCCTGCACTGCAGGAGACCCCAGTTTGATACCTGGATTGGGAAGATCCCCTGGAGAAGGGGTAGGCTATCCGCTTCAGTATTCATGGGCTTCCCTGGTGGCTCAGACAGTAAAGAATCCACCTGTAATGTGGGAGACTTGGGCTCGATCCCTGGTTTGGGAAGATCCCCTGGAGGAGGGCATGGCAACGCACTCCAGTATTCTTGCCTGGAGAATCTCCATGGACAGAGGAACCTGGCAGGCTGTGGTATATGGGGTCACATATATTAAAGTTCAGTTTGCATAATAACCCCATGAGATAAGTACGATTCTTATACCCTGTTTTTAGATGAGAAAATCAAGGCTCAGGGAGATTTAATGATTTCCAGCTCTCTCTGTTCAATTCAGTCACTCAGTCGTGTCCGACTCTTTGCGACCCCATGAATCGCAGCATGCCAGGCCTCCCTGTCCATCACCATCTCCCGGAGTTCACTCAGACTCACGTCCATCTAGTCAGTGATGCCATCCAGCCATCTCATCCTCTGTCATCCCCTTCTCCTCCTGCCCCCAATCCCTCCCAGCATCAGAGTCTTTGTTCTGTGCCATGCCATCAGAGTCTTTTCCAATGAGTCAACTCCACATGAGGTGGCCAAAGTACTGGAGTTTCAGCTTTAGCATCATTCCTTCCAAAGAAATCCCAGGGCTGATCTCCTTCAGAATGGATTGGTTGGATCTCCTTGCAGTCCAAGGGACTCTCAAGAGTCTTCTCCAACACCACAGTTCAAAAGCATCAATTCTTCAGCGCTCAGCCTTCTTCACAGTCCAACTCTCACATCCATACATGACCACAGGAAAAACCAGCTCTCTAGGTTTTGTTAAATCCCTGAGAGTTAGTTCAAGTCTCTATGACTTAGTGTTGCCTGTGAAATGGAAATAATCAAATCTCCCCTTTATATCTCATAGGGTTCTGGTAGATATTGGGTGGAACCATGCTTGTAAATTATATTTGAAATGGCTTTTGTGTTTTATTTATATAGATGTGTAACATCATTAATGATTTACTTTAGAAGACGGATCATATATGCTTAAGCCCTCAGATATAGAATGTCAGTGACAATGAGTGAAGGAGCCTGGTGCTTTGTCTCAGGGACTTTATTCCTTTACCTTTACTATTGCTGGAGGTGGGGAGGTGTTCACTACATATGTATTTTTTCCTGCTCCCAGAGATGGAAAATGTATGATTTTGTTTATATAACCAGGGCATCCACCCATCTATCACTGTATCTGTCATCTATATTTGTCTTTCTTTCTATCATCTATCTATCTATCTGGAAGAACTATACCACAGGTACAATTGTTCTTCTTAATGGATGTGATTGAGGTCAGTGGGATCCTCATATGACATCCTTTAGAAAGATGTCTTATTGTTTCTGGAAGTACAAATAAAAAACACCAAGAGTGACATAATTTAAAACCAATTTTGGTCTAAAGCAATTTAGATATAATAATCCTATCGCAATTTTATTTTTCCTGTGAAATGATAGAAGTTTCTTTTGTGAGAAGAGAAAAGCAAACATTCTAGAATTTATAGCTGAACTTTAACCAGATTAGCAGAGTCCTCTTTTCCACGCCTCAAAGGCCACCTGCAAAAATCTTAAAGTTATAGGCTTGTACTTATTTTTTCAAGTCTAATGAAACTTGGAAACATTCATATAAAGAGGTTTTATATAAATCAGCTTCAATTTAAAATGCTTCCAAGGGCAAAGCAGTGATATGAATGTCCTGTGGTTTGTTGTGTGTTTAGACTTTTTCATTAAAAGGGGAAAACTTATAAACCATAGGCTTTTAGTGTTTACAGTTTATTGCAATTTGTTCATACAAGTTTAATTATTCCAGAAATCAGGATTCGGGTGTGGGTCACTGCTATGTTTATAGCTTTTCTCCTGTGAATTCCTGAAAGCTTGTTTGTTTTACTCGTAGCATTTTTATTTACGTAATATGTGACACATGAAAAATACGTACATATATTACACTTGGAAGTTTGAATAAAACTATAAGAAACATCTGTGAAATAAGAAACATCTGTGAAATTACCTGGTTTTCCCTTATACTGTTATCAACGGTAACCACTCTCTTGACTTTTTGTGTTATTCATTCCTTTGCTTTTTGCTTTAAACACCTTTCACTTCAGTTCAGTTCAGTCACTAAGTCATGTCCGACTCTTTGCGACCCCATGAACCGCAGCACACCAGGCCTCCCTGTCCATCACCAACTCCCGGAGTCTGCTGAAACCCATGTCCATTGAGTCGGTGATGCCATCTAACCATCTCATCCTCTGTTGTCCACTTCTTCTCCTGCCCTCAATCTTTCCCAGCATCAGAGTCTTTTCCAATGTGTCAGCTCTTTGCATCAGGTGGCCAAAGTATTGGAGTTTCAGCTTCAACATCAGTCCTTCCAAAGAACACCCAGGACTGATCTCCTTTAGGATGGATTGGTTGGATCTCCTTGCAGTCCAAGGGACTCTCAAGAGTCTTCTCCAACACCACAATTCAAAAACATCAATTCTTCAGGGCTCAGCTTTCTTTATAGTCCAACTCTCACATCCATAGATGACCACTGGAAAGGCCATAGCCTTGACTAGACGGACCTTTGTTGACAAAGTAATGTCTCTGTTTTTTAATATGCTGTCTAGGTTGGTCATAACTTTCCTTCCAAGGAGTAAGCATCTTTTAATTTCATGGCTGCAATCACCATCTGCAGTGATTTTGGAGCCCAGAAAAATAAAGTCAGCCACTGTTTCCACTGTTTCCCCATCTATTTGCCATGAAGTGATGGGACTGGATACCATGATCTTACTGAGATATAATTCATATACTATACCCTTCACCCATTTAACAGGTATGATTTAAATTTTTTAAGATATTCACAGTAGTACAACTATCACCACAGTCTGTATTAGAACATTTTCATCACCTCCAAAAGAAACACGTTACCCATTAGCAGTTATGACCCTTTCCTCCCCAACTCCCCATCCTCCCCTTTAAAATACAGTCTTCTGTTGAATTTGCCAGGGATTGGTTTCAGGACCTTCCATGGTTATAAACGTTCATGGACGCTCAGGTCCTATATGAGCCCTGGCATGGGTACCCCTAGTTCCACTGCCACAGATTCAACCAATTGCTGATGGTAACATAGGCAAGATTCCTTGGCTGGTGGAATCCAGAGAGGCACGACCTGCAGATAGGGAAGGCTGACCTTATGTCATTTTATCAAAGATGTACTTGTACATATGCTTTTATCATAACATAGATTTAGCTTTGAGTTTATTTGAACTTAATATAGTTTTTCTTGTACTTGATGTACTCTTTTTTTCACTCAGTGTAATATTTCTAAACACCATGTTCTTGTACAGAGTTACAGTTAACTCATTTTCAAAAGTGTAATTTCTCTACTTAGATAAAATAAGTTGATTCATATCTTTCACATGAATTTGATTTCCTACTCTCTTTTTGCTACAGTCCCTCTGTTCTGAATGATTTTGTCCATCTCACCAAGTGCACACATGCAAGGGGTTGTCTGGCATCTAGCTGGCACTGTAAATTGCAAGTTTAACTTTACAGAATAATGCAAAACTTTATTGCATAGTAGTTATAATTCATACTTTCATTAGTTGAGTGACGGGTTCTTTCTCAATGTTCTTGCCAGCATTTAGTGTTATTAGATCTCTTCTTCACTCATGTGATGGAGGCAAAATGGTGTGCTGTGTTTCAGGGTTTTCCTGAGACTGAGGTTGAACTTTTCATACGCTTATTTGCAATTCTTTCTCCTCTTCTCTAGAACGCCTGTTCGTATCTTTGCCTGTTTTTTTTTGTCTTCCCACCCCCTCAGTTTGGCTACTTGTCTTATTAGCAGCACTTTATACACTTCAAACACCAATCCATTTTGGGATTATATATGCGGCAAATCCTCCTCCAAGTTTCAAGTTTATGCCTTTGTTTTTCTTCTTGTGCTTGCCTCCCATAAATTATCATTTACTTTTATGTATTCATGAATTTCTATTATAGTTTTTTGACCAATGAATTATTTTCAAAGACTTTTTTGTTTGAGTATAAGAAAGTCTCACTTATTCATTTCTTTCTCCCTATAATGGTTAAAATTGGAGATTTGTTGATGCTTATTTTAACATTTTTGATAAATGTGCCCTGTGTAGTTGGGAGATCTCTAATTGCTGGGTACACATCCTGTTTATATTCTTTAAGTCAAGTATGTAATTTTTAATTTTGTATATTTGTCAGAGTTTTGTCAGTTTGAGCTATCAATAACTGTAATATGCATGTTCAAATGTTTCTTTATAGTGATGGATTTGCTAATTTTGTCTGTAGTCTTACATTTTGTTATTTTATATATTTTGAGTCTTTATTAGTATAGGTAATTTTTAAATTTTTCATGTTTCTATTGAGGTGAATCTTTTATCATAGTGACATACTTTGTTTCAAAAATATGTATTTCTTAAGTCCATTCTTTTCTGAATTATTATATTTCTGCCTTCTTTGATTCATGTTGACTTTGTATATTTTTTCTCCTTTTATTTTCAGCTTTATCAACTTTCATCCTTTTACTTCCAACCTTACCATATCCTCATTTTTGTTTAGTGAATAGTGTATAATCTGTTATCTGTATTCCTAGCTGAAAAATTCAATTCATTGACATTTATTTTTATTTCTATCATTTTACTTTGTAGTTTTTCTATATCTTGACTTTTGTGTTGCTCTTTCTTCAAACTGTTTATTTGTTTTGTTTTCTTATTCTATTTTTCCTTCCACTTGTTGGGAAGATATAGACTATGTTTATTTTTTTAGGGTGACACTTAAAATTCTACTATATTTATCTTAACAAGGTGCAAAGGCATTCTTACCTAAATGCTTTTCCAAACAATGCAAGAACTTAAAAATATTTGATATCCTGATAACCTGCCTCTAGATTACCTTCTATTTTTGTCTATTATTTTAGATATGAGCATCATTATAATTTCATACAGTTTTCTTAGATTTACATCCATGTATTTCAGTTTCTTCTTTTTTTCCCCATTTTCTTTTCACATCTTAGATATTCTGTATTGAACAGTTTCTTTATTTCAGGAAATATGGAAACAAATCTCCTATAAGTAAAAGTGTGCTGAGTAAGCTCTGTTAGTATTTGTTTATTTGCTCCTGCTAAGTAGCTTCAGTTTGGTCCGATTGACTCTGTGTGATCCTATGGACTCTAGTCGCCAGCTCCTCTTTCTATGGGATTTTCCAAGCAAGAATACTGGAGTGGGTTGCCATTTCCTTCTCCAGGGGATCTTCCCAACCCAGGAATTGAACCTGGGTCTCCTGCATTACAGGCAGATTCTTTACCATCTGAGCCACCAGGGAGGCCCATTTGTTTATTTAAACATACCTAAAGTTTTATTCTCATTCTTAAAGGATGACTTGTTAATTTTATCCTCATTCTTAAAGGATGATTTGCTGGACATTTTGTTTTAGGTTCATGTTTATATCCCTTAGCATTTGGACGACATTCTTTCGCTGTCTTTCAACATTCATTACTGTTGTCAAGAATTTTGCTGTCCATCTAATTGTTTCTACACAGGTGATAGACTTTTTTCTTTATATACTTTATAATCCTTTATTTTGGTATTGGATCATTGGTATTTTGCTACCATATATCTTCCCTGGTGGCTCAGATGGTAAAGAATCTGCCTGCAATGCAGGAGACCCAGGTTTGATTGCTGGGTTGGGAATCCCCTGGAGAAGGAAATGGCAATCCACTGCAGTATTCTTGTCTGGAGAATTCAATGGACAGAGAGAGGAGCCTAGCAGGTTACAGTCCATGGGGTCACAAAGACTGGGACACAACTGAGCCATTAACACTTTCACTTTTTTCCATTGGTATTTTGCTGTTTTGCTACCATGTAAATAGGTGTGAATTCATTTTCATTTATACTATTTGATGAAAGTTTTGCATGCTATATGTGAAGAATTTTGCCTTTCACCAGTTACAGATGTTGTTAGATATTCTCTTCTTAAATAGTGCCTCATCGTCTATTCTCATTCTCTTCTTCTGAGAATAGAGTTAAGTGATTTCTTAACCTTCTCATTTTATCCTCCACACTTCATCCTCTGTTCTACACTGTAACTTTTAAATATCTGTCACTCAGTGTTCTAAAATTTTTTAATATATAATCTGCTATCCAATATTTTGATTTAATTTTAAATTTTCATGCTCACATTTTTATTTCTAAAAGTTTGGCTTGATTCTTATTGAAATCTTCCTGATAATTTTGTAAAGATTCTTGTTGCTTGCTATTGTTTAAAAACATAACATATTACAGAAAACATTTCATACATATTTTATCTTCTCTATCTTAGAATTATTTTTAAATTGAAATTATAAGGACACTGACTTTTTGTTGTTGTTGTTGCTGAATTCACTGATAGCTGTCAAGTTCCTGGTGGCTCAGACAGTAAAGTGTCTGCCCGTGATGCAGGAGACCCAGGTTCGATCCCTGGGTCAGGAAGATCCCCTGGAGAAGGAAATGGCAACCTACTCCAGTACGCTTGCCTAGAAAATTCCATGATGGAGGAGCCTGGTGGGCTCTAGTCCTTGGGGTCGCAAAGAGTCAGACATGACTGAGCAACTTCACTCACTCACTCACTCACTTATAGCTACTTATTTCCTTGTGTGTTTGATTTTTGTTGCTTTTGTTATGAGCTCCTATTTAGTTCAATTTAATCCTTAGGAATCATGGGAGCCTAAATTGGGGATGGTTTCTTTCAGGGAGGATTTGCCTTTGCTACTCCTTAGAGCTGAGAATAGAGTCCTACCAACCTGAGACCCCTTAGGTTATTTGGAGGATCCACATTAATGCACAACGCTTTTCCAGATTTAGCTCTCCCAACTAGAAGCATTCACAAAACTTCGCTACCCAAACCCTATACTAATACCTGAATTTACCCTCAGGTTGACTCCAGATTTTGTGTTCTTATCATACATTCTTCCAGCTTTGATATCAGCTTGCTATTCCTTTTCTATTTCTTTTTGTCTTCCCTTTAAGATTTTCTGTACTTTGCTGTTCTCTGCCTTACTTGAAAAACTTGTTAGAGTTAATCTAGGATCAGTGTGTTCCTAGTCCTCTGGATTGCCAAAATCTGATATATCCAGGTCTTTCGCACTTAGTAAACAACAGCTCTCAGGATCTTTATTTTCACACACACTTTTGAGCACTCACCATGTGCCTGGCTCTGTGTTAAGTGCTGTAGGAGAAATAATTTTGCTCTTGAGAACTTGGAATCTGGTAGAAAAAAAGGTCATGTATACCAGAAATTATTCTACAAGGCGGCATGAAATATGTGCTAAAATAGGAGGACAACCGGGGTGCACAGCAGAGGCTAAGGAGAAGGGGCTCCACTCCCACTGGGAGAAGCTGTGAATTGGGAGGCTCTCAGGATCAAGCTCATGCATTGAATATAAGCTTCCATTTCATAACTGTCCAAGGGTGTACAGCTGGGCAGGAGTTAAATCAAGTCTCTTTCAAGTTAAGAGTGACTGATGTGAAGGGCACAAGCTTCCTGCAGAAATCTGAGAGAATATTCCAGACAGTCCATGCTGCTCTTCTAGTCACAAACCTACACTTGTGCTGGGAAATTATTTAGAAGGTGCGTGGTTGAGAGAAGGTGGAACACTTAGGTATTTCACATATTTTTCGGGGAAAAAAATAGGCAATACTTAACTGCTCTAAAGGGGAAACTCTAATGTGACTACTGTTTGTATACTGGTGTTTTCCATTATAATCTCATTTAAGAGGGTTGTAACTTGACTGTAAAAATTTCCTCTAGGTGAAAACTTGGCATACCAGAGTGCTCCCTTTGAATAACGGCTCTTTTAAAAGAGAAACAAACTAATTTGGTTTACATTAACCACGTTTTTCGGAATTCAGCAAAGCCCGTAGTATTATAGATGTTAGCGTTCTTTACTGCATGAAAGTTGGAGCAAATAAACAAGAATTAAACTTATTTGTCTTCTTAATGTGCAAAACAAACAGGCAATTTTAGATAAGTCTTCATGTGATATGCCGAAAACTACAATGCCAAAGCTATTTAATGTCTACTGAAGGAAAGAGTGTTCTAAAATTTTAAGAACAGATGCAGTTGTAAGAAGCCAGATGGCTAAAGTATAACCCCATGTATGGAACTACCAAGAAGCAGGCAGCGGTTTTATTATTTCTGCTGCATTAGGTGAGCTCTACTGAGGCAGAGAATTACATGGTAAAAACCCCAGTGATGATCAGAAGAATCAATATATTTAATACTAAGCAATTATGCTTGGCATTAGAGAACTAAAAGGAGACACTGAGGGCTAGAGAAGGATGTTCCACTCGAAGGCAATCACATGCTGTATAAGACACTTGAGCCTAAGCTGGAGCTGTTGTTTACTTGGTAACCGCAGTCTCCACGTCTCTTTTCTTGAGGTGCTGAATATAATTCCAGTGACTAAAACTGCACACTCTTGGATATGAATAACTGACTTGAGAGAGACATCTGGTCTATCCCTGAAGCATGCATTGGCTCTTTTGTATCCAGAGTGAGTTGGTATTTACATCTACAAGATCGTGCTTTTCTAAGAATTGTGACAGATACATTTGATTATATGTGGTCAATTTTCAACTTACTGCATAGCTGTAGACTGTAACTGTGGAGTGAGACACAACTCTCTGAGCTGTGAGAGTGGCTCACAGCATCAGCAAGTGGAAGAAAGTTTTGTTGTTCAGTCACAAAGTCATGTCTAACTATTTGTGACCCCATGGACTGCAGCATGCCGGGCTTCCCTGTCCTTCACTATCTTCTGGAGTTTTCTCAGATTCATGTCCATTGAGTCAGTGATGCTATCCAACCATCTCATCCTCTGTTGCCCTCTTCTCCTCCTACCCTCAATCTTTTCCAGCATCAGGGTCTTTTCTAGTGAGTTGTGTCTTTACGTCAGGTGGTCAAAGTGTTGGAGCTTCAGCTTCAGCATCAGTCCTTCCAATGAATATTCAAGGTTAACTGTCTTTAGGATTGAGTGGTTTGGTCTCCTTGCAGTCCAAGGGACTTGTAAGCACCACAGTTCAAAAGCATCAGTTCTTTGATGTTCAGCCTTCTTTATGGTCCAGCTCTCAAATCTGTACATGACTAGTGGAAAAATAACTATGTCTCTGCTTTTTAATATGCTGTCTAGGTTTATCATAGCTTTCCTTCCAAGAAACAAGTGTCTATTCATTTCATGGCTGCAGTCACTGTCTGCCATGATTTTGGAACCCAAGAAAATCAAATCTGTTGCTGTTTCCACTTTTCCCCTTCTATTTGCCATGAAACGATAGGATCAGATGACATGATGTTAGTTTTTAGAATATTGAGTTTTAAGCCAGCTCTTTTGCCGGGAGCCACCATGGGAGATCCCACCCATGACAAAGTCATGTGGAAGAGAACTGTTAAGCAAGGCTTCAGAACTCAAGGGGCTCCCTAGGCTTTCTCGAGCATCTACCCCAAAACCAGAATCTGTCTGTTTTACTGTTTCATGACTTTCACCAACTCCTCTGACATTAATAGGGGGCTAACCCTGACCACTTTTCTCTGGAGAAAATCAACTTAGGGCTATAGCTAATAAGTCTCCTGGACATGAGAGGAATATTTCAAATCAAACCCCCTCTGTTAGCATTCTAGCTTGCTCGGCAGGTATATCCAGACCCTTACAGCTACGCATGTGATTATTTACAGCCTCCCAACTGTGAGAGGCACGGAAAGCCTAAAACATAGAGTCTTTGAAAGAGTTAAAAGTTATTAGAGTAGTGCTAGTGCTGATGTAGGATTTCATTATTGGGCCAATGCTTGTTGCTAAGTTCCCATATCTCTTATCCACTGTGCACCTGGGAATGCATTAGTTAACATAGTGAGAATGCTAGAAAAACAAGTGTAGCCTTAAATTTAACCATATCAGACTTTTGAGCTAATTGGTTCTTTCTTGTAACTCATTGCACCTTTGCTCTGTGAAAAACATAACTCTGTTTGGCATTTTCTGAGGCTGACATAGATTAAAAATATAAAGAAAAAACACTTTGAGGGAAAACAAGTTTTCTGGTTGAGCAGCCTTTATCAAAAGAGGGTCATAAAATGTTCACAGGCCTCCAAGGCCAGAAGATACTGTACACAACATCTTTTGTGGAAAAGGTATGCAGAAAAATCATGGTTTCGATAAAGGCAATACTCCTGGAATGTTGGGCTGACTCTGTATGACCTTGCATCTTTCATTTCCCTCTATGTACAAAAAAGGTATATAAGTACCGTTTAAAAATAAAACTATGGATCTCGCTCATCAAAGCAGCTTGATCTCCTCATGTCAATCATTTTCCTCCTCTTACTCTCTCTTTCAGGCTAGTTCCCATCTGGAGTACAGAGATCCGCCGTGTCTACTTATTTGCCTAGGTTTCTAAGACCTGAACAGGAAGGTGCCCTGTGCCTTCACTCCTCCGGGAGACTGGGAGGGCACCTGTGGCCTCATGTAGACGGTGCAAGTCTCTTGTCTTGAGACTTTATTGATTTTCTGTATAAACCAAGGAACACCAGCCTCTTTTCTTCTCTCCTCTATTTTCTTATCTACAACATTCTTAACTATCTCTCTCTCTCTAAATCAATCGCAATCGCCGACGCCGTTTCTCCTTCGGGTTTCCCTGGATCCTGTGGGGGCTGGACCCCGGCACTCTTTCACTCTCCTCTTTCACCCTCATCAAGAGCTTTTTAGTTCCTTTTTGCTTTCTGCCATTAGAATGGTATCATCTGCGTATCTGAGGTTGTTTCTATTTCTCCAAGCAATCTTGATTCCAGCTTGTGAGTCATCCTGCCTGGCATTTTGATAATGTGCTCTGCATATTAGTTAAATAAGCAGAGTGACAATGTACAGCCTTGACATACCGCTTTCCCAATTTTCAACCAGTCCATTGTTTCATGTCTGACTCTAATTATTGCTTCTTGACCCACGTACAGGTTTTTCAGGAGACCGGTAAGGTGGTATGATAGTCCCATCTTTTTAAGAATTTTCCAAAGTTTGTTGTGATTCACAGTCAAAGGCTTTGATGTAATCAATGAAGCAGAAGTAGATGTTTTTCTGTAATTCCTTTGCTTTTTCTATGATCCAGCAGATGTTGGAGATTTGATTGCTGGTTCTTCTGCCTTTTCTAAATCCAACTTGAACATCTAGAAGTGCTCAGCTCACATACTGTTGAAGCCTAGCTTGAAGGATTTTGAGCATTTCCTTGCTAGCAAGAGAAATGAATGCAATTATAACTGTTTAAAATTACAGAGTTAAAGAGGAAACTAGAGAAATGGAGAGCTGATTAGTATTTGCCAGGGGTTAAGGAGGGGGAGGGATTGGGGGCAGGAGGAGAAGGGGACGACCAAGGATGAGATGGCTGGATGGCATCACGGACTCGATGGACGTGGGTCTGAGTGAACTCCAGGAGATGGTGATGGACAGGGAGGCCTGACGTGCTGCGATTCATGGGGTCGCAAAGAGTTGGACATGACCGAGCGACTGAACTGAACTGGAGCAGAAAGTGAGTGTGGCTATAAAAGGGCAGCATAGGTGCTTCTTATGGTAATGGAATTATATTTTGACTGTATCAATGTCAATTTTTTGATGGTGATATTTTAGTCTAGGTTTTTATTTATTTATTTATTGAAGGATAATTGCTTTATTTTGTTTTCTGTCAAACATCAATAAGAATCAGCCATAGGTACACTCATGTCCCCTCCCTCCTGAACCTCCCTTCTATCTCCCTCCCCATTCCACCCTCTAGATTGTTATAGAGCACCTGTTTGATTTCCTTGAGTCATACAGCAAATTCCCATTGGCTACCTATTTTACAAATGGTAATGTAAGTTTCCATGTTACTTTCTCCATTCATCTCACCCTCTCCCTCTTCCCCTCTCCTGTGTCCATAAGTCTGTTCTCTTTGTCTGTTTCTCCATTGCTGCCCTGCAAATAAATTCATCAGGGCCCTCTTTCTGGATTCCATATATATGCGTTAATATCTGATATTTATATTTCACTTTCTGACTTACTTCACTCCGTATAATAGGTTCTAGGTTCATCCATCTCGTTAGAATGACTCAAACGCATTCCTTTTAATGGCTGAGTAGTATTCCATTGTGTATATGTACCACTGGTTCTTTATCCTTTCATCTGTTGATGAACATCTAGGTTGCTTCCATGTCCTAGTTTTGTAAATAGTGCTGCAATGAACATTGTGTTACACGTGTCTTTTTCAGTTTTGGTTTCCTTAGGGTATATGCCTTGTAATGAATTTGCTGGGTCATATGGTGGTTTTATTCCTAGTTTTTTAAGAAATCTCCATACTGTCTTCCATAGTGGTTGTATCAATTTGCATTCCCACCAGCAATGCAAAGGGACTCCCTTTCACTGGGACACCCTCTCCATCATTTATTGTTTGTAGACTTTTTGATGATGGCCATTCTGACTGGTGTAAGGTGGTATCTCATTGTACTTTTGATTTGCATTTCTCTAGTAATGAGCAACGGTGAGCATCTTTTCATGTATTTGTTAGACATCTGTATGTCTTCTTTGGATTAATGTCTATTTAGGTCTTATTCCCACTTTTTTGATTGGATTGTCTGTTTTTCTGGTATTGAGTTGTATGAGCTGCCTGTATATTTTGGAAATTAATTGTCAGTTGTTTTGTTTGCTATTATTTTCTCTCATTCTGAGGGTTGTCTTTTCACCTAGTTTATAGTTTCCTTTGCTGTGCAAAAGCTTTTATGTTTAATTAGGTCCCACTTGTTTATTTTTGTTTTTATTTCCATTACTCTAGGAGGTGGGTCATACAGGATCTTGTTCTGATTTATGTCATCGAGTGTTCTGCCTGCGTTTTCCTCTAAAAGTTTTATAGTTTCTGGTCTTATATTTAGGTCTTTAATCCATTTTGAGTTTATCTTTGTGTATGGCATTAAGAAGTGTTCTGATTTCATTGTTTTACACATAGCTGTCTGGTTTTCCCGGCACCGCTTATTGAAGAGGCTAATTTGCCCCACAATATTGTATATTCTTGCCTCCTTTGTCAAAAATAAAGTACCCATAGGTGCATGGGTTTATCTCTGGGCTCTCTACCTTGTTCCATTGTTCTGTATTTCTGTTTTTGTGCCAGTATCATACTGTCTTGATGACTGTAGCTTTGCAGTAGAGTCTGAAGTCAAGGAAAATAGATGGGGAAACAGTGTCAGACTTTATTTTTTTGGGATCCAAAATCACTGCAGATGGTGATTGCAGCCATGAAATTAAAAGACGCTTACTCCTTGGAAGAAAAGTTATGACCAATCTAGATAGTATATTCAAAAGCAGAGACATTACTTTGCTGACTAAGGTCCGTCTAGTCAAGGCTATGGTTTTTCCTGTGGTCATGTATGGAAGTGAGAGTTGGACTGTGAAGAAGGCTGAGTGCCAAAGAATTGATGCTTTTGAAGTGTGGTGTTGGAGAAGACTCTTGAGAGTCCCTTGGACTGCAAGGAGGTCCAACCAGTCCATTCTGAAGATCAACCCTGGGATTTCTTTGGAAGGAATGATGCTAAAGCTGAAGCTCCAGTACTTTGGCCACCTCATGCGAAGAGTTGACTCATTGGAAAAGACTCTGATGCTGGGAGGGATTGGGGGCAGGAGGAGAAGGGGACGACCGAGGATGAGATGGCTGGATGGCATCACTGACTCGATGGACGTGAGTCTGAGTGAACTCTGGGAGTTGGTGATGGACAGGGAGGCCTGGCGTGCTGCGATTCATGGGGTCGCAAAGAGTCGGACACGACTGAACGACTGAACTGAACTGAAGTCAGGAAGGTTGATTCCTCCAGCTCCATTCTTCTTTCTCAAAACTCTTTGGCTAATCGCTGTCTTTTGTGTTTCCATATGAATTGTGAATTTTTTTCTTCTAGTTCTGTGAAAATTGCCATTGGTAATTTGATAGGGACCACATTGAATCTGTAAATTGCATTTGGTAGTATAACCATTTTCATAATATTGATTCTTCCTACCCAGGGACATGGAATATCTCTATATCTGTTTGTGTCGTCTTTGATTTTTTTTTAATCAGTGTCTTAATTTTCTGTATAGTGTTCTTTTGTCTCCTTAGATAGGTTTATTCCTAGATATTTTATTCTTTTTGTTGCAGTGGTTAGTGGGATTGATTCCTCAATCTCTCTCTCTGATTTTGTGCTCTAGTTTTTGAAGATGTCACTTATTGAGAGGTCTTGGTAAAGTGTGCATTGAATTTCTCTGTATTGTTTCTTTAAAATTTTTTTTCACCTTCTTTTGAGACATAATTGACAATTAGCTGTTAATTAAACAAGGAGGCTATTACACTGAGGTGGTTCTAATACCTTAGTCATCTGTGTGAGCAAAGCAACACCTAAGCCCATAATGTCTCATGGTGAAGAAATCAAAACCTAAAGACAGCCGGTCACAAACAGCCATTTAGGCTTTCCCAAACAAGACAACCATGTAAGCTAATAATTTAAGATCTCATAATTTGCTTACTTTCCTTCCACCTCTTCTCTGTAAAAGTCTGTCCCCAGATCCTGTTGGTGGAGTACTCCTGAGCACTTCCAGTTTACTGGCCCCCGATTTGAATTGTATTTTGATCAAATAGTTTTGAAAGTTTAATATACCTTTGTTTATCTTTTAATGTAGCATTGTGTAAGTTTAAGGGGTATAAAGTGATGGTTTGATATACCTGTATATTGCTAAGTGATTACCACAATAATGTTAGTTAACACATCTGGCACCTCACATAGTTCATATGTACAATTTGTGTGTGTGTGTGTGTGAAAACTTTTAAGATTTACTCCCTGAGCAACTTTCAGATATACAGTTCAGTATTGTTAACTGCAGTCACCATGCTGTACATTACATCCCCAGGACTTCTGTGTCATATAATTGGATGTTTGTACCCTTTGACCATCTTCACCTGTTTGCCCTATCTCCTACCCCTTTGTATTATTTCTTACAACTTCATGAAAATCTGTAATTACACCAAAGTTAAAAGTTTAATTGAAAATACTATTAGGTTTACTTGAACAATACATATTATAAAAAGCAAGAGTGGGAATAACATGGCAGCTTATAGAACAGGGATCAGTAAACTATGGCCAGCAGGCCACGTCTAGCCACTGCCCGTTTTCGGGGATAACGTTTTACTGGAACACAGTCTTACTGATTAACTTTTCTATTGTCTGTGACTGTGTTTTACTGTGGTGGCAAAACTGAGAGTTGCGATGGAGATTATAGGACCCACAAAGCGTTAAGTATTTACTATCTTGCCCTTTACAGAAAAAAATTTGCTGACCCTCTAATCTAGAAAGTAAGCTCAACAGGAGCAAGTAAAGCATCTGATCAGCTTGTTTATCACCATATGCCTGGCACACTGCCTAGCATGCTGTGGGTGCAAAATCATCACTTGCTGAATCAAGGGTCAGCATTATTACGAAATGTAAGTTTGCCATGGAGAGAATAATTGAAAGAATTTAAAACAATCTCTCGGGATCATGACTGTATGTTTTTCAAAGGCCATGAAAATGGAAAACAGTAATGTGATGCTTGCCTTTTGTAGACTGATAAAGAGAATTTCAGGTATTATGTAAGCCTGAAGTACCTACATGAGACCAATGAAATGGAAAGAGTTTTTAAAGGCATGAATTTACTGCGTAAATGGTCTAATGTAATTCTAATTCACCATTGCTTTGTTTTCCATGCGAGCTAAGTCATGTCCAACTCTTTGCAACCCCATGGACTGTAGCTTGCCAGGCTCCTTTGTCCATGGGATTCCTCAGGTAGGAATACTGGAGTGGGTTGCCATTTCCTTCTCCAGGGGAACTACCCTACTCAGGGATCAAACCTGTGTTTTGTGTTTCCTCCATTGGCAGGCAGATTCCTTACCACTACGCCACCTGCTGCTGCTGCTAAGTCGCTTCAGTCGTATCCGTCTCTGTGCGACCCCATAGACGGCAGCCCACCAGGCTCTGCGACCCCTGGGATTCTCAAGGCAAGAACACTGGAGTGGGTTGCTATTTCCTTCTCCAAAGCAGGAAAGTGAAAAGTGAAAGTGAAAGTCGCTCAGTCATATCCGACTCTTAGCGACCGCATGGACTATAGCCCACCCGTCCATGGGATTTGCCAGGCAAGAGTACTGGAATGGGGTACCATTGCCTTCTCTGACTACGCCACCTGGGAAGCCTTCATTCATCATTAGTCAGGCATATTGTTTCCTTTTAGGTTCATAACATGTAGCTATAGTTCAATCTTGAGGTATGCTTGTCGTTAAGTCCCTGAAACCGATGAATTTATTCAGAAGATATATATAGGGAAGTCACCTCATTATGTCATTATTCTAACATCTCACTTGATCAAGAAGAGAATTATTGAAAACAGGAGTGAGAGAATTCAAACATTTAAGCTGGCCATGGTTTTGAAATTTTGATGATACCAGTAAAGCTTTCCATTTAAATGGAATCTTCAGCAAATATCCCGCAAGGTGAAACTGTCCTTTGATAATATAAACTTTCTGAATTCTTAGCTAAAATTTGACTTTCTCCAAGGGAGGGATAATTTTATCATACTAGAGTCTCAAGAATAATTTCCAGGGAATATGGTTGCTGTTGGGAAGATGAGAAGGAGAAGTAATGAAACCAGAGTTTGAAGCCAGACAAAACTGGATTTGAATCTCTGGGCCAGGAGCAATTTAATTATTCTTGCTGGGGCTCATCTGAAATGAAAAAATGATTCCTGTCTCCAAAGGATATTCTGAGGATTAAATAAGGATGGAGCATGCTTAGGACATTGTACCTAACTCACAGACATTCATCAAATTGTAGTGCCGTTTCCTTCCTAGGACCAAAAGACAAAGGAAATAGAGGTGAAGAAGGAGGGTCTGCCAGGTGACTGCAGAAGGGAACACATCCCTTGAGTGACACTATCTCCTAGCTGTTTCCCTGGGGGATAGTAGGACCATTATTTGTATTGTGTCTGAAGCATTGCTGTGCAGTCTAGCTAAATGGTACATCTGCACTTTATTTCTGAAAGAATATTTTATTTATGAACTGTAACATAGATGCCTAAACAAACACAAAACCCTCTCCTTGGTGTGGAACACTGAATATTTCCAGCGGAACTCCTGTTTGCAGATATTTTCCTAACAGGAAGACCGCATGACTGAACAGGCTGGAATTCATTCATTTAATTCCTTGGTGCATCCCAGTCCCTCCATTTTTGTCATTTTGTCTCAACCCATGGCCATATGGTTGCCCAAACTGTTTGATTAAAATGTGTGTGTGTTTCAAAAATAACTTTATGTTACAAAGTCTATATTGTGATGAGAGTTCTTTTCTCCGGTCAGAAACAGTAAGAAACACATTTCTCCAAGAGACGGCGTTTTGTCCTTTCCCGCCCCGAGGCTGTGACCTTGAGTGAGTTCCTACAGCAGCACCCACGCTGCTGTTAGTTTCACAGGCTGCCTGTCAGTGACTGGCCGTTTTACACATTCAGCATGAGGCGAAATTATGATGAAGCACGTTTACCATGGATAGCAATTTATTATTGTACTAAAACATATTTAAGGAGAAAATGTGACAAGAAGAAAGGTAGACAGAAGGTACTGTGACTGTCTAGGGATTATTACCTTACCTACGCTAGGGAAAAATAATAAAGCAAATCTCAGGCTGGGGACTCTGACACTGCTGGATAAATAGCTAATGTGAGGACACAGGCTCATCCAATGACAAAGCTCACAGCAGCTACCAGGCATCGCCAGTATGGTGCACACACCAGCTTTTCGTGTTGAAGAAACCTTTTTAAATTATTAAATGAAGCCAGAGGTTTTTTTTTTTCTTTTTTCCCATTTTCTTTAGTAACTCTATTTGTCACGTTAGTAATTTCTGAGACCCAAAGCCCCATTGCTGGAAAAATAATCCACTGACTTACTCCTGTTTTCTTTTCCCCAAATGGCCATAAGTTTCACTCAGTGGTTTGATTCACTTTACAAATGTTGAATATTATAGGGGAAATAGAACTGAGGAATGGTGTACGTCCAGCTGGTATGTTAATTGGACCCTCTTTATTCAGTGGCAGCATTAAGGATATAAAAACCTCATCCCTAGTCCTCTCTGAAAAGCCTTTGTGAATAATGGCACTTATATAAAACTTAAGCCTGAATGTTTCTTGTTTCTGAGTAACATAGTATTACCATATTAAAATCATTAGTAACTGGTACTAGAATGTGTTCAGAAGCCTGTCAAAGTGCTAATGGTAGTAGTCTTGGAAACTCCACATCTGCTACCAGATTAATTACTCACATAAAACATTATCATTTCCCCACATCTCCTATGAGAAGGAACGGCTGCTAGAGTGATTAATGGCCCTAAGTGATATACAAAAGAATAAATGGGAATGACACCCAGTGGATTGAAAGGTCCGCTCTTGATTCATATTAGAACAACTTGAAGGACCTCTGTGGTGTAACATTTATTTCTTGAGACCCATAGGCAATTTGAAAGAAGTATCTGGCCCAAACTCTGGGAAACGAACTGTTTAAATGGCTACAACTGCCTTCCCCCAGAGGCCTTTGTGTGGGAGAAGATGAAGGTAGAGGTAAGGCCAGGCCACAGTGAGCCTAGGGGCTGATGAACTGGCTGCTCTTTATGCCAGCTTTCCTAGGTCCTCCCACCTGTCGTTTTCATTTGTTCACAACAGCTCAGAGATGATTTCCATGGCCTGCCCTGGCTTCTCTCCGTCTTACTGTCCTACTTTCTGCTTGATGTACGTGGATTCCATTTTCAGAGGATGGAGGTAAAGAAAAGTGCAAGAATTTGAAAGGCATTTATTGTTTACAATTAAAACTAGGAGATGACAGCTCAAAGGTGAGAACTCAGCCTGCAGTTATGGCTGGTGGGAAGACTTAAACAAGCTATTATATGACAGCACAAATGGAAACAGGCAATTGGCTGTTTGTGTCTCTGAGCACCCCTCATGTGGTCCATTATTCTAGTCAAGCAATTTTGCATGTGTGCGTAGTGCATACGTGCTAAGTCACTTCAGTTGTATCTGATTCTTTGCGACCCCATGGACTGTAACCTACCACGCTCCTCTCTTCATGGGATTCTCCAGGTAAGAATACTGGAGTGGGTTGCCAGGCCTTCTTCATTGTCAATCCCCAAGTCAGTTCAGTTCAGTTCAGTTGCTCAGTCGTGTCCGACTCTTTGCGACCCCATGAATCGCAGCACGCCAGGCCTCCCTGTCCATCACCATCTCCTGGAGTTCACTCAGACTCACGTCCATCGAGTCCGTGATGCCATCCAGCCATCTCATCCTCGGTCGTCCCCTTCTCCTCCTGCCCCCAATCCCTCCCAGCATCAGAGTCTTTTCCAATGAGTCAACTCTTCGCATGAGGTGGCCAAAGTACTGGAGCTTCAGCTTTAGCATCATTCCTTCCAAAGAAATCCCAGGGTTGATCTCCTTCAGAACGGACTGGTTGGAACTCCTTGCAGTCCAAAGAACTCTCAAGAGTCTTCTCCAACACCACAGTTCAAAAGCATCAATGCTTCGGCGCTCAGCCTTCTTCACAGTCCAACTCTCACTTCCATACATGACCACAGGATAAACCATAGCCTTGACTAGACGGACCTTAGTCAGCAAAGTAATGTCTCTGCTTTTGAATATGCTATCTAGGTTGGTCATAAATTTTCTTCCAAGGAGTAAGTGTCTTTTAATTTCATGGCTGCAGTCACCATCTGCAGTGATTTTGGAGCCCCCAAAAATAAAGTCTGACACTGTTTCCACTGTTTCCCCATCTATTTCCCATGAAGTGATGGGACCGGATGCCATGATCTTTGTTTTCTGAATGTTGAGCTTTAAGCCAACTTTTTCACTCTCCTCTTTCACTCTCATCAAGAGGCTTTTTAGCTCCTCTTCACTTTCTGCCATAAGGGTGGTGTCATCTGCATATCTGAGGTTATTGATATTTCTCCTGGCAATCTTGATTCCAGCTTGTGTTTCTTCCAGTCCAGCGTTTCTCATGATGTACTCTGCATAGAAGTTAAATAAGCAGGGTGACAATATACAGCCTTGACGGACTCCTTTTCCTATTTGGAACCAGTCTGTTCTTCCATGTCCCCTTCTAACTGTTGCTTCCTGACCTGCATACCGATTTCTCAAGAGGCAGGTCAGGTGGTCTGGTATTCCCATCTCTTTCAGAATTTTCCACAGTTGATTGTGATCCACACAGTCAAAGGCTTTGGCATAGTCAATAAAGCAGAAATAGATGTTTTTCTGGAACTCTCTTGCTTTTTCCATGATCCAGCGGATGTTGGCAATTTGATCTCTGGTTCCTCTGCCTTTTCTGAAACCAGCTTGAACATCAGGGAGTTCACGGTCCACGTATTGCTGAAGCCTGGCTTGGAGAATTTTGAGCATTACTTTACTAGCATGTGAGATGAGTGCAATTGTGCAGTAGTTTGAGCGTTCTTTGGCATTGCCTTTCTTTGGGATTGGAATGAAAACTGACCTTTTCCAGTCCTGTGGCCACTGCTGAGTTTTCCAAACTTGCTGGCATATTGAGTGCAGCACTTTCACAGCATCATCTTTCAAGATTTGAAACAGCTCAGCTGGAATTCCATCACCTCCACTAGCTTTGTTCGTAGTGATGCTTTCTAAGGCCCACTTGACTTCACATTCCAAGATGTCTGGCTCTAGATGAGTGATCACATCATCATGATTATCTGGGTCGTGAAGATCTTTTTTGTACAGTTCTTCTGTGTATTCTTGCCACCTCTTCTTAATATCTTCTGCTTCTGTTAGGTCCAGACCAAGAAATGCAAAAAAGCAAAATGGCTGTCTGGGGAGGCCTTACAAATAGCTGTGAAAAGAAGAGAGGCGAAAAGCAAAGGACAAAAGGAAAGATATAAGCATCTGAATGCAGAGTTCCAAAGAAAAGCAAGAAGAGATAAGAAAGCCTTCTTCAGTGATCAATGCAAAGAAATAGAGGAAAACAACAGAATGGGAAAGACTAGAAATCTCTTCAAGAAAATTAGAGATACCAAGGGAACATTTCATGCAATCCCCAAACCACCTCCATTTTCCAATAAATTGCTCAACCTGTTTTTGGTTCTTCTGTGTTTCAGATGAGAGTGAAATGGACCTCTGGAATAAAATGAATCCTTGAGTTTAGAAAATCCATCCCATTTCTTTGTTTCTACTTTCCCTTTCCCCCCAGAAGACCTCTTTTAGAGGGGACAGATTTCCACAACTGGGACTTGGGAGGATTTAGCTATGGCATGTACTAAAGAAACAGAGACAATTTTCAGAAGTTTTTGAGCATCATTATAATTAGAAAAGCAGTTACAGTGAAAGCTAGCGGCCATTTAAATTGATCAGCTGAATATCAGATGATGACTTTTTGGGAACCGTCACATCTAATGAATATCTACTTGGTGAGCAGACTTGCCTTTCAGTAAATGAAGATAAAACCTGGTTATCTGGTTGGCCAAATTCATGAGCCTGTGAACCTGTGGGACTACTATTTATGCAGGTGACACAAAGCTTAGCCCTGTGGATTTTACAGGGAGAATAACAGTGGAGTTCATTCTATTGAGTCTGTACCCCCTCCCAATTAAATGTCTGCTGCATCAATTAAAAATTTAAATAGACTCTTTTCACAGAATATCTTGGGAGAACCTAATAGATGGTTATGTTGTGTTCTTAAAGTAGCCACATTTTTATCTCACTTGAGTTTTTGTCCCTGTTTCATTAGATACAATGTAGTCCAGTGTCTTGATGATTTTCCAAGCACTTACACAAGCCTAAGCAGAATCATCTTGACCCTAAGGATGGAAGTAAGAAATGGAGGGTGAGAAGGAATAGAGAGACAGAGGAGTGGGGAGGGAGAACTATGAATGACTGACTATGTTTTGTTGAGAAATTATGAATTGTTATGAATTGAATCTTGAGATTTGAGTTGTTGTTACTGTGATCCCAAGAGTTGTGCTGAAACTTGAATTTTGTGGGTAAACCTTGGCATTTTACAGAATTCAAAAGAAATTCTTGGAACTTATCCATACATCATGACATCACTGACCTTTCAAGGTAGTAGCGTTACTATTTAAGACATTGAAATTTTGTCTTATTATGTATCCTTTGATACCAGAAATCTGCATTCTGGGTGATTTAGTATTATTCCTATTTGGCTTTAAGGTTTGGGAAGTAATAGATCTAGTGACCAGAACTTCTCAAGCCTTGAATAAAAACATTGAAAGAGAAAAGACTTAGCAGGAATTGTGGCTCCCTTTCCTTTTCTCCTTTTTAATTCCAGTTATAGGGCTTATTATAATACATAAAAATCATCTGACGTTTACGCCTTCTGTTACATACTCCCAGTACTTCAAAATCCATGTATGTATTTTCACCAGAAGTGCTAAACCTTTGCAAGAAGCACGATTGACGATTGAGCGTCTGGCTGGAAATCATTTACTATCGATGGTCATTCAGCTCAAGATTGTATCACTGAAATGACTTAGGAAGAGAAATCAATAGTACTCACATATTGTGCAGTCCTCTTAAAGGATCATCTGTTTTACCTCACAAAAGTATTCTTGTTCCAGATCATTCTTTTGAAATAAAAAGAGAAGAAAAAAAAAAAACCTAAATCATAGCTCATTTTCTGTTATGTCCTTATTTTAACTTTTGTTCTTTTTCCCCCCTGAGGGGGAGGAAAAAAACCAAGTCTCATGGAGAATAGATAAGAGCAGATGAAACAGATAGAAGTAAGATGAAAGGCAAACATGGGTGAGTACTTGTGTTTTAATTTCAATTGCTCATGTTCTCAACTGAGAAAAAACTCACCTGGTGAATATTTAATAATAACTGAGTTTCAATATTGTTGGACAAAGTGGGAATGGTTTTTCTCCCCGTAGAATGGCTTTCATGAATGGAAAACTGATGACACGGACACATATGGTCATACACGGGGCTTAGTGGAACATTATCACTCCTACTTTCTGATAGACAATCAAACTTTCACTGTTCCCTAAATGGAATTCTTACACAGTTGTCCCCTAGCCAGGTTCTGGAACAAATTCTGGAACAGGGTTCTGATGAAATGAGGTGGGACTGTTTGAACTGGGAGAGGAACAAAATAACTTACTGGAGTGCAACTCCTCTGATATAGACTTTTCTGTACCAAACAGTGGATAAGAGAGTCACCTGAGCCGGATTTCCCTCAGCTGCACAAAAGGAAAAGCCTAGGAAGAATGACCTAATCTTGCAATTGACTTGGAACTCTCCTTGGTGCTGAGACAGCACCTAAGGCCATGCTCTGCACATGTTGCTGATCTAAGCGTGTTTGACGGGTTGGGTTGGGTTAGGGCAGTAATTCCCATAGTGATTTGTGTACCATAGGGTTGTAGGAGGAAGATGTTTTACAAGGAAAAAGGACACAATATTAGATAATTGTGATGAGAATGGTGAGAACATCATTCCTTTTGAAGGTCCTGTTCGCCTCTCCTCCCTCTCAGTGTTGATGTGACTGTTAGAACCCAAATAATCCCATTTCCTTCCACCTCTTGTCTTCTCCTTGCCTTCTGTTTAGTTTAATGAGATGAAATCTCTAGGTGTGTTTGTCACTTTATCTGAATTTTACTTGCATCTCTGGTTAGCTTTGGAGGATTTCAGCTCTGCTTTTCATTTGAGAGACCTAATGCATCCTCTGATAGAAGGGATAAAAAAATGACTGCATTCTACTTTCTGGCTTTATTTTTGACACTTTCACTGGGCATGGGCTTCACTTGAACCATTCATCTCAGTAATACCAAACTCCACTCATAGAGAGCCAGGGCTGTCTTTGACTTTGTTACATGTGCTTTCAGCTATAGCTCATTGTCTCTACTTTGTGGCTCTGTTTCTGATAACAGAAATGCCAACACATCAGTGAAAGGCAGTGCTGTTGTAATGACTTCCTCTGTCCTAGAAATAGAATGATTAAAACACTCCAGCCTCTTCCTTCGCAGAGCATGTTTATTTACTGTAAACTGGCTGATATACAGTTGGTAAATAAGGAATGGTGTCAGAATAAGGCAAAGTCAGGATTTGCACAGAATTTTCCCAGGCACTTTAATGTTTTCAAGTAACTGGAAGCAAGTTCCCTCACACTTAGAGAAAGCTTTGGCTGTACATGAAGACTTCAATAACAAAAGCTGAAAATCCTGTAGAACTAACCTCCTTTATGCTAGTTATGGCTAGTCTAGTGCCTTCAAGAATGAGTACATTTTTCAATGTGTTAAGCGGGCTGAAGGAAGCCAAGTGTACAGATAAGGAGGCTAAAAGGTTATTTCCTCCTGTATTATAAGAAAATATCTGATTTTCAACTTAATGAAACTGGTCTTTATTAGAAGCATGTGCCTTCAAAGACTTGTATCCAAAAGGATGGAGCTGGGGCCTCAGGTTGACTACAAGTGACCAACTGATTGTGGTGTCACAATGCCATTGGAAAGTTAACTGCATCAGTATATTTATGAGAGTTATTATTCTTTTTGTTAGGGTTTTAGTAACAAAGTTCCATAGCTTTTGTCTAAATTTCCCCAATATTATTTTCCCCCAAAGTCCTTTTTCACATGCAGTTTTATAGAATGCAAGATTTGGGGGGGGGTGGTGGTATATGTACATGAAGTTATCACAACTTTGTGTGAAATGTCTTAAATTGTTCAAATTCATATCCTTGAGCCTGAATGTAAGCAATGTTTCACCAGCACAGAGACAGAACCTCATAGGAGATGTTGCAGTGAAAGTGGGTTTTGACTTAGATGACTTAGTAAGAAAGAGAGTTTGCCTTTGTTCCTCAACATGCTCTCTGTTGTGCCTGAGATACAAGTAAACTCTCTCTTGAGTGTTATGTCTGTTGAGGGGTCTTTGGTGCCATGCTGCTTCTTTTTTTTTAATTGGAATATAGTTGACTCATAGTGTTGTGTTAGTTTCTGCTGTACAGCAAAGTGAATCAGTTAGACATAAACATATATCCACTCATTTTTAGGTTCATTTCCCTTATAGGCCATTTTAGAGTATTGGGTTGAGTTCCCTGTGTTATATACAACAGGTTCTTATCAGTTTTCTATTTTGTATGTAGTAGTGTATAGCTGTCAATCCCAATCTCCCAATGTATCCCTCCCCCAACAATTTCCTCTCTGACAACCTTAAGTTTGTTTTTTACATCTGTGACTCTATTTCTGTTTTGTAAATAAGTTCACTTGTACCATATATTTTAGATTCCACATATAAGTGATATCATATCATATTTGTCTTTCTCTCTCTGACTTGCTTCACTTAGTATAACAATCTCTGTGTCTCTCCATGTTGCTGCAGATGGCATTATTTCATACTTTTTAATGACCGAGTAATATTCCATTGTATATATGTACCACATTTGCTTTATCCTTTCAGCAGCCCCATTCCTGGGCATATATCCATAGGTCCTCATTCCGACTCAGCTGCTAATGACTTCCCCAGTGAGGTTTGGTTCTCAGAAAATGAAAACAAGGATAGCTTTTCAATCTCCATGTCCTCTCTTGGTCTGGCATGTAAAACACCTGCCAGTTATCCCCCCCCCCCTCCGCCTTTTTGAGAGGTTTCAGAATAACTGCTAAACCCACCATCCCTCTCCTTCGTTTGGCATCCCTGGATCTGATCAGTGGTTCAGTGGTAGGCAATTCATAGGCTGGCCTGTGGCCTCAGAGGGATGAGGCCTGAGAGTTCAGCCCAGCCCCTCCACTCAAGGTGGCTGATGAGCCCTGTCACTTGAGTATCTTGAACTTCAAACACTCAAAATCAGTTGGCAACATCAGGAGCAGGTGAACCAGAGGCCCACCCAGCTACAGGGGCATACCTGCATCATGCAGCACCCCCCAACCACCAGTGCCCTGGAGTGGGAAACAGCAGAGGTCAGCCGAGGGGACAGAACGGCCTGAGGCATTGTGCTGAATGAGCTGCTAGTGTCTATGAGACTAGACGGGACTAAACTGGGATGATTTCCTGACTGTCTTACTTTGCTTTCCAGTGGATTCTTGTCTGATGTTATGTTTTTCCACTTTCTGATTCAGGGCTGAGGATGAGGAAGGAGTGGGGCTTGGGAAAGCTGGAGCCCAGTTATGTCCACTTACTGCTACAGGGACTTTTTTCTCCATACCACTCACTCTTCACCAGGAATCTGGATGCCCATCCTTCTTTGAAGGTTCATGAATGCTCAGCGTTATTGAAACTTGGATGAAATTATTGGGACTGAGAAATCTGGGGCCCTGGCTCTTCCAGAGGGTCACCAAGGATGTGCTGTCTGCCGTCCTGGCAAGACCTTTGCCGGGACCGTGGGAAGGAGACTTGGGACAGCTCTTTGGAGCAGGGAGGTGTATTGCTCAAGGTGGGGACCACACAGCCTGCAGAGGTTGACAGGTTCCCAGGGGCTACAGTAACCTTCTTGCAATCCCCAATGGTGATGTGGGGCATATTCAAGAAGAGGCCAGACGGCCTGGGGATCATGACGTCACTCCTGATTCGTGGTTACTTCAAGACCCCTCGCTACAGACCTACTCGTGTCCCCCACTTTTTGTTCTCTCCTTATCACTCCTCTCTCCTCGAGCTGTGGGAAGCCCAAGAATATCTTGGTGCCTACATGGGGGAAGCATGGTAGCTCTCATTCCTCTTGCTTTTTATATGTTTTGATTCCTGCCTATTCTTCTAGCTGTAGGATACAAGAAGCCTGAGCTCCAACCCTGTCACAGGCTTCCTTTTTCTTTGCATTTTGCTGCCGCCACCCTCCCTGGAGGCAGCGGATGCCATGGGCCTCATTGCTTGAATGGAGGATGAGACAGGGCAGTGATGATAGGGGAGCCTGGGCCATAATGAAGAAAGGATAAAAAGAACTCTGGTTAATTAACAAGTGCAACAAATCCCATGACCTTTTGGAAGTAACCTGAGCACATGTCTCTTATGCATCCTGAAAGAGCCTAATACACTTTCTTTGAGTTTCCACAGGGCAAAAAGTTTCCAACCTCAATGAGTGAGCATTCTGTTTCAGGTAATATGATAAGTTATAGCATATCTAAGTAACTTGGGAGGCCTTTGAAGTTTGTTAAGATATAACCTGTAATACTGAAATGAAGGAAGATAAATGGAGACTGTTAAAGCCTTGCGATATTGATCAAATAATACCTTGGCTATTGAACTTCTGTTTAGGAGAGATTCAAGTCTAATAATGTATTCAAGAGCCAAACCAAAGAAAAAAACTTGGAAATGAACAAAATCAACAGGATAGAATCTCGAATTTGAAGCATGAAAGCAACAGCATGTTGTGTTAAATCACCCACCAAGCTTTCTCTGGAATACACTCAATTATAGGTGAAGTTCTTAATGAAGATGAACAATCGCAATCAAATGGAATAAGCTAGAGAGGACTTCAAGGCCAGGGGCCACCTTTGCCAGAGAGGGTTTGAAAAATAACAAAAATAGATAATGATAAAATCTTCCAGATTTTGAGAAGGGCAATTTTTATCATCTAGTAAATATATCACTCCTTTTGTAAAGTCGCTAGCAAATACACATCTTTGCTGTTCTGCAATTTGAGTCAATTAACTGTTTTGCACAAGAAATAGTAATAAGCACTGTGTCACAACACAATGCACTGTCAGTCCCCACTCTCCCTGTGAAGAGCCCAGTCTTAATAGCTCAGGACCCCACGTTGCCCAGAAAGGCAGAATTACTTAAGGAGGCTCTTATGCTGAGGGCAGCGGACAAAGAAGGTCACTTATATTCCACACTTACTCATCAGTTACAAATGCAAAGGAATAGGTGGTGTTACAAAAATGAAATGTATAGAATGTCTTCTTTGTGATTCAGTTAGCCATCACAGTGAAATCTCACGCCAACATTCCTGAATAATTATGAAGATATGTTAACTCTCTATTGGTTAGTATTTTGTCTTTAATATTTTCTTTAAAGAATGAATGTCCAGAATTATATTTCACCCTGAGCTTACACATCCACTTGGCTGGCACTATAGTTACAGATTAGAGAAAGAAATGGCAACTTACTTCAGTATTCTTGCCTGGGAAATCCCATGGACAGAGGAGCCCAGCTGGCTACCCAGAGGATGTAAAGAGTCAGACATGACTGAATATGCACACACACATAGTTATAGGTATATATCATCACATCTGTTAGATTGTAACCCGTGAAGTATAAGGGCCACAACTGGTTCATCTTTGAGTTTCCCACAGTGCCTCATCCATAAGGGATCAGTAAACATGTACTAAACTGAACATGTTTTATTAACCCTCATGCAGTCCCTGCCTAGTCTCCTAAAATTCTGTAATATATATAGTTTACTTAGTCTTTGTTTATTTAATAGCTACGGTGCTGTGCTGTGGCAAAGACTGCTCAACACACGTGGTGATCAAGCTAGCAAGATGCATTTTCTTTTGGAGCTTAAGCTCATGTGGAAGGAGGCAGACAGGAAGCACCTCTATGATCCAGATGCTTTGGCCCCTGCAGGAGGCTTTGTGTTATATGGAGCCCTGATCTAGCCATGGACAGGGAATCCTGGGGCCAATAAAATAATTACACCTAAAGCACACTGCCTTTACCTCTTCTCCAGGTGTACAAGATGGGAATTACCGCCTAAACATTTCCAGCAGCTTGTTTTTCCAGATCTACCTCTCTGGAGCAGACAACATTGATCCAATAAGCTCTGCCAGGCCCATGGATTGCCTGGAGGCAGTAGTTTAAGAAAGAAGTTGTGGGTAGAGCTTGGGTGTATGAGCCACCGTGTCCAAATGTATGTGTGGCTCCTCCCAGTCATGATAGAACTGTGAATGGGAGTAAAGGAGAAAGCAAAACATAGCCCAAGTGTTTCCATTTATAGTCTTGTCCCAACCCCACATCTGTCAGAAATGGGTCTGCACAAAGATAAATAAATAAGCACAGTGAAGGGAGGACACATTGAGTCCTAACTGCAATCCTAAAAGATGAAGCTGTGAAAGTGCTGCACTCAATATGCCAGCAACTTTGGAAAACTCAGCAGTGGCCACAGGACTGGAAAAGGTCAGTTTTTATTCCAATCCCAAAGAAAGGCAATGCCAAAGAATGTTCAAACTACCGCACAATTGCACTCATCTCACATGCTAGTAAAGTAATGCTCAAAATTCTCCAAGCCAGGCTTCAGCAATACGTGAACCGTGAACGTCCTGATGTTCAAGCTGGTTTTAGAAAAGGCAGAGGAACCAGAGATCAAATTGCCAACATCCACTGGATCATGGAAAAAGCAAGAGAGTTCCAGAAAAACATCTATTTCTGCTTTATTGACTATGCCAAAGCCTTTGACTGTGTGGATCACAATCAACTGTGGAAAATTCTGAGAGAGATGGGAATACCAGACCACCTGACCTGCCTCTTGAGAAATCTGTATGCAGGTCAGGAAGCAACAGTTAGAACTGGACATGGAACAACAGACTGATTCCAAATAGGAAAAGGAATACGTCAAGGCTGTATATCGTCACCCTGCTTATTTAACTTCTATGCAGAGTACATCATGAGAAACGCTGGACTGGAAGAAACACAAGCTGGAATCAAGATTGCCAGGAGAAATATCAATAACCTCAGATATGCAGATGACACTACCCTTATGGCAGAAAGTGAAGAGGAGCTAAAAAGCCTCTTGATGAGAGTGAAAGAGGAGAGTGAAAAAGTTGGCTTAAAGCTCAACATTCAGAAAACAAAGATCATGGCATCTGGTCCCATCACTCCATGGGAAATAGATGGGGAAACAGTGGAAACAGTGTCAGACTTTCTTTTTTTGGGCTCCAAAATCACTGCAGATGGTGATTGCAGCCATGAAATTAAAAGACACTTATTCCTTGGGAGAAAAGTTATGACCAACCTAGATAGCATATTCAAAAGCAGAGACATTACTTTGCTGACTAAGGTCCGTCTAGTCAAGGCTATGGTTTTTCTGGTGGTCATATATGGATGTGAGAGTTGGGCTGTGAAGAAGGCTGAGCGCCGAAGAATTGATGCTTTTGAAGTGTGGTGCTGGAGAAGACTCTTGAGAGTCCCTTGGACTGCAAGGAGATCCAACCAGTCCATTCTGAAGGAGATCAACCCTGGGATTTCTTTGGAAGGAATGATGCTGAAGCTGAAGCTCCAGTACTTTGGACACCTCATGAGAAGAGTTGACTCATTGGAAAAGACTCTGATGCTGGGAGGGATTGGGGGCAGGAGGAGAAGGGGACGACCGAGGATGAGATGGCTGGATGGCATCGCGGACTCGATGGACGTGAGTCTGAGTGAACTCCGGGAGATGGTGATGGACAGGGAGGCCTGGCGTGCTGCGATTCATGGGGTCGCAAAGAGTCGGACATGATTGAGCGACTGAACTGAACAATCCGAAAACTAGGTTGCTGAGGGAAAGCTCCCTAGAATAACTGACTTGTAAAGAATATACTGAAGAATAATTAGGAGGAAGAGTATTCTAGAGATGGGGAACAATGAGGTAAAGGGAACAAGTGTGGCCCATTGAAGGACCTGCATATGCAGTGTGGCTGAGTCACGGCGTAATATGTGTTTCTGAGTGTGTGCTGGGTAGGGGGAGGGGAGATGGGGGGTGAGGAGAGAGAAAGTTCAAAAGATAAGGAGAGGAGGTTGGAAATGTTGATAAGAGCTAGACCATGAAGACCTTGCTGGACTGTTAGGAGCTTTTCCTAAGGGCAATCAATGAGAAGTTAGTGATGGGTTTTAATCTGGGAAAGTATAACATTTCAAGATGCATCTCTCTAAGTTTGTGGAGACCAGACTGTAGATGACAAGTCTGTAGATAATCTATTTACAAGGCGAATTTGATAGGATTTTGTGATAAATTGAATGTGTGAGATGATAATAAGAGAGAGAGAGGGGTTAAGGATGACTGGAGTTTTCTGGATTAGATAACAGGGATGTGGGTGGTGGTGTTAACTGACTTGTGAGACACAGCAGGAAGGAGAGTTGAAGTGATGTGATCAATTACTACCTTTGACTTTAGTGCCTTTTCCCGGATGGAGCCTTTCACCTAGATTCAGAGGGCATGAGAGAGTCAATTCCTAGGCAGGTTGATAAGAAGTCTGGGGTCCCCAAGGAGAAAAAAGGGGTCTGGGGCTCTCAAGGAGGAGGAAAGGATAACCTTTTTGTTTTTTTCTACATTCCTTAGTCTTAGTCACACAAAAGGGTTTTTTTCTTTAAGCCGGAACTGATGATTACACAACAAACAACAAAGTTTAAACCCTGTTCGAAGGGTTGTATAACAACAATGTATCCTGCTTAAAGACAGTTTCTCCCTCTTGAAAACCTTCTGACTAACCCTGGTATCTTAGAATGTATATTATGGGTCTAGTAGGATCTTTCTATTGTTAAGTTCTAATCCTGTTATCCTAAAATGTAAATTGTGGGAGTGGATCTGATAAAAATTTTACAACCTTGAGCCATTCTTTTGATTTATTGTAATAACTAATTTTAAAAGTATATAATTCCCTTGCTAAAGACTAGTGAGGGTGGCACTCTCCATCCCCCTTCTGATGTCTATGTCAGAAGCTTTTTCTGTCCCTTTTTCACTTTAATGAAACTCTGCTACACAAAAGCTCTTGAGTGATCAAGCCTGGTCCCTGGTCCCAAAGTTAACTCTTCTTTGGAGATCACAAATCCGACATAGTTGAGCATAAGCAATCAGGCATGGAGCCAAAGGACCTTATAGAGAAGCCATTGGATGTCCTTTTTCCAACAAATCACCCTAACGAGGTATGTCATGAGAGCTGAGGAAAGTTCCTTCTTTATGCTTCAGTAACTCAGTTCCCAGGAGAAAACCCAAATTAAAACAACCTTTGGGCTATCCTATTGTCTCCAATATGGAATCCTAGATCACTCCTAGAGCAGTCCAGGGACTGCTCTTCAGCCCTAAGTGTGACCCAGTGGCCACCATAGCTGTTCTGTGTCTTTGAGGTCAAAGTCATGGAGAATCCAGTCTACTGGCTGAACTTGGTGTATTGGCAAAGTTGATTCCATTTTTTCCTCTTTCACCGATGGAATAACTCAAGAATGTCTCATTTACATTTTTTTCTCTGACTTTGAAAGAGCTGTAAGTTAAAGGCTATGTTTAGTCACTCAGTCATGTCCAACTCTTTGCAACCCCATGGACTGTAGCTCACCAGGCTCCTCTGTCCATGGGGATTCTCCAGGCAAGAATACTGGAATGGGTTACCATGCTCTCCTCCAGGGGATCTTCCTGACCCAGGGATCAAACCCAGGTCTCCCCAACTGCAGGCAGATTCTTTACCATCTGAGCCACCAGAGAAGCCCAAGAATACTGGAGTGGGTAGCCTATTCCTTCTCCAGGGGATCTTCCTAATCCAGAAATTGGATTGTAGTCTCTTGCATTGCAGGCAGATTCTTTACCAGCTGAACTACCAGGGAAGCCCAGGTTAAAGGCTGGAACTCTATAAAAACATCCTCTTGAGTCCCAGATTGATTCAACCTTTCTCCATCAGTGCGCTTTCCTGGTGCCTTTACTCTCTCAAAGGATGGAAACGTTGGTCTTACTTGTCTTCAAGTAGATGCCTGGGATATACTGATTCCTCCTTGGTCCTTTGCCTGTGCAGTTGGTGGCGAAGCATTATCTGCTCAGAGACTAGGGATGTGAGTTCATGCCTTGGAGAAGTGTGGTGGGGGAAGGGAGATGTAATGGGGAAGAAGAGTTGCATAGGGAAGGAAGCTGCACTGTATACAGCCCTGCAAAGAGCAGACTCTTTGGTTTGATATGCAAGAGGGCTTGGAAGTAGAGGAGGGGAAGTAGAGGGTCTACTCAGGAAGAACAGAGGTGAGGAGTAATAAGAACTTTGTAGGTTTCAGTGACACACGGATTGCCTTGGAAGAGATATGCCATAGGTAGGAGTTAGATTTTGCTGGAAACTGTAGCCTAAAGGGTGTCAAATGATTCTGTGTTATAGTTTCCAGTGTTGGTGCAGAAACTGTATGGGAAAGAAGGACAACTTCCACAACTAAGGAATAGACAGTCCCTACCGTGAAGGGGCTCAGATGGTAAAGCGTCTGCCTGCAATGCAGGAGACCCGGGCTCAATCCCTGGGTCGGGAAGATCTCCTGGAGAAGGAAATGGTAACCCACTCCAGTATTCTTGCCTGGAAAATCCCATGGACTGAGAAGCCTGGTAGGGGTAGGCTACAGGCCATGGGGTCACAAAGAGTCAGACACGTCTGAGTGACTTCACTTTCACTTTCACTTTCACCCTGAAGGGTAGAATCAAATGGTATTGTTTTGGAACTTAGCGAGAACATGGTCTTTTCTATTCCAGGCAAACATCTCTTTTCTATGTAGGACCTTGGAGAGCAGGACTGCTGGGGAAATGACAGATAGACATCTGTGGTGTGAGCGTCTGACCCCACGCAGTCACTGGAGCAACAGCCCTGCCATGTAACGCAGTTATTTCCCACTTTTAGTGTCATCAATATGCCCTTGAGTCCCTTAGACAGTCTCTTGGAATTAATTTCTGTTCTTCTCTTTAGCTGAACTTCCACATAATTTGTTTTATATGCTTCTTAGCTGAGCATGAAATTCACATTTATTTTTAGTCTCCCAATTTGTCAATTAAATGCAATCCTGTGTCCAGTTTCCACTCAAAAACGTAGAAATGTCTACTGAGGAGATATCTTTGAAATTGTCCCACCAGCAGCTTTCTTAGTAACCTTTAGAACCAAATCTCCTTTATCTTCTGATACCTAGCCTACTGACATTGTTAATGTGTCTTGTCATATATAGCTTGTGGGAAAAATATAAGTTCAGATCCATGCAAACATATTCAGGACATGAAACATTTATCTTAGGAACAACACATTTATCAAAACAGAGGTGGGAGATTTTAAATGAAAGGCCTCACTCAGCACTGTAAATTTTTTCCTAGGTCAGGAATCCCCAGAAGGAACTGGAATGAGAAAGTTACTTTTCATCTTCAAGGGAGCACAGCAGTGGGGTAGACAGAAGGGAGGGCGTAACCAGTGATAATGAAGTTCAACTCTGGAGAGGGCTACTCAGATCAAATTTATTAGGGTTGCTTGCTTCCTGCTGCAAATCCTGGTAAGTCTCAGAAGCCACATGGAATTGGCCATTGGCTAAATCTCTTACCAAAGAGGCTTCTTGACTTACAATTTCTGGTGTAATCCCCAGGACCTCTTTGTTTTTGCTAAGTTGTGTCCAACCCTTTGCAACCCCATTGACTCTAGCCCACCAGACTCCTCTGTCCATGGAATTTCCCAGGCCAGAATACTGGAGTGGATTGCCGTTTCCTTTTCCAGGAATACTGGAGAGTGGATTGCTATTTCCTTCTCTAAGGGATCTTCCTGACCCAGGGATCAAACCCATATCTCCTGCTTTGGCAAGCTGATTCTTTACCACTGAGCCATCAGGAAAGCTCCAGGACTGGCTCCTCTAGGCAAATGCCAATACTAGCTTACATGGTAATGAAGAAATCTTGTTTGGCCTGCTTCTTTAGGAAGGGACCACATAGTATCTGATGAGAAAGTACCTGTGGGTTAAAATTATTTCTTCCTTAACAATGTGAAGAAGTAGGATGGCCTAATTGCCTAAGTTGTTTATTTAAGGGGGATGCAGATTCAAGAGATCCTATCAGACTGAAAGCAAGAGAAATCCACCACGTGAAAACAGAATTTTTTTTTTTTGCTTTATAATTTATAATACAGGTTTGCAAATACAATGTTTAGCATAAAAAATAAGAATAGTGGCTGAATTAATTCCACATTGAGTCTGTGTGCTCCAGGGTAAGATGTTAGAGTGGTAGATAAAGACTTCTCCCAACTCTCCTTCTATTTCCTTTTTCTTTGGGCCTTAGGTCTTTGCTCATCTTCTCTCATCAAAAACACTGCTTTTCTCCTCATCCTCAACGTTAACTCTCCTCATCAGATGGAGAGTCAATTTGCATTCGCCTATGAACAGTCTCTGGTTAGGCTCCTCTGCACAGAGTCAGCAGCTATCTTTTTGGCTCTCAGGGTATCTCTATGTTGGTGCACCCTACATCATATTGTGACAATATCTCAAGCGTCAGCCTGTGTACTTTGCGTAAGTGGAGACTAGATTTTATGACTATATTCATTTTTTGTAACTGCCCTGCAGACAGCATAGAATCTGGAAACCGGTAGGAGTTTATTGGGTAAGGTAACAAATACTTATTGCCCAACTACTGTGTATGAGGCTGAGAGGGAACTGTATAAACTATTAGGCACCATTTCAGTCCATTTTGAGCTCATAATCTAGCTAGAATGACAGAACAGAACATCTGAAAATACAAGTAAGCAATGCACGCAACAAGTGGTAAAAGGTAAGAGGGATGACCCTAGGGCCATAAATACTAATGAGATAAAGACTGGCATTCCCCCTGGGCTGGCATAACAAGCACATCTTTGAAGCAATTTCTCTAGAGAAAAGTCATCTGTCTCTTTCTCTTGAATTATAAAATTAGTTTATATATCTTTCATGATACTCATCACATTTTACATGGTCATACAGATATTTGTGTCATGTGTCATCTTTTCTTCCTTGCTAGAGTAAATTTTATTCATTTAAAAAAATACCCTGTAGTGTAAGGTTTAGCATTGTGTTATGGATGGAGTAGGTGTTCAAGTACATCCTGTTGAATGAATAAAATACTTGTCTTGGACAGTGAATGTTACATAAATTCAAGGTAGGAAAGTTCATGCTGCTAAGCTGCTGCTAAGTCACTTCAGTTGTGTCCGACTCTGTGCCACCCCATAGACGGCAGCCCACCAGGCTCCCCTGTTCCTGGGATTCTCCAGGCAAGAACACTGGAGTGGGTTGCCATTTCCTTCTCCAATGCATGAAAGTGAAAAGTGAAAGTGAAGTCGCTCAGTTATGTCCAACTCTTCGAGACCCCATGGACTGCAGCCCACCAGGCTCCTCTGTCCATGGGATTCTCCAGGCAAGAGTACTGGAGTGTGGTGTCATTGGCTTCTCCAAGGGAAGTTCATAGCGTGCTCTTTTGGTCACTGAATGCTTGCAACAAGAGAAGGAATTGAGCTGTATTTTCAAATAAAGAGTAGGTTTTATAAATAGACTCAGGGAAGGAATTCTCTAAAGAGACACTGGTAGGAGCAGAGGCTTGGAAAGAGGGCTTCAAAGACACACGTTGGAGAGGGGTAGTGGATAGAAAACAGATAGAAGGAAGAGTTGTGGATAATGTGGGAAAGGTGGAGTCTGCTTTTTTCATGGTTGGTGAAGCCAGCCTCTCTCTGTCTCACTTCCCAGATTAGTTCTTAATTCCTGTTGGTAACACAGTGGTGTTCATGACCTGCCCACTATCATTACTGCATGGTGGCAGATGGAGAAGCTTGGAAAGGAAGAGGAGGAAATAGAAAAGAAGGGTATGGAAGGGAGGGAATAAGATAAATAAACATGGAAATGTCTGGTGTAAAGAATTAATGGGTGCTGGAGAGTTCTCGAGCTGGTCTGGAAGCAGTACTGGTACTTCCGAGGTTAATTGAAAGTTGATGGAGTTGCTGAGATGGATAATTTTCAAAATTATGAGTGTTTTTTGTTATTTGCATAGATAAGGGCAACATCAAATTTATATTTTCCTTTTTTCCTCTGTGACGCTGTATCAGCAGAACAACTCATTTATAAAGATCTTGCTATAGTGAGCTGTTTTATAAAATAGTTTCTATTCTTGTGTTTTTACAAAGAATATAAAAGGGATTCAGTGCTTCCCATTCTCTGATTATCATAACACAAGGGTAGTGTGAGATGGTGGAGTTCAACAAATGACTGTATTAGACACGGGCAGGTGAATTCAGTGGCCATAAAATAATAGTGGGGGTTTCTCTGTAGGTAAAACAGTGGCAATTGTATCCATCACTTGAGGGCAGAAAGTGATTGTATACGGAGGTCAGGAGAGCAATCTGCTGGCCACAAACCCCGCAGCAACCCTGGGAGGTGCATTCGTTTTAAGCCTGTTTTCCTTCCTTTGAAGCCGGAAGTTATTGGCTACTGCCGGAGGCCTGTTATGACCATGTGAGGATCAAAAGCCCGACCAGGGGTGGGAAATCCTTTGTTCCTGGCTCTCTCATAATAGCTTTTTCCTTTTCTTTGACTGAGAGAAGCAAGTCAAATAGGATTATCCTAATGGAACAGAAGTGTTTTATATAAAAAGTTCAAAAAAGAAATCCAAACAAAATCCAATGTCTTTCATTTACTGAATACTTTTTTATTACTGAGCCAAGATGGAAAATATACTGGTGGCAAGTGGGCAATTTTCTGAGGCTCTAAAGAAACCATCCTTTCTCAAATTATGACTGATTTACAAGCAAATGTAATGGTCCTTTTAACCACAGTAAATAAGTAAAACAAATGTTGTGTTTTTTTTCCTTCTTAATTCAAAGCCCTTAAAAGTACAAGCTTCAAAGACTGGCCTCTTCTCAAATTACTTTATTGCAACTCCAACTTGTTTCAATTGTTACAAAACTGCAAACCATATGCCCTAAGATGAGAATAAAAATACACTTAAATGACACCTTCAGGGTATAATAAAGTACCAAAGAGGTGCAAAAAGCACAATGTAGTCATTTAAAAATGAGAAGCACAACAGTAAAGTAATAAAATGATGAGGTTGGAGTTATTTTCTGGGCTCCATTGTTTTTAAGAGGAGCTATTGTCTCCCGTTTAAATAACATTAACTTCCTGATCTTTGTTGATGTGGAATCCGAGCAGAAGATGCCTTCCAATCATTCCTGCTTGTCTCCTTGGCTGTGGATCCCATATAGGTGGGGATGGGAAGTTTAAGTGGTTCTGTGAATGTGTGAGGCTCAATTCTGGAAAAACGAATGCTGATCTTAGAAGCTTGAAATATTGCACACCAGGGCATTGCACACGAGGAAGCTGGGAAAAAACCAAATGGTTCCAGGGTGGCATTCTAATGCTTTGGCGTATGGAATCTAGCTTGGGTTTTTTATTGCACAGATTTAGGCATGCTGAGGGTGACGGATGGGCTTCTTTCAGGATTGGGTTCAGCAGTGTGCTTGGTTGAAAATCTTGCAGAGGTTTTAGAGTCCTCTTGTACTTCCAGAGCACAGGTTTGCAAGGAAGAGGAGTAATTGCAGCAATTTACCCTTTCAATTAAAATTTGCCTGGGTGGCTGGCTGCTGGTTTCAATCTTTTTTCAGTAATTTAGGAGAAAGTGAAGAATGGATGGATTACAAGATGGAGTGAGTCAATACAGAAGCATCAAGTGGGGAATTGCAGGGAGGGGTCTGAGATGCGCTCGTGAATAAAATTAATGCAGGGACACATTAGCAAGAGGCTGTGTCCCTTGCCGCCCTGGAGGGAACACATACACTGGCGGTCCACTGCTGTCTTCTGACTGGGTTGTGTGATGATTTAGAAGTTAAATTAACTGGCAACATGGAACAGCAGATATTTCATGTAAAAACCTGTGTTTTGATTCTCTTGAATCACTGGAGGATAAGGCCACATGGGACACTCATTGTTTCTGGGAGACCAATGCTTTTTTGGGGAGGGGGGCGCTGTGCTGTGAGGCTTGTGGATTTTAGTTCCCTGACCAGAGATTGAACCCCTGCCCTCATCAGTGAAAGCACAGGATCCTAACCATTGGGCCACCAGAGAAGTCCCAGATCACTCACTGTTTCTGAAACTTAGTACCAGTTGCTCCCTAGGTGAGGCCTGTGTTTTCTCCATACCTTTGGATGGTCCCTGTAAACATCTGAGTTTTGAAGTCTTGTCTTTAGGACTCTGTTTCCTCCACTAGAAATTAAAAAATAGCTAATATTATTTGATACCTGGCTTTGTCCTAATTACATCACACGGATTCACTTATTTAACCCTTGCAGCAATCTCTTAGGGAATTCCTGTTGCCACCCTCCATTTGGCGATAAAAACATGAAGGTCAAGGGCAATAAAGTAACTTTGCCAAGCTCCCACACTCAGAGATTGCTCTTTTAGTCATCTCCATGTAAGGGAGCATCGAAGAGTTATCTTAGAGGGAAAGCTGAGCTTGGCCAGATGCATTATCAATTCTCCATTTAATGCAGTTTTTTACTTTGAACCCTCGATCCTACAATTAGTTGATGGTCATATGGACATAAAGGGCTGCAGAGATGTCACCTGACCTAAACCTGGATCAGGGGGCTCCAAGCATCAATCATGTCCATAAAGAATCATTTCTTGGCATGTATGGCATCAGACAAATCTTGCTGTTTTTTCCAAAATCAGTGCTATTTTAATATGAGAAATAGTAGGTTAAAAATGAATGGCTAAAACAGCCTTAAAATGGAAAAGTAACAATGATACAGCTTATGGTTTACAGGGTAGGTCGGCCTTGGCACCTGGACAGTTGTACCCTGCTTTGACTTTTGTGCTGTGGCTTATAGATGAATTGTATTTATAGGCTGTAGAATACATTGTGAAAGAAAGAGGTAGAAAGAAACAATGGAGAGTCTGGCTATTGAGGGATTTGTGTGTGTATGTGTGTGTTATGGACTGTAGGTGACCCCCACCCGAATCACATGTTGAAGGCCTGTCCCCCAATGTGATGGCATTTGAAGGTGGGGCTTGGGAGATAATTAAGTTTAGATGACATCATGATGGTCATCACGGGTGTATTGTCTATAAGAAGAAAAGACAGCAAGTGCTTGTCTCTGCCATGCAAAGACAAAGTGAGAAGGCAGCTGCTTGAGCCAGGAGGACAGTTGGCACCTTGATCTTGGACTTCCCAGTCTTAACATCCATGAGAAATAAATTTCTGTGTTTGAGCCACCCAGTCTTCGATATTTTGTTATAACCCAAGCGGACAAAGTCTGTGGGTAGGTATTTTGAAGTGAGCCCCCTCCTCAGGGCAGGAGGCTGGACCTGGGCAGACTAACGGGAGCTTGCGAAGGACTGGAGTTGGCAGAAGTTTCCCTGGAAAAATGCAACTCGGTTTAGGCTCTAAACCTTTAGATAGGGCGAGAACTCGGGATGGTAATAGGGGTGAGTGTCACCAGCTGGGAGTGACTAGGAAAGCCCGTGTGGGCTTTGCTAACACGCGTCTCCAGTCTCAGGCTGGAATGCCAAGGAGATGCTGGCAATACGGATTTTTATATCAACCATCTGATTTTTAAAACTTGGCAGTTGGTTAAAAATTTTTTTAAAACATTGCAATAGCCAAATAAAGCCATGGTGTGAAATTCTACTTGTAACTCCCAGTGGGACTTCTGCCTTGGACCTCTGACCTAGTTTTATCCTGTTCATAGTTGTGTGATACAGCAGCAAAGGGAAAAAGCATGTCTCAGTAGAGACATCAGCATTGGCTGAGACGGGGGGGCAAAGAAGAAGCGTGGGTGTGACCGGAACCCGGAGCACATGGAGGGCCTGGGCACAGTGGCTAGGGAGGCAGCAGAGGACACCAGTGCGAGGAGTGGGGGGCAGGGGTGCATGGGAAGACAGGGGTGTGGGAGCCTGGCCCAAGGGTCGTAGGGACCAACTCATGAAGAGCATGGAATCATGGCTTCTAAATCTGGCACGTTACCTTGTAGGGGAAGCACCATTGCCTGTGTTGGATGTAGTGGATTGAATTGTGTCCCCAAAGTGAAAGTGTTCGTCACTCAGTCATGTCCAACTCTGTGACCCCATGGACTGTAGCCTGCCAGGCTCCTCTGCCCATAGAATTCTCCAGGCAAGAATACCGGAGCGGGCTGCCATTCCCTTCTGCAGGGGGTCTTCCTGACCCAGGGATCAAACCTGGGACTCCTGAATTGCTGGGAGATTCTTTACCGTCTGAGCCTAAATCCTAACCCCTGACACCTATGAATGTGACATGACTTGGAAAGAGGGTCTTTGTGGATGTCATTAAATTAAGGCTCTGGAGAGGGCGTGCTGCTGCTGCTGCTGAGTCGTTTCAGTCGTGTCCGACCCTGTGTGACCCCATCGACGGCAGCCCACCAGGCTCCCCCATCCCTGGGATTCTCCAGGCAAGAACACTGGAGTGGGTTGCCATTGCCTTCTCCAATGCATGAAAGTGAAAAGTGAAAGGGAAGTTGCTCAGTCGTGTCTGACTTCTCGACCCAGTGGACTACAGCCTACCAGGCTCCTCCATCCATGGGATTTTCCAGGCAAGAGGACTGGAGTGGAGAGGGCATAGTCTTGGATTAATTGGGCCCTAAATCCAGTGACTGCTGCCCTTACACAGACCCTGAGGGAAAAACAGGAGAGAAGGCAGAGCCTGCCGTGGTGACAGGGCTACAGAGCAGGAGCGTCAAGGTTTGCTGGAGCCTCTGGAATCCAGGCAAGAGGCAGGGAAAGGCCCGCACTCAGAGCCTCCACTGGGAGCCAGCCCTGCCCACATCTTCATTTCGGATTCTGGCTTTCAGAACTGTGAGGATTTCTGTCGTTTCAAGCCGACAAGTCAGTGGTGTAATTTGTTACCGCAGGCCCAGGAAACGAGTTCACGGGGCTTTGCTGTAAGATTTCATTGGCCAGCCACAGGGAAGGCTGAGGGAGGGGTGATCCACCGGCAGGCTCCTCATGTGGGGAGTGAGGAGGTAGAATTTGAGGGGCAATCCTTCCAGCACCTGCTCAAGAGGGAAGCAAGCCCAGGGCCAGAAAAGCCTCTTAGAATCACCATGGGACCCCGCATAGGACCTGATGCCGTCCCTGACGGTGGGACTGGAGTTAAAGAAGAGGGAACACCTTTGACAAGGGTCTCTGCAGGACAGAGAATCAGCAGGGCTCGGTGATCCCTGTGCGGCGGGCGGGATGAAGGTGGGAGATGGAAAGAGAGCAGCGGAAGTGGGGTTAGTGACTCTGAGGTCACAGAAGAAGGGTGAGGGTGGTGGCACTTAAAATAGAGACTCTGGGAGGAGCTACAGGTTCAAGAGGGAATACAGTGAAGTCAGCTTTGGACAAGTTCAGGTTGAAGTGCCTGTGTGGACAGGTGGACATGAGAGGTGAAGGTTAAGCCTTTTCCCATCTTCCTTGGAGGACAGGCTCTATGGTGAAATGGCAAGAGCTGTTGAACATTGAGCCCAGGACGTTGGATTTGTTGAGAAAAACAGTATATTACCTACATTTGCTTTTAGTTTTTGTTCCTTTTTCTTATTTTTGTGTAGGAAACAGATACATATCTTGGAGCCAAAGAGTGTGGCTTCATTTTATAGGTAACATTGGTTACTTTTGCTGTCTCATCTTTCCTCTCCTTCCTCTGGCCACACACCCTCCTTTTTTGTTGGGAAGCTGCCCTCTTCATTCTTAGCACCTTCTGGTTTCAGGAGCCCCCAGGTGACCACAGCCTGGCAGTCAGAGCATCGGACCTCACTGGCTCCAGTGATAAGTTGATGATTGTCGAGATCTCAAATATTTTTAGATCTAAGAACAGAAAGTTTTGCCTGAGACCTTGTCCTGGTAGGTGGGCGGTTTGACGGAGAGTATGTAAGCCTGGAGCTTTAGGTGGGCATCTGTGCCGTGACATGGAAGGTCCTCTTGGGTGATGCAGAGGGAAGCAGACTTGAGAGGTGAACAGGAGGTCCCTGATGGTTTTGAGCCACTAATGCCCCTTTTGCTTTAAGCCAGCATGAGGTGGCATTTATTTCTTCTGCAACTAAAAAGGGTGCTGATGAACACATCAGTAATAGCTTTCCATGCGCTGCTGGCTCCCAGAGTAGATGCCTTCAGTGTTCTGATGGCAGCACTCAGGATTTGTACTGAAGAGAGGAACATCAAGGATTCTGGACCATGATGTGAGGAAAGCCAGCATCATTTTCAGAGAAAACAAAGGCTGTCACAGCAGGGCAAATAAATGTTATATGTTTCTTCCCCCTCTGCTATGTTTGGCAGTATTTCCCTTGACAGAAAGTTACAAAATGACTCTACAATTGCTAATTGGTCTGCCTGAGATCAAAAGTATATCAAGTGCCTCTACAATTTCATTACTGTCAAGCTCTCCTTCTTATTTGTGGTAAAAACAACTGGTTGGAAATGTGTGAATGAACATCAAAAAAAGTTAGATGCTCACATGCATCTTATTCCATTCTGCTTCAAGATACATCCTTCAAACCTGGCTAATTAATGTTAATTTCTCTTTTCTCCCTCTGCCATTCGACTCTCAGAGTGGCTAATATCTAGGATCCCTTTTAGCTTCACCGTGTCACCTATTATGCAGGATTAAAAATTAAAAACTTGATGTCAATGACAAGTTTTTATTTTTTTTTAATCAGTAAAATGGGAACTGCAAAATTAAAAAGGTGTCATTGACTTTAGTCTTTTGAAATGAATTCTCTCCTTTTGTCAAAATAATTCTTTGGACTGTTTCCAATGCTGCTATGTGATTTCTGCTCTGTTCCTGTGTGTATGAATGTGTGTAATTAATGACGTCGTCTCCCCCATTAAATTAATCTACTTTGATGGGGAAAAAAGGCTTTAGAAACAGGGGAGCAGTGCCAAGATTTAAATTTATTAACCAAAGTGAAATATAGAACAAATATTCCATTCATTCATATATGACTCTTTTTTTGGAAGGATTCTGTATTCATTAGCATGGAATGGCCTAGGTAACTTGACATTCTAAGGAAAATAGAGGCTGCAGGTGATATTAGACTGGTGTCTACAACCTTAAGAGCCATTCTTGAAGAAAGAAACGTTTATAGCATTATAGAATTTAATTTTGAAGCTGTAAAAATTAGAGCCCACCTAACCAATTATTTCCATAATTTTGTTCTTAAAGACTCTGGGCCACAGTGAGGTTGAATTGAATGTTGCAACAGTGAGAATAGGAGCCTGGACCCTTGGCTCCCGGTGCAGTGAAAATTTCTGTAGACATTTAAGCCCTCCAGTATGTCAGCATTTTGAGGGCCATCATTTTATGCCAGACACTGTCCTATGCAGGGTGTATTTATGGCATCATAGTCTTTGTCTTGAAGGGCATCATGAGGTTGGGGAGACAGACATCTCAATGAGTGATTCAGGTGTCTCGACATGAGTGTTCAAAATGAGACACATACAAGGATGTGAAGGGATTCCTTAGGGAAAGTAACAGTTGAAGTGAATCTTGGAGAATGATTAAAATTCTGCCAGGTGAACAAAACAGAGAGGGTCTTTTCTGTTGAGAGGAAAGAGTGAGCATGCCCATGGGAATGAAAGATAGGGAGGAATCACAGAACTGAGAGGCAGGCTGGCCAGAGGGAACTTAAATGTGGCAGTCATAGGACAAAAGATGAGAAAGGTTGGGAAGGGTGGGACTAATTTGGATGCAGTGTTTAGAACTTTGCACTGTATTCTAAAGGCAATGGGAAGGCAAGTAAAGATGATAAGCAGAGGCCTGATCAGATTTGTGATTTAGAAAGATCACGGTGGGGTAAATGTGACATGTGGATTCAAAGGAGGGGAGATGAGGAGGAGGAAGACTAATTAGGAGCTATCCCAATGTTCCATTTAACACACAACAAAAGCCTCAATGCGCATGGCAGCCCCGGGGGTGAGGTAGAGTAGGGTATAATATTGATAACTGGAAAGATATTTAGGCAGGAGAATGAAACAGAGCCTAATCACTAATTGGATGGTCGTGTTACAAAAGAACAGGAGTATGAGGCATGCTGATTTTGTAGCTTAAGAAATTGTTACCTGAAAACTAGGTTCATCTCTTGTGTTGAGCCAAAAGATACATCAAGTCAAAGATGGGGAGAAGGAAGGCTTTATTACTTGCAGCAAGTAAGGAGGACACTGGGGATCTTTCCCAAAGCAGTATCTCCCCAAAGAGTGAAAGCTGGGGAAGTTTTTAAGCTAAGGGTACATACATGTTCATGAAGGGGCTTGAACAGAGGAGAATGCAGCATAGAATTGGAACCAGTTCAACAGAATCCAAACTTTAGTGGGTTGAAATCAGGAGAGTCAATGTCATCATTCCAGAAGGACTGAATTCCTGTAGAACTCAAAGATGTGCATCAGACTACGTACATCCCTTGAGGAAGAACTAGGACTCTCTTATTGCAGAAGTATTGTTTCTTGACTGCTTTTCCTTTGTTTCTGCCTTCCTTCACTTCCCTTAAGATCGCTGATGACTGAGACCTGTTCAAGGGCAAGCATTGCGGCCAGGATTGGGCCCAAAATGCCTTAGGCCAAAGTGGTTTCTTTTGTGTCAAAAAATTCATGCCTGGTTCTCTTTCTCTGAGGACCTCCTCGCCTATCTTCTTTCCAAATGTGGGGTTGATGGAGCCACGTCTCAGGACACAGGATAGATGGGTAAGGAGCCATGCAATCTGAGAGGGTTCTGAGAAATTTTGCAGGCTGGGGATGATACCTCCTCATGGTACCTGAGATGATGTACACAGGAAAGGGGTCCGACTTTTCAGCACACTTTCCAGGCATGCCTGGTGCTAGAATTTAAACAGCTTATTCTTTTCACTTTGTACTTTCTTTTTTTTTAAATTCTGAGATAATCAGGAAGCTCAGGCTTCTATAAACCAATCTTGTACAACCTCTTTTCTCCTCTTAAGCTTGGATGGAAGCTTTCAGAAGAGCCTAACATTATTGGCAAAAATAAACAAGTACTAGATTTCATGAAGGTGATTGTATTCTATTAGCAAATTTGTTTCTTGACATATTGAAAGAAGAGTACAGTGTGGCTAAAACAGAGAGAATTTAACCTCTGTGTAATACAGAAGGTAACTTAGATGTTTCTAATTGCCTGTTCTTGCTTATTAAATAAGAATGACAAAAACCAGCATTTAAATCTTTCCCCCTTAATCTCTGTTTGACAGGTAGAAGGGATTCCCCTCTTTTCCAAGCTTATGTTCACGTGAGAGATAAACGTATGTAACACATTTGATTCTCACTAAATTGGTATATGTTCCACACTCCTGCTGTCAAAGCATCTTGTGGATTTTCAAACAATTTTCATTTTAGATGAAATCCTTAATACCGTTTGACATTTGGGTATGAAATTTGAATGGAAATCTGAATATAAAGGCAAGCAAAAATGAACTAAGTTTAGCTGAAGGTGTTAATGCCTTTTGATGTGAACATACCTGAAACAGCACACCTCAGATTAGGACTCCAACCCACGAGCACCTCATATGAAACTCAGATTGGGAGCTGAACCCACAGAATGGACTTGAGCCCACTGTTGTTTTATTAAAATCACTCAGCTGCCATCAGGACTTATACTGAGGCTCATGTTCTTTATATCTCAGCATAGAAGGAATTGAATGAGAGGCAAAGTGATAGGCAAGAAGTAAATTTATTACCCAAGGACTCTTGGGAAGGATCCAAGTGTTCAGGCAAGAAGGCTCTGCCTGGAGAACCGAGTGAGAAAGCAGATTTGTTTGGGGAAATATACACTCTATGGACAGAGTGTGGCCATCTCAGAAAGCAAGAGGCCCTAAGTATGGAGGACTAGCTTTTATGGGCTGGATAACTCCATAAGCTAACAAATGGGAGGATTATTCCAACTGTTTTGATGAAGGGGCAGAGATTTCTAGGAATTGGGCCACCACCAATTTTTTAGCCTTTTATGCTTGATCTTGGAACTATCATGGCACCTGTGGGTAGGTCTAATTATAAAGAAACTAGTTCATTCAGTTCAGTTGCTCAGTCATGTCCAACTCTTTGCAACCCCATGAATCACAGCACGCCTGGCCTCCTTGTTCATCACCAACTCCTGGAGTTCACTCAGACTCACATCCATCGAGTTGGTGATGCCATCCAGCCATCTCATCCTCGGTCGTCCCCTTCTTCTCCTGCCCCCAATCCCTCCCAGCATCAGAGTCTTTTCCAATGAGTCAACTCTTTGCATCAGGTAGCCAAAGTATTGGAGTTTCAGCTTTAGCATCAGTCCTTCCAAACAACACCTAGGACTGATCTCCTTTAGAATGGACTGGTTGGATCTCCTTGCAGTCCAGGGGACTATCAAGAGTCTTCTCCAACACCACACTTCAAAAGCATCAATTCTTCGGCCCTCAGCTTTCTTCACAGTCCAACTCTCACATCCATACATGACCACGGGAAAAACCATAGCCTTGACTAGACAGACCTTTGTTGGCAAAGTAATGTCTCTGCTTTTGAATATGCTATCTAGGTTGGTCATAACATTCCTTCTAAGGAGTAAGCGTCTTTTAATTTCATGGCTGCAGTCATCATCTGCAGTGATTTTGGAGCTCAAAAAAGAAAGTCTGACACTGTTTCCACTGTTTCCCCATCTATTTCCCATGAAGTGATGGGACCAGATGCCATGATCTTTGTTATCTGAATGTTGAGCTTTAAGCCAGCTTTTTCACTCCTCTTTCACTCTCATCAAGAGGCTTTTTAGCTCCTCTTCACTTTCTGCCATAAGGGTGGTGTCATCTGCATATCTGAGGTTATTGATATTTCTCCTGGCAATCTTGATTCCACCTTGTGTTTCTTCCAGTCCAGTGTTTCTCATGACATACTCTGCATATAAGTTAAATAAGCAGGGTGACAATATACAGCCTTAACTTACTCCTTTTCCTATCTGGAACCAATATGTTGTTCCATGTCCAGTTCTAACTGTGGCTTCCTGGCCTGCATATAGATTTCTCAAGAGGCAGGTCAGGTGGTCTGGTATTCCCATCTCTCTCAGAATTTTCCACAGTTGATTGTGATCCACACAGTCAAAGGCTTTGGCATAGTCAATAAAGCAGAAATAGATGTTTTTCTGGAACTCTCTTCCTTTTTTCATGATCCATAGACATTGACAATTTGATCTCTGGTTCCTAGTTATAACTAATTAGCTAATTATAAAGAAACTCAATGTCCACTGGAAGTCGAATTGTCTGCAATCTTGGGCCTAGTTGGTTCCAACCAGTTTATATCATATCCTTAAAGGCTATGTTATTCTTTTAAAGGTTGTTCCTGCCCTCTTCCCTCCCATCTCACACCTACTTGGCAGACTCAGAGGTTCTTATCTAGTTGTTACTTGAAAACTGAGTTCATCTATTGATGGGTGTCGAGCCAACAGACACAACCAAGCCAAAGACCAGGGAAGGAAGGCCTTGTTATTACTTGCAGCAAATAAAGAGAACGCTGGGGATCTTTCCCAAAGCAGTGCCCCCCAAACAGCAAAAGTGGGGAAATTTTAAGCTAAGGGTACATACATGTTCATGAAGGGGCTTGAGCAGAGGAGAATTCACATAGAATTGGGGGCACAGGTCAACAGAGTCCAAGCTTCAGCTGATTGAAATCAGAAGGGTCAACATTATCATTCTATTCAGCTGCAGAACTCAAAGATATATTACTGTGTATAACTTCTTGAGGAGGAAGGAACAAGGGCTCTGCTTTATCACTGCAGAGTGCCTCATTGGACTGCCTTTCCTCTGTCCCTGCATTTCTCTGTTCCCTTGAGATCATTAATTACTGAGACCTGTTCAAAGGCAAGCATTGTGGCCAGGCTTAGATCCCAAAGTGGCTTAGGTCGACATGGTTTTGCATATGTCAAGAAAGTCTTGCCTGACTCTCTTTCTCTGTGACATCCTGACTTATCTGCTTATACAGTGACCTGGTATATCATTCTTTGGGCCACTACAAATGAGGGGGTTGGGGAGAAAGTTTTAAAAAATAACAGTCTATAAAAGTGGCTTATAATACTTTAAGAGCAGCACAATTTTCCTCCAAATAAAATCAAATGAACCACATGCCCTAGTCAGAATCCAACTGAGAAGAGCAGGGCTTGCAGCCCTCAATGAAAAAGGAGAGTGAAACTCTGGGTCCCCATCTAAGCCCCCAGCCCCCTCTCCAAGACAACCAGTGTAACATCTAGGACTCCTCAGAGAACAATTTGAAAACCACTGATGCAAAAGCACAAAGATGGCCACCATCTATCACATATTACAAGATATGTGTTTGAGTGTATATTTTAAAAATTGCCTTTGCTCACCTCGGAACGTAATAAGCTTTCTCGGGCCAGCCACAGTTCTTTCATTGTCTAATTTGATGTCTTCAGGCAAATTCTTTTGCTTACAGCTGCATGGCTAAGTTTCTTCAGTTATTTTGAAAATCTAAAAGTGTTACAGAAATGAATGGCAAAGGGAGTTGTTAGGGAGGAGGAAATTTTCCTCTATCCTTCTAGGTTATTCTGGTGGGTCTAAGAATTAAATTGACATGAAACATTAACAGGAGAAACATCAAAGTTTAATTACATGGGAGAGACCCAGGCAAACTGAGGAACTCACCAAACAGCAAGAGTCTACACCATAAATATCATTCCCAGCTAAAGACAAAAGAATATGTTGAGGGTGGGGAGAGTCAGTTATGGGAGGTCACCAGGAAAACTGCAGTAAAGAAGGGCGATTGTGAGGCAGATTTACGTCATTGCCTTCACTGATAAGAGTTTCTAGAGATTTGATCCTCCTCTTCCTTCAAGTACAGAAGGGGAGACACGCTTACAAATGGAGATTTCCCTTACCAGTGTAAATGTTTCTTACAAAAGGGCAATTCCTACTTGAATTTCAGAGCCCTCCGCATGTCTGCTTTTTCTCAGAAAACAAAAAACAAACAGCTTAAAATAATATACTGAACAGACATGTTTTAAGGTGACAAATTCTGCCCCGCCCCTACAGAGTTCATAAGATACCAATAATATTCTACTCTTTGGCTTCTATCTTTGTAGGTATGAATCTTCTTTCTAAACATGAATGTGTAAGAGAATTCATGCTAATTTGCTTCCCTGAATTAAAGTCTCTCTCTGAGTTCTTACCCCATTGGGCCAGCAGCAGATTCAGTACCAGCCGTCACATAGGTTCCAATCCTGCACTGTCCTGGGGTCATGGGAAATTTCTGGGGGTTTTGAGATGAGCAGGTCATATATTATAGTTGCATTGGTAACAGGGGAATTGCTAATATTCTAGGCTACATTTTAAAATAAAATGTTCTTGAATTTGTAACATTGCTTCTGAAACTTTCTGGGCGCAAGAATGCTACATGTTCCCCAAATTGACTCAGGATGGTTTTTCAGGGCATTTATGAATTGATCATGTTAATATTTGGTGGCGTGCCATGGAGCAAAGCCAATTTAATGACACCAGTTTGTGGGGAAGGAAAATATGATGTTTACTGCAGGTGCCAAGTGGGGAGAATGGGTGGCTCACGTTAAAAAGACCTGAATTCCTGATGGTCTTAAAGGAAGCATTTTTAAAGGCCACATTTGGTGGTGAGGGCTATTGGTGCATAACTTTTGTCTGATGGGTTAGTAGTGAAGTAATAGGGTGGTGATTTGGAAATATCAGTCATCAACCTTCTGGTTCCAACTAGTTCCTTCTGGTTCCTTCCTTCTGGTTCCTTCTGGTTCCTCTAACTGGGTGAGGGCCCTAGTTCCTATAGAGGAACTCAAATATATGCAACAGATTGTTATAGATGTCCCTTGAGGAGAAATTAGGACTCTTACTTTATTATTTCTTGACTGATTTTCCTTTGTCTTTGCATCTCCCAGTGTCCTTAATTAGTAACTATTTGAATCTACCCTTTGGAACTTAGGGAAGATCTACAAACAAGAAATGGGGCACACAAAAAAGCCTTTGTGCCCAAGAAGGTCCCATAGGCTCCTGCTCAGTTTCAGGCATTTTCCTGAACTTTTGTAACAGGTTCTTTGGGTCTTGACCAAAAAATTATGAGACCATTTTTGCTCCAGTAATGCCTCCATTTCTGACTTATTTCTGAATGCTGCTGCTTTTACCTAAACATCAATATTACTCTTTTTCTATTGGTACAAGAGCACTATGTATCACATGGAGCTCTTTAAACTATTGACAATGTCTCAGTACCCCCCACCCCCACCCCTACCCCCACCACCCTCCTCTTCATCTCTCTTCCAGGATTTGTTTTCTGTAATAGATGTGCTGGCTCTTTTTCTTTTCTTTCTTTTTTCTTTTTTTTTTACTGGCACATTTGATATAAGCTGCCTGGCAGTAAATACTGCCTGGTGCTACAGATTGCTTCCAACCTGATTTCTTAATCCTTTGCTTGTTCCAGTATTTGACGGCTGAGTTAGCACATGGGTTGCCATAAAACACTGGGGCTGGTCTGAGATAGAAAGACAAAAAAGCCTTCCTGTTTCTCCAGATTTCCTCCCAGAAGACTTTATTTTTAGAGTTAGAGATAGAACAGACTAAAGCCTATATGTAGGAGATGAACTTGGAAGTCTAGCTTGCTGAGACTCAGTTGAGCTTTAGATGTTGAATGTAATCAACACTGTTTGCAGTAAGTTTGGGTTTTCATTTTGTAAGTTGTCTTTTTATGTGTAAAAATGAAATGGAAGCCTTTTAAAAAATCTTCCTGCCTGTGGGCCACCCTAAAATTACACTGGTTTCAACAGCCATTTTTCAATGGAAAATATGAGGCCATGTTGCATCTGCAGATTCCATTACCCAATGCAGTGAGAGAAGAAAATGGGCCAGTATCAAAAAATTTTAAATCCTATCAATTGCACAAAAAGAAGATTTATATTAATAATCTGTATTCCGGTGAAAGACATCCATAGAAGTCAGCATTACTGATACATTTGATACCAAATAGTTAACAAGTTGTGAAGGAGACTGCTGGCCTCCACTAAAATCACTTTTGTATCTCTGCATAAAGGCTGCCCAGGTACCTTACACTCCCTGGTTTCCCTTGCCTGTAGGTGAGGGCGGGTGACGTATAGGAATGTAGTCTCATGCCTGGACCTCAGCATGGATTTTTCTATTTTGGTACTAGTATAAATAAGGAAAGGTAATTTGAAGTCTTATCATTTCCTTGAGTCACTAAATCTTTAAAGCACAAGTGTTCTTAGAGATGCATCTTATCTATCAAAAAATAACAGCATGTTGTGAGCATCTAGCTATAGCTCTATTTCATTTTACTTATATTCTACCCCTGGGTGCTCAGTGAAGAATAGTAAAAACTCTTTTTAAGATATAATCGTATCCTTAAGTCAGTGAAAAATGTATAGGTTAAGCTAGATGAAAAGCCACTTAGAGAAATATTGAACAAAGATGGGGATTTTAGTTCACATTGAGAGACCAAGGCCAGGACATGCTGGCCTGGCATGGACTGGAATGTTGGCATGGAGGTAGAATACTTAAGGTTGAACTGGAAACAGGGGAAAGAGCTTATAGTCAAAATAGAAGTGGAGGGCCAGAGGCCAGGTGAGAAGGTTAAAGTCTAAACTGACAGCAGGGCTTAGGTCTCCAGGAAGAATCCAGCAGATTGGCATCAGGAGGAAGTAGATGCCAAAGGGAAAGCAACACTGGGGGTTGTAAAGTCTAAGCAGGTGGCCCACAACGGAGAAAGCTGAAGAACCTGGAGAGCTAGACAAGGAAGGCAAAACTGATGCACAGTCAAAACACCCAGGAGAGGTTCTGAGTGGGTGGCCATGCTGGCTCCAGCTAGAGGCTTCCTCAGTTTCAGAGAGGAGAGTGCTAGCCTCACAGACGGTGTCAGCTGCTGTTCCACATTTGCAGGAGTCATCATCCCTGGCAGTCAGAAAGGGATCATCTCAGCATTCCTGTGACAGTGGAAGGGTCTGTCCTCTCTCAGAGGGTGCAATAATGGTGAACATATAGCTCTCAAGACCTGGTATGCTTCAGTCCCAGCCCATGGCAAAGCCTGGCGCCGTTACTTTTCTAAGAGCTGTTTATTAATATCTTTTTTTTTGGCTGCAGTGGACCTTCGCTGCTGTGCATGGGCTTTCTCTAGTACTGGTGAGCAGGGGCCACTCTTCCTTGTGGTATGGGGGCTTCTCATTGCAGCTGCTTCTCTTATTGTGGAGCATGGGCTCCAGAGCACCGGTTCAGTGTTGTTCCATGGCCAGTGGGATCTTCCCGGACCAGGCATCAAACCCGTATCCCCTGCGTTGGCAGGTGGATTCTTAACCACTAGACCACCAGGAAAGCACCCGCCTTGTGCTTCTGAATTGAGTAGTCACACTGAAGTTAAATGAAGAGAAACAAGACAAGTGGACCTTGACAGCCCTTGGGGGACCCATCTATCCCAAATCTTTTGTTCAAGTTCCTCAAATTTTTAGATGAATCAGACTCCAGGAAGAAATGGTTATAATGTGCAATATATTATTTCTACTTCTGAATTGCAGTTGTATTCCTGGAATCTTTCTGTTAACAGGAGAACTCACCCTTTCAAACAGAAAATAAGCTCTCTTCTGATCATTCTTAACAAAAAGTAGGCTGAAGATTTTTCTAGGATGACAATGTCATTTTGAATTTCATGGTTACCCACAGCAGCTTCCAGTAGAAGCTTGATTTATATCCGGATTCTCATGATTTTCAAGATGAAGGCAGCTTTCGTTTAGGATTCTAATTTCCAATTAACAAACATATTACTTGATGATAACTCTGGCTTAATGACTAACAACCATGATTAGCAGTGGGTCAGCTATATCTGAAAGGGCAGGGCAGTGCTCAGAGTTACACGTTCCACTTCTCTTCGAGATAAAAACATCCAATGTTGTTATGAATTTTCATGAGAATTAATACTAGGATTTGTGTCTTTGCTGAAGGTCTTTGATGATAGAATAAGCAAGCAAACAAATAGCTCTTTAAGCCCTATGTGGGAAAGCCATTAATTTATTACTTATATCTTGTTAATCACAGGAAAACTGGAGCAAAACTGGAACAAAAGTACAGTAACCGGTTAGATGTGTGTGTATACAGGGGTCTGATGGTTGTAAACCGTGAAAACGACCTCAGTAAGAGGAGAAGCCAAACACCTGAGTCTAGATTAGGAATTAAACACACAAACTCAGCTTCTTGCCTTCTTAGTTGTATTGCTCCCCTGACATCAAGCTTTTCTCCCATTGGCAATCCTGGATATTCCACATACATTTTAAGGGACTTAGAAGAAATCTTGCCAACCAGGTGGTTTTGTTACTGAACTCTTAGAACACCTAGTTAAAGGTCCTGCCTCTGGGATAAAGCCTTTGGTTGTGCCTTGAAAATGTAACAGATCTTCTGTTTTACGAACTTGACGATTTTTCTGATCTTTGTGCCAGTCCACATCACTAGAAAATTCAGAAGGGCAGTTCCTGGGCAAGGCTTCCTGTTTTCTTTCAGAGACATTTTTTCCTTGCCAATTTTCCCTGATGATCTTTGCTTGAAGAGGAAAGGAGTTCTAGTGGGAGCTTGATTTATGTGTTTAAGATGAAATCTGTATTATAAGTTCCTAAGAACAGGAGTATTACTTTATGACAACTAAATACGCATGTAGCCATGCCTTTGGTTTAAAGGCCAGTGAACATGAAAACAGAGGTTAATGAGGCAGACTCTGCTCATTGTCTCACTGAGACCCATTCTTTCCCGCATGTCCTCCCAGACATGCTCGCCTGAAAAGCTAGAAAAACTGCATCCAACAGATTCCTTTGCAGTTAGGTGTGCCTCTGACCTCCCTTCTCCAAGTACACACACTCAGATGAAATTTATAAGGAGAAAAAGTGCAAGAAGTTGGGGCTGTGTGCATGAGATCCAACCAAGGAGGACAGAGCAGTGTGATTCTGGGGCTGGCAGCTACAGAAGCAGCCACTCGAGTCAGCATTTTCTAATTTCCACAGAGGCCCACACTATACATTCTTTAATATACCAGTTCTCAAGAGTAGTTCTGAAGTTATTCCTTGAAAGTTGAATTTAAAACCTATTCTTTCAAATCAGACAATGATTTTGTGGGCTCTCTTCTATCCTGTAATAATTCCGTTTCTCTTCATAGTATCTGTAATGGATTCTGTAGTCTGCAACACAAAACATTGGCTGATAGAGTAAATCTTTTTGGAAAGTCTTGATAGTAGAATCTCTGCAGGCTTTTGGAAGATCACACTTCCTCCCTGTTTCTCTTCCATTCTTACTACTGGTCCCAGGGATGTGGCCTGCACACCTTTTTTCTTTCTAGCTGTCATTATTTTTTGTGGTCTAATTCTTGTGACATTATTGTAAGAAAAGAATGCTAATGTTTATGTGTCCTTGACCCAATAAACCTATATCCATTTTATGTTACTTGTCACTGTGTGTGTCTGCTTTAGTTGTGTCTGACTCTGTGTGACCCCATGGACTGTAGCCTGCCAGGCTCCTCTGTCCATGGAATTCTCCAGGCAAGAATACTAAAGTGGGTTGCCATGCCCTCCTCCAGGGGATCTTCCCGATCCAGGGATTGAACCCACGTCTCTTATGTCTCCTGCATTGGCAGACAGGTTTTTACCACTAGTGCCACCTTGGAAGCCCATAACTTGTCACTAGTCATGATAAAAAGCAAAGTGGGACTGCTTGCAAACCCAGTAGATGGCAGGCATTTAGGTTTCCTTGGTGAATTTTCACAGGAGCTGTTCCCTGCCCACAGGGAACTGTAACAAGAACTAGAGTTGCACACTAGTCCCTTTCTTCACATCCTTCTTAGGTGAACCTCACTCCGTCATGGCCTGTTTAAATCCCCAGGGATGGTATTCCTTAAGGTCATATCTTCTAATGAGTGAAGCACCCTTGAGATTGCATCTGTGCTTTCAGATTGTACTGGCTCAATCATGTATCAAGAGAAACAAATGTATCTGTAATCCTGGAGTCATGTTGCCTCTTCTGCCCTCCTTATCTCACCTTATAGCCAGTCACTTAAGCCATCCTTATACTCCTTTACTAGTTCAATCAACCCTCTCAGTCACTCACAAACTGCTTGCAGTTGGAGCCCTAGCTTTTGAACTGGTTCCTCAGAGTTGCCTAGTTCATACAACTATTTTTCTCTACTTTTCTTTGCCAGGACATCAGCGTATTCAGGTCTGTTCATTCTTTTGGGAAGCCAAGTTTCCAAACATGTGTTTAGACTAGAGGAAGTGTAAAGAGCAGATTTAGACAGGTGGGAATTTAGAGAATAGATAAGACTCTGATTGCATTTTGGAAATTTTATATTCCTAGGAAAAGGAACCCTCCTGCACTGTTGGTGGGAATGTAAATTGATGCAGTTACTATGGAGAAACAGTATGGAGTCTCCTTAAAAAAAACTGAAAAGAAAGGCACTCCTATTCATATAGCCAGAGAAAATTAATTTGAAAAGATTCCCAGTGCTTATGGCAGCATTATTTGCAAGTCAAGACATGGAAACAGCCTAACACTCATCAACAGATGAATGGTTAAAGAAGTTGTGATACATACAAACACACACACATGAATATTACTTAGCCATAAAAATGAGTGAAATAATACCATTTGCCGCAACATTGATGGACCTAGAGATTACCATATTAAGTGAAATAAGTCAGAGAAAATAATATTATATGGTATCACTTACATATGGAATCTAAAAAAATTATACAAATGAACTTATTTACAAAACAGAAATAGATTTGCAACATACCAAAAAAAACCCCAACACTTTGGCTTACTGAAGATGTGGGGAGATAAATTAGGAGCTGGAGATTAACATGTACACACACACTTATATATAAAATAAACAAGGACCTACAGTATAACACAAGGAGCTATATTTAATATCTTGTACTAATCTATAATGGGAAAGAATATGAAAAGTATGGAATTATTTTTCTGTATACCTGAAACTAACACAACTTTGTAAGTTAACTACACTTCAATTCAAAACAATGGTTAACATAATTTATTCTCCTAGAATTCATACTCCATATAGAGATAAGAGAAGTCAAAACAGTGGGAAAAGGAAGAGGTACAATGTAAAGAAGTTGTGAGCTGAAATGCAGAAGAGGAGGTTTCACATCTCTTTAAGCAGGCAAAATCAATATAAACATTTGGCTTCTGTGGTTATATCATATAGACTCTCTTAATTATCATGAATTTTTCTTCAGAGGGTCTATTTATACCTTGCCATAGAGCCAGTGACATGGAGTCATGGCAGTGTGGCAGAACTAAAATTGAATAAGGCTGTGGTTACTTCTGTCCCTACAAGCAAGGAACTATGCTTTGGGGGAGATATCGGGATGTTTCTTTCCACCTCCTGGTAACAAAGTCTCTTCCATGTTGAGCTGTTGCAGATAATGCAAAGCCCTTGAAGGAGAGTAGGGTGAAACAGTGAAAAAAAGGCTTGGATTTGGAATGATTAGTTCTGGTTATGAATCTTTATCTGTTATTTTTTGTGCTGACCTTGGTCAAATCAGTTGCTTTCATAGAACCTTAATTCAACACCCTTCAGTTGGAAATATTTATATTTTATATCTTGTGCCCTTCTAAGGTTAATTGGAGGCTCAAACGAGATAATATATTTGTTGACACTACGTAAACACCACATTGCTTTAATACATTAGTGGCCAAACGAGGCAATCTCTGTTAAATAACAATTAAAGTAGCAAACTAACTTGATATCAGCCTCAGACTCTGAATCAGCCTTGTAAGTGAGTCTTGAAGTTGGGTAGTATTATCCCTTCAATATTGTGTGGGCTATTCTGGGTCTTCTGCTCCTCCCTATAAATTTTAAAATCAGTTTGTTAATATCCTCAAAATACCTTGCTAGAATTTTGATCATGATTGCATTGAATCTATAGATCAATACAGGAAGAACTGATATCTTGACAATGTTGATTCTTCCTATCCATAAACGTGGAATTTCTTTCCATTTCTTTCATTATTTTTATTTTTTCCATCAGAGTTTTATAATTTGCCTCATATTTATCTTGTAGATATTTTGTCAGATTTATACATAAGTATTTAATTTGAGGGGTTGCTAATATAAATGATATTGTGTTTTGAATTTCGAATTTTGTTCATTGCTAGAAAGCAATTGACTTCCATAGATTAATCTTATATCCTGTAACCTTGTGATAATACTATAATTGCTCATTAATTCCATAAGATTTTCTATTATTTTTGTTGATTTTTTGGATTTTCTACACTGACATATTATCTGTGAACAAGGACAGTTTTATTTCTTCCTTTCAAATCTGTCTGTATACCTTTTACTAATATTTCCTTTTGTTCCCTAATTGCATTAGCAAGGACCTCTAGTAGGATGTTGGAAGGAAATGGGGGGAGGACATGACCTTGCCTTGTTCTTGGTCACTCTGGAATCAGTTAAGAATCTTTTAGTCATGAGAAACAAAAATGGTCTCCAGTGATCATAAGCAAAAAGAAGAGTTTCTTGCAAAGTTCTTGGAGGGTTTTGAAGAATCAGACTTGGGAAAATAAACAAAAGCCAAGAGTCTAGACTCAGGAAACCCTGCTGCTTTAGCAGAAGCCTGACCTGAATGTTACCAGCACCGGTAATGGAGGATAGGACTTCTGCTTTTGAAATGACAAATGTCTACCCCTATTCCCAGTTAATGAGGATGCTCCTATCATTTCTGCTGATGTACATGAATCTAAGCAATTCTTGTACTTCAGTGTTATGAGACAAAGATTCAAAACCCTGAACAGGAGCATCTTATTGGCTGACTCTGGGTTGCCTATCCTATAGGCTAGCTATCACCATTTAGTGGGAGAGAAGATCTGGCGCCTTTAGCTTCCACTGAAGCATGCAGTGAATTGCTATTATTAAGGCTCCATACAATGGAGAATCACAAGTTCTTTGTCAAATTTATCTCTTTAGAACTTAGCTCATTTTGCAACAAAGGAAAACAGGGAACAGCAAGTTTTGGAGTGAATTTGGGATAATAAATTTCATCTAACCATGAATGGGGGCAGAAGGAATGCTGACTAACCAAGGGTCACAATGGATTGTATACTAAAATGAAAAGGGAATTGGAGGGAGTGGTAAGAAAGATGCAGAAAATTACTTTATTTCACAAATACTGTCTGGAAATTTTCTGAAAAATTAATCTAAAAACTCCTTTAAAATTGCACAGTTCTTAAAGTACAGCATGTGTGATCTAGAAAAGACTTATTCATCACTCCATATGTGAAGAAACTCAGGCTGAGTGAGTTGATATGAATATACAAGTTAAGGGCAGAGTCAGGACAAACCCAATTTTCTAGACTCAGGTCCAGTGTTATTTTCAAAGTACTACTACATGGTATCTTTTTCCTAAAACTGTCACTTATTTATTTTTCTGGCAAAAGGGAAGAACTGTGAAATATCTTAACTGGAAAATACACTCAGTGCTATTTACTGATGCAGTCCAGCTGGGCCACTGAATTCTGTGCCTACCCATGACTTCTGCTTCGGGCAATGGACAATTTTCTAAGGGTTGCAGCCTGGTATATGGACCAAGAAATTGCATGGAAATTTCAGAGAGAATTATTTTAGAAAGAATAGCTTAATTTATTTTATTCAGTATTGATAGCATACCCCTTGTATGCAAAGGCATGAGCAAAATGTGTGTCCTAACCTCAAAGATCTCACAAGCCACTGAAAGTAAAATAGGCAAGCCTATGAATATAATATAAAATGAGTTTTGAATGTCACAGGCAAGGTACTAATCATAAGCTATGGATTTTCTAAGGAGAACCATTACATCTAATACCACTATATTCTTCCATGTTGGAGACTTCCACTACTTTCTCATATCTGGTTCTCTACACCCTCTGAGTGTGTAGGAGGGTTGCATCTTGTTCTTGTTGCCATGTGACTACCTCTGGCCAACGGGCTACAAGTAGAAATGGAGTGTGCCATTCCCAAGCCCAAGTGTTTCATTGCAGTAATAGCTCTTTTCACTCACTGAGGTAACAGACAGGCTATAGCCTCAGATAGTGTAGCTATAATAAAGTGAATCATTCATGAGACTGGATGGCTGAGTCACTGCATGGAGATTAGAGTCCCTGGAAAGTCTCCTGAATCTACAGTGGATATTTTGTGAATGAGAATAAACCTTTGTTGGGTTGTACCACTGAGAATGTTAGACTTTTTTGGTATGGCATTATCCAGTTTATCCTGACAAGCGTACCTTCATCCTGGCCTATTGGTTATGAAAAACTTACTATGTAAGTTAAAAAAAAAAAAGTATATATAAACAGATATATATTTAATAGTTTAAACAATAGTTGAATTATTAAATCTATTTAATGGCTTAAATATAAGGTAATAATTAAAATTTTTCTCTCTCTGCATATATTGGAACATATATTATTTATGACCATGAACAACTTAATACTTGAAAAATTAGGGTTCTGCTCAAAGTCTAGGTTATCTCTATTTCTCTCCTTCCCCTAACCTTAACTATTTGTGTATATTTAGAAAAAGAATTACATTTTTCCCCTTCACTATTAACCACCTGATATTCTTACATAGAGCTAAGTCATTTATAGAATCATTCAACTCTGTAGTCGAAGAGTTTGAAGTTGATGGGCACAAAGTATGCAAATAAATATAGATGGTTCAGGTTGAGTGAGTGAAGAAGTAGGGAATAGGCTCAGGATTCCTAAAGCCTCAAAGAACAAAAATAACTAACTTAACAAAATAATAAGAACAAGAGAATTGCTGTCAAAAAGAATATTCATGTAAATGATAAAAACATTTTGTTGTGGAAAAAATGAAACTCATGGAGTTAATTTTTGCAAAGTTTAAAAAAAATTTTTTCTGTTACTCCTTTTTTCCTTTTGGCAGTGTGGTGGTTGGGGAGATTGTTGGACTATATGAAGCCAAGGAAATCAGCAGCGATGATTCCAGCCAGTTGTACTCTCCAAGAAAGTGAAATCACTCCAAGTTAAAAAGCACATAATACTGCCTGAAGTCTACTGAACTCCTTCCAAAATATGCCCAAATTAAATCTTCCAAGTTTCATTGCTCTATTGGTGCCCTCAAACAGAGCGCTTGCAAATCATGAAAACTGCAAGAAAACTGAAGTTTTTATTTTTCCAAAAATAACAACATATATCACAAATAGGTTTATTCCTTTGGAATTATATGACATGAACAGATAATTTTTTCCCTCCTTACCCCATTATCAGCCCTTTGGCATTGTTATTTTGTAGCTTCCTTGGTTTCTCCTCAACTACTTTGACTGCATACCAGGAAAACTTGGAGAAGTACTTAAAATAGAAATAACTGGGAAACTCTCAGGCCATTCTACTTTTCTTAATGCCAGCACTTAACCTTTGTTGATGTAACGTTTTCTTTGCAAATAGTGCAAATTGGAAATTTCCCTAAGATCACAATCCAGCCCTCCCCAGAGCCAAATTCAGCCTCAAAGTTGCTGTTCTCAAGTATAATGATACTTACTCAGTCTCAGCTCATTTCCTACTTTTCTGTTGAAACATCAGCCCCACAGCAATACTTAACAGTCAAGTCATTTGGACAATGAATTGTTTGGTTCCAAATTTTGGATTTCTGAAGGAAGTGTAAATATTTGTTCACAGTTGATATTTTGGGTATTGATCAAGGAGGGCCTGGTCTGTACAACCAGTTCGACCTTTGGCTTCCCATAGAGACATGTGTAAATTTCTTCCAATTTCATTCATTTTGTTTCACCTGCTGAGAATCATGTTTACATACAACAGTACTATAAGAATCTATTGAGAAATCCTTGGAGCTGTCATTAATGTGATTTCACTTAAGTGCAGAGGAGGCTTTTATTGTGTAGCCCTCCACTGACACCCTATTCATGCTTTCTATTATCCTTCTAGCTTTGTCTTCAGCTAAACACATTCTCTCTTTTTTTCCTCCCTTTCCTCCAAGTGATTATTTGCATGAAGATTTGCATTTAAATGGATGTGGAGAGTACATTGACAGCACCTACTCCAACCATGTAAACGCTGCACAGTATTTGTTGTTACAGACATGAATGGGAAAAAAGATCAGTGAATGTTTTGTAAGGAGAGTCTTCAGGTAACTGCATTTTAGACACAAAGACACTTCATTAGATTATATTTAATAGTGATTATGCATGCAGAGGTAGATGAATACAGATGCCCTATCCCCAAAAGGGATGATGTGAAATCCAACAATACATACGTGTTCACTGCAGAAAGCAAACATATATGTCAGCATTTGAGTTGAATTCAAAGGTCCCTAAATGGGTTGAGAGGATATTCCAGGGTTGGTTCTTTTTGACCTTTATGTCCTTGCTAGAACAGGAAGGAAAGTGAGACAGAATTAAAATACACTGCATTTTCTGTCTGCATCTTAGGGCTTTTTGTAAAAAGGCTACATACTAAAGAGTGTAAAACAAAAAAGGAGAGAAAGGGACTGGAGAGCAGGGTGGGAAGGAAGAGAAGCGTGGGTAGTGAGGTTTTAGCTGTCTACCCAGTTTTAATTCAAAGAAAAAAAAGTGGGAAAAGAGAGAAGAGAAAAAGGCAAAAAGGGAGAGAAATGGAGAGAAGGAAAAGACACAGTAAAAGGACAGATAAGTCAGAAAACAAGTCTGCATGCAGAGGAGGAAGAAAGGGAGAGAGGAAGGGAGGGGGAGGGGGTGAAAAGAGAAAAAAGAACAGAAGAAATATTGTGAAAGAATCTTAATGCTTTATACACAAAGTAGAGACCCTGGGTTATCATTCAGTATTATGAGAGAGAAAATTAAATTGGTCTTGGCAAAAGGATTCTATTAAGGGATAATATCTTCCCTTTTATTGTTAATTATTTTATGTTTACAATAGTCAGTGTAAATGTATATTATTTTTACAGTAACACATGGCTTAGCATAAATAATTTACCAAGGATATATGGCTAATTTCTAATTAACTTCTAACTATGTTAGTTTGCTTTAGATTAAAGCCCTTTCTCTTTCTAACAAGTCCTTGAAGGAGAGCAGACAACCTAATTATAGGCATTCATTGTGGAATATTTATATTTAGCAATTTAAAAAGGTAATATCAATCGAGAAATGTAGTGGAAAATAAAATGGAAGAAAAAAGGTTTCAGCGGATGAAGGAAAATTTATTGTTTGTCTTTGTATTTTTATGTCTGCATAAGAAAAAAAAATTAGCCAGAGAAATTTATCAGCAGGCTGAATGCAATACAGCCCTGGTACCTCTGTGTTCCCAAATATAATTATTGTTTATTGCTTAAAAACAATTTTCCATAGGCTGTATGCACTAAAGAGAAATCCATAAACATCAGAAACAAGTCTCTAACAAGTCCTCATTGTTTATGTGGATGAAAAAAAATCCATACTTCCCTTCCCGTTAATCCAGAATGGACCTGAATAAAGCAAATTCACTGCATCCAATGAGATTTGTAATGCAACAGTAGAAGAATCTGATTTCACACATTACAGTTAGGGTCCTCCATATCCCAGCCATAACAAGGGTAATAAATAAAGTCTACTCTAAAACCAGGCATCTAGCCTCAGTAATTGACTTGCTGTCTGCATGAGACACAATGATTTCCGAATGCGAGGGGCTCACCCGTGTCTGAGGGCTTGCAGAAATTCACCATGGTAATGTACCGACATAAACATGCCTTTGTGCATACAGCCTCATTCTCGATGCTAGGGCTTCTTTAAGAAGCAACAAAATGGGATCAGTTTCCTGCTTTATACCTGTATCATTGTAATTGACACAACAGAGGGAAGTCCTTTCCCCCTGGGATCTTATTTCTTGAACTAATCGGAGTCACCTTTGTACTAGAGGTACCACAGCCCTGAATTCACTGAGGTTTAGATAAGTGTGGTGTGTTAGTCTTAATGTGCATTTACAATACATGGTGTAATTGCTCCTTTGGAGCTGTTAATACATTTTTATGGCCAAAAAACAATTTCCCGGATACTGGATGTATTAAGGAGAAATGCCTGCCTTAAGATTTATACTGAGAAGCATAAAAACAAAGCAAAACATCCTAGCGCGTGCATTCATCTCGTTAAAGACCATACACTTGGGTGCATTTGTTCTTCAAAGAGTGTGAGGAACATCAAACATTTAAAATTCTTTGTCATTCCCGACCCTGCCTCCAGAGCTTCAGTGGTCCTTTTCTATTTCTTTCTGTATCTTCGGTATATAAGGCTATCTGGGGAACAAGGGATAAAATATAGGGCAAAAAGGTTTATGTGGAAATGATCAGAGAGAATGATATAGTCTACATTTTAAAATCATTTCAGAAGAGATGGTACTGATTGATTCCTATGAACAAAAGAAAAATTCTGGGAAGTGAATATTATAGTACACAAGCATGTAAAGTCACAAAGTGTTTTCACCCCTTTTCCTAATGATTCTTTAAGGGTGTTATATAATACTATCAAAATAGAGGAGGTGACTAGGTTCCGGGTTATTCTGTTTTGTCCTAAGCCAGATTCTTAGTTTGCACTGCTCTCTGCCCAGTGAGGGCTGCTTTATGTTGCATTTTTGGGCTCTGTGACTGGCTGGCTTTCAAATTTCGTTGGGTCAGTAAGAGGCACTGATTGGAGACCAGAGGGCAGAAAGGGGAATGTTGGGTGGATTCTTCCTTATTTCCTGTCTGCCTTGGGGCTGTGTCTCTCTCATGCCTCTCTCCATGGCCACAGCCCCAAGAGGACTCCAGCTCTGTCTGAGCAGGGGTAACACAGGCTGCTGAAGCCTTCTCAATTGTTAGTAGTCTCTGGGCTCCCCGTCTCTCATTAATCCTGCATCCTTCTCTGTAAGTAATCACTTTGAAAAGTGAAAGTGAAGTTGCTCAGTCATGTCCGACTTTTGGCGACCCCAAGGACTGTAGTCTACCAGGCTCCTCCATCCATGGGATTTTCCAGGCAAGAATACTGGAGTGGGGTGTCATTTCTTTCTCCAGGGGATCTTCCCAACCCAGGGATTGAACCTGGGGCTCCCGCATTGCAGGCAGACGCTTTACCATCTGAGCCATCAGGGAAGGCTGAGAAGTAATCACTTTACTGAAATACAATTACTGAAACCATATGGGTTGGGTCTTGGGACCCAGGATGCTGGGACTCTGGGTGATAACAAGGGTGTACAGGTAGGAGAAAGAGACACCTAAATGTCCAAACTATTTTACTCACGTGGTAACTGAAATGTTCCAGTAGCTCTGCTGACTGCAGATTTTGGCAAACTGTGATAGTGCCAAAATGATGGATCCCTCTAGGTCTTTGCTGATTGTCCTGTTATGTAAGTGGGATGCTTTGGTTTGACCTAATGCAAACATGATACACAGGAGACATGGGCTGGATCCCTAGGTTGGGAAGACCCCCTGGAGGAGGAAATGGCAACCCACTTCAGTATTCCTGCCAGGAAAATGCCATAGACAGAGGAGCCTGGCAGGCTACAGTCCATGTGATTAGAAAGAGTGGGATATGACTGAGCATACACACAATTGTGTAGTCATCAGGACTTTATAGCTGCAAATGACAGAAACCCAAATTAAAGTAACTAAAAAAGCAGGGAGGGGTGTGTGGTGGATTTATTGGCTCATGTAATTGAAAAGTCTGGTGGTGGTGTGGCTTTAGACATGGCTAGAAGCATAGGTTCAAATGATGTCATAGAACTCTACCTCTTTCCAAGTCTCAACACTACCTTTCTCTGCGCTGGCTTTTTTCTTTGGCTGGATTATCTCACATGCAGCAGAGATACCCCTGGGAGTTCCTAGCTTATACTGCCCTGATGAGAGAGATCTTCTTTTCCCAAGAATCCATATAGACTCTGGAAAAGAAGTCTAATTCTTCCAGCATGATCTGAGGCTAACTTCTTTATGGCTAGGGGATAGAGCAGTCACTTTGATTTGCCTGGGTCCACTAAGTCCAAAAGGGGCCATTTTTCAAAAGAGAAGATGAGACTTGGCACTTTTGTTACTATGGCCCAGGTTCAATCCCTAGTCAGGGAACTAAGATCTTGCAAGCCATGCAGCACATTAAAAAACAGAAGAAAAAGATGTACCCAGACAAAAAGAGGTAATGTGAAGATTAGATGCACACTTAGATATGTTCTAAACTATTCTTAGAATATGCTGTCACTGTGCAGAAATGATCCACAGGAGCCATATACAGATGAGACGGAAGAAACACAGGAGCCGTCTACACTAAACACATTTGTGACCTTCCTAACTGCCTTTTAAAACTTATTTGCAGTCTATAAATAAATACCAGAGTAGACGAGTGTATTTCTAGTCTTCACTTTATGGCAAAAAGAAGATAAGAGATTTTTGGAAAAAGCACTGAATTCATTACTTTATATCCAGTAGGTGCTTAATCAATTTTAATTATCCCACTTATAAATGGGAGAGAAAGATAAGGGATGCAAAATCATTGCTGAAAAAGAAAACATCTGGCTTGGCAATGGAACTCAGAGTCTGAATCCAGTCCAGGCTCTAACTTGGGCACGCTCATAAAAATCTGTGGTTCTTGGTTTGTTTTTCTGAGAAATGGGGAGGAGTCTAGAAGATGAAAGGAGGACAGATCCTGTTTTCTCCTTCTCTCTGAGATTTCTTTTACAAATAGTTTTGCTACGTCACTCTAGTCGTGTCAGACTCTTTGTTACCCAATGGACTGTAGCTTGCCAGGCTCCTCTTTCTGTGCGATTCTCCAGGATACTGGAGTGGGTTGCTGTGCCTTCCTCCAGAGGACCTTCCCAACCCAGGAATTGAACCCGCATCTCCTGTGTCTCTTGCATAGTTTAATAAAGGCTTTTATTAACAGGAGGGCATCAATAATCATTAGGCTTATTTCTTGGTTTTACTTCATTATTCAGGAAAAAATACATACTTCTGTACAATCTTTGCCATCTAAATATTTCAGAGAAAACATTTAAGAAGAAATGAACATTCTGACACCCAAATTCTGTTACCCTAAGACCAGGGGAAACAGGTGATGTGATGGATCCATTTAATTTCTTACCTATCATTATTGTTTCATATCTTCTCTAGCCCTAGAACATCTTTTATTCTGGTTGTGGATTTTCTCTTTATCCCTTCTTAATAGACAGTTTCGTACAAAAGGTTTTGAAGGCTGAATTAGGACAGAGGCTTTTACAAAATGTTTTTTATTGTTGTTGTTATCTGATCTGGGCAGGAGTCGGTGTTGGCAGAAACCGGGCTGTCTTTTGCTGCTTCCCCGTGAACATGTGGATAGGACTTACCTGAGATGCTTTGGGGTTTCCCTCCCCGAGGAAGCATAACCCTCTAGAATTGAGCCTTTGTTTTGTCCCTGCCCCTTGAATCTGGGCTGGCTAGTGGAATGACGCTAGAGTTCACTGCTTGCCTTTTGAAGTGCATTGAGAAGACTTGTAGATTTTACTTGGGTCTCTTGAATCCTTGCTATGGGAGAAGGCTGGTGCTACTTAAGAAATCAGACTACCCTGAGACTACATCTGGTGAGGAAATCCAAGCTAGCCATGTGGAGAGGCAGCAGTGGGGAGAGAGGCCCCTAAGCACACTGTAGTTTTGCCGGCCATCTGAGGCACCAGACGGGTGAGCGACGAAGCCATCTTAGTTGGCCAGCTCCAGTGTTGAATTTAGATGACTCCAGCCCCCATCTGCCATCTGACTGCAAATGCATGAGAGAACCCAAGTGGGAATCCGCTTGACTGAGTCTAGTCAGTTCAGGAACTACAAGCGACAATAAGAAACTGTTATTTAAAGCCACTGAGTTTGGGGATGGTCTGTTATGTAGTAGTAAGGAACTGAAACAGGGCTTATAAGCAGATGAGTGGCTGTTTCCATGGGGGCTGAAGTGGTCCATGACTTGGGGTCATTTTAAGTCTGTTTAGTTGGTAGGACTGTGGAGATGAATTGATGGCCTGAGAACTGGAATAACTGTTTCATATGTTGGACTCTAACCAGGGTGAGTATCCTCTCCATGTCCTGCAATCACCCCACCTGCCTTCTCTCTAAGTTTAGGCTCTTTGCCTGCATAGATATTTATTACTTAGTATTAAAAATGGTCCTTCTCTGATGCTGTGATCCCTATTCACTCTTACTCTGTTTAGCTAATACTCACTACTATACAGAGTTAGGAGAAATGAACTTAGGCTATAAATGTGTTTTCAAAACAATATAAAGAACCTCATTGTTTATATTTTTACATATAATATCACATACTCATCACAACGTATCACACTTCCTCAAACAGGCAAAGTAGGATGGGAGGGTTCTTATAAATAGGAAATGACCTATTGAAGGTCTTCATTGAAAAGTTTTGTTCATATTAAAAGAAATGCAAAAACCACCCAAGAAAATTAACATCAACCCCTCCAAATCCTATCAGCACTATAAAGATATATTATATGACAAGTTGTGAGGATTCATGAGATATAAAACACAATCTCTAACCCTAATTTAGAATTTAGTTGAAGAGAAATGATGATGAGAACAACCAGTATTTGTTGAGCATTTATTATGTGCCAGGCACTAAGCACTATATGCTAAGCACTTTATATGTATTTATTCATTTAATCTTTACAACAACCATCACACAGTTCACAGTAATATTTTGAAACTATAGCAGAGAAAAATTAGGGAAAAGAGAGGTCATGTGGCTAGTGAATGGTGGTAATAAGCAGTTAACTGCTATGTTATATTGCCATATATACTATAAAACATATGCTCTCATTACCATTATTATAAGCATTACATAGGCTCTGTGCACAGGATACTTTGTCACTCAAAGTGTGGTCCCTAGGTCAGTGACATCAGTGTCCCCCAAGAACTTGTTAAAAATGTGGAATCTTGACCCTCACCTTAGACTTACTGAGTCAGATTGTGTTTTAATAAGATCTCCAGGTGATTTAAATGCACATTAAGGTTTGAGAAGCACTGATTTAGAAAGTAAATGCTAAAGGACTTCCAAAGAAGAAGTTTTCACAGAGACCTTCAAAAGGGTGGTTGCTGGTTGCCTGCCTGGGGAAATGGGTGGCCTGATCATGTGAGGGGGTTTGTTTCATCAGCAAGATCTCATGGAGTGGTGATGCAAATGTAAGATGAGAAACATAGTCTTTTAAGCTATGCATTTGCATTTTTGAAATCTGAAAAATGTGTTCAGGTCAGAGACATGCTAATTCCTAAACTGAGCAGACTTTCAGGGGCCAGGTCATAGTTTATTCCATCTGCTAAACCCCTTCAATGCCAGTGCTCAGCAACCCTAGCATATAGAATGTGTCTGCTTGGCCCAGGAAGATGGATGGTCATCCACAAGGTTATTTGGCTGTATTTGGTGAGCTGAGAGTAGCTGCCCCAGGTCTCTCTGTAATGGGGAATGCGATCTATCGCTTCTAAAAAGGAAAAAAAAAAATTTCAATTCCTCAAGAAGTTTGGCTAGGTCATAAATTTAAAAGAGACACAAAAGTATTACATATGACCTTACTGATCAAGACATGAGATCAGTAAATCTTTAGGATGTGGGAGCAGGTCATAGAAGATGAGAGAGAAGTAGAGGGTGTCAGAAAAGTTTTATGACATAGCTTGCTGTCTTAATTGGTATATGGTTTGGAAATACCCCAAAGAACTGAAAGAGATTGTTGAGATAGTTACCAGTAGAAGGAGGGAGAAAGCATAAGAGGCTAAGGCCGGGGAGTAAAAGGGATATTTATTTTCTCTGGTGCAAAAAACACAAAAACTAATAAAAAAGCACACCAGTGGACAGTTGTTACAGAAAAGGAATTTTGTCTAGCCAACTTGGGAGGAAGAAGGAAAAAAGAACTGTACAAAGCACAGTGGGAAAAAGAATCCTGACTATGCCTTGTAAAGCCAACAGAGGGATCTTGGTGGTGATGGTTTTCTGTTTGGTTTATAAAGTAGCAGTAGGTGAAGATGTCAGCGGCTTTATCTTGCCCACTGGAGGAAGAGGCTAACAATAAGTGTTTGTTCTGTGAGCAAATCTAGGAACAGAGAACTAAGAAGGGCTGACAAAGCAAGAGGAAGTTCAAATATATGTGGGAGACAGTATAGGAGGTCATGTTCCGCTTCTTATGAAACAAGTTCTGTGGAAGAAAATAGGGGCTCCCAAAGCAGAGTTGGTTTGGGAAGCTGCCTTTTGTCTTTTTCTGACTTCATGCCTTCCTGAGCCTTCACTTTTGTATCTATAAACCTCAGCTCGTCAACATGACAAGGCTGTCCAGGAAATTCTCTTAAGGAGTAGATATAAAAAAAATCTCAGTTCTGAATATTCAGTTCACCACCGTGTTCTGTGTACTCACCTTCTCTTGAGTACATCCCTTGAATCCATTTACCCTTCCCCAAGGTTATCACTTCTCCTCTAGTCCAAGCCCATCTCAGAACAGTGTTGGGATTCAAAGCATACGCTCAGTGTCTGGTCTTCCCTCATTGGACTTATGCACCACACAGTTGAAGGACAGGGTTAGTGGCCATGTTGATGCTCTGCTTATGAAGACTTGCCAAACCTCATTCTAGAATGGCATTCTCAGTCTTGACTCAGAATATGAATCCAAGAAAAATAAGCCATTTGAGGAACTGGGAAAGGTATGTGATGCCTTATGTTGCAGTAAAATTTCCTGAGTAAATAGAATTGTTCCATTTTATACTTTATTTTTCCTAACATCAGAATATTCTCCCAGCATTCATTTATTTCTTCTTTCATAGTTTGTAAAGTAGAAGATGATGAAAACAACAGCACCAACTTTTCTTAAATAAAATTTTACATTTTCAAATACATTGAGACATTCAAATGAAGGCACATCTTAATTGCCTTACCCGTTCTTAATTTTTATTCTCTGCATTAGTCTTATTATTCCCACTTGGAAATAGCCTTCTGTCACTTTAATATTGGCTTGCTCACATTTTAAAATCAGCCTATGTAATCTAATCTCTAGAAGTTTAGCTTTTGCAGTTGTTAATAATAATATGATATGATTAATTTCTAAAGACCCTCATTAGTAAGACTATTCATTTCAAATCCTCGTTAACCTGTCAGATAAGAGCTTTGGATTCTCCACTGCTAGAATCAAGGCAGGTCCCAATAAGCTTTAATTACTTGGAAGGAGGTATTGCATGTTATCTTTCACAGTGTTTGTGTGTTCAGGGATTGATGGCACTTGGCTCAAATTTCATCTTAGATATATATTTTCTGGTATCTGTTGGGCTATGGCACTGTTGACAGAGAAGATGAAAGTAAGACCATGACATAAAACCATCTGATTTTTTCTGAATGCTCTGCCTTGCCCATTCTGTTGGTTTGAAATCTCTACACATGTGATGACAGCCTTGATTCTATCATAAACGTGTAGAATAGATGTAAGAAATATGGCAGCTTCTGTCGCTCGGCTGGTCAGATTTCAGAGGGCAGACACACTGAAACCATACTCACAGAAAACTAGTCAATCTAATCACATTAGGACCACAGCCTTGTCTAACTCAGTGAAACCAAGCCATGCCTGCAGGGCAACCCAAGACGGGCGGGTCATGGTGGAGAAGTCTGACAGAATGTGGTCCACTGGAGAAGGGAATGGCAAGCCACTTCAGTATTCTTGCCTTGAGAACCTCATGAACAGTATGAAAAGGCAAAACGATAGGATACCAAAAGAGGGACTCCCCAGGTCATTAAGTGCCCAATATGCTACTGGAGATCAGTGGAGAAATAACTCCAGAAAGAATGAAGGGATGGAGCCAAAGCAAAAACAATACCCAGTTGTGGATGTGACTGGTGATAGAAGCAAGATCCAATGCTGTAAAGAGGAATATTGCATAGGAACCTGGAATGTCAGGTCCATGAACCAAGGCAAATTGGAAGTGGTCAAAAGAGATGGCAAGGGTGAACATCGACATTCTAGGAAACAGTGAGCTAAAATGGACTGGAATGGGTGAATTTAACTCAGATGACCACTATATCTACTACTGTGGGGAGGAATCCCTCAGAAGAAATGGAGTAGCCATCATGGTCAACAGAAGAGTCCGAAATGCAGTACTTGGATGCAAGCTCAAAAACGACAGAATGATCTCTGTTCATCTCCAAGGCAAACCATTCAATATCACAGTTATCCAAGTCTATGCCCCAACCAGTAACGCTGAAGAAACTGAAGTTGAACAGTTTTATGAAGACCTACAAGACCTTTTAGAACTAACACCCTAAAAAGATGTCCTTTTCATTATAAGGGACTGGAATGCAAAAGTAGGAAGCCAAGAAACACCTGGAGTAACAGGCAAATTTGGCCTTGGAATGTGGAATGAAGCAGGGCAAAGACTTTTGCCAAGAAAATGCACTGGTCATAGCAAACACCCTCTTCCAACAACACAAGAGAAGACTCTACACGTGGACATCACCAGATGGTCAACACCGAAATCAGACTGATTATATTCTATGCAGCCAAAGGTGGAGAAGCTCTATACAGTCAACAAAAACAAGACCAGGAGCTGACTGTGGCTCAGATCATGAACTCCTTATTGCCAAATTCAGACTTACATTGAAGAAAGTAGGGAAAACCGCTAGACCATTCAGGTATGACCTAAATCAAAACCCTTATGATTATACAGTGGAAGTGAGAAATAGATTTAAGGGTCTAGATCTGATAGATAGAGTGCCTGATGAACTATGGAATGAGGTTTGTGACATTGTACAGGAGACAGGGATCAAGACCATCCCCATGGAAAAGAAATGCAAAAAAAGCAAAATGGCTGTCTGGGGAGGCCTTACAAATAGCTGTAAAAAGAAGAGAGGTGAAAAGCAAAGGAGAAAAGGAAAGGTATAAGCATCTGAATGCAGAGTTCCAAAGAATAGCAAGAAGAGATAAGAATGCCTGCTTCAGTGATCAATGCAAAGAAAGAGAGGAAAACAACAGAATGGGAAAGACTAGAGATCTCGTCAAGAAAATTAGAGATACCAAGGGAACATTTCATGCAAAGATGGGCTCAATAAAGGACAGAAATGGTTGGACCTAACAGAAGCAGAAGATATTAAGAAGAGGTGGCAAGAATACATGGAAGAACTGTACAAAAAAGATCTTCACGACCCAGATAATCATGATGATGTGATCACTAACCTAGAGCCAGACATCTTGGAATGTGAAGTCAAGTGGGCCTTAGAAAGCATCACTATGAACAAAGCTAGTGGAGGTGATGGAATTCCAGTTGAGCTGTTTCAAATCTTGAAAGATGATGCTGTGAAAGTGCTGCACTCAATATGCCAGCAAATTTGGAAAACTCAGCAGTGGCCACAGGACTGGAAAAGGTCAGTTTTCATTCCAATCCCAAAGAAAGGCAATGCCAAAGAATGTTCAAACTACTGCACAATTGCACTCATCTCACATGCTAGTAAAGTAATGTTCAAAATGCTCCAAGCCAGGCTTTAGCAATACGTGAACCATGAAATCCCTGATGTTCAAGCTGGTTTTAGAAAAGCCAGAGGAACCAGAGATCAAATTGCCAACATCCGCTGGATCATGGAAAAAGCAAGAGAGTTCCAGAAAAACATCTATTTCTGCTTTATTGACTATGCCAAAGCCTTTGACTGTGTGGGTCACAATAAACTGTGGAAAATTCTGAGAGAGATGGGAATACCAGACCACCTGACCTGCCTCTTGAGAAACCTTTATGCAGGTCAGGAAGCAACAGTTAGAACTGGACATGGAACAACAGACTGGTTCCAAATAGGAAAAGAAGTACGTCAAGGCTGTATATTGTCACCCCACTAATTTAACTTCTATGCAGAGTACATCATGAGAAACGCTGGACTGGAAGAAACACAAACTGGAATCAAGATTGCCAGGAGAAATATCAATAACCTCAGATATGCAGATGACACCACCCTTATGGCAGAAAGTGAAGAGGAACTGAAAAGCCTCTTGATGAAAGTGAAAGAGGAGAGTGAAAAAGCTGGCTTAAAGCTCAACATTCAGAAAACAAAGATCATGGCATCTGGTCCCATCACCTTGTTGGAAATAGATGGGGAAACAGTGGAAACAGTGTCAGACTTTGTTTTTTGGAGCTCCAAAATCACTGCAGATGGTGATTGCAGCCATGAAATTAAAAGACGCTTACTCCTTGGAAGGAAAGTTATGACCAACCTAGATAGTATATTCAAAAGCAGAGACATTACTTTGCCAACAAAGGTCCGTCTAGTCAAGGCTATGGTTTTTCCTGTGGTCATGTATGGTTGTGAGAGTTGGACTGTGAAGAAGGCTGAGCACCGAAGAATTGATGCTTTTGAAGTGTGGTGTTGGAGAAGACTCTTGAGAGTCCCTTGGACTGCAAGGAGATCCAACCAGTCCATTCTGAAGGAGATCAACCCTGGGATTTCTTTGGAAGGACTGATGCTAAAGCTGAAACTCCAGTACTTTGGCCACCTCATGCGAAGAGCTGACTCATTGGAAAAGCCTCTGATGCTGGGAGGGATTGGGGGCAGGAGGAGAAGGGGACGACCGAGGATGAGATGGCTGGATGGCATCATGGACTCGATGGACGTGAGTCTGAGTGAACTCCGGGAGATGGTGATGTACAGGGAAGCCTGGCGTGCTGGGATTCATGGGGTCGCAAAGAGTCGGACACAACTGAGCGACTGAACTGAACTGAACAGTCAGTGATGCTATCTAACCATCTCATCCTCTGAACAATACTGCATAGGAATGTTCAGTATTGTAATTACTTTTACCACCAGACACATCCACAGTTGAGAGTCATTTCTCTTTTGGCCCAGCTGCTTCATTCTTTCTGGAGCTAATAGTAATTAGCTCCACTTTTCCTCAGTAACATAATAGGCATCTTCTGACCTGGTGGGGGTGGGGTCTTTTTGCCTTTTTATGCTGTTCATGGGGTTCTCGTGGCAGGAATACTGGAGAGGTTTGCCATTTCCTCTTCCAGCACACCATGTTTTGTCAGAGCTCTTCACTATGACTCATCTGTCTACCTTGGGTGGGCCTACATGGCATGGTGCATAGCTTCATTGAGTTAACAAGCCCCTTAGCCATGACAAGGCTGTGATCCATGAAGGGGGTGATTTGGATACAATTCAGGTTTTCAGAATTGAGTGCCCGTCCCTCACTTTTCTTTGAGAGACTGTCTGGATGATACGTGTGACTTCATGGCATGTGGAAGGAGGGAGCTGCTCCCAGTGCTGGTGATCTCTGAGGTGCTAGAGGTCCCAGGTGGCATTTCCCGGTCACGTACAACCATTCCCTCTGTGCACATTGGCTCACTGTGGAAGGTGGTTTGTTCCTCTGGGCTGCAGCCCTCCTGTCCTTCAGAGAACTCTCATCCCTGTGTCCCACCATCACTGACTCTGGCTGCCTTGTGCTGCATGCCTGGACCTTGGGGAGCCAGGACTCTGTTCCCCTCCCGTAGTGGACATCTTGCTAAGCAGGGCTGTATCACCATGCCTGCTGATGGTGAGTAGAGGAAGCACAGCCACATGTAAATACCATAGCAACTCAGGTTGGGGTTTAGAACTGCTTTGAGGAATGCCCAGTTAAACTGTCTTTTTCTGGATAGGCTTCATTCTGCTTTGTAAATTTCACCTGACCTGCCTTACCCTCTCATCTGGGTCAAGATTTGTTCTTATCAAATGTTGCCAGGGCAACAATGCCTGTGGCTTTTTAAGGTATTTCAGAAGTGCCTGAAGAGCTCTCTCCATCTGCCGGTGAAGCTACTTGGGAATAAGAGAGAGGCCTTATGTCAATTTGTTTCTTATTAAGATCATATTAATAAGCATTACTCAAGTAAATCTCACAGGCAAACAGAAATTCTTGGGCTCTGCTTACATATTTCCAAATGCAGAATTCTCTGCTTCTGTGCTCTTGCAGCACACCAGCTCAACTCTCAAAAGACAAATAGGTTGATTCATTTCACTTACTCCCTGTCCTCTGAAAGCACAGTCCAGTTTGGTTTAAGTGGCTGTTGAAGACAGTCTGGAGAAGTGTGAGTCCATGAGGAATCCAGTGAAGGGGTACTTAATATGCCTCTGGTCATATGTGGACTCTTAGTTGGGGTCATGAAAGAAAGTGTTATTTGATAGGCATCGAGGAGACCCTGGGTTGACCTCAGGAAAAGGCCTGTGACTTAATATGTTGGGTTGGATAGACTGATCCAGGGTTTAGATGGGGCACTGGGTCATGAAAGGGGGCTGGAGATGGCCCTGTGCTCTGTACCCAACCTGGAAGAAACCACAGGAGTCCAATTGTGTCTTAAGTCCAACTGACCATAGACAGTCTCTAATGGATGCCTGTGACTTAATATGGAGGGTTGGGTAGATTGGAGGTAAATAGTTGAAAGGCTCTACCAGTCTCACTCTGTGGGAAGCAGATTTGCTCTGGCTCTTGCAGTATTTGCATTTGAGGCATAAATGTCTTCATTCAGCCTTCTCTGTTTTGTATTTTGTGAGTAAAATTACTTTGTACCATCCCCTTGAGGAAACAAATCTCTATTAACACGCTCACAAAATATAACCTATAGCCATGGGCCAGGCTGACATGCCAGACAGGAGAGGAAAACTTGTGCCTTTCTGACTTTAACTTTAATCGCCTTGTCTTGATTACACATCACAAGCAATGAGAAGCTTGATTAAATGACTTTAGTTCATTGATGTTTTTAAAGAGCTGAATATGTAATTTGAAATTTTACCAACTCAGTTACCTGTGGGTTACCATGGTAATAAAGCATATGCTGAAATGACATTTGACATTAATTTTATAATTTTAATTTACAACTACTGAAACACAATAGCACATCTCTAACAATGCATTTCATTTTAAGGTAACCAAGGAAGATATACTCACATTTTCAATGCAGTTATGAATTACAGTACATTAAAGAGAAAAGGTTAGGACCAATTCATCCATCCTTTAAATTAAACCTTAAACTTATGTGGGTGGTGGGGTTAAATGGATTCTCTTGAAACAGGTATCTATCTGGCCTTCTCACCTATGAATCAGTGGTATTTGGTACTGAGACAAGTTACATCCAAATCCATACTGCAAAATGTGTTATAATGAGATGATACTACCCTAGCTTCCTTCTGGAGCTTAGCATTTGATACAAGATTAAGGTAGGAGATCCAACCAGTCCATTCTGAAGGAGATCAGCCCTGGGATTTCTTTGGAAGGAATGATGCTAAAGCTGAAACTCCAGTACTTTGGCCACCTCATGCGAAGAGTTGACTCATTGGAAAAGCCTCTGATGCTGGGAGGGATTGGGGGCAGGAGGAGAAGGGGACGACAGAGGATGAGATGGCTGGATGGCATCATGGACTCGATGGACGTGAGTCTGAGTGAACTCCGGGAGATGGTGATGGACAGGGAGGCCTGGTGTGCAGCGATTCATGGGGTCGCAAAGAGTCGGACACGACTGAGTGACTGAACTGAACTGAACTGAAGGTATCCTTACACTTTGTTGGCAGTCTATGGCTGTATAGACCAAATAGGCTTTGGTTGAACATTCATGGTTTAGTTAATATTCTAGGAATAATTACTCAGGCATAATGGAAATATTAAGAACTTTGGACAATTGTTTTAGTCCAATGGCAGATTTTGACAAAAGGGTAAAATAATGAACTAACATAAAAACATTTTAAAGAATCAGTACAATTAATAGTATAGATGAGCAAAGGTTGGCATGAAAGAGGAACTAGACCTTTATACTCATTTGGAAATGGTTCCACATGAATTCACCATCTCCCTTGTCATGAACTTTGTCTCTCCCTTATGAAGAGAGTCCCAGATCCTGGCCCCTATTCTTGGTTCCACTCTGGACCACATCTGACTCTAAGGATGTCAGTATTGCTTCTTTTTGTTTCAATTCCTATTCACATTTGATTAAAACTTAATTTTTTACTTTTTAAGTTATTTCTGTTGGAGGGATTATTATTGTGAGAGTGCATTTTGGAGTACTTCTTTTACTTTTGGCTACTAAGGGTATCTAAAGTCCTATCAGAGGTATTTGAGTGTCCCCACCATATTCTGCAATGGCACATACTTTTTTAAAATTTGAGGATGAAGATGTGAGGGAATATTTAAGTCTAGCTAATTCATTATTTTGTCAAAAAGCCATGTGCAGAAATACGGTTTAAAATAGATCCTGTATTTTAATGGCAAATGTAATCCCTCTCAGCTGTAGTAATGATAGAAAACATACAATCCAACTTTCTTTCCTTAAATGAAACATTCATCTAGAAGCCAACCAAAAGAAAATTGAACACGGCACACCCCAAGCACTTTTTAGTTATTTATTGAGAAGTCAATTCAAATTTTTGTTACCAAGTCATTACATTTATTATTTTTTATCTAACCACTCATGGCAAATAAGCAAGCCAAAACAAACCAAAGAACGAAAAACACAAAACCTGGCAGTTGTAGGGAGAGAAGATATTAAAAAGTAGAAAATAAATGTATCTATTAGCTAATGGAAATAAAACCAATAAGCACCAAAAACAGCAAAGAAAACATTAATTCAGGCAGTGCCCTTTCAGTTTGCCTTAGGAATCATGAGTAGCAATTTGAAACCCTGTTTTCTCTTGGGAAGGAGTGCTGCCTAGAATATGATATAAACTATACTGATCAAATAAAGAGGAGAGCCTCAGGCTAAAACAGAAAGAAAGAAGTTACAACAAAGAAAAACAGCAAGTTGTATGAAATGACACATTTATATACCAGCAAAGTAAAATTAGAAACCTCCCCCTACATAAATGTTATATCAGCAGTAGAAGAAAAATAGCTACATCACAGAGACCAGACTTGAGAAAGAGGATAACATAAAGCAGGAGATTATCTCAAATAGTTCCCAGAGCATGCTGTATGTGTAAGTGTTTTGATCATGATATCAGTTTAATTTTGTTAGGTGATGATAAAGTTACTAAAAAAAATTGAATGTTTTAGGAAAAATATAACAGTGAATAATAAGTACCTACTAAAACAAAAAATGTGATGGGTGTGGATTATTAAATTTAAGCAGGCATTTGACATTCTCTTTCTTCTTTGAAACTATAGCTCTTGATTCAGGCAAAATGGTACCCTTTGACTTTTGCGAGCATCACTGAGCTTAGAAAAGTGAAACTGATGACTAAGTGAAATATTGCAGGGCCAAGCTTTGGACATGATGCATTTGTTCTTGCAGAAATTCCCATTAGAAATTCAATGTCATCTATTAGGAAGGCCTCTGTGCCTCGATTTATGAAGCAGATGGATTTTGAAAGGCAACAGATAGGTAAAATTTTTGTAAATTAAATCAGTGTGCTTGTCATTTGTGGTTCATCATTTTGTAAGACCAAGAGTCCATTTGTAATGTCAATGATTAGGCCTAAAATATCTGATTAGATTTTCTAAATCTGATTTTATTTGAGAAAAGCATTAAAAACATTGTCGAAAGCAACTTAAATGTCTGTCAAAATACTAGAATGACCAAGAGAAAAGAAAACTGTAGGAAATCATGAATGATTCAAATCATAGTCAATAAAATCTAAACAAGATTTTATGAGTGTCTCATCTTCCCAAGAACTGGCAACCACTTTTCTCTTCCTCCAGCCCAGGTTTCTAGATGCCCAGTTCATATTTTGACTGATCTGAAGGATTTTTTTTTTTTTTTTACAATTATTGCTTCTTCCTGCTTGAAATATTCTTAAAACATCACTCTCTCTTAGAATTCTTCAGGTCTCACTGACTGCTCCATCTTCATCGCCTTTTCTGGTTATATCTCAATGTTGGAGTATCTAGGCTTAGTTCTTGGATCACTTATCCTCTATTTGACTTCATGCATTGATGATTTTGTTTACTCATTGAACCTTATAACTTTAAACACCATGGATATGTGAATTACACTGGCTTCACTCCTGAGCTCCAGACTCATACATACAACTACATACTCAACATCTCCGTTTGGGTGCTAATGAGCATTTCATGCTTAATGCTTGCGAAATGGAATGCCTGCTTTCCCCCACGCTTGCTCCCAGGTATGTCTCTATTTCAGTGACTTAAAACTTCCATCCTTTCATTTGCACAATTTCTAGATACCCCAATAATAATCCTTTCTTATTCTTATAATACATCTAATTCACCTCCACTTTCATCCACCTGATCTAAACAGTGAACTTACTGGTATTATTCAGTGGCCTCCTAATCTATTTCCCTGTTTCCTCTCCTACCCGCCCTACAGTTATTTCCCTAAAAGCAATCAGAGTGATTCTTTTAAAAGGGAGAGCAAGTCTCTCCTCTCTCCCCCAACCTTCCAGTCATTTGCCATATCACTCAAAGCAGAAAACAAAGTCCTTACATTGACCTTCAAAGCCTTCCATGAACTGACCACACTACCTTCTGGCTTCATCCCTTATTTCTCTCATCCCCCTTCTTGGACTCTTCTCCAGCCACACAGCTCCATTATTGCCATTCAAAAGTACCAACCTCACTCCCACCTTGGAGCCTTTGCATTCTGGACCTTGACCGTGTTTTCCCCAGATACCCACGTGGCTATTTCCCATTATTATTGAAATGTCATCTTCTCCATGAGACATTCTCCAAGCCCCCAGTCCAAAATGCAATTCCCACCCCTGCACTCCTTGTCTTTTCCTTGCCATTCTCCTTGGCACTTTCCACAGTCTGATATGTAATATGGTATCCTTTTTCTTATACTTAATGCCTGTTTCTTGCTGCTCTAATAGACATTCCCCAGAAGAAAAAATGATTGTCTTTTTTGTTCACTGCTATATCCTCAACATCCAAAGAAATGCTTAGCATGTGGGAGGGGGCTAATTGGCTTTGGTAGAATGTGTACAAATGGCAGTGTGGCCACTTTGAATATTTTAAAAGTCTAACCTGTATGTACATTCTATTGTAAGGTCTGTTCTTTGTGACTACCTGAATTTATAATCTAGAATTCAGATCAAGGTTTTTGTAATGGAATATACCATAATGTAGATGGAACAGAAGCTGTTCAAGAAATATAAGTAGCAAAAAGTTAGGATCTGGCCAAGGGCAATTGATTGCTCACCCAACAGCTATTTCCCCTTCTTTCTTGGTCAAAGACTTCTGATTTTATGACTACTGTAATGAATCCCACCCAGCCGCCATATGGTTTGTGATTAACTTAGGGCAGCCACAAAAATCTCATTCCTCTTTGCCCAGTGACTAAACTAGGGCAACTCTAATCAATGATATAAGAAAACTTCTGGGAAAATTTTCCTACTCTTATAAAACAGTGGGTGGTACAGAGAAAAGCTCCTCATTTGCCCTCCTCCTTGCTCCTCATTTTGGATATTTCTTATGGGTGATGTGATGCTTCAAGCTTGCAGCACCACCTTATAGCCGTGAAGGAAGCACTCCCAACTTCCAAGAATATCTGAGCAGAAACGCAGGAATGGCTGCTGTCCTTGCTGACAATGCTGGCACTTGCCAACCTCCAAACAGCCTACCCGTGGACTTCCCAGTAAGTGAGATGATGAAGGTTTGTATTGCTCAAATCACTCTTCATTGGCGAAAATTATTGTCACTGATTCAGAGGACATGAGAAAATGAAGACACAGCCAGACTCAAACCTCAGTTGTAACTATTTTCTTCAGGGAGAATGAATAGATAGTTATTCTTGAGAAGGAAGCTTGAGGATCGTTTAAAATCTCTAAGTCTGAAGACTGATTCAGTCTCCACAGTCTTCACTGGTTTTAGATCTCTGCTTAGAATATAAGATATTATGAAGCAACATATTTAGTAGCATTGGACCATCCTCCACATTCTAGTTACATTCAGCCTCGGCCTGCTGCCCCTCACACAAGAGTGTGCTCCATTGGCACGGGTGTTGGCTGTGCCTGGCCAGGGGTTGACCTCATAGTCCTTCTATAATCTGAGCTGACCGAACATTCCTCTCTGCACAGGGAAGTTCTGCCTTCCATAGAGCTGTAATGGTGGCCGCCTTATCCTTGGAAGAATTTCTCTTTCTCATTATTCTTCCTCTTTAATTCAGCTCCAAATCCTCTGGCTTCAATAAAATGACTCTCTTCTAACATTTTCTCTACAGTGTTGTGCCATTGTTCATGCTCAATTAAGGATGATGACGCATAATGCAACTAACAGTAATTAGTAGCCTGAAAGAAAATGACGGCTGAAAAAAACAGTAGGGAACTTCCCCAGAGAATTTTATCCCTAATTCGACTAGCCAGATGAAAAATGTAGCGGAAGCATCATCCACCTGGGATAGAACAAGGCTGGACAAATAGCAAGAATAGATGACAGTGGGGAATTCTGCAATAGTGAGCTAATGAGCTGAAAGACCCAATTGTTTTTTTTTTTTTTTTAATTCTATTTAATTTCAAAGGTTTAATTTTCACCATTACCAAATGGTGATTATTACTTTCCCTTGTGAACACAGCATTGACCTAAATACTACCACCTAGAAGCGGATTCTGCCAGCAGGCACTTTAAATTGCCTTTGGCTATATTCATAGGAAAACAGCACCTGATGAAATGTTTGTAACAGCGAATTGTCCTGCCTCTCTGCCTTTTGCTCTTGCTGTTTCCTGTGACTGGAATACTCTCCCCTTTTCTATTACTTCTGCTGCTCCAGTCCTTCCTTCTCAGGACCCTGCCCTTCTGGTAGCCCTCAAGAATCCTTCATCAGAATTGTTTCTTCCTCTCAGTTCCCCAAGTACCTTATTTGCACCCACATTCAAGCGAACAGTTTTAAAAAAACTGTTGTATGACTTGATACCCTGATATTCACATATCTTAAGCGTGCAGTTTGATGACGTTTAAATATTGCCACCATTCAAATCACGATCTAGAATATTCTGAGAAGGCTCCAACATGCCCCCACTCAAGTCAGTACTGTTTCAGCCCCCACAGCATAAGCACTATTTTAAGCTCTAGCACCATAGATGAGCTTTGCTTTTTTTAAAATGTGAATCAGTGTCTTTCACCTGAGGATAATTTTGTCTCCCAGAAGACATTTGGCAATATCTGGACCCAATTTTGGTTGTCACGATGAGTGATCGGTGGGGTGGAGGGATGTACTGGTGGTGTCAGCATCTGATAGGTGGAGACCAGGGATGCTTCTAAACACCTTAAGATGCGCAGGACAAGGCCTCACATCAAAGAATTAAATCTGGCTCAGAATATCAATACTGCCCAGGTTGAAAAGCCCTAATATATAAAAAAAAAAAGGGAAATCATAAAGTGTATACTTGTGCCTGACATTTTACTCAACATTATATCTTTGAGACTTGTCCACATTTCTGAGTGTATCAGTAGTTAGTTCTCATTTATTGCAGGATAGTGTTCTATTCTAGAGATGTATGTGTTTACTTTTTCTGCTGTTGATGGATATCCCAATGTCATTTTAAAAACCCGAAGTATAGTTTATTTACAATATTATGCTAGTTTCAGATGTACAACATAGTGATTTGATATTCCTTGGGCTGTACATCACACCCTTGTATCTTTGTAATTTTATACCTAATAGTTTGGACCTCTTAATTCTCTTTCCTTATTTTATCTCATTCCCAATCCCTCTCCCCATCCAATGTCATGTTTTTAGCAACACACTTAGAATATTTACTTCATTGGTATATATTTGTATCCAACTTGGTTGAAGAAAGTCAGTAAGTGATTAAGGGGTTAGATTTTGCTTATAATAGTGCTGAATGTATGGTAAGGGCTAAAATATGTTGGGCTATGTGCCCAACCTAATTCATTAAGCTTAGTTACTGGTCAAAATTGTTTACTATAAGAAGCAATTTCTGGTGAGAAAGTGGGGAAAGGAAGAATTGTTTGGCTAATTGTTAAGACTACAAAAAAAAATTCAGTATTCAGCAAAGTGTCTCTCATGAAGTGTCTCTCCTTTCCAAAATGGGGCTATCTTTGATTATCAATAGATCTGTAGACAAGTTATTTTTATATTCATCTTAAAATAACAAACTTCAGAAACTTTTAGAAAATGAAGAAAAGTTTATTTTCTTTCATGTCTATTTCAAATGAAACTAAAACTTTATGTTTTTTAAGAAACTTTCTCCAGGCTGAACAGAGATAATCATAAACAAATATTCTAATCATTTTTAGTCATGAGAAATAGTAGCACATGGGGGAAAATGACTACAACTATTTTAGAAGCTAATTTAAGAAGGTTTTGGAAAGAAATGATATTAAAAGAAATATAAACAATTTGCCTGGTTGAATGAGGAGATCATTAAAGATTATTTTAAAAATAACTTTCTGAGGCAAATATTAATTCTTAGCCCCTCTTTTTTTTTTTTCACGTGAACCATTTTTTAAAAAGACTTTATTGAGCTTGTTACAGTTTTATGTCTTCTGTTTTATGTCTTATAGTTTTAGCCCCAAAGTATGTGGGATCTTATCTCCTTGACCAGGGATCGAACCCCACCCTGCACTAGAAGGTGAAATCTTAACCTCTGGACTTCCAGGGAAGTCCCCTTAGTCCCTCTTTACATGTTACTTATATTCAGGTGCAAGTGAGATGCTTGGCTACATAGCACACCTTTTGGTTCAGTCTGTTGGTAATAATTCTGTTAATGAAGTTTGTGCAGATGGTCAAACCTTGTTGTAAGAAACAATTCAATACACAGTACAGATTGTTTGCTTGTAACAGATTTGCTTTGTTGTCATTATAATCCTTATTGTGTAAACGGAGATAGTGGTCTCCAACCCTTGTTATCTAAATGTGGATAGGATCTGAATGGCTAAAAAGACAAATTTAGTGAATATCATCTCCTACATACAAATTCTGGAAGGAACTCCTGGCTATTGTCTCTCTGCTCTTTTTTCCTAGCAATGACCTTCTTTCTCATGGAAATCTGGGGATATGGTTTTATTAACCCAATGAGATATAAAGACAATTCCTGGGTTTTGTTCATTCAAGTAATGGGTTGAAGGGTTGTGATATCACCACTATGCAAGGCTAGCATGTTGTTAACCTGTGTTCTGTAGGTGTCTAAAATATTACCAAACTGGGAATGATTAGGACATTTGGTACCTAGTCTGTTGTTGCTGAAAGAGCCAGGTTACTCTACCCAGTTAGTGCTTCCCAGAGGCTCTTGAAAAGTGGGTGTCACTTGTGATGGCCAGGGGTGTTCCTGACTGTGAAACTGCTCATATCACCTCTTTGGGGGTGCACATAATTGTTTGACAATGAATAACTTTATAACAAGCTAAGAAGGCTTAAGAAAAATATAAATTTTATTAAAACCAGGTGGTACTGTGAATAAAGCACAGTTTCTTATTTGAAAACATGGAAAAAAACCCAAAGGAGAAAGACCATTCTGCATAATCCCCTCTAGTAAAAGAGTTTATTTCAAGAAATATTCTCCAGTGTCGATGGATTGATGACATAGGTACATTTGAGACAACCCATGGAAGTCACTTTCTATGGTTTTTGTGATGGGTTACAGAAGAGCATAAAATTATTGCCTCTTGACATGGAAATCTGAAATGCATTCCCCCCTCCATCCCCCGCCCCCCCACCCCAAGACATGAGGAGACTGCTAAAGAAAAAACTGACAGTAAATTCACAGCACAACCAAAGTGAAGGCCTCATTCCAGCTGAGGTTTGATTAGGAGAACTGCCAAACAAATGTGAATGGATTGTTATTTCACAGAACAGAGCAACAATGAAGACGCAGAAGGAAAATGAGGTCACTGTGCTCTCTCGTAAAAAAAAAAAAAAAAAGCCTTGTTTTGAGTAGAAAACATAGTTAAAAGATTTTAGTGTCAAATCCACACTGTAATTTATCCTGGAAGATTGAAAACGAAAAGTCATTCATTTATTCTTTTTTCACACGTCTCTAATGAGTGCTGTCACTATTGGAGCTGAACCTACTTTGGTTTGGTTGATGTGTATAAACACTAGTGAATATCAAGTCCTCCTGAGGAATGTCTGCAAACTTCCAAGGCTCAAGGCCAGCAGGACCTGCATGTTTCCATCCTGCTGACTGGCCTCTGCATGGTACACTGTATTAAAGGAGCATCTCAATGGAGTCTCCCACATAGACATTTATTAGCCCACAGGCCTGGTGTGTAGTCCTGAAGAGGACTATCCCCTGCTCTTTGATACCCTGGTCAGCATCTTGCATGAAACAGGTTCCCTGTGAAGTGGACAGGATCTTCTGCCAGTGACTGTGGGCCTTTCTTTTGAGCAGCACCTGCCTCCTCGGTACAGAAGTGTGGGAAGAAGCAGGCTTGAACCTCTGGGTTCAGCAATGGTGAAGGTGACTGATTCATTCCACTTCACTTAGGAGTCCTGGGTCCTCTCATGTCACTCCCACCAATCGCATGCCCTAAACATCACCATTTCCACCAATCGCAATATATTTCTAATATTCCTGATAAGAACCAAATCAGTCTCACCTGGGTGCTATTGAGGCTTTAACTTATTCCCACATATGTCACATCATGCTATTCACACTCAAATATTTCAGAATAAAACACCAAGTGTAACACCGGTTTATTATATGTTAGGGATTGTTCTGGGGATTCATGCTGAAAGTTGCTGCTCTCACATGAGGTATAGTTCAGTTCAGTTCAGTCTCTCAGTTGTGTCCGACTCTGCGACCCCATGAATCGCAGCACACCGGGCCTCCCTGTCCATCACCAACGGCTGGAGTTTATCCAAACTAATGTCTATCGAGTCTGTGATGCCATCCAGCCATCTCATCCTCTGTTGTCCCCTTCTCCTCCTGACCCCAATCCCTCCCAGCATCAAAGTCTTTTCCAATGAGTCAACTCTTCCCATGAGATGGCCAAAATATTGGAGTTTCAGCTTCAGCATCAGTCCTTCCAATGATCATCCAGGACTGATCTCCTGTAGGATGGACTGGTTGGATCTCCTTGCAGTCCAAGGGACTCTCAAGAGTTTTCTCCAACACCACAGTTCAAAAGCATCAATTCTTTGGTGCTCAGCCTTCTTCACAGTCCAACTCTCACATCCATACATGACCACAGGAAAAACCATAGCCTTGACTAGACGGACCTTTGTTGGCAAAGTAATGTCTCTGCTTTTGAATATACTATCTAGGTTGGTCATAACTTTCCTTCCAAGGAGTAAGTGTCTTTTAATTTCATGGCTGCAGTCACCATCTGCAGTGATTTTGGAGCCCCCCAAAATAAAGTCTGACACTGTTTCCACTGTTTCCCCGTCTATTTCCCATGAAGTGATGGGACCAGATGCCATGATCTTCGTTTTCTGAATGTTGAGCTTTAAGCCAGCTTTTTCACTCTCCTCTTTCACTCTCATCAAGAGGCTTTTTAGCTCCTCTTCACTTTCTGCCATCAGGGTCGTGTCATCTGCATATCTGAGGTTATTGATATTTCTCCCGGCAATTTTGATTCCAGTTTGTGTTTCTTCCAACCCAGTGTTTCTCATGATGTACTCTGCATAGAAGTTAAATAAGCAGGGTGACCATATACAGCCTTGACGTACTCCTTTTCCTATTTGGAACCAGTCTGTTGTTCCATGTCCAGTTCTAACTGTTGCTTCCTAGCCTGCATATAGGTTTCTCAAGAGGCAGGTCAGGTGGTCTGGTATTCCCATCTCTCTCAGAATTTTCCACAGTTTATTGTGATCCACACAGTCAAAGGCTTTGGCATAGTCAATAAAGCAGAAATAGATGTTTTTCTGGAACTCTCTTGCTTTTTCCATGATCCAGCGGATGTTGGCAATTTGATCTCTGGTTCCTCTGCCTTTTCTAAAACCAGCTTGAACATCAGGGAGTTCATGGTTCATGTATTGCTGAAGCCTGGCTTGGAGAATTTTCAGCGTTACTTTACTAGCATGTGAGATGAGTGCAATTGTGCGGTAGTTTGAGCATTCTTTGGCATTGCCTTTCTTTGGGATTGGGATGAAAACTGACCTTTTCCAGTCCTGTGGCCACTGCTGAGTTTTCCAAATTTGCTGGCATATTGAGTGCAGCACTTTCACAGCATCATCTTTCAGGATTTGAAACAGCTCAACTGGAATTCCATCACCTCCACTAGCTTTCTTTGTAGTGATGCTTTCTAAGGCCCACTTGACTTCACATTCCAAGATGTATGGCTCTAGGTGAGTGATCACACCATTGTGATTAGCTTGGTCATGAAGAAATTTTTTGTACAGTTCTTCTGTGTATTCTTGCCACATCTTCTTAATATCTTCTGCTTCTGTTAGGTCCATACCATTTCTGTCCTTTATCGAGCCCATCATTGCATGAAATGTTCCCTTAATATCTCTAATTTTTTTGAATGCACATTCATATGTTAATTACTTGACAGACACTTTAAAATTAGAGAGTGAGAAATGCTACGAAGAGAAATAAAGTTAAAGGTGACTCAGTGGTAATGACTCTGCCTGCCAGTGCAGGAGATGCATGTTCAATCCCTGGGCTGAGAAGATCCCCTGGAGGGAAAAATGACAACCCACTGCAGTATTCTTGCCTGGAGAATTCCATGGATAGAGGAGCCCGGAGGGCTACAGTCCGTGGGGTCACTAAAGTGTCAGACATGACTGAGAGACTAAACAACAAGAAGGAGAAAGAAAGGGATGGGTAAGGGTGGTCTTTAGATAGGGGTCAGGAAATAGCATCTTTGAGGGATGCACTGAGCAGAGATTGGAGGAAAAGAACCATTTGGATATCTGGGGGTGGGGTTTGCTCTGGAAGAGGACACAGTAAATGCGAAGGTTCTAAGGTCATGCACCTTACTTAGTCTTTAAGAACAAAAGGAGCCACTGCAGCTACATTGCAGAGAGCAAGTGCACGACAGGCGGAGAGGCAGCCGAGTTGGATCAGGTCCCCCTGGGGGCCTGAGTTCAAGACATGGAATCTTACTCTGAATATAGTTGGAGACCATGGGAGAGCTTTGCACAGGAAAGTAAGATGGTCAGATGTACTTAAAAAATCTACAAGAAAGTGTGATATCCATATAGGACTCCCCCAACATACGTCCTCTGGCAAACTTATCTGTTAATAATCATTGATAACATGTTCAGAGTTAAACTCTCAGTTATTCACGAAAAGATCATTCTTTGTGGGATATGGTCCAATGGCTTTTGTGAAAACTCTCATTTCGTCTTTAGGAAAACCCTGTGAGCAATCCTAGCCGCATTTGATTGAGTCACTGCTGTGGCCTTGCAGTTTGCTGGTTGGTTTTCACTCGTTTGCTGATCATCACAACCACTTTGTAAAGGAGATTGTAATAGTTCCATTTGAATATAGGGAAACTGAGGCTCAGAGAGGTTAGTGATGGCATCAGTAGCCTTGAGCCAAGACTTTGACACCAGTTTAAGTCCAAATTCAGAGCCCTTTCTTCCTCATTACTAGGTTTGCATCGGTTTTGCTCATATTGAATAAATCAAGTAATGGATGCTCAAGAGATGAAATGAGTCTCTTAACAATCTCATGGCTGGAGTTTGTGGTCTTTCCACTGACAGTTAACCCTATGAAAGTTATTGGGCTCATAAGAACCTGTTTTCAAACTCATGTGATGGATCTAGGGCCAGAACATAGTTTGTGTTGCTTTCCCCTCTCTGGTACCATTGTCATTCTCTTTGTTAAAACTGATACCGTGGCTATAACCTGCAGATGAGTAAGAGCTAGATGGGATGGGTGCTCAGTGTTCCTTCAGCTTACATCGGGTATAGAGCAGGATGGCAAAGCCTTTTAAACTATGCTGTTTAGTTAGTTCCTCATAGAAGTTTGTCCTAAAGAGCCATGGAATATGCTAGCTCAGTGAAAAACAAAACTCATGATCATTTAGAGAAGGGAGTAGATTTGGTTAAGTTCAGTTTTACTTATTTTAGCTATTTGTATCTGCGTGCATGCTTGGTTAGTCAGTTGTGTTTGTCTCTTTGCAACCCTTTGAAGGGTAACCTGCCAAGTTCCCCCATCCATGGGATTTTTCAGGCAAGAATACTAAGAGTTGGTTGCCATTTCCTCCTCCAGAGGATCTTCCTGACCCAGGGATTGAACCCGAGTCTTGTGTGTCTCCTGCATTGCAAGAGGATTCTTTACCCACTGAGCCGTCAGGGAAGCCCTGATACTCTGTTCCTAATAGGATTTCCTACATTGGAAGTTCTGAAGATGGGGGCCTTGCCTGTGCAGTGAACCTCATCTATGAGCCTGTCTCTGCTGCCAGTGCACTAAATTCAGCCAGTGCAGCTGCAGACACCTCGGGATGGCTGATCGATCTTCCAGGTCCAAGAAATGAGGCCCATGTGTCTTGTAACTTTTAGGGTTTCTAATACTGGCTTTGTTTTATGCCACAATGGCTTTTCTCAGCTGAATACTGACAAGAAGGCATACCCTAGTCTTCAAAAAGTGTGTTCAAGGAGCTGTATTGGATGTGACGTCCTCATACACTGCTGGTGGGGGTATGAGATTAAAGAACCAATTTGAAATCAGTCTGCCAGTGTTTTTAAATGTTAAACATATACATACCATACCATTCACATTAATCAAGAGAAACGAAAATGTATGTTTCTCACAACATGAATGTTCCTAGAAGCTTTACTCATAATAGCCCCAAACTGGGAACTACAGGTAAGTAGGTTTTTGAAATATGTATTATATCCACACAATAGAATGATCCTTGACAATAAGAAGGAATGAGCTACTAATATATTCAATAACATGGATGAAACTCTAATGCATTATGTTGAGTGAAAAGAGCCGATCACACAGAGTACATACTGAATGATTGCATTTATGTGAAGTTGTTGGAAATGCAAACAAATGTCTAGTGACAGAGCAGGTCATTTAGTGGTCATCTAGGTGTTGGAATGGAGGAGAGATGGTGTTGGGCTTGAGGAAGCATTTTGGGGGTAAGGACAAATGTTCTGGATCCTGATTCTGGTAGCAGGAGATGTGACTATACATGTATATTCAAGTATATATATGTCTGACAAAACTCTTCTAACTGAAATTAAAAATATAGAGCTTATTACATCTCATTTTACACTTGAATAAAGTAGATTTTTTTTTTTTAAGTTGTGTTAAACTGTTTCCCTAAGTTGCCCTAAATGAATGAGTCCCTCAGTTCCCCCTTTCCTGGTGGGAAATGTCCTTGCAGGAAGTCTGACCTGAGTGCTGAAAGTTAGTCCAATAATTCACTGGCTCCTCTTTTTGTATCTGGAAACTCCCAAATGGTTATGGTCAAGTTGATGTTTAGTTGCTCTCTACCTGTATTTTATTAGCAGAGGAGTGATGGAAATGTATGGGCAAAGATCTGTATTCTGTTGATGAATTGGCCTTTAAGAACGACACCTGTTTTAAGCATGAGTTCTCACTCATCTTTCTGACCCTTCAGCATCAAATACAGATTTAAACAGACTGGGGTGGGGAGTGTCAATGGACAGCGAGAGGAAAACAGTTTAAATCGAGTGAATCCTCCCTCCAGCTAGTCCATTCTGCAAGTGACTATACTAGCAAGAGCTGGAGATGGGAAGATGAAAACTCAGGTACCCAGGGCCTCCTGCTGTGCGAATATCTCACCACACTGAGTGTGATTTTAGCAGTTTAAAGATATGTGCCTTTCATACAACAGGTTCCCTGAACATAAGCCAATTGCTTATGCCATACATCATTGAAGAAACTGTATGTTTCTAGGCTATGAAGTTTAGGGGGACAACATTTTCTTTTTATTAGAAGGAGCTACCAACTCTTCAAAAAGAGGAATTTGGGTTCCATTCCAAGACAGTACTAATGCAGTGGTCCCAAGATGGCCCCAATGATTCTGCGTCCTGGTACCCAAGTTTTTCAGTAGTCCTCTCCGCAGTGTGTTTATTGCAAGGTCTGTTGCTGAAGCTCCAATACTTTGGTCACCTGATGTGAACAAACTCATTGGAAAAGACTCTGAAGTTGGGAAAGATTGAAGGCAAAAGGAGAAGGGGTTGGTAGAGGATGAGACGGTTAGATAGCATCATCAATTCAATTGACATGAATTTGAGCAAACTCCAGGAGGTACTGGAGGACCGGGGAGCCTGATGTGTTGCAGTCCATGGGGTTGCAAAAAGTCAGACACAACTTAGCAACTGAACAACAATTCCACGGTGTAGAAGGGCTGCTCCACATGACAAACAGAATTGATGGAACTGATGGTCTTTGACATGTGAGACTCATGAAGGACATTGCCACTTTTGCTTGCTGTTTCTAGAAATGCTTGCTTTCTCTAGATCAGTTGCTCTGAGGGAAGCTGACACTCAAACATCCCTAGAGGCATTTTATATGACAAGAAACTGAGGCCTCCTGCCATCCACCAGCACCCATTTGCCAGCCCGCGTGAGGGAGGGAGTTGTCTTAGAAGTAGGGACTCCAGGATCAGTACAGGGTCAGGATGAGCACAGCCTCCCTTAGAACCACTCATGTGCCTCATTCCCAAATTCATGACCCAAAGGAACTGTGAGGTAATAGATGATTATCACGAAGTTTTGAGGCATTCTGTTATGCAGCAGTGGATAACAAATTCAATTAGAGTCCTGAAGGCCCTCAGGGACTCTAGAGACTAATTCCATTTTCCATAAAGCATCTAGTTTAAGTAAAACTGTGGGTACAGTGATTCCAAAAACTTTAAGTAGAGCTTCAGGTGTAGTTTTATACTGTCTCATTAATCCATGTAACAGCTCTGTGAGGTGGATATTCTCTATAATCCTATCTCACAGATGAGGAAATTGGAGTCCAGTAAATTCCAAGGTCACTTCAGTAGGACTGACTGGCTTTAGTGCTTGCTGACAATGTTACTAACTCATGCTAGTTACTTCTATTTTATCTGAGATGTTAATTTGTTTTCATTTTTCTCTAAATGAGATGCAAAGTGGGTTGCAAGAGCAGAGCTATTTCACTCAGCCCCTTGTGAAACCTGAGTAATGTAATAAACCAAATTTCTGTGAAATCGGAGATCCTTAGAACGCTGTATTTTCGTAGTAAAACAAACTGGGTGAGGAGGAAACATGTTACTTTTCTTCTTTTTTTTAGTTGCTTGAAATAGCTTTGTTTATACTAAGAAAAAAATAATTTTTGTAGAGATTATCATTTCAATATGTTCACAGAAATTTTATCAGCCAAAAAGCCTTAGTTTGATTCTAGAAAGTGGAGTTCATCATGCTCAGCAAGAAGTATTTTCTCCCTTAAACCAATGCAACAATTGATTTTTCTCTTCAGTTACTAAATCTTCCCTTAATCTTTGTCTTATTTTATTAATAGTAGCTATCCCTGTTAAGAACTACATGGCTGGGCTGTATAAATGTGCCTTGAGTATATAATTTTAAAAAATTCTTTATAAATGCTTCTATAAAGTAAATACTAATGCTATCCTCATTTTACAGATGAGGAAAACAAGGGTCAAAAAATGCTGTCTTTGTCCAAGGACACCCAACTCAAAAGCAGCAGACTTGGGATTTGAGCACATGTCTGCCTAAGCCCAGGGCTATTATGCTTTTTCTCCACTATTACTCCACTTCACTCTGAAAAGACTGACAAAATATTGAACATACAAGATCAAATAGAGTAGATGATCAAATAGATCAAATGATCAAATAGAGTAGAAGCCTATTGTAAGTGGCTTTGGGATGCAGATTTAATTGTTGAGTTGCTGGATTTCTGCATTGTGGTGTAGAAGTGTTTAGCTGTGACAAAAACCAGTGACATGAAACCAGTTCTTGTATGTGAAGGGTCTTAGAGCACAAGTTTACTCTATTATTATTGCTTCACATGCGATCTGTTTCAATTTATTTTATTTAGTTTTTATTGTTGTTGTTAAATTATAGGTGACACTTTTAAATAGTGAAGGAGTGTTTTGTGATATGTAGATTTCCGCAGTCACTAAATGTAGCTCAGGCTTTTATTCACCTGCTTTTTGCTTGTGGAAAACCAATTTTCCTTCAGATACGGTACTAGTAACCGTGGATCTGCTCGGTGGTAGGGTCAAGGATGCAATGCTAGTTTTCATGTGCCACTCCTAGTGATTTTGGCAACATGTTTGTGCCTTCCTTTTAAAGTATTTTAGATCTAGCGTGAAATGATTTTGGGTCAATGTGGGTTCACCTCTTTCTTTTTTTTTTTTTAGCTTGGAAAGGAATAGCAATTTTAAAAGTATCTTTCTAAGTCTCAATGTATTTTAGGTTCTGCTAGAATAGTTCTTTATTTTCTTTTATTTTTCCCTTCTGTGAGGTCATTCTTTCGGAAGCTATAGCTATTGGTTGCTGGGGTAATTAACATATAAATATTTATAGGAATGAAGAATAGTTTTTCCAGAAACAGACTTTTATATCATCTTTCCCAAGTCATCTCATTTGAATCATCTCATTTGAATTTAACATTACTGATCCCAATGATTGTACACAAACTCGAGTCACCCTAGGGCTAACTGTACTAGATTTCCTGTGCAAGAAAGGCTTGTGCACAGATAAAAATTTCTTCATGAAACTCTAGAGAGAATATATATCAACTCAGAGAATTCTTTTAAAAACGAGCAAAGTAAAGGAGTTTGGCAAAACTTACCCTGAGGATAAATTATACCCTGTCTAGTTCTGTAGACATACTGGGCTGAAGAAAGAAATGGAAATACTAGTGACCTAAATGGGCCAATTAAAGTGAGGAAAAATAAATGCAAATTAAACAATAACTACTGGTTTATGCTATTATCATGTGTTTTTTTTTCTAATTTGAAAAACCAACTTCATTCAACTTTTCTCCTTCACTATTGATGCCTTTGTAGAATCAATAAATCTAGTTTAATATAGTAAAGTATCCTTCTGACTCTAATAGGCACAAAGGTCTTTCTCACAGGTATAGAGTTTATAAAAAGTTTCATAAGTTGTAATTATTATATACATTGGAAAAATTGCAATGATATTGGTAACAGAACTTGAAATGGTTTTAAAAAGGACAAGTTGAAAGGTGGATCAGACGCTGCTCTTGCTAGACAATGGTGTGTTTAGAAATTAGGTTAATTAATTAATGGGTTAATTAATATGTTATTTATAAATTACCTGCTGTAGGCATGCTATGCTATTTATAACTCAATTGCAGTCATATTGAGAGTATTTCGGATTTGGCAGCTATCGAATTCTTTCTATCCAATTTTGTGCATTTCTCCTAAGATAAACAGAGAGATGGGAAAGAAATTACCTCCTGAATATTCTGCAATCTAGCATGTGCTCCTTCTGTGACCTGTATATATTTGGTGTTCAGTTCAGTTCAGTCGCTCAGTCGTGTCCGACTCTTTGTGACCTCATGAATTGCAGCACGCCAGGCCTCCCTGCCTATCACCAACTCCCGGAGTTCACTCAAACTCATGTCCATTGAGTCGGTGATGCCATCCAGCCATCTCATCCTCTGTCGTCCCCTTCTCCTCCTGCCCCCAATCCCTCCCAGCATCAGAGTCTTTTCCAATGAGTCAACTCTTCGCATGAGGTGGCCAAAGTACTGGAGTTTCAGCTTTAGCATCATTCCTTCCAAAGAGCACCTTGGACTGATCTCCTTTAGAATGGACTGGTTGGATCTCCTTGCAGTCCAAGGGACTCTCAAGAGTCTTCTCCAACACCACAGTTCAAAAGCATCAATTCTTCAGCACTCAGCTTTCTTCACAGTCCAACTCTCACATCCATACATGACCATAGGAAAAACCATAGCCTTGACTAGGTGGCCCTTTGTTGGCAAAGTAATATCTCTGCTTTTGAATATGCTATCTAGGTTGGTCTTAACTTTCCTTCCAAGGAGTAAGCGTCTTTTAATTTCATGGCTGCAATCACCATCTGCAGTGATTTTGGAGCCCCCCAAAAATAAAGTCTGACACTGTTTCCCATCTATTTCCCATGAAGTGATGGGACCAGATGCCATGATCTTCGTTTTCTGAATGTTGAGCTTTAAGCCAACCTTTTCACTCTCCTCTTTCAATTTCATCAAGAGGCTTTTTAGTTCCTCTTCACTTTCTGCCATCAGGGTGGTGTCATCTGCATATCTGAGGTTATTGATATTTCTCCCGGCAATCTTGATTCCAGCTTGTGCTTCTTCCAGCCCAGTGTTTCTCATGATGTACTCTGCATATAAGGTAAATAAGCAAGGTGACCATATACAGCCTTGACGTACTCCTTTTCCTATTTGGAACCAGTCTGTTGTTCCATGTCCACTTCTAACTGTTGCTTCCTGACCCGCATATAGGTTTCTCAAGAGGCAGGTCAGGGGGTCTGGTATTCCCATCTCTCTCAGAATTTTCCACAGTTTATTGTGATTCACACAGTCAAAGGCTTTGGCATAGTCAATAAAGCAGAAATAGATGTTTTTTCTGGAACTCTCTTGCTTTTTCCATGATCCAGTGGATGTTGGCAATTTGATCTCTGGTTCCTCTGGCTTTTCTAAAACCAGCTTGAATATCTAGAAGTTCACGGTTCACGTATTGCTGAAGCCTGGGCTCCCAGATATCCTAGAATGCATTTCTATACAGGAAGAGAAGAGGGGCCACAGGGAAATGTCAGGGTCCTGATGTCCTTCATATAGCAGTCCTGTGTGATAGCAGAGATTGAATGGATTAATGATCTGCAACTAGTAACTAGCCGTTTTAATTCTTATTGGCAAGAATGGCAATAATCAGATGACTCCTGTGGGAATGAATTATAATGCTGTTAGCAATAAGCCTTCAAGTGAATTATACTAATTAATTTCTGTAGGTCAGAATTATCCATCACCTCCATCATAAAAGCAGGGAAGCCTCAATCCAGGAAAACAAAGTTGCCTTTCAAAGGCTTTTTAGAGTGGGCATCCAGGGATTGGAATTTGTAGCTTTGCATCCTGAAAGAACAGGATGTTGAATGTAGAGATTCTGCATAATGCCCAAAGGTTTAACCCTCTTTCTTCTCTATAGAGGTCATGTACTAGAGAGAGGAGGAGCAAGTAGTTGGAGGACTCAGTAGGAATGCTCTTACTGGCAGTACTTGTGCTGCCAATAAACAAACCAGCCCAGAAGACTCTCATGTGTGTACCTTTGAAGGCATGAAATTCTCACATACACAATGGTGATTCAATAATCCTACTGCCCAGTAGGACTACTCTTTAAAAATTAAAATAAGATTGAGTTTTCTATAAGAAGAAACAGCTCTGCCCTAGAAATTGGCTTCACTGGGCTCTCTGAATAAGAGCTAATCTAAGCCTTTTGTGACTATGTTTTCTTGCATGTGCTATCTTATGTTAGTGCAAATGAGTAAAAAAGCAGATCACATAGGAAAGAAAATGAGAAAGTTTATTCTTAAAGTGTTAAGACCTCCACCATTCAGTCTTACTGATTCAAAAGCAGACTGTACATAGCAGTTTTTCTGCCATTTTAGAGGGCATATATGCTAATAAACTTTATTTGAATAAGATGTAAAATTGCTCATGCTAGTAGACTTTTGTCGCATTAGTTTAAGAATTCACCTTCCAGCTATGTTGGCTCCATGACAGGTATACTTGTGACCACAACAGCATAATGTATTTAAAATGTTGCATGCTTTCCAAACCGGAGGCAAGTATGTCTAGACTTTATTTGTTTTCACAGCTAGTGCATTTGTGAAGCCATTTACTATGAATAGCGCAAGTGTACATGTCAAAATCTTGTTCCTTGCTGCTAGGCTTTCTAGATTTTGGAGTTTGGTATCATTTTTCAGCTCCCTCAGTGACTATCACCTTTATGTGGAAGGTAATACTTGATGTTACATCTTGTAGTCAATGACAAGATAAAGGCATTATAATTCATGACCAAGTCAACTCTCTATTTTGATAAAGCGGCTAGATTAGACAGTTGGCATGAACTTTTCGTATGATATTCAGATTGAAACAGGTATTTCTTCTTAGGTAAAACTTTCATCAACTCTGCCAAAGGCATTGATCAATTTTAGTACTTTTCTGTCTCTCTAGGGCAGCAATATTTTTGGATTACCATCAAAGCTGGCTCTACTGCAAGCCTAAGGGCTATATTCAAGGTCATGTGACTGTTTACTGCTTCAATAAAAAACAACTTATAAATGCAAAATGTTATTCACTGTTTATTCATCTCATGTATTCATGTGCTGCTTGTTGGCTCGCTGTGGTGTCTGCTTGGTATGTATTCCACAGCACTCTGTCTGTTTCTGCAAAGCTGAGCATTATATCATTTTTTCATCTGACACTGACTTTGTTCTCAGGAAATGTTCTAATAACAAAGAGAAAAAGAAGCTCCAATGAGGAGCTATGCAACCCTTGCAGATTTGCTTAGCTTGCAGAAAAGGCAGGGAGATTTTGGAGGGCACTCTGACCTTGAATAGTGAAAGGTGAATCAGTGAAAGGTGCTGAACTATATAATTCATTCCCAAGTCTTATCACTGTACTTCCTGGTTTGCTTAAGTTCCTTATTATCCATACAGAGTGACATCATGGTGTACATGAAACCCCAAACAACCTCATGAGGAAATCCAGCGTATTTATTCTGCTTTCTACCATGAGGAGTTGAGAAAATGCTTTTAAGTTTACTTCATTCTCTTTTCTTTGGAAGACTTAGAAAACGAAGCTTTAAATGATGAAGTCTCTAAATACAACAGCTTTAGCACTGCATTTGGGATAGTTCTGTTCATTCATTCACATAATCAGACTGCATAGATTTGATGTTCTTATCTCAAGCTAAGTTTCAGAATGACATATGGGACAAACCAGATCTTGGTTTGAGTCAGGCTTCTGTACTCTCGAGTTGTATCAAATTAAGAAATCCTTATCTGAACATTAGTTTCTTCATCTATAAAAGGTAGATAAAAATGCCCACCATGAAAGGTTGGTGTGTGTATGTGTATAAGAGACTCATCCAAGGTTGGGTCCCTTCCTACTCTCCTTTAGAAAGGGTGAATAACTTTTTTTTTTTTTCATGTTCACTCACATCTCTAAAGTAGAGTTAGTTATAATGATTGCTGAAAGTATTAGCAAGTGGAAAAGTAGTGGTACTATCTTTTCTGAAACTGATGCCAGACCACACAGTGGTTAAATCAAACAGACATGAAGTATATCGAAGTATGTTGGTTCCAGGAGACCAAAACACCAGGATTTAGATCCTGATCCTCCCAGTCACTAACTGGATGACTTTAACCTCTCCAAGTCTTAATTTCTTCAACCATAAAATAGAAATTCTAATAAGACAAATTCTAGGAATTCTCTTACCCGGAAGAATCATAAGGATTAAATAAAATACTGTGGGTATCAAGTGATTGGAATGTTTTGCACATAGTAGGGGTTCAACCACACTGTCTACTGTGTGTCCCTAGAAGTTTCCTTTTAGGCCAGGATTCTCTGTTGGATTGTGGCCTTGAAGATCACAGATTGACACTCAGCTATTCAGTCACATGGCAAATATATGGGGAAACAATGGAAACAGTGTCAGACTTTATTTTCTTGGGCTCCAAAATCACTGCAGATGGTGACTGCAGCCATGAAATTAAAAGATGCTTACTCCTTGGAAGAAAAATTATGAACAACCTAGACAGCATATTAGAATGCAAGGAGATCAAACTAGCCAATCCTAAAGAAAATCAGTCCTGAATGTTCATTGGAAAGACTGGTGCTGAAGCGGAAACTCCAATACTTTGGCCACCTGATGTGAAGAGCTGACTCATTGGAAAAGACTCTGGTGCCAGGAAAGATTGAAGGCAGGAGGAGAAGGGGACAACAGAGGATGAGATGGTTGGATGGCATCACTGACTTCAACGGACATGAGTTTGAGCAAGCTCTGGGAGACGGTGAAGGACAGGGAAGCCTGGGGCACTGCAGTCCATGGGGTCACAAAGAGTCTGACATGACTGAGCGACTGAACTGATTCAGTTACAGAATCTCTAGGTTGATAAACATGTGGCCAAGACCAACAGTAGCATTAGTTATCATTTTTTACAAACTTTGTACCACTTTTCGATGCAACCTCCTTCCTTGAGGATATCTGGTGAAGGATATATATGACGTCATGTGCCTGAGGGCTCTGTTGTAGTCGTAAAATCCTCCTGCCAAAGCAGGAGACACAGGAGGTGTGGGTTTGATCCCTGGGTAGGGAAGATCTCGTGAAGGAGGAAATGGCAGCCCACTCCAGTATTCTTGCCTGAAAAACCCCATGGGCAGGGGATCCTGGCAGGCTGCTGTCCATGGGTCACAAAGAGAAGGATATGACTGAGCAACTGAGCATGCACGTACATCTAGAGGCTCTATCTAATGAACCTAAAAAGTATACTTAGTATTTCAAGAGTGAAGGCAGAAGATACTGTGTTCTGTATTAAGGGCTTGAAGATGAAACACAATTTCCAAGGACGTCAATATTTGCTATAATTTTGTTAGCACCTTCTGAATCTTTAGTTTGAACATCTTAGGGGAAAAATGGCCTTGCTTCTCTGGGAAGCTTCTCGGTTAATCTGCAGGGACACAGGGCCAGTGTGGGTGAAAGAGCAGTGACCCGTAGGCTAACCATCAAAGGTAAAGCGTTACTAGGTTCTAAGCATGAATTATCTCCGAAGGTAAATATTGCTTTGAGCTGAAAGAAGGCCTGTCATAAGTTCATGTTCAGCAGGGGACAGAGAGGTGACAGGTACACAGAGATTAGGGGACAAGGAAATCCAGGTTGTTCTTTAAACAATGGGCTGACAGAGTGCACATTTTTAACCATTTCCAGATGGCAAGCAACAAAGTCACATGAGGGATTTATTTCTTTTACAGCAGAAGTCAATTGGCCATGACACTAATGTATTGTTTCAAGGAAAGTCTAACTCAACTAAATCTGGCCTCAGTAGGAAATTTAAAGAGAAGCAATTTCTGTTATCGGTTTTAATGAATACCATTAAGTGATAACCAAAAAGAAGAGAAGAAAAAAAGATTAGGGATTGCTCAGAAAACATCCTTCCCACTCTTCTAAATTATCATGACAACACAATCTTTAGCTGTGAAGTTAATTTCCTCAGTAATTACTTTCTATTTAGAGGTGCGATTGCTTAGAAATACCCTCCTGGCGGAAAAAGCCTTTTGATTCTGGCTGGGATGAGGAAGAAGGGGTCCCCAGCACCACACAGCAAGTAGTTATTTTCCCTGCTTTCCCCTGGGCACTTACCCATCGGGGTGCCTCCTGAGTCCCTCCCATCCCAGTGGCTGCCTCTCATCTTGAGAGCAATGGGCAGGAGCGTTCAGGAGAAAGCTTCCTTGACTGGATGTGAATAGCACTCAGACTGAATTCCAGGGTCTCTCTGAAGGCTCTTAGCTCTCCTTCTGTCCCCAGGATGGAAAGAAGGCGGGTTGAGTGGGCCCTGGCCTCACCATCACTGCTTCTGTAGGTGAGCAGACTATGTACTTAGAAATATTTCCTTTTTATATGTTAAGAGTAACTTATTTGTTATTCTTTTTTAATTTTTATTTTATGTTAGAATATAGTTGATTTTTTGGGCTTCTCTGGTAGCTCAGTTGTAAAGAATCTGCCTGCAATGCACGAAACCCAGGTTCGATTCCTGGGTCAGGAAGTTCCCCTGGAGAAGGGATAGGTTACCCACTCCAGTATTCTTGGGCTTTCCTGGTGGCTCAGACGGTAAAGAATTTGCCTGCAATGCTGGAGACCTGGGTTTGATCTCTGAGTTGGGAAGATTCCCTGGAGGACGGCATGGCAAAACCCAGTCCAGTATTCTTGCCTGGAGAATATCCATGGACAGAGGAGACTGGTGGGCTGCAGTCCATGGGGTCACAAAGTCTGACACAACTGAGCGACTAAGCACACACACACAGCACATAGTTAACTTACAATGTTGTGTTAGTATCAAGTGTACAGCAAAATGATTCACTTATATACGTAGAAATATTTTTAAGAAGATGAATGCAGATCTCCCAAGGTTCTTTAGTATGCAACTGAATCATCGCAAGCCTAATTCCCCAGGGATGAATGTATTTTAACATTTCCATCACCTGCTTCCTTGTTTACAACCATCAGCTTTTACAGTCACTGAGTGGAGCCGGGCGGGTGTGGGAGGCAGAGGGTGGGGCTAGGGTGAGGAACAAAAGCAGAAACAAAAAAAGTCACAGCTCAGATGTTCTACCTTTGAGTTGGCTGTGAGGTCTTCACCCTAAGGACTGAAAACTAGGGCAAGTTACTTTGCTATGATGTAGGCCGATTTCTGATTTTCAAACCACCAGGAAAAAACAACACCACCACCAAAGAGGCCAAAGGATTCTGATAAGAGATTCTCAGAGATGAATCCCAAGATACTTTCACATTTCACAAAAAAATCAGAGAATGTTCACGAGTGAGGGACCTGAGTCCAGCTCCCAGAGCCTCTAATTCTATTACTGCCTCATCCAGGCACATTATTTTTGCTCATTAACGAGATGGCATCATAATGGAGCTTGTGGCAGCCAGAGTGATTAGCAAAGCGCCTCCTTCCATTCTTCAAAATGTCATCAACACACTGGTCAGGAAACAAACTCATTTTCCGACTGCCATGATTTGCAGGGTTTCAGGCACTGATGATAGCTTGTCTGCTCGGTTTAAAAGAGCTCCTGATATAACAGAACCCGACACTGTTTACTTCAGCCTATTATGCCTGCTGCATTCACTGAATGCTTCAGTGGAGAAGAAAAATCGAAAGAAGGCTATTCATTGTAATGCCAGCTGCTTTTTAAAAAAGAAAATCAATTTTTGCTTGAGCTCAGAATGTACTCTGCAGGTCCAGAGTGACCTACCACTTTTGATGTCAACAACAAAAGGATCTGCCTGCATTTTCCACAACAATCACCCCAGAGCTCAAAGAACATTGAAAATCCTAGATTAGTTTCATTTTAGTTTATGTTCAAATTGGTATCCACTCATCCCAACAATATCACAAAATAGAAAGTCTTGGGTGACACAGCCCTTGAATGCCACGCTGTTGGAGAGCTTGGGCTCTGCCTGCTATACTGGGTTTTGTTATAAATTACTTGGCAGGACCATTTCATGACGGAAATAATTAGTTATGTTTAGTATTTATAGCTAGTATCATGATGCCTTTCTGCACTGCTAATTAATTATTTTATGGCCAGCATGTTTCAAATGCAATTAGTTAGGTATGGCAATGATCATAATATTTTGCATATTCATGACAACATTCTGCCTATTTACAGCAAAACTTGGGTGTCAGAATCAGTTATTTTCCTTTTGTTATTAGGCAGAATAATTACAGGAAACAATAACAATGATCTCTTGCATGTGAATAACATTTTACAACCGAATACCTCCATTCACGTCAGCCACGCAAGTGCCCTTGTGGCTTCTCACAGGGGAATGGAAACTCCATATGGTGACATGTCTTGACTGGGTCTTTAGCCAGCTTGAAGGTCACTGACAGAGGCTTTTGCTCTTTTTACATGTAGTTGGAGCCTCATTTGGCCCACAGGGATAGACTGGTTGCTAAAGGAAGGGTCTTGGGAAAGAGAATATTTGGGTTGAAAGGGAAAACAAAGAGGCCGCTTGAACCAGTTTGTTTAGAACAAAGCTCCAAACTATTTATGATTGGGGGCTAACTAAAGAACAGCCTAAATAACCAATAACCTAAATACAGCAACTGTTATTATTTTTAAATAGCAGGCATGGAGGTGCCTCTGCACAGAAAAAAAACTTCCTTAGGTTTTTCTGCACTGGAGGCTCAGAAGGCAGATTGAGTTATTGCTTAACCAGACTCTGTATCTAGCAGGCACACCGCCTCATGTCGAACTATTGAGTGCTTCTTAAATCCTGCAAGTCTAGACAGAGTATTGCCTTGTGAAGCCCGGGAATGTTCTCAATTAGCTTGTGGACAAGATCAATGACACAGGCTTTCTTCCAGATCTGCTCCTATTTCTCTTTACTTTAAAGCCTCCCCGACTAGCCATAATCCTCCATTTCCTTTTCCCCATATGTGCTCTGCGAAGTGCTGAAAATAGTAAAAATCAAGAAAAATATTGTCCACGGAGAGCTAAGATTGAGCCATAAATTTCCTTTTATGGAGCAATCCTAAAACTGGACTGAGGGGGCTTGCAGAACTTGTGTGGGATGAGGGAACAGAAACATTTACATGTTTCCAGGTTTTGCTCCTCAAAGTCAAGGCTCCAAGAAAATAAAAACCATTAAAACAAAGTTGTTAATGGATTTAAATTTTTAGAGAACTGTATGGTGTATCCCTTTGTTAAAAACTGCATACAAATGTAGACTCCTTGATCAGATTGTCATGCTTTTCCCTCTGAACGACAAGAAAGTTTTCTATTTCTGCCACCAAATTCTCTCCTGCTTTTAATTCAAGCCCATTTTCATTCATGGGGTTTGTTGCAGACATGAAGAGCAAACAGACTTTGAAGTTAATAATCATTATTTTCTCATTTCTTGGGATAAAGGCAAAAAGAATCCCTTTAGCCTTCCCTCAGAAACCATTCTTTATCCCTTTAATCATCTCTGTCACTTCTCTGAACTTACTCCAGTTTTACCACATCTGCACATGGCAAGCTTGAGTTCTCAGTGTTCTCAAACATCCCCCAATTCCATCCTCCAAAACATCTGCCAGCACTTGAGGGCAAGTATAGAATCAATCCTTCTGCTTAACAGCTCTGGTATTGGTCACAGCCTAGCTGGTTTTGTTGCCTTTCAAAACAAAAACAAAACCCTGTAAAAACACAAAGCAAACAAACAAACAACCTGCGGAGAAGAGGTATTTTTAAGATGAGCAGCCCACTCGAGGAATAGCAACCTTCCCTTGTGACCTCAGTAATGGGCTGCTTTCTAGTTTGATTCTTGAGATTCCCTGGCCCAGGTCTAGGAATGGCAGAGCAGTGGAGAGTCCTGTTGAGTCATGAGGCCCGCTGGGAGGCTGGATAATTTTGGACTAAACCCCAAGAGTTCTGCTCCTTTCTAGGGCAGGCTAGGGGGCTGAGAATTGAGTCCTGCATGCGATCTTTATAACTACTATTCCAACTATTGTTAATATTACTTTGGGAGCCTCTTCAGCATCTACAAGACAAGCTGAAAAGGCAGAGAATGAATTGAGACAGGAATTGGCCTGAGATCTGGAAGTTACATGTGTGTGTTGAAGCAGGAGTGATAAATTCATCTTTGAGGGGGAGTGACCGTTGATTTACAGATTCTGTTCCAGTTCATGCTTCTATTCTTAACTTAGTATGTCTCAGTTTTCACTGTGCTTTCCCCCTGACACGTCCCAACTTCTCCCCTCTAACACCATGACATTCCATTTGTTTGGGGGGCTGTGCTTAGTCTTCTTTGGCATTTAGAAAAATCGAAAGGTGACTGCTACTAGTAGGAGATAGAAGCATTGTTCCTCTTACTATAAACATGTGTACCAGCTCATCCTCTTTTTCTAGTCCCTCCCACAGCTGCAGATGTTCCCTTATGGATAGAAATTCGAAATACAAACATATTGTAGTCCTGATGTACTATTCATGCTTTTTATCATCAAAGAGCAGCATAAAAAGAATAATACGGACAATGTGCTTTTAGTAATCGAGAGCGTAATCAATTCCACATTGTAATTGCCCCTGTCATCTGTTTACACACCTTTCATCGGTTTACAATCGAGCTCTTAAAAGGCAGGCTTGCCCCAGCCTGCAGGTTGGCAAACATCTGTCTTCCTGCTCTCTGAACACAGCATAAAGGTTATGTTGAAAGAGAAACATCAGTAACTTCGTACAAACTGATTTTTTATCCATTTAATTTATAATTGTGATATATTAGTCTTGGGCATCACTTACAGCCAAAACAGAGAACTTTTCTGTGCTTGATTTGTATTAAAGAGTTGATGTGTTTAGAGAACTTGACAGATTTTAATATTTGTATTATGAGTTTACATTACATAATCTTAGAATATTTTGCAGGCCAGTTATTGTCATCAAAACTGAATCATTTTACGTATCCCAAGCTCAGCTGAAGTTTTTTTTATTAAGGTTTCTTTTTCCAGTTATAATTTTCACACCTCTTATATTTCTAGAAACTTCAGAGGCATTGCTAATAGATTTCCTTGAAGATTGACTTGTAGCAGCCTTCTATAGGGATTAGAGCTGACATCTGTGTAACAGTGCCGGAGAGGAAAAAAAAATTAATATAGTTCCTGCTATATGATGATCGACATTAGAATGTCATTAACAAACCAGTTTCTCAAATAGAAGCTGATGTCATACTGGGCGTTCTTGTCTTGAGATGAGAACAGCAGTGTGATCAGGAACCAAGACAGGACTACTGAGGAACTATAAACAACCAATAAAAGTGGGACCCTTATTTTTTCTGTAGACTTTGTAGGCACATGGTAAAAATGAAATTAGATAAGGCAGTGTGGTTTTTCTGGTTTTCTAGCTTTAACTCTTTTTTTCATAGCATACCCCCCTCCCAAATGTATTTCATTTTTTTCTTAGGAAAAGATGGAATGCAGGAGAAAACTCACAGTTTTATATTTGTGTATCTGAAATAGGAATAAAATGCATTTAAAAGTAGCAAATTTAAGTGGAGCAGAGGAGCTGTGTCTTCTTTTTCCCTGAGTCCTCCTACTTATTACCAGGGAGGATCCATGGGTGCCGTTTTCTGCATCTCTGCTCATCCCTTCGCGTTCCATGCACGCGGGGTGTCTTTAGCTCAGTTGAGGGCGGGGCCACGTGGTTTAACTTGCAAATTTTTCAGCTTCTGTTTCTTAAACTCTTTAAAACTTTGTAAACTCACAAATGTCATGCCATTTTCATGAAAGCAATGACTTTTGACTTTACCTTTAAAAATATAATTTAGCTACTTTTCAGTCAACAGATAAGCATTATGTTTACCTGCTTTGGTAACCAGTGTCCCCACTGCTCAAAGATGCCTCACACTCAACCCAGCCCTGCATGTTGCTTATAATCCAGGAGACTTAGTTACAGAACTCAACAGTTACCTAGTTTTCTCTAGATCAGTGTCCTGTTTTTGTTTTTGTTTTAATTCCATATTTTATTCTCATAGAGTTGTTTGGTTTATGTTAGAGAACCACCTTTTCATCTTATCTGTATAAAACTTCTGCCTGTTTCCATATCTATCACTTAGTTTTGCAGTCACCTATTTGAAGGAGTAAAAATGTAAAGATATACAGTAAGCATGTCTAAAGGAGATAAGGTGATGGTTAGTTCTCCTATTCCATGGTGTTGAAGTTGAGTATAGAAAGCCCCAGGTGAAAGGTCTGAGATCTGTGGCTGGGTCTAAATGAATGGAGGTCTCTGGATGCTCAGGACAGGGTTATTTTCTTACTCCTCGAGGGTTAGACAGAACCAAGCATTCCAGGAGTGATTACTTACAGACCATGCTAAGGGTCCCCATTGCAATTCCAGCGTTGTGATTTTACCACAGGATGTAAACAGATGGGCCGTGGTTCAGAGAACCAGCTGAATGCTTCAATCTGGCCCCTTCAACCATCAGGACAAAGCAACCCATCCCTAACATGTAGGCCAAAACACCCTCGTGGCAGCTCCATCATCTCAGATCTCGGGACTTAAAGAGAAAGCACCCTCGTGCCTTTGCTGCCATGCTTAAAAGAGATCTAGTGCACTGAGGTAGGAAGTGTCCCCTTTGTTGTTTTAATTGCCCATGTCAGTGGAGAATTCATTTTCATCAAAGAATTGTGTAACTTTGTTCTATTGTCTTGAGCCAATTGTTAGAAACAAATTTCCTTTGTTTTCATGGCCACAGCGGCCTTGACCTAAGCGTGCCTTTGCTCTTCATGTACCCGTCATGAAGTCATAAAAATCCTGCAAGTTCATAGTGATATCCCTCACAGCATCACAGAGGAACCCATTGAGTTTGGAGTGGACTGACTTGGAAAGGATTTAATTGCTACAAACTGTATTTGTAAACTAGGGCTTTCCACCACATCTGACAATTTCATGAAGTAATTGTTAGCAGAAACAAAATCTGGATTTATTAATGTTTATTGTAGTCCAGCTGAAATTAATTTTCGAAGCATACTTCTGAGTGCCATTTACGTTCAAAAATAAACACAGCAGATGTGTTATTAGGCCAGCTTAAGGATATTCCAGGAGACCTAAAATGCCGACATTTACTGCATTGAGGAAAATGAGTAAATCTCCAGAGTGCTCAGCTCCATGGAACTAATGTTTTATCTCATCCACTGCCTGAATGAGATTTGAACAGATTTCTGCTTCACTGCGATACCAGTAATTAGTGAAGCCTCCTTAGGTCTAGTTACATTTAGAATAAAGTAAATAACTTATTCATGATTTGGCCATTTCTGATATATTCCTATGGCTTTTAAAATTGAAAGAATGAATTAAAACAAGCTGTTGCATATAGCAGTAATCATAAGTGCTTCTCCAAATAGAGAAGGATTAAATAAAATCAAATTTTCCTTATATCTAAGTCTTAAACTAAATAATATTCAGAGTAGGGCTGCTTGGTGCCATTTCTTAAAAGCCTCAAGAAAAACCATGTATATTTTTAGCTACAGGAGACTGGTGGGTACTGGTATAATTTTGTCTTGTTTCCTGGCCTTACTGAACAGAAGAGGACCTGTTAGAAGTTTCCCTGTCTTCACTTCTCTTATGTGTGTTTCTAAAAATAAAATGGACATCTTGTTAAAAGATGACAAAATGCCTGCTTTATTGCAAAAGGCTTCCTCTTCACGTAGAAAATGGATCTAGACATAGGTTCTCAAGTTGCCAGCCTTCTTCGACGGAAGAAATGTAACAGGGTGAATTAGTTCCCCCTCCTTCAGGGAAATGCTTTCCACATATCATCCTCTGCTGTGATTGGGCTCCACCTCCCTGGGCAGGCAGATTATTCTCCGTGACAGGAGAGACCTCTGCAGTACCTCCACTCAACCAGACGTGTCCAGCTTCATCAGGTCCCGAATGCACGGAGATGTGGCTGTTCTCACTGCATCTGTTTTGATGCAGAACCTACAAATGGAAGAAAGAATTTTCCAATACCAAGTGTACGAGGAGGCTCTTTGATCTTCTGTCCTGGAAGATGATGGGGTTTGAGTCTTAAGAAACATTTTTATGATGGCAAAGGTCTTACGGGGAAAACAATGAGTGTTAAGCTGAGGAGTGATTTTAGGATATCGAGTTGGTAAGTTTGCACTCCTCTCTCCTTTTGATGGGCTTCCCTGGTGGCTCAGATGGTAAAGAATCCATGTGCAACACAGGAGACCTGAGTTCGAACCCTGGGTTGGGAAGATTTCCTGGAGAAGGGACCGACTACCTACTCCAGTATTCAGGCCTGGAGAATACCTCTGGACAGAGGAGCCTGGCAGGCTACAGTCCCTGGGGTCACAAAGAGTCAGACATGACTGAGTGACTTTCACTTTCTACTTTTGATTGCATAGTGGAACGTCCTTCACTTCATTTTTTTTTTTTTTTTAATGATCATGTTATTCCCCAGCAAGCATTCAAAGTTGGCTTTGTGTGTTTCGTTCTAGCTAAGGATGACAGGGTTCATATGAAATCCGTGCTCTTGGACAAGCTTGTATTTCTGGATACAGAAGAGTAATTGTTGACTGCCTATTGGCTCTGTGGCCGTGTCACCCTGAGGCTCTGTTTTCATTGGCTGCTTCATCTCATGGGCTTTTGTAAGGCTCTTCTGAGGACCTGGATTACTCATTGCCATCTTTGAGGACAAGGGCGAAAATTAGACTCTTTCAATATGAAGACTTGTATAATGGTTTCAGAACTGTGGAACTCCTAAAAATGTAATTGTGTTTGTATGTGCTTCAGCCTTCTTAGCTGTAAAATGTGCCAATATCTGATGAGTTGTAAAGGGTAAATATACATTGAAAACTAAAGTACATGTTATAATGCCTGACAAATAGCTGATATTATTAATAGATAAATGTTAGAGTTGATACTTAACTATAACATCTTATATACAAAACCACTTAAATGGAGAATTTAAGTTGCATAATTTTCTGTTTCTTACCTCTGGCAGTTCTCTATGATTAAAATTCTTCATATTGGATGTTACTGTCTTTATCTTTGAGATGATAACAACCAGGAAAAAATGTAAAAGTCTAAATGAGGTTATGCTGTCATAGACAGACAAAGGTGTCAGGAGATATATTTTGTTTTGAATTCCTTTCAATTTAGAAGCACATGAGTTAGTTTTTTAATGGTTTGTAGTGGCCAAAGGCATTTACCTTTGTTTAATTTTTCAAATAATTTAAGACTAAATTATCTTTCTAATGTTCTACATCAGTCCTATGTTAGTAGTTCTCAAAGCGGGGTCTTCAGGTAAATGAGAGTTCCTAAGGCTACCAAATTTGGAAAACTCAGCAATGGCCACAGGACTGGAAAAGGTCAGTTTTCATTCCAATCCCAAAGAAAGGCAATGCCAAAGAATGCTCAAACTACCGCACAATTGCAGTCACCTCACATGCTAGTAAAGTAATGCTCAAAATTCTCCAAGCCAGGCTTCAGCAATATGTGAACCGTGAACTTCCAGATGTTCAAGCTGGTTTCAGAAAAGGCAGAGGAACCAGAGATCAAATTGCCAACATCCACTGGATTATCGAAAAAGCAAGAGAGTTCCAGAAAAACATCTATTTCTGCTTTATTGACTATGCCAAAGCCTTTGACTGTGTGGATCACAATAAACTGTGGAAAATTCTTCAAGAGATAGGAATACCAGACCACCTGACCTGCCTCTTGAGAAATCTGTATGCAGGTCAGGAAGCAACAGTTAGAACTGGACATGGAACAACAGACTGGTTCCAAATAGGAAAAAGAGTCCGTCAAGGCTGTATATGGTCACCCTGCTTATTTACCTTATATGCAGAGTACATCATGAGAAACGCTGGGCTAGAAGAAACACAAGCTGGAATCAAGATTGCCGGGAGAAATATCAATAACCTCAGATATGCAGATGACACCACCCTTATGGCAGAATGTGAAGAGGAACTAAAAAGCCTCTTGATGAAAGTGAAAGAGGAGAGTGAAAAGGTTGGCTTAAAGCTCAACATTCAGAAAACAAAGATCATGGCATCTGGTCCCATCACTTCATGGGAAATAGATGGGGAAACATTATCAGACTTTATTTTTGGGGCTCCAAAATCACTGCAGATGGTGATTGCAGCCATGAAATTAAAAGATGCTTACTCCTTGGAAGGAAAGTTAAGACCAACCTAGATAGCATATTCAAAAGCAGAGATATTACTTTGCCAACAAAGGGCCACCTAGTCAAGGCTATGGTTTTTCCAGTGGTCATGTATGGATGTGAGAGTTGGACTGTGAAGAAAGCTAAGCACTGAAGAATTGATGCTTTTGAACTGTGGTGTTGGAGAAGACTCTTGAGAGTCCCTTGGACTGCAAGGAGATCCAACCAGTCCATTCTAAAGGAGATCAGTCCAAGGTGCTCTTTGGAAGGACTGATGCTAAAGCTGAAACTCCAGTACTTTGGCCACCTCATGCGAAGAGTTGACTCATTGGAAAAGCCTCTGATGCTGGGAGGGATTGAGGGCAGGAGGAGAAGGGGACGACAGAGGATGGGATGGCTGGATGGCATCACCAGTTTGATGAGACGTGAGTTTGAGTGAACTCCAGGAGTTGGTGATGGACAGGGAGGCCTGACGTGTTGCAATCCATGGGGTCACACAGAGTCGGACACAACTGAGTGACTGAACTGAACTGAACTGAACTGAAGGCCCTTTTCTGAGTAGAAAATGGCAACCCACTCCAGTATTCTTGTCTGGAGAATTCCAGGGACAGAGGAGTCTGGTGGGCCATAGTCCCTGTGGTCACAAAGAGTCGGACATGACTGTGTGACTAACACACATGCACATACACACACACAAGGCCCTTTTAGGAGGTTGTGATGTCAAAGTATTTTTATAATAATGCTAATACTTGCCTTTCCCACTGTGTTTATATTTGTCTTGATGCTAGAAAAGCAATGGTGGCCAAAAGTACCTTAGTATCAATCCTGATAATGGCACCAAACTATACTAATAGTTATTCTTCACTGGCACCTACTTGTAATTTGAAAAAAAGAAAATCTCCAATTTCTTTGAGAATGTCTTTGATGAAGCAGTAAAATTAATATTTTTTTTTAAATTTTGACTCTGAATACACATCTTTTAATAGTCTATGTGACAAAGCTATGTATAAAGCACCCCTGCAACTGAAGGAAGAACAGTGGCTGTCTTGAGGAAATGCACTTGTGTGGTTGTTTGAGTTGTGAACTGAACTGTCTCCTGTTGCCCTGGAGCATCATTTTTATCTGAAAGAATGAGTGATGGGCAAACCATGGTTATTCAGGCTTGGACTTTTGGCAGATGATTTCTGAAAAATGAGCAAAGTGAACCTCTGACTTCAGGAAAAACATCTTCCAGTATTTCTTGCCAGTGGTAAATCTGAGCTTTCAAGAAAAATCAGAATTTTAGAAAATGTGTATTTGCCACCACCCCCACCCCCCCATGAGCTTGACAGCTTCCATATTCTTAAGCGGCTTTCCATAAGATCTGGGCTTTCCGTACTGATGATTAACAAATGTGATTACTTGACATTGTGTAATGAACTAAATCTTGGGAAGATCTGTATACCCCAGGGAACAAAACATTTCCAAATGACCAGTGTCTATTACAAAATTATGAATGAGTTAAATATCCATCAAAAGTATAAGGTAGACCAGCGAATTTTAAAGAGTGTATTGCTTATTGCAACTAAAAACTGCTATTTGTTGAGTTTTGGTGTAGTATAAAAGAATTCTTATAATTTTCTGAAAAAGCCTCCTTTTCCAAGGAATAGCTGTGTGAAGATATTCTCCATGAACTTCAACCAAAAAATCATATTGCAACAGAAGCAGAAACAGGAAGTTATAGCTGTATTCTATTAAACCAGATGTGAAAGAGATTTGAAAAAATGTAAAACAATGCCACTCTTCTCATGGTTTTTGAAAATAGTTATTTTCACTTAAAAAATGTTGACATGTAATGGGTGGGTTTCATTTCCAGTAGGATAAATATTGATAGGTATAACCCATATAAGCAAAAGTTCCCTGGGGTCCTTAATAATTCTTTTGGAGTATAAAGGATTCTGAGACCCAAAAGATTGAAAAGTACTATGCTAGACAATACAGCAAAGAGTTGAAAAAGTCAACAAAAGTATTTGTGTTTGGCACATGTCATTTCCCCTCTATGGTCTGATCCATTTGTGGGCAAAGGCATTCATTTGTAAAATGCATGTGAACTGGGAAATACCATACTCTATCTTGTCCAGTATTCACCTTCAGTTCCTCACCATCCTTGAAGTCACAAAAGCACATTAACATCCTGCAAACCTTAAGAAAGAAATCTGTGAAACTCTGCTCTTTTTCCATACTTATTAGGTGAGAGACTGATATTCTGATTCATGATCCTTGAACACTGATGTACTGAGAAAGTATTTTGGGTTTTCCTCAAATGTAATTTTCAGTTCTGTATCTTTTATTATAACTTATCTTATTTTCTTGATGTATATTACATTGTTATTCTTAAAATGTTTTATTTTTAATTTTGAATATTTTGAAAATTCAAAAAAGTTCAAAAAATAATAGTAAGCTCCATGAACATGCCATTTGGGTTTCACAAAGTGTTCATTGTAACATTTATCTTAGATTATACTCTTCAAGGTGGAAAAGAAGGTTGGGAGAACAGAGTGCAGATATATCCTTCTGGAATTTTTTTTTTTTTCATTTCATATTTGTTTTTGAGATTTATCCACATTTAAATATGTCAATCTGGTTAACTTAAAACTGTTATAAAGTATTCTATTATGTAAATTCAGTTTCTTGCATTTTTTTAATGGTTAAAATTTTTTAATCCCTTATGAAAGCATGAATGCAATGACAGAAAGATGTGGCAAGAATACTTCTCATACTGGTCAAGATTTTTGGTTAAAGTTGTAGTGAAGCCATGGCAACCTTTGATACTTAAATTTTTAGATATCACATAGCATAAATTGAAGCCTGGCTTTTTGGTTTAGTTTTGTGCGTATACTCTAAGTAAGCAATTAGTTTATATGTTGTTGTTGTTCAGTTGCTAAGTCATGTCTGACTCTTTGCAATTCCATGGACTGCAGCATACCAAGCTCCTCTGTCCTTCACTATCTCCTGGAGTTTGCTCAGATTCATGCCCCTTGAGTCAGTGATGCTATCTCATCCTCTGCCACCTCCTTCTCCTTTTGCCTTCAATCCTTCGCAGCATCAGGGTCTAGTTCATATAAATGATCACTAGACCTAACTTAATGCTTGTAACTACAATCTTCAACATACTCTATAGGAAAATAGTTTTGAATCTAATGAAATTCTGAGTCATCTCTGTGTTCCTGGTCCCAAGAGAAATAGTATTTTGGTAATGATTATCATGCAGTTGGTCTAGATGACTATTATGAACTGAATGTTTGTGTCTTTCCCATAGCCCTCCAATTTTTATGTTGAAGCCCCAACACCCTAATGTGACTATATTTAGAGACAGGGCTGGTGTGGAGATGATGAAGGTTAAATGGAATCACAGCCAATAGGGCTGGTGCCCTTACAAGAAGAGGAAGAACACTAGCACTCTCTCTCCACCACGTGAGGGCACAATGAGAAGGCAGCCATGTGCAAGCCAGGTAGAGAGCTGCCACTGGAAACTGCATCTGCCAGCCCCTTGGCACTGGATGTCCAGACTCCAGAACTGTGAGAAGGAAATATCTATTATTTAAGCCTCCAAGCCTGTAGTATTTGGTTATAGCAGACCAAACTGGTTGATATAGTAACCTTTGTATTCTAACATTTCTGAGGGCATTGCCATTTTAAGAAGTGACCAAAACAAGAGTCTTCCTGGGTTTTGTTTATAGCTTGTGTCCCAGAAACAATGAAGTGAAGAATTTAATGCTAAATTGATCGGCTGTTACCGATGGGTTCTTCCTCAGAAGGGAGTGGAGTTTTCATTGTGGTGTTGATGAATAAGTTTATCACCATACATTGTTGTTATTACTATCTTAAAGATAAGGAAATCAACTTGCCAAGAGTCACATGGTTAAACTACAAATCCAGTGCTCTTTCTGTACCACACTGCCTTTCGCTTTTTAAAAATTCCATACTGAATCATTTTATCGGAATGACTTGCATCATCCTAAAGAGAGCTCTGATCACCAGGAAGCTTTGTGCAAAGAAAGGGAACCATAGATGCTGAACAACATTTAATCAACTGAGAAACCTCTGAAGAGTCCCAAAGCGATGTTGTACGGAGTTACGTGCCACTTAGAGGAACCAGCTTCTAGCAGGTGGCTTATGAAGGATAAGGAGGAAGTGAAAGGTAAAAGCTGAAAGAGAGCAAGTGGTTGGGCAGTATTTTTAGGTTACAATCCTTCAGTCAAGGTCCTGGTGAGAACTTCCCTCACAGGGTGGGTGTTTAATGAGAATTTCTAGGAGGTCCGAGACAGAGTTTTGAAAAAGCAGCTAAAGGTGGGACAGCCTCACTGCAAAGAACAGTAAGAGTGCAGAGTTATGGCGCCAGGCCTGAAGGGGAAAGTGGAGGGAACAGTTTCAGGACCCAAGAGAGAAAACCATGTGGGAAAGCCCCTGAGAGGATTTGTGGGTAGTACAGCCTGTCCAGAGTGAACTTCATCCTGCTCCCACCCTCTGTGCTCTGCAAAGCAGGACAGGTGGGAGCAGTGGCTTAACTCAGACAGAAACCAAAATGTCTGCCTTTCAGTGTGCACGTACCCAGAGTGCAGAAGAGGGCCAGAATATCCGGGTCAGACCTTCCACCTGGTCTGGCCTGGACCCACTTTCCTGATATCTCTGCACACCACTTACTGTGTCAGCCAAAGTGACCTCGGGCCACTGGCCATTTGTTTTGGTAAAGGAAAAAAAAAATTCAATGACGCTTGTTAAAGTTGGTAGCACTGATTCTATTCAGGACCATCTCATTAAGTATAGGATTGAATACAATGGGATTTTACAATGGGGACAAGAGGCGGGGCATGGACAAGTGGGAATGTATAGCCAAGGAGGTAGGGTCCGGGGGTGGAAAATTACTCAGGGAGACCACCAAGGGTAAAGGGAATTCTGGCTACACTGACCTAACAAGATTCTTTACTGCAGACAGGCCAAGATGATCAGATATCACTTGGGGTTGGTGGATGATAAATGATCACATACTGAGGGTGATCAGATATCAAGGGGATGGGTTTCTGGTTAAACTGACTTAGCAGGGTCCTTGCTAAAACCAGACTTGCATTGATGAGCCTGAATCTTTGGTGGTGCTGTGCTTTGCCTGGCATGGTTCTCCCCTGGATCAAACGTAGCCTGATCAAAGAGTCCACCTCTGAGCACCCCAACTTCTGTTCTATCTCTGTACACAGTTCTCACCCCCACAGGGCCCCACTCACTCATTTCTTTTGTTTCCTTGTTTTATTTTCTTCATGTTCTTCAGAGTTTCTTAGGTTGTTAACATACTTATCCTTACCATCGTCTATGAGGTAAAAGCTCTGTAAGACAGGGCCTTGTCTGTTTTATTCCCTGCTTGAACCCCAACCTCTGGGTCAAGTGCTTGGCATAGTTTAGATTTTCAAGACATATATTCTGAATCAACGTGTGAGTTAGTGAACGAGCAAGTGGAGTGTTTTGGGTGTGCAATATCAGACAAGGCAAATAGACAAGGCGGCCCAGGACGCTGGCCGAGATGTGCCGCATTCCATAACAGAGCAGCACATTACGTCTTTAAGCTGACTCTGCCGGATTTACTGGCCCCAAGATGACGCTGAACAAAGTCATCATTGAACCCAGCAAATATCAGTAGTGCTCTTCTCACTGCCTGTTAGAAAGTCTAAAGTGGAGGTCTTGATAAATGGCGACAAATGCTCTTGTTTTCAGTGAGAATCTCAGAAACCTCAGGGACAAAGTCAACTTCATGCTTTTTTTCAGGAAGTCTACCAGTTTAGGTGATGCATTTATGTCTTATTCAAGGTATACTATTTATTAATAACTCTCCACATGATTCCTATGTTAGAGAATTTACTTTTTGACTAGGATTTTAAACATTTTTATTAAATTTCTTATTCACTTTTCAGGTTAAGAGGATCCCATATACCCCATTAGCTCATAAAGGCAAAGAACACAAATTTTATTTTTTCCACTGAGCTAAGCTTCCCTGGACAATTTACATTCCTGTTCATCGAAGGAAATTCTTTTTTTTTTTTTTTTCTCCCTTTTACTTTTAGTTCTTTCAGGAATAAGTACTTCTAAATTTCTTGTAATTTACAATAATCATTCTCCCTTTCAGGAACAAAGGAACCTTAAAATTTGAGATTCCTGATCCATTTAAGATACTTTAAAAACCGAAAATCAGTATGTTAATTACTTAAGATTTACTGAGGGACTCGACTCTGCTGGGTGCTGTCCTGAACATGAGCATTTTCATAAGGAACAAGAAAGACCTGGGTCAGAGCTTATAGAGCTTCTTGGGAGAGGGGATTTTTTTTTTTTTTTTTTAAGAAAACCAAGAAAATGGAAAACACACAGTGCATCCACCAGAACCTTCCTTTAGGTAGAGTGTTGAAGGGGACCCTTTCTCAGGAGTGATCTGAGTGGTAGGCGGCAGGCAGTCAGGTGGGCAGGGCACTCCACGTAGGGAGGAGGAGGAACCCTGGTGCATTCGTGGTGCTGACAGGAGGCCAGCAGGGGTGAGGAACTGTGAGGGGGGGACGTGTGGCTTGTGAAGAAGTTGGAGGGAAATGCAGGGCCCCGGAGGGCACCGTGAGAACATTAGATTTTTGTCTAACTGCAGTGGTATGTCTTTGTTGGTTTTTCAATTTCAGAATGATACCATCTTCCCCTTTTTAATATGCTTGTCCATCCATGGTTGAAAGCATCTCTTTTTGCCCCTTTGGTCTTTGCCCATTTCTGTTCCACTCTAACCTTATAAAAACCTAAGTATAGGAATGAGATGACTAGGCAGTTTCACCTAACTCCTGATTTATGCGCTCCTGAATGCACACCATGCCTTGACTAACCTGTTGCTTCTTTTCCTAGATTAAAAGAAGTACGGATGAAGATTAAGGAGTTAAAAAATGACTGGCTCCTTACCCCCACTAGTCCCCTTAGGAATCCTGCTGGCAGATCATGCAGGCAAGATAAAAACTGAAGAGTCAGTGCACTCAGTGGAGAATGATGCAGAATCCAACCTCATGCCTTAATGATTCACTGAGATTCTTTCCCCTTTTTCCCTTTAAAAGCTGTCATGGCTAGGCAGAATGCTCAGAGTTGGTCTTGGGACATGAATCCACCTTCCCCCAAGACTACTAGCTTTGCGGATTGAAGCATCTTTCCTTTCTACTGACACTTGCCTCTCAATTATTGGGTTTTGAGTGGCTAACAGATGAACCTGAGTTGAATAACATGGTGAGTGGCTCAGAGGTAGAAAAAGTGAGGTTAAATCAGTTAGGAGGCTGTACACAACACCGAAATGGTGGTAGAGTATATGAAGAGAAGTGGGGGTTCCAAAATATCCTTTAGAACTGGAGTTAATTAGACTTACTGATGACTGAGAATAAGGGGATTTAGGAAAAAGACTAATTAATGAAACTTTTAAGAGCTTCTGGGGAGAAGATACTATAATGTATTGCTTAAAAGGATTGGCCCTTGGGCTAGAATGCCTGGCTCCTAATCTCATCTAAGATTCTTATTAGCTGTTTGACCTTAGCAAAGTTAACCTCTCTGTGCCTTGGTTTTCTCCTCTATAAAATAGGAATAATAAAAATATCTATTCCATAGGAATGCTATGAGCATTAAAGGAGGTTAAGCAGTAGATGGCTTTCTTACCGGCACTTAGCATGCATTGAACACACACCAGCTTTTGTTATTACTGAAATAGGAAGACCTATTAGAGGAGTTGGAAAAAGTTTTGGTGGGAAACTGTCAAGAGTTCTGTTACTGACATAGTTTAAATTGTCCATTGGAAATACAAGTACAGACATAAGTTAGACAGACAGAATCACAAGTCTGGAACTCAGAGGAGAGGTCTCAACTAAATACATCAACTTGCACGTCATCAGCAAAAGATGATTTTGAAACATGTGTAGATAAGTATCCTCTGGGAAGGGAGACAAGATCCAGGGCTGATCCTCAAGGTCAGCCATAGGAGGAGAAATCAGGAAAAAAGACAGAGAAGAAGCATGTGATATGATAGGAGGGAAACTCTGAGAGAATATAAGACCAACAAAGGCAAGCATGAGGGAGAAAACATCAGTATTTGGAGTACTACTGAAAGGTCTGGTAAGGCATCCATTGGGTTTGGTGAAATAGAATGCCGTGGCTACCTCAATGAGGATAGTTTTGGTGGGAGTAGAGGGGAGGAGGACAGAGTGGGGTCTTGAGAATGTGCTAGGATGCGGAAGTGGAGATAGCACTTGTAGACCACCCTTGAGAGTGTTTACTGGCAAGGACTATAGAGGGATTGGGCAGACATGTGGGGAGAAGATGTTTGGTTTTGTTTTCTTTCAATGAGGGAGCAACTCCAGTGGGGGGATTTCCCATCTGAAAGTGGGAGGTTGATGATGCAGGAGAAGTAGAAGGTGACTTTAGGAGAGAAATCCTGGAGAAGTGATAAGATAGGAGAATAGAGAGGTTGGCTTTCAGTGAGAGGTCTTTAGTGGTTAGGAAGAAAGAAGAGCAGAGTGGGAATGTGGGCTAGGGGTGGTAAGATGAAGGATTTGTGTTTCATTTCTGTTTCCTTTTTTTGTTTTTTTCCTTAAAGCCTGGAACTTGCTTTGTTCATTCAACGGTGTGTTTATTAATTTGTCCATGTTAATGTGTGTAGATTCTGTTCATTCCTTTTTACTGCTATACTGCATTCCATTGTGTTAATATACCATAATGCATTAATTTCTTCTCCAAGTTATGGACATCTGATTTTTTACAATTAAAAACAGTGCTTTGTGAATATCCCTGCACCAGTGGCCTTGTTACATTTCTGTTTCCTTAATGAAGTATGCAGTGAAGCTGTCGGCTGAGAGTGAGGGCCAAGGAAGTGTGGGATGCTAGAGGCAAGAAGAGGTTCGAAGACCCCATCTGAGGTTTGAAATCCTGAATTGAAAATCTGACCACTGCATTTAATTGTGTGATCTTCTCTTGCTGTATTCAGTTGCTGGAAATCTTCTTAAACTATTAAATTTAATGATATTCTCGTAAACTTTAAGCTTAGGGATTGAATTAGAAGACTGTTAGTCTCATGGTGGTAGTTGCATTAATGGAAGCTCTTCTTAAAATTTAAGGAAGAACTGATTATCCTTTGGTCCTATTAGACTGCTGCTGTTCTAGCCAGCTGCAAAATGAAATAGACACCAAGTGGGGACTGGAGACAAAGTTGGTTGCGATTTATTCTGAGCAAGTATAAAACTGGGCCCGCAGGCCTTTGCATGATAGGCTAGCCTGCTGAGGAGACTGTGCTTCCAGAAACATTGTGCTTCCAGCGACTGTCATAGACATGGTCCCACAGTTCCTAAGGAGGCCAACATTTTGGTTGCTGTATATAACTGAAGATGGCAAGTCAGTTATTTCCATACTAGTTTTTTTTTTTTTTAACAGACTGCAAATCAGTTAGTTGTGGCAAACCGATCAACATTACGTTTAGTTTTCTTGACATTTCCTAACCACTCCTAGTTTTGTGAGACTGTGTGTGAGGTATATCACGTATGCACATATCTGTGTGAGTGTGGGAGGGTAAGGGGTGGGTGGCTGAATGGCAGGTGCTTGTTTTTGCTTTGGGAAAATGAAAGCATCTGTTCCCAGAATCCAATTTTTCCACCTATACACAAAAACAAATCCGGTTGGTTCTGAGAACAGCTGAGTGTTTCTATATCTGTTATCTTCTCGGGTTACCCATTCAGGAAGCTTTTCTACACCAAGGCTGTGTAACCCTACTCTGAATATGTTCTTACTCTCTACGATGGCAGGCCCATGCAGGCTTCTGAGAACGTTGTGCTGAGGGGCCTTTATTTGATACAACAGCCATTACGAGACATGCTTTGAAATGGGATCTGTCTGCATCTAAAATGGACCAGAGTGATGCTGTCTACCTCTGGGGAAATGTAGCATCTCACTTTGTGGAAGGACAGGGTTTCACAGAGAGGCTCTGTTGCTTAGACCAGGGTTTTCCAACCTCCAGGCTGAAGACTGGGTACCTCCTGTCAGATCAGCAATTGCTTTAGATTAGAAACAAAGTGCACTATACATGTAACACACTTGAGTCATCCTGAAACTGTCCACCCTCACCCTCAGTTGGTGGAAAAATTGTCTGCCATGAACTCAGTCCCTGGCGCCAAAAAGGTTGGAGACGGCTGGCTTAGACTTTAAATGACTTTAAATAATAGCTAAAGTGAATTTTGTTTTGGAGACTTTTATGATGGGTATTGACAAAACTGGAAGCGCCCTGGTGGTGGGTTGTTAGTTATTTAGAGTATGAGGCCAGGGTTCATACTGCTCCTGAAATGTGACATTGTGCGTGCAGAGGGCTGTAAGAAACACGTGTGGAGAACTTCTTCACTGGGACTCTTAGTCCATTTTGGCTGCTTCAGGAAAATAACACTGTGATTTGTAAACAGCAGAGACTTAATTCTCACAGTTCTGGAGGCTGGAGGTCTGAGATCAGGGTGTCAACATGCTCAGGTGAGGGCCTTTTCCTCTGTCACAGACCTCTCCTTGTGTCCCCACATGGAAGAGGGGGCCAGGAGGCTCTGTGGGGTCTCTTTTATAAAAATAATTTATCCCATTCACCATTTTACTACCTAGAGGCCCCACCTGCTAATACCATTACCTCTGAGTATTAGGATTTCAACATATGAATTTGTTGATGGGGGGGGAGGGGTGGGGGGAGGGGGGATGCAAACATTTAAGTCAGAGCAGGCTCTGGTCACCTGTGGAGAGAGAGAGCAAGAGAGAATCCAAATCCTTTCCCTTCCTCCCAGAAAAGCATGTTCTCTTGTTTTAGGTAACAACTAGCTGCCTTACACGGGAAACTAATTACTGTGAAAATCAGTAGACCTGGATTCATTACTTGGGTCCACCATTTAATAGCTACGAGACCTTGCTTGAGCTCAAATTCCACTGGAAGCTTGAAGGGTTGTTATAAGGCTCAAATGAGCCTAGTGGCCTGAGATATACGATTTGGGGTTGTCACTTGAGTCTTTCAGTGCTTCTCAGAAACATCACTTGTCTCTAGTCAGCCTGATCTTCTGCCTTCCTTACCAGCTTCTCTCCTCAAATGTCTAATCCCAGAAACTTCTATCTCATAAAATATCGAGTGAAAATTCCCCCAGTTTCTTCACTTTATGTCCACAAAATGATCTTCATTCGCCCTCTCCTTAGCCCTCTCTGTGTCCCAGGGTATGAGCCAGGCCTGTCTTCTTACACATTCACATGTCTTTGCTTATTTATCCCCATGATTCGCCATGTATCAACTTTTCAGCTTCACTATCTCCTTCCTCTTACCAATTATCCAGCATAAGCCTCTTATAAAACAGACCCTCTCTGGGGTATGAGTTTCTTAATGTCTTAAGCCCAAGATGTAGGGACATTCTAGACTCTTTTCTCTCTCTCATCCCCAAATTTGGTTAGTCAGTCAGTGTTTAGTTTCTCTTTTCTCTCTCCACTCCTCCATCTCCTTTCTTAATTTGGACCCTCGTCATTTCTATTGAATACCTTAGCACTCAGCTCTTAACCAGTCGTTCTTTCCTCTTCTCTTGCTGCCCTTAAATCCTCACTCCACACAACAAAGAGAAGGGGGATCAGGTGGTTTCCCAAAGCAGAGGCTTTCAGCCCATGCTCTGGTGGGGCCAGCACCATTCACATCACCTGAGACTTGTTACAAATGCAAATTATCTAGCCCCACTCCAGGCCTATTGGGTAGAAGAGCAAGGGGGTGGGCTTATCGATGTGTTTGACAAGCCTTCAGATGATTCTAATGATCTAAAGTGCATGCATAGTCTCTCAGTCGAGTCCAGCTCTTTGTGACCCCATGGACCGTAACCTGCCAAGCTCCTCTGTCCATGAGATTTTCCCGGCAAGAACACTGGAGTAAGTTGTCATTTCCTTCTCCAGGGGATCTTCCCAGCATAGGGATACAACCTGTGTCTCTTGCGTCTCCTGCATTGGCAGGTGGATTCTTTACCACTGAGATGCCTGGGAAGCCCCAAAGTTTGAATACCACTGTCTTCAAGGATAATCAAGGAGCTGTTAACCAAAGATGGGAAATGGACCCTGGAAGGCAAAGCCCTGTCTCCTGCCGTCTCAGCAAGGACCTCGTTCCTTGTTGCGTCCCTAGATGCTAGCCCACGGCCAGGCGTATGGTTTCTTGAGTGACTTCTGAGTGTGCTCCCTGCTCGGCTGTCACACACCAGGTTAGTTTCTTTCTTAGTTTTCTTCACTCAGTTTTAGAGGTTTGCTTTTGCTTGGAAGCAGTCGACTATGGACTTCTGGGAACAAATGACTTGTTGCCTAGGGGGCTGAGTCGTCTCCCTAAAGCCTTATGACAGCGCAGGTCCCTGGTACCGTGACCCTTGTGCCCCTGCCTCCCGTGGCTCTGTCCCTTGTCTTGGTGCATTCTGACCTCACCAGGGTGATGGCATTGGAGTGGGGCCTGCGGGCTGAGGATTTGGTAAGTGGAGAATGAGGGGAAGGATACTTCAGGCTGAAGGAATGTTATAAACAAAGACAAGAGGGATGGAATTACAAGACATGTTATGTGAGCGACAGAAGTCCAACAGTGGGGCTGAGAAGAAGAAACGAGACTGAAAAAGTCATTTGTCATCAGTCCTAAAGAGCCCACTCAGGAGTTTGGGCTTATTTCAGGAAACGTGGAGTGTGTAAATAAGAGGCACAGCGTGAGACGTGTTCTATCCCATGTTTGTATCTCTAGACTGTTTTATTTCCTGGTCAAAGACAGGGAAAGGCAAGCAGTGTGTAGCTAGCTGAAGAGTTTGATCAATCTGGGGAACCGAGGTAGCAGCTGCATAGACATTAATACACTGGGAAACAGGAAGAGGTCCTCTCAGGCTGAGCTGTGGATGTCTGATTGTTCTTTCCTTGCTTTCTGAGGTGTTGACACTGGCTATCCGGGTGTGGGAGTCTTCAGTGGTGACATATGAGCTCAGGGACTTCACTGGAGCCGAAGGCGGCCATGTGGTTGTGAAAAGGCACTATAAATGAGGCTGGTTGCTTCTTGAATACTGTGTCCCTCCTGCCCTCGCTTAACCACCTTCATATCTCTTACTCAGGGAATGATTCTGGTCTTCCAGAGTGACTGTTGTGACTGACTAAAGAAAGCAACCGTTCAGTTCCTAAGACATGACCATTTTGAAGGGGCACCAAGACAGTTTCCATCCACTGGGGAGCATTTTAACCTTCTTAAGTGGCTGAAAAGCTAACTATCCCTGATAGGTGATCGGCGTGATCCTCTGTCATTAATTTAGCCTCTGGCTGCTTTGATTTCAGAATGATAACAGAGAACTTGGTGGAGAAGGCCCTGCACCAGCCCACAGAGGAGCTTCCCAAGGCTGCCTCTGGTTAAAATAGATTTATTGGATCAGTTTAAAAGACTTGCTGCCCAGCCCTGGCTTAAAAGTCTTAAGACAAAGATTTAACAAGGAGGAGAAACAGAAGAAGGTGGTGGTGTGAGGGTTCTTTAAAAAAAAAAAAAAAGAATTAAGGTCACTTTTGTTGTTATTGTTTCATTTCCCTTTATTCTCCGTTGGGTGATTAAAGGAAAAACCAAGTCATGCCTTGACTTCTACGGCAAGACATTTCTGCCTCAACTGATTAAAAAAAAAGAGAGAGCTGGATGGTAGAAAGCCCCAGAAACACAGCTCCATCACTTCTCGCAATTACTGTGTCTTATTGATAACTTGCAGCTCTCTCCAGCAAATGCCATCTTTGGAACAAAGCCTGTCACAGATCAGACTGAATCCATTAAAAAGCTTTGATTAACATGTCCCTGGGGTGTGCTGTGGAAACTTTTTACGCCAAATGACAGCCTATTGCTGTGGCTTCGGAATTGTCCTCCTGAAATACTCTTGTGTTTTAATCTAGTGCGTGGTTTAAATTAAAAAACGGCAATGACTTTGTGTGACCTAAATACGAGCCACTTCTATTCAGAGTGGGATTTATCATCGGCTTGCAGATTAAGTGTTCAGAGAAGCCACAATTAACCTTACTGTGGGGTAGCTAATATTCATTATATATATATTATATGTAGGTTGTGTGTATAATCTCTTGTTCTTCCTTTTCTTCTTCAGTGTGGCCCAGAGACAGGGTTATAGTTAACGTGCTTAATCTAGTGGATACAAAGCTTTGTGTTCATCCATAGTGGAAAACAATTTGTTTGTGTTGGAGGAACACAGTAATCACTCTCCCTGGTGCTTTTTCCTTTATTGGTCTCTGACATGGATGCTGTAATGAACAGCAACTTTTTGAAGTAAAGATAAAGCTGCTTTTCTAACTGTGGACTTGTTGGGGGTAGGGACCTGCCTGTTTCCACACAAACACCTCACTTTCATCCTAGGGGAAAATTCAATCTTGATCGACCCTGTCTGTATGGTGTGCGTGCGTGAGTGTGTGTGTTTCTTTATTGTTACCGTATACTCACCTAAAATACAAGTCTTGAATGGTTACATTTCAAAACCGTCATGAACTACATTATTCAATAAAAAATGATTCTCTTAGATGCCGTAAAAAGACACTGTGAAAGCTACCCACAGAAGGCAGGTACCTATTCTACTGCTTCTCTTCACGGTATTTTTTAAGTCTCTGAAATTGGAGGAAGACAAAAAGTGCTTTGATTGGCAAGATTCTCGGAAAGTAAACTTGGAAATGAAAAAGTATCACCTACAGAATGTAGGAGAGCTGGGGGCCCCTGTGCTGCCCACTTAGCTATATAAAGCTAGGCTTTTCTTTTCCACTACGCCGGGAATGAAGCCAAGCTCTCCTTTTAAGGCTAACATCTTACCGCTGACTGGGAACTCACAGCACCTCCATCTTTTATGTGGCAACACTATGTAGTTTCAGAGGGAAATCTAGGATGAAGGAAATTTTTGATCATTTTTTAAAAGGATTTTCTAATTAATATGGGATATATAGAAATGTAGTGGCCTGCGCTGTAAAGCAGAGAGCTCTGAGTCACTCAAGTACTGAAATAAGCTGGGTGATGAATATCGGGGGAATGTTAGGAGGGTATGATTTATGAGGCTGACAAGAGTTGAATTTTTTTTTTAATTGAAGTATAATTGACATGCAACATGACATTAGTTTCATGACATTAGTTTTGGCGTTCATATACTTGTGAAACAATCACCTCAATAAGTCTAGTCACTGTCACAATACAGAGTTACAGAATTTTGTGATACGAACTTTTCAGATTTAATAGTAACGTTCCAATTTGCAACATGATATCAGTGAGGGGAGTCACTGTACTATACTTCTATCAACATAACTTCTTCATTTTATAACTGGAAGTTTGTACCTCTTGATCCTCTTCACCCATACTGACCTCCTCTCTGGTAACCACCAACCTGTTCTCTGGACCTATGAGTTTTGTTTTTTAGATTCCACATGTAAGTGGAATCATGTGGAATTTGTCTCTGACTTACTTCACTTAGCATAGTATTTTCAAAGTCCATCCGTGTTGTCACAAATTAAACAATTGATTTCATTTTTTATGGATAATTAACCTTCTGGGAGGGATTGGGGGCAGGAGGAGAAGGGGATGACAGAGGATGAGATGGCTGGATGGCATCACTGACTCGATGGACGTGAGTCTGAGTGAACTCCGGGAGTTGGTGATGGACAGGGAGGCCTGGCGTGCTGCGATTCATGGGGTCGCAAAGAGTCAGACACAACTGAGCGACTGAACTGAACTGAATCTTCTATTGTAAATATATATTATATATATATACTATATATATATATATCTTCTTTATCTATTCATCCATTGAGGGCACTTAGATTGTTTCCATATCTTGGTTATTGTAAATAATGCTGCAATGAACACAGGGATGAATATATATATACATATTTTGAATAAGTGTTTCTGTTTCCCTCAGTTAAGTATCCAGAAGTGGAATTGCTGAATCATGGTGTAGTTTATTTGTTCAGGAACCTCCATACTGTTTTCCACATTAGTGGTGGTACAAATTTACATTCCTACCAACAGTGCATGAGGGTTCCTTTCTCTCCACGTCTTTGCCAACACTTGTTTCTTGTCCTTTTGATAATAGCCATTATAAGAGGTGTAAGGTAATATTTTGCTGTGGCTTTGATTTGCGTTTCCCTGATAATTAATGATGTTGAGCATCTTTTCATATGCCCATTGACCATTTGGATGTCTTCTTTGGAAAAACGCCTATTTAGATCCTCTGCCCATTTTTTCATTGAATTGTTTTTTGTGATTGAGTTATATGAATTCTTTATAATGTTGACCCTAGAACAACTCAGGATGAGGTACCAATCCTCCATGCAGTTGTAAATTGGCACATAATTTAAAGTCGACCCTTCACAGCCACAATTCCCCATCTGCACATTCAAACAACTGCCTGTTCTGTTAGTCCTGCAGTATGTATTGGTTGAAAAAACTCCAGGGAAAAGTGGACCTGTGAAGTTCAAACGCATGTTGTTCAAGTGCCAACCATATATTTTGGATATTAATTCTTCATTGAATATATGATTTGCAAATATCATCTCCCATTCAGTAGACTGCCTTTTTATTTTGCTGATGATATCATTTCCTGTGGAGAGGTCTTCAGTTTGATAAAGTCACACTTGTTTATTTTTGCTTTTGCTTCCATTGCCTTTGGAGTCAGCTCCAAAAAACAGATTGCTAGACTCATGTCAAGGAGCTTTCCAATTATGTTTTCTTATAGGAGTCTAATGGTCTCTGGTTCTATATTTAAGTCTTTAATCCATTTGAGTAAACTTTTGTGTATGGTGTAAGACAGAGGCCCAGTTTCATTCTTTTGGATATGATTGTCCAGTTTCCTGAGACCATTTTTTGAAGAGTCTGTTCTTTCCCCATTGCATATTCTTGTCTCCTTGGCTGTAGATAACTGACTATACATGTGTGGGTTTCTTTCTGGGCCCTCTATTCTGTTCCATTGATCTATGTGTCTGTTGTTTTGCCAGTACCATACTGTCTTGATTACTATACTTTGTAGTATAGTGTAAAATCAGGGTGCATGATCCCTCTAGGTTTGTTCACCTTCCTCAAACTTGTTTTGGCTACACAGAATCTTTTGCGGTTCCATACAAATTTTAGAAATATTTGCTCCACTTCTGTTGAAAAAAATGCCATTTTTATTATGAATGGGCATTGAATTTTGTCAGATACTTTTCAAAATGTATCTAGATCTTTGTGTGATTTTTTTTTTTTGTAGTCTTCATTTTGTTAATTCAAGGCATCATGTTGATTTTTTGGAATGTTGAACCATCCTTGCATCCCTGGAATAAATCCCACTTGATTGTGGTGTATGATCCTTTTATGTATTGTTGATTCAGTTTGCTCATATTTTGTTGAGGATTTTTATATCTATGTTCATCAGGAATATTAGCCTGTGATTTAATTTGGCAGGTGAGGTCCTTGTCTGGTTTTAGTATCAGGGAAATGTTAATGTCATAAAATGAATTTGAGAGCATTTCCTCCTCTTCAGTTTTTCAGAAGTGTCTGAGAAGGCTAGGTATTAAATCTTTGAATGTTTTGTAGAATTCATCAGTGAAGCCATCTGGTCCCCAACTTTGTATTTTGGGATTTGATTACTGATTCAATTTCTTTGCTAGTAATCGGTCTATTCAGACTTTCTATTTCTTCCTGACTCAGAAGATCATATGTTTCTAGGAATTTATTCAGTTCTTCTTGGTTGTTCAATTTGTTGACATAGAAGTGTTAGCAGTATTCTCTTAGGATCCTTTGTATTTCTTTAATATCAGTTGTAACTTCTCTTTAATTTCTGATCTTATTTATTTGTCTTCTCTCTTTTTTACTCAGAAGGTCTAGATAAAAATGTCAAATTTTTATTTTTTCAAAGAAAGAGCTCTTAGTTTCATTGATCTTTTCTATTTCTTTTTGGTCTCTATTTTATTTATTTTCATCCTGATTTTTATTATTTCCTTCCTTCTACCATTTGCTTTGTTTGTTCTTATTTCTCTAGTACCTTTAGGTATAAAGTTAGATTATTTCAGATTTTTCTTGTTTCTTGAGGAAGGTCTGTATTGCTATAAACTTCACTCTTAGGACTGCTTTTGCTGCATCCAATACATTTTTTTATGGTGTATTTTTTTTTTCCATTTGTTTCAAGGTGTTTTTAAAATTTTCTGCTTTGATTTCTTATTTGACCAATGGTTGTTAAGTAGTATATTGCTTAATCTCCACATATTTGTAATTTTTCCAAGTTTTTCTTGTAACTGCTAGTTTCATACCATTACGGTCAGAAAAGATCATAAAAGATGCTTGATTATCCTTTCAATTTTCTTAAAATTTATTGAGACTTGTTTCATGGACTTGCATGTGATCTAGCCTGGAGAAAGTTCTATGTGCACTTTGAAAGAATGTGCATTCTGCTGTTTTGGGATGGAATGTTATGTAGATATCTATTAAGTTTATCTGGTCTAATGTGTGGTTATAGGCCAATGCTTCCTTACTGATTTCCCTATCTGAATGCCATATCTATTGATGTAAATGAGGTGTTAAGCCCCTCATTATTTTGTAGTACTATATTACTATGTTTCTCATTTTAGATCTGTTAATATTTGCATTATATCCTGAGGTGCTCCCATGTTGGGTGCATAGATAGTACAAATGTTACATCTTTTTTGCTGGATTGACCCTTTTATCATTATGCAATGCCCATCTATTTCTTTTCTTACAGATGTCATTTTAAAGTCTGTTTTGTTTGATAAAAGTATAGCCACCCCAGAATTCTTTTGGCTTCTATTTGCATAAAATATCTTTTTCTATCTCTGCACTTTCTTTCTGTGTGTGTCCTTTTGTTGGAAGTGAGTCTCTTAAGCAGCATGTAGATGGTTCTTGTTTTTTATCCTTTCAGCCACTCCATGTTTTTATTGGAGTATTAAGTTCATTTACGTGTAAAGTAATTATTGATAGTTATATACTTATTGTCCGTTTTGTTCATTGTTCCTTGGCTGTTTTGTAGTTCTTCTCTATTCCTTTATTCTTTTGTGTGTGTTTGTGTGCTTCATCTTCTTTTGTGGCTGCGGTGGGTCTTCGTTGCTCAAGTTTTCTCTAGTTGTACCAAACAGGTTCTCTCTAGTTGTGGTATGCAAGCTTCTCATTGTGGTGGCTTCGCTTGTTGCAGAGTGTGGGCTCTAGAGCATGAGGGATTCATTAGTTGTGGCACGCAGGCTCAGTAGTTGTGCCTTGGGGACTCTAGAGTTCAGTAGTTGTGGTGCACAGGCTTAGTTGCCCCACAGCATGTGGAATCTTCCTGTGCCCCCTGCACAGGCAGGCGAATTTTTAACCACTGGACCACCAGGGAAGTCCTGTCCCTTTATTCTTTATTTATTTATTGACTGCCCTGGATCTTTGTTGCTGCACATGGGCTTTCTCTAATTGTGGCAAGTGGAGCTACTCTCTCACTGTGGTGCATGATCTTCTCATTGTGGTGGCTTCTCTTGTTGCAGAGAACAGGCTAGGGCATGCAGGCTTTAGTAATTGTGGCACAGAGTCTGAGTAGTTGCAGCTCATGCTGTCTAGAGCTTGGGCTCAATAGTTGTGGCAGCACATGGGCTGAGATGCCTTGCAGCATGTGGAATCTTCCTGGACCAGGGATCAAACCCATGTCTTCTGCATTGATAGGCAGATTCTTAATCACTGGACCACCAGGGAAGTCCTTATCCTTTTATTCTTATCTTTCTTTCTTCCTTTGTGTTTTGATGACTTTCTATAATGTTATACTTAGATTCCTTTTTCATTTTTGTGTGTGTATCTGCTATAGGTTCTTGCTTTATGATTACCATGAGGCTCACGTATACCCACACACACACGTACATGTATATGTCAGTCTATTTTAAGCTGATAGCAAGTTAAGTTTGAACATATTTAAAACTCTACATTTTTATATTTCCTCCTGAGTTTTATGTTTTTGATGTCACATTTTGCATCTTTTTATTTTGTATATCCCTTAACTAGCTATTATATTTCTAGATTTTTATTATTTTTTGTCTTTTAACCTTCATACTAACTTTTTAAGTGATTAATTTGCTACCCTTATTATATGTTCAACTTTGCCAGTGAGATTTTTACCTTTTGAAGGTATGTTTTCTTGTTACTAATTAGTGTCTTAATCAACATATAGAAATTCTTGTAACATTTCTTATAAGGCCAGTTTAGTGGTAATGAATTCCTTTAGCTTTCATTTGTCTGGAGAGCTCTATTTCTCCTTCAATTTCTAATGATAACCTTGCAGGGTAGAGTATTCTTGGTTTGAGATTTTTTTCCTTTTAGCCCTTTAAATAGATTATGCTACTCCCTACTGGCTTGCAAAGCTTCTACTGAGAAATATGCTAATAGTATTTTGAGAGTTCTCTCCTATGGAGCAAGTTGTGTTTATCCTACTGCTTTTAAAATTCTTTGTTTAATTGTTGGCAACATTTTAATTATGTGACTTGGTGTGGGTCTCTGAATTCATAGTTTGGGACTCTCTGGGCCCCTTAGATCTGGATGTTTATTTCCTTCCCCAGGTTAGGAAAGTTTTCAGCCATTATTTCTTCAAATAAATTTTCTGCCTCATTCTCTTCACTCTTCTCTGGGACCCCTATGATGCAAAAGTTACTCTGCTTGATATTGTCCCATAGGTCCCTTAAGAAATTTTCACTTAAATTTTTTTTTTTCTTTTTCCTGCTTTGTTTTGGGTGAGTTCTATTACCTTGTTCTCCAGCTCATTAATTCTTTCTTTGCATCATCTAGTCTACTGTTGAACCCCTGTGGTATATTTTTTAGTGCAGTTACCCTTTATTCTGGAGGACTTAGCTAGTTTGCAGGTCTTTTTCAGAGGGAATTGATCAATATGTAGCTGTAGCTTCATTGCCTCAGTGGGAGGAGGTGAGTTTGGGATCTTCCTATTTTGCCATCTTGAACTGTCTCCAAGGTTGACAGTTAGAAAAGTAAGCCTATTGGCTAAATTACAGATCAGATGTTTGCTGTTTCTTATTAGAAAGTGAAAATGTCCTTCACAACTCACTAAAATGTCACCAGAACATAAGCTTCATGAAAGTGTGTATCTTGGTATTTTGGTCATTGCTATATCTCCAGCTTCTAGCAAAGTAGGAACACCTGGTAAGCTTCCGGCAAATATTTATTGGATGAATGAATTACTAGTTTATAATACTTTAGTTTGCATTAACTTCTCAGAAAAGAGCAACTCATTACACATTATTATCAAAATTAGGGCTTCCCCAGGGGGCGCCAGTGGTAAAGAACCCGCCTGCCAACGCAGCAGATGCAGAAGACGCGGATTCGATCCCTAGGTTGGGGAGATCCCCTGGAGGAGGAAATGGGAAACCATTCCAGTATTCTCGTCTGGAGAATCCCATGGACAGAAAAGCCTGGCAACCTACAGTCCATCAGGTCTCAAATAGTCGGACGTGACTGAAGTGACTGAGCATGCACACACCAAAATTAAGACCAAAGACGTTTTTAACTTGGCTTATCTCATCACAGGGATGCTAGACATCCTATTACTGGGGAGACCAATACTTTATATTTAGTCTAAGTTCTGATTCATATCTCTCTTAATGGATGATTGTTGCCAGCCTTGGGTAAACTGGTGTCAAAGTATATTAGAACGAATTGGTGATGACTGGATCTTTTTGAGCTGGGTCTCTTAGGTTGATTTCTGACCTGGTTAGCTCTAACTAGACTCCTTCCCATTGATCTGGAGTACCATGTACCCTGATAAAGGACAGCATCTGATATGCGCCAAGCATGATACTGGCTTGGAAAAACCCTCCTTGGAGAAGAATGGAAAGGTAAATGTGGGGCAGTGGTCCATAAAATTACAAAACAGAACATCACCCTTAATGCCACAACTTGTCTAGAAGCTCTGATACTGTAAAATGTTCTATGCTTGGCTTTGAAAATTCATCTCTCCCTTCCATGTCTATCCATTGATTGATATTCTATTTCTATTATTTCCCAGACAAGAAAGTGAGAAAGACATGAGAAAAATGAATCCTACCAAAATAGTCAAAGACTGTCGTCATACCCTTTAGACAGTCTTCAATTTTCCTATAGGAAAGTCTGGGGGAAGCTGAACAAACATTATTCCCCTAAACCTTTGCAAATGTTCTCATGGCAAGTTTATGCAATAAGTGTTAGGATCACCATCTTACATAGAGATAATAACCTTCAGAGAGGTGAAATCACATATATCCAAGGGAAAGCTAGGAGGAAGAGACAAAGTAGGTATTCCAATACAGTTGTGTTTAAAGCCCAAACCAATCCATTACAACAAAGAATTTAATGTTCATTTGGTTATTCCATTCTGTAATGTTACATAAAATTGTGATTTCAGAAATAGAGTTTAATATGATTGCTTCAGATATTAATGGATCATAGGTTAGCATCATGTTACATAAACAGATTCTTATATATTTAATTTCCAATTGGCAGAAAAGGAAGGAGGTTGATGTTGTAGATAGAAATCTCTGTCATGGAGTTTGAGGTTCTTTTTTTCCTCTTAGAACACAAGCAAATGAACGATGAAAATCCACTTTCTGGTGCTCTTTGCCCTTCAGGACACAGACTCATCTTTGAGTAGAATAATACTAATAATTTAGATATTGTTGCTAATTTGGTATTGAGAGGTGAAAAACTTTGTGATCTTTTAATTTCTTCTTAAAAATATTAGAGCTATCCAATTTAGAAAATTAAACTTAAAAGTCTTTATACCTATAAATATCTGCTCCCTGGGAGGCCACCATATTTATCTCTCCTCTTTTCCATGTCACCATCCACTGGTAGAAGAAAAGATGTTTTTAATGTCTTGACAAACATTTTTCTTAATGATAATAGCATCTTTGGTCATGAAAATCTTCTTATCTGTGTGATGTATCCTGTCATTTTATACAGTGCTGACATCCATAAAACAATTTTATTTTCTAAGCAATATTTCAAGACAGTAGTACTATTCTGTACATCCCAGGGAATTATAACTCTCTATTTGTATTGTATGACAATGCTATTAAGTATAAGGCCTACCTCTTATACTACAATCCTTATCCTATAGGGCTAGTCAGTTTGGTAGACCACTTGGCTGGAAGACTAGGTGGGCTATGGAGAAAAGCTTGGGCATAGAAGAGCAGTTAATTGTGAAGATGTCTTCTAGAAAATGGGGTTAAAAAGTGTACCTACCTTGTAGGGTAGTTCTAAAGAGCTTATAACAGTGTTTGACACTTGATATACATTCAATAATGTTCTTAGGTGGGCAAAATATAGTAGCTATTAGGTGCATGGGTTTTGGACTGAGACAATCCCAGTCCCAGCTCTACCACACAAAAGTCTCAGGAAAGTCTCCTTTCATCTCAGTGGTCATATCTGTAAAATGGGAATCATGATATAATCTGCCTCAAGTAATTGCGATGGCACATAATAGTAAGATGTCTTAGATGAAAATGTTAGTTGTTAAGAGTTATTCTTCAAACAGGAATCATCTGATTGGATGGCAAATGCTCACCTGATGACTTTTATGTCTTAAAATTGTCATGGTTAATTATGCTATCATAGATTCTTGCTTACTTTTGAAGCCTCAATATATTTCCATAACATTCAAAATAACCCTATGGCTTTCAACAAGATACATCTGGGCACTTCACTTGATGCTTCACTTAAAAAAATCATGCCAGGTGTCCCTGAGTATTCTTCAGGAATAGGATTAACGAGCAACTGCCATGTTTCATGAGTGAGTTACTCTATTTGCCCATCTCCTGATGAAGTCAGGGTAACACAATACGTTTGTGTATTGTGAAATGCCATACCCAGTTTCACACTCTGACATGAAGCTCTGTTCTTCTTGAAGACTGAGATCCCTTAGGTAGGCTGGAAAACTGTTCACAAAAGGCTCCGAATGGAGGATGTGCATGCTTAACAAACCTGCCTTTGCTGGTCTCCATTACCTTCTTTCAGCAGGTGTAAAGCTTTATACCTGGTATTCCATTCCATTGTAGATGCCTGGCTCTAAGCCGCCTTTGTTTCCACCCAGATGCCAGCTTTTAGTTAACTATTCTTTTTTTTTTTTCCCTCTAAGCTACCAACCATCTGGAGGAAAACTGATTGGGGCTAGGGTCATTTTTGTACCTTTTAAAATGGCCATGTAGGTAAAAGGATTTGTCAGACCCATGAATGACCCTTCTCAGATTTCAGAGGCATGGCAGATTGGCAAAGGGCTCCTCCTGGAAGAAGCCAAGTCAAGCAGAGGTAGTGATGGAGGCAAAGAGGAACATGCTGAAGCTACAAATGGGCTGAGAAATAGAGATCAGCCCAATTATAATTCACACAAAAACAAGTGAGAAACTGTAGTCGTTGAGGCACTCTTGGCCGAGCATCTGGGCTTTGCATGCATGCATGCATAATTAAGCTTCAGACAGCTGCAGGCTTCTGCAGTGCCACAGGGCGGGCAGGGTATCAGAATACACAGTAGGTTGCATATCAATGGAACTCTTTTTAAATCACATGAAGCCTAAGATAAAAAGACATCAGCAAAAATTAAGCAGCATCCAAAACCTCGGTGAAGAGGGACAGAGGCCAGCAGGAAAACAGTGGAAACCAACCTGGTTTTCCCCCCATTGTTCTGGTTTCTCCCCACAAATAGAGGAGGGAGGCAGAGCTGACTTGGTTTTAAAATACACACACTCATTAGATCAAAGGGATCAATGCACATTGAAGCAACTTTCAAGGCATCACAGGAAATGGTCTGCTTTCTTTTGAAAGACAACAGAGAAAATCACACACATGCATTGGGACCTTGTGATATGCAGATAGTGAGCTGTCAGGAAAATTAAATATTCATGGCAGAAAAAAAATCTCTCCCATTATATTTTTCATGTATATGAGGGTTTGGGCTCAATGCCCTCTGTGTTCCAGTGATGCACAGACCCTGTTCTCTGGACTTGCAGTGCAGCGCCCAAGATTGGCTCAGATTGTATACTGTGATGTCACCGGTGCGCTCAGGCCTTCCACAGCTGGGCTGCCCTGTGGTAGTCAGTTTCAGTGCTCAGAGAACTTTGCCATTGCTCTCTTTGTGTTTCCTTGGATGCAGTCTATGGTCAGAGAACCTCAGCTATGTTTGTCTTGCTAATTGCCCCAAGCCTTCATTAAATCTGATTACCAGGGCCACAGGAAATCTTTCAGGCTTCTGACAGGTAGAAGAAGGTCTCGGAGGTACCTGGGTGCACAGAATGGTCCTATTTGCTCCTCTCACCATCCCACAGGTGCGACACTAGCATCTTCCCAGCTTTTTTGTTGTTTGCTTGCATACCTTTGTTTGACAGGGGATCAAAGAGTTGTCTTGAAGACTCTTAATCTGATTAGCCACAGTGGGTAATAACTGTAAGCCTGGGGATGCTAAAGGGCAAGGAGGCATTGTGGAGAAAGCAGGCTTTGTGGTCTCTGAAACTCTACACCCCACCCCACCCCTGGTTCTCCCTGCAAACCCCCACCTATCGCCTCCCCACCCCCCATATACCAAACCCACATGGAAAAAAAAAAAAAACCACGCAATTCAGAGAAGTGCTTTAGTTTAAGAAGAAAGATGAAGAAATGGATTTGCTCTGAAATGAAGAATTGATGAGTCAGAGATCAGCGACATCAATGAGTGTGACACCTGCTTATAGGAGGGCATTAGGAATGTGGGGAAAATACATATTCCCCTGGACTTCCATCTGATTCTGAATATAGTTCATTTTAATCTGTTTAGGAAACTGACTTTTCCACTGGAGTTGTCTACTCTTAGACTGCGTCACTTTGAACTTTTTCTTCTCCGTATGTTCTTTTCATATCCTTTAAAACCATCTCTTCTAGAGCAGATGAGTAGTTAAAGAATGACTGAGGCAGAATAGTTGTTGCATTTTGTCAGCATTCAGGTTATTGGATTTGCACATTATTGTTGATCACTTCGCATGTGAGGTACTGCGCCCCTGCCTTTTTTGTGAGGGGGTGGGGTGGCGGGGGGCGGCGGTCACTGCCACTGTCCTCAAATAAATTCCATCTTATCTCCAGCTTAGATTTTAAAATACTTGTTTTCTGTTGTTTTTATGTCCATATTTTTAAAAAACTCAAACGTAAGTGTTCTTACATTTCTGGACCCTAAAATTGTATCTATATACAATACTCAGGAATCTGATCTAACCCCCTCCCCCATCCCTGTTCAGACCCAAATGTGGGAGATGTGCTTTCAGTAAAAATGAATGTTTCCATGATGAGAACTTTGGCTTTTTTTCTTTTAAATATCCTCCAAAAGTGTTAGTTGCTGACATGTCCAACTCTTTGCGACCCCGTGGACTGTAGCCTGCCAGGCTCCTCTGCCATGGAACTCTCCAGGCAAGAATACTGGAGTGGGTAGCCATTCTCTTCTCCAGGGGATTTTCCCAACCTAGGGATCAAACCTGGGTCTCCTGCATTGCAGGCAGATTCTTTACCATCTGAGCGACCAGGGAAGCCCCAAAGCCCCGATTTAAACAGGACCACAAATTCTTCCTCCAGTGAGTTGAACATTGCAACCCAATAGATACTCTTGTCATCACCAGGCACCTCACTGATTCAGCAACATTCTTGGGTTGCATGCTGGACCCTGCTCCAGCCTTGTTGCCCAGAGTTTCATTGGTGAATGGGGCCAGTGGGAGGGCATCTCCATGAGAAAAACTCCATCAGGACGTGAAGTTTCTCACCAACAGCACACCTGCATTAATGCATGAGGCCCCAGTCCTTCTGGAGGAGGCTGTTGACTTCTTCCACAAGAGTAAATGGTGATTGCTTATAGCTTCGCCTTTGTCCGGTTGCATCAAAGCCCTGGTCTCTGGGGAGAGGAAGCATCCTTGCTTGCAGTAGAATCATGCTGCCTACTTTACAAGTGTGAAAACAGCACTGTTAATTTTAGCAGCGCTTAAGAAAACAAAAAACAAAAAACACCTCTCACCTTGCTCCCTGTCCTCCTCCTTCCCAGCCCACACACCCTTTTGACAGCTCAGTGGCCTGATTGTCTGATCTTTCTTACAAGGATGTTTCTAAAGAGATAAGTGGTAGGAATCAATGCACATCATCTTAATTACCAAATACAGCTTATTTTATTGTAAGCCATTTATCTCCCAGTGGCCATAAGACAAGTGCTTGGTCCTACTGCTAAAGATTTGCCTATTTTTTTAAATGGGGCCAGAACATGTGTTGGATAATTCAAACATCGCATTAACTAGCTTTCCTATTCAGGATACCCTGAACTGTAGGGCAACTGCCTCAAAATTTAATTTAATATGTCAACTTTTCTTAAAGTGTCCCCATACCTGTCATGTATCTTCTTGCTTTTGTAATGACTTCCTGCAATCCAGAGACAGTTTTGGCTCTAACTGGGAAATGTTGGGATTCTTCTCAGATGGTTTTTATAAGTGTGTTTTCAAGGTATTCATATGTTTTTTTTTTTAAACTGTAAACTAATACACTTTCACAGTAAAACAATAAAAAATACAGATGCAGGAGACACAGGTCCAGACGTAGCTACCACAGGGTCAGACCTTCCTGAGTGCATGTGAGCCTCTGGGGACCTGGAGAGTCATGGACCAGGGCTCCATGAATGTTGCGGGAGGCTGGAGATCTGCATAACCGACAATCTTTTCACCCAAGAGGCATCTCTAGGGGCCATTTGTGTCTTCCATACCGCAAAATTTCCTTGTTTTGCATCCAAGATATTTAAGATGTTATGATATAAGCTCTTAGCCACTGTCTGTTAACTTTTCCGGTCTGGGAACCCTGACACCTATCATATCAGTCAGATGACCTCTGTAAAGCCACTTGTGGCCTGGTGTCACTATACCTGAGTAACTCTGTGTCCCACAGGATAAAGGCAGACAAGCCCTGTGTTTGGGCTCCTGCTCTCCTCCTCAGGATGCTTACATGGAGGATCCATACTAGGATGTCTTTAGCTCCTGGGCTTAGTCCATGATCTCCCATCTGCCTGGCATGCCCTCCTCCACTCCTGTCTTGTTTGTCCATGATCCTGCATTGATGATCAGCATAGGGATCATCTCATTCTTGAGCCTTCTCTGGTTCCTCACTTCTCCAGAGGGGCACTGGTACCCTGGTTTTGTTTTTCCATGATTCTCTGGGCATTTCTCTAGCATGGACATGAAATTTCACCCAGAACTTACTTTAGAGCTGTGGTCTTAGAGGGGGTGTTGCCTGGAGAAGCAGTGCTTTGAGCTTCCTGGTCCTTTTTTCCTGTAAGAGGAAAGGGCAATGTTGGAAAGATAAAATAAGGAGAGAGTACATGAGAAAGGCCCCGGGGTTTTCTGAGAGCAAAGGACTCTAGGAAAAAAGTGGGACCTATGGAAGACCCACTTGGCCTACACCACCGAAACATTGAGGTATCTATCACCTTCTCTCCCTTCTCTTTGAAGAAAGGAGATAGAATGGAAACAAAGACACTGTTGTCAGGTAACTTTGGGTTGGAAAAAAACTTTTTTCAGCTGAACTAGAGGCTTGTATTAACTTGATGTTTTTTCCCTGCTATTGAAAATGTGAGTGTGTGTTTTAAGACTCTGCACCAATAGAGTGTTGCTCTGTTTGTCCACACTTGACTCCAGAGCAGCGGCCACTGGAGACCAATAACAAACACGCTAACGTTACGAGAATAAACTCAAGAACTGGATTTGTCTTCTGGCACAAAATTGCTGTGTGACCTTGGGCAGATTGCTCAACTTGTCTGTTTCTTCTTTGGTAAAATGAGAATAAAGGATATCTACTTCTTAGGTTTGTGCAGCGGTTAATCCTAAGAGTTCAACAATGTTTGCTATTATTATTGTTGCTGTTTTTCTGTTTTCTATATCTCATATTTCTAGTCTTGGTTAATTTACTCTCAAATTAGTGTCTGGGTAAAAATCTAGTGCCATAAAGAAGACTAAGATCCAACTCCAATACCAGGTTCTTTCCACAACTCTCCTGATTTTCCAACTTTACCCATGTATTCCATAGATTTCATAGACATGGTGTCATAAAGGTTTCCCTTGCTTTAATCCCATGACTTCTGCATCAGGATTGTATATACAGTGCCGTATGGATTTTTCTTTTCCATGGGGATGGTCTTGATCTCCTGTACAATGTCACAAACCTCATTCCATAGTTCATCAGGCACTCTATCTATCAGATCTAGGCCCTTAAATCTATTTCTCACTTCCACTGTACAATCATAAGGGATTTGATTTAGGTCATACCTGAATGGTCTAGCAGTTTTCCCTATTTTCTTCAATTTGAGTCTGAATTTGGTAATAAGGAGTTCATGACATGAGCCACAGTCAGCTCCTGGTCTTGTTTTTGTTGACTGTATAGAGCTTCTTCATCTTTGGCTGCATAGAATATAATCAATCTGATTTCGGTGTTGACCATCTGGTGATGTCCATGTGTAGAGTCTTCTCTTGTGTTGTTGGAAGAGGGTGTTTGCCATGACCAGTGCATTTTCTTGGCAAAACTCTATTAGTCTTTGCCCTGCTTCATTCCGCATTCCAAGGCCAAATTTGCCTGTTACTCCAGGTGTTTCTTGGCTTCCTACTTTTGCATTCCAGTCCCCTATAATGAAAAGGACATCTTTTTTGGGTGTTAGTTCTAAAAGGCCTTGTAGGTCTTCATAAAACTGTTCAACTTCAGTTTCTTCAGCGTTACTGGTTGGGGCATAGACTTGGATAACTGTGATATTGAATGGTTTGCCTTGGAGACGAACAGAGATCATTCTGTCGTTTTTGAGATTGCATCCAAGTACTGCATTTCGGACTCTTTTGTTGACCGTGATGGCTACTCCATTTCTTCTGAGGGATTCCTGCCCGCAGTAGTAGATATAGTGGTCATCTGAGTTAAATTCACCCATTCCAGTCCATTTTAGTTTGCTGATTCCTAGAATGTTGACGTTCACCCTTGCCATCTCGTTTGACCACTTCCAATTTGCCTTGATTCATGGACCTGACATTCTAGGTTCCTATGTAATATTGCTCTTTACAGCATCAGATCTTGCTTCTATCACCAGTCACATCCACAAGTGGGTATTGTTTTTGCTTTGGCTCCATCCCTTCATTCTTCCTGGAGTTATTTCTCCACTGATCTCCAGTAGCATATTGGGCAGCTAATGACCTGGGGAGTTCCTCTTTCGGTATCCTATCATTTTGCCTTTTCATACTGTTCATGGGGTTCTCAAGGCAAGAATACTGAAGTGGCTTGCCCTTCCCTTCTCCAGTGGACCAACATTCTGTCAGCAAAATGGCTGTCTGGGGAGACCTTACAGATAGCTGTGAAAAGAAGAGAGGTGAAAAGCAAAGGACAAAAGGAAAGATATAAGCATCTGAATGCAGAATTCCAAAGAATAACAAGAAGAGATAAGAAAGCCTTCTTCAGTGATCAATGCAAAGAAAGAGAGGAAAACAACAGAATGGGAAAGACTAGAGATCTCTTCAAGAAAATTAGAGATACCAAGGGAACATTTCATGCAAAGATGGGCTCGATAAAGGACAAAAATTGTATGGACCTAACAGAAGCAGAAGATACTAAGAGGTGGCAAGAATACATGGAAGAACTGTACAAAAAAGATCTTCACGACCCAGATAATCATGATGATGTGATCACTCATCTAGAGCCAGGCATCTTGGAATGTGAAGTCAAGTGGGCCTTAGAAAGCATCACTATGAACAAAGCTAGTGGAGGTGATGGAATTCCAGTGCTGCACTCAATATGCCAGCAAATTTGGAAAACTCAGCAGTGGCCACAGGACTGGAAAAGGTCAGTTTTCATTCCAATCCCAAAGAAAGGCAATGCCAAAGAATACTCAAACTACCGCACAATTGCACTCATCTCACATGCTAGTAAAGTAATGCTCAAAATTCTCCAAGCCAGGCTTCAGCAATACATGAACCATGAACTCCCTGATGTTCAAGCTGGTTTTAGAAAAGGCAGAGGAATCAGAGATCAAATTGCCAACATCCGCTGGATCATGGAAAAAGCAAGGGAGTTCTAGAAAAACATCTATTTCTGCTTTATTGACTATGCCAAAGCCTTTGACTGTGTGGATCACAATAAACTGTGGGGAATTCTGAAAGACATGGGAATACCAGACCACCTGACCTGCCTCTTGAGAAATCTGTATGCAGGTCAGGAAGCAACAGTTAGAACTGGACATGGAACAACAGACTGGTTCCAAATAGGAAAAGGAGTACGTCAAGGCTGTATATTGTCACCCTGCTTATTTAAATTCTATGCAGAGTACATCATGAGAAACGCTGGACTGGAAGAAACACAAACTGGAATCAAGATTGCCGGGAGAAATATCAATAACCTCAGATATGCAGATGACACCACCCTTATGGCAGAAAGTGAAGAGGAACTGAAAAGCCTCTTGATGAGAGTGAAAGAGAAGAGTGCAAAAGTTGGCTTAAAGCTCAACATTCAGAAAATGAAGATCATGGCATCTGGTCCCATCACTTCATGGGAAATAGATGGGAAAACAGTGGAAACAGTGTCAGACTTTATTTTTTTGGGCTCCAAAATCACTGCAGATGGTGACTGCAGCCATGAAATTAAAAGACGCTTACTCCTTGAAAGAAAAGTTATGACCAATCTAGATAGTATATTCAAAAGCAGAGACATTACTTTGCTGACTAAGGTCTGTCTAGTCAAGGCTATGGTTTCTCCTGTGGTCATGTATGGATGTGAGAGTTGAACTGTGAAGAAGGCTGAGTGCCGAAGAATTGATGCTTTTGAACTGTGGTGTTGGAGAAGACTCTTGAGAGTCCCTTGGACTGCAAGGAGATCCAACCAGTCCATTCTGAAGGAAATCAGCCCTGGGATTTCTTTGGAAGGAATGATGCTAAAGCTGAAGCTCCAGTACTTTGGCCACCTCATGCGAAGAGTTGACTCATTGGAAAAGCCTCTGATGCTGGGAGGGATTGGGGGCAGGAGGAGAAGGGGACAACAGAGGATGAGATGGCTAGATGGCATCACTGACTCAATGGACGTGAGTCTGAGTGAACTCCGGGAGCTGGTGATGGACAGGGAGGCCTGGCGTGCTGTGATTCATGGGGTCTCAAAGAGTCGAACACGACTGAGCGACTGAACTGAGAACTGATACATTTTTCTATGTTTATCTGTCTGTCTTATCTCTTACTCCAATTCAGCTGAAGTGCTACAGAAAGCCTTAGGCCAGTCAAACGCTTGCAGTGTGCAATCAGCCGCCCTGAGTCCCTGGAGGACCTTGTTTGCAAGAGGTAACCTTAAATGTGTAATTCTTAAAGATTGTATACTGGAGGAGAGCTGAGAACCTGCCTTCAGCACAGGCCCGCAGGTTCTGGGGAGGACTCCCACCCAGGCCCGGGGTCACTGCCTGGACCAAGACCCCTCCACACTGCTCTGCATATTCTGGACAGCCCTTCCTGAGACCCCAGCCCTCACTAACATTCACCCATCAGACAGGCCCTGCCTGGGAGCAGGCTTCTCCAACCTAGTCTTATAGCAGCTATCATTGAGATGAGGCCAAACATGGCCCAGGAGGCTGGGCCAACTCGGGGAACAGAATGAACTGTGACAGTTGTGGGCTGTAGGTCACCAGCTCTGATTCTTGTCACCCCCCATTTACCACCTAAAACTTGGTGAACACACTTGTTGGGGATAATCTGATATACGCTTGTCCTAGCACAATTGTAAATAGGACTTCCATTCACTCTTGTAAGTACCGTCCTCGCTAAGGGACAAGATCACACTCACCCTCCCTGATCATGCATCCTCTAGCATTTATGTGTTTCATCCTTTTTTCTAGTTGGCATACCATGACTCTTCCCACTTTATATGTTAGCCCTCCTCTTCCCTTCACCCACACTTTCCTCCACCCTCTGTATTTACTCCTCTATGAAACAACCTTCCTGTACTTTTTCCTTCTAGAGGATGTATCTGAGCACCTCCCCCCGCCCCCCCACCCCCACCCCCACCGAGCAGGCAGCTCTCCTGACATGCATGTGGCTACAGTTTTCCTGAGAACTGCTCAGCCCTGGTCAGGAACTAGAACCCGTGCCCCTTGATAACTCAAGTGCTGTCCTCAGCACATCTCAACATCCTGCCCATTCCATGTCCTCCTCAAGTGATGACAGGAGGTGGAAGGAGCTTATCCATTCTTAGAGAGTAGGGCTCTGTTAGTCTCATGGAGTCTGCACGGTAAAGAACTTGGCCTTGCTGGAAGAGAGTCCTGGCCTTTACCCTCACTTTCTGGGATGTAATCTGTATCATACCTGACAGGAGGGTGTTGGTTTGGGGCAGAGGCTGAACACATCAGGTCGTAGACTGGGGTTAGCCTCCGTGAGTAGATACAGGATGGGGGCTGATCACACCAGCAAGGCCAACCTTGATGTTTAGGATGAGGGTGTTGTTTCCTGCGGTACTAGCCATCAGTCTGGTGACTGAGATCAACCATGTGGACACTTGATCAACCCACCAAACCTGCCTAATAAAGCCCTGCTAAGCACACTGGACACCAGAGCTTGGGTGAGCTTGCATGGTTTTTCCTGATTGGCAGTGTTCCCTGCTTACTGCCACATGTTGATGTCAGGAGGGTAATGCATCCTGACTCCAGAGGGAGAAGGAATGTTTGAGACACCTCTCTTCTTCCCCTGACTCTGTCCATACGCATCTTCCCTTGGCTGATTTTGACTAGTATTCTTTCCCTGTAACAAAGTGTAACTGGAAGTAGTTTCATTAGTCTGATCTAGTGGATTATGGAACACGAAGGTGGTTTTGGAACCTTCTGAACTTGCAGTTGGTGTCAGGAGTGAGGGTGATACTGGGCGGAGACTGTGCCCTCTATGTTTGGCAGTTTGGCTAACACCAGATGGGGTCCACTGTAATATCTTTGTATTTCTATGGGAAAGGGGACAAATTCCAGGCCCTTTTCTCTCAAGAGGCTTCTATCTCCTTGCCTGGGCAGAGTTGTCAGGGGCGGGATAAGAACTCCTCTAGTATCAGTGGGATGCCTCACGCCTCAACCAACACAAGGTCTGAGTCTCATTTCTCAAATCCAGCCAAACACATTCTTGACTTTTGTGTCTGTCTACTGAAAATGCTGAACCACTTTCATAGTTGGCACTAGAATCCCTCTTCACAGTCTTGGTGAAACACCTGGGTAAGCCTGCACTGAGATAAGCCTTGATACCCCTTGATAAGCCTGCAGGAGGGAGAAGATGATCTGAATAAGAGGAATAACTGATTATTTTCCTTCCTTAGAGAAGGGTTGATAAGTGAAGAGTAGGAAGGGGAGGGAGGGGAGCGCTTTGAAAGAGGAGGGGAGGCCAGGATGAAAGAGAGCAGCAGTCAGCGGACCCTGACTGATGGGTGGCCTCGGGGCACTGCAAGATCTGACACCCTGGTCTCCTGGGAGTCAGTCAGCTGTCCTGATCTGTGCCTCCTCCAGGGACCCCCTCCCCTCTTTCAGAGGGAGCCAGAGCTTCTCACCTGGACACAGAGCAGTGCTGGGAAGCAGATGTGCTGGAGGCAGCAGAAGCCTTGGGATGCTATGGAAATTTGCAGACATCTTAGAGGGGACTTGGGACTCTGGACAGTGGGCTTGGGGGCCCTGGAATAATAGTACTTTAGATCTCCAGGATGGATATTTTTGTTACATACGTATTCTCTCTCTCTTTTTTAAGAAATTTTGTTTTATTATTATTTACATTCTGGCACATTGCGTGACATGTGGGATCTTAATTCCCCGGCCAAGGATCAAACCTGTGCCACCTGCAGTGGGAGCAGAGTCTTAGCTCCTGGACTGCCAAGGAAGTCCCCCCATACGCATTTTCTATCTCAGCATTTCCTGAGCCCTGCTTCTGTTTCACCTCTCCTAAGTGGTTTGCTCCTCATTTCTTCTTTCCCATCACCAGATAGGATGGTTTCTCATATCTCCATTTCACAGTAGAGGAACCTGCCACATGAATTCCCAGCTGGTCAACAAGTACATTGATTCTGGCTCTGGCTTGACAGCCCCCAGTGACTCCCTAGGACTTTAGCGTTTAATTCCGGACTTCTTACTTGCTCCCCCAGCAGGTCCTGCAGGATGGGACCCTGCTGGACCCTGAGGCCTGACTTCTCATCCCTCCCTGCTGCAGCCTCCAGTAGTTAGTATTTAGAGAAACCAGCTCATGCTCTTTCTGCCGCTGGGTCCTAGAGCCGCCGTCGTCTTTTCCCAGCCCACCCTCTCCCTTCCTCTTGGCCTGAGGGAGCCCACCTGCTCTGCCTTCAGATGGGGTCACCATCTCCCAGAGAATGGAGCACGTGATCGTGCTGCCGCCATGTTCTGGGCACGCATCGGTCCTAGGGTCACCTCAGGGCGCTGAGAGCCACAACGGTCCTCTGTGGCTGGGAAGAGAGCGTGCTGTGAGGGCTTAAGGGCTCTGCGAGCAAGCCAGCAAGACGATGATGAGGAAGGGTAGTGGCAGGAAGACAGGTTTTGATTTTCCCTAGTTGAGCTGTAAGGAAGGTAGTATTAGAAAGCTGGAGTTTGAGTGTATTCTGTCTCAGAGAGTGAATGATGTAGGGGGAATGGGCAAATGGAGAGGAATTGGGAGGTGGAGCTCAGTTTCTGCCTTCATTGCCCTGCACGTGTGATAAATTCTGTCAACGGTTTTTTCTTATCCACTCACTCATCTTTCCTTTCTTCTTTATCTTTCTGATTTCTAGCTTTGGGAATCTGCTTGGGTTTTTAGGTTCTTTACTTATAGCAGTCTTAGTAGGTTTGGTAGATGGGGCAATGGCCCTATCTACCCCGCAAAGATACCCCTGTCCTTATTCCTGGAACCTGTGAATATGTTAGGTCACAGATGAGAATGCAGGCTGCTAATTAGCTGACTTGCAAAAAGGGAGATTATCCTGGATTTTCCTGATGGGCCTAACATAATCACAAGGGCTCTTAGACCTGGAAAAGGGAGGCAAAGGAGGTTAGAGTAAGGGGGGGATGTGAGTAGGGAAGAAGAAACAGAGATGCAATGTTGTGTCATTTAAGCAGCTCTGTTTGTGCTAATTTCTTGTAGCACCAGTAGAGAAGGAGCACAGTGATGACTACAAAAACGTCTGGCAGTCTCATCTATTGGATTCTAATGCCAACTATGAATAGGAAATTCCTCCATCTAGGTTTAATCGTAAGCAGCCCAGGCTCCAAGGCTGCTTGAGTCAAATCTTGGCTCTGAGATGTTGATTTAAGGCCTCATATTAAATGTAAGAATTAAGTGAGTTTGTATATATCTAAATGCTAAAAATGGTGCTGCTAAGCCCCTAGTATGTTGTTGCTGTGATTATTATTTTTACCTAATTTTTATATTCCATGCTAGCCAGGGCCAGTTCTAATGGGGGGGGGGGGGGAAGAATCCCTTGTATTTAGTAAACATTGACTTCATGTATACATAGAAAAATTTAAACTTTAGTTGCTTAACTTGGAAGATCTGGATTCAGACCCTAGCTCTGCATAAAAGCCATGGCATTGGTCCATTTAGAAAAGCTGTATCTTTGAGATGTGGAGAAAATTTTAAGCTAAACACATAGCTTTAAGAATACGCAGGGGGAACTGTGCATTTAAATGAGAGGGAGTCTGGTACTTCACACAATTAGCTGATTGCTCGTGAAGCAAGACAGGTTTTGATATTTCTTTTTGAGATGCGGGGATGGTGAGGTTAGAATACCACATTGGGTAATGATGGTCTTGAGCCATTTCATGCAAATATGGCAAAGCAAAGAGTTTGTTTATTGCAAGGAAGGTGTGGAGGTCAGATGGGGAGTTAGTTTTAAAACTGTCTTAAAACAGAAAGTTCATTTGTCTTAAAAAAAAAAAAAGCAAAGGCAAAGGGTTTTTTTGATGTCTAATTTGGCATTTTTCAATATTTCTAGATGAATTCAAAGTATATTTGCATCCGTGTATAAAACAGCTTTATACTTTATTTGCAAGTCCAGCTGATGGTTTCCAATGCAAATCAAAGAACTTGTACTTGCAAAAAGCGATCACCTGCAGGCTGGCGGTGACGTGGTGGAAGCTAGAGTTCAAATGTGAATCTATATTTAAATGATCATCTCCGACCCTATTTCCCTGCCCAGCACTCCTGGCAACCTTTCTGTTCATCACTAATTCTGTTTTTAAAAGCCCTGTTTCTATTTCAAGCTGAAACACCCGTGTTGTCTTTGTCTCTCTGACCTCTCCTCCGTTTCTCTGCTTCAGCTGTGTCCCAACAGTAGCAGAATTCCCATCATTTCACGTCTCCCACATGCTCGTCCTTTCTGTTCTCACTGTGCCCGCCCTGATTCACGCCTCATCTCATGTTTAGTCTACTGACTGTGATGCCCTCAGCCTCTCCCTTTGCAGATTTGTCCTATATATGCAATCGTTTTTTTTTTTTTTTTTTTTAAGTATAGTTTGATATGTGGTCACTCCAATTTGTACAACGCTCCAGTGCCTCTGGCTGGCTGCCGAATTTAATATCAGTCCTGTGTTCCATCATCCAAGGACTGCTGTCCATTCCTGGTACAGATTCTGAGGTTTCCTTCTCTACAGGTCCTGGGGTTGCTTTCTCCTTCTGAAATGACTTTCTTACTTCCTCTTTTTACTGTCTGAGGTCCTACTTACTATTTAACCAAACTATAAATAATATCTCTTCGTTTCTCCCTGGTTCCCTCTATACACATCTTTAATGGTGGGGGGGTGGGGGGTGGTGGTGGATGGTGGTAACAGAGAATGAGGTGGTTAGGGTGGCATCACGGAATCAATGGACATGTGTTTGAGCAAACCCCGGGAGATAGTGAAGGACAGGGAAGTCTGGCGTGCTGCGGTCCGGGGGGTCCCAAAGAGTCGGACACGACTTAATGACTGAACAACAACAGCAATGGAAGTTTTATTTTCCAGATGTATGTGCACTGCATCTTCCTCTGAGTAGAAGTTCTTTGAGAGAAAGGACTATGAGTGTTCTATATCTGTGACTATCTCCTATAATTTGGCATATTACTTTGAACATGGTGGCTGTCCAAAGATAAAAACCATTTCATCATTTATGAAACCACCGTTTTCTTTTTTAAAAAATGCAGATAAAACAGTACATGAATTATATATTGTGACATGAGAGTCCATAAAAATGGATAAATGTGGCATGTCTCGGGGTCCTTGTGCTAAATTCTGCATTGTGGGGTGTAAGAGAATTGTAGCTGAATGGATCCCCACCCTCAAGTAATTATTTGGGCCTGAAGTGAAATGTGTGGCTTTTTTTATAGAGAGGCTTCAAGGTAAAAGGATCCAGTCAAGCAGCTTAAGATCACACTATTCAGTCATTATTGCTATGTAATGAGTTAACCCACAGCTCAGTGACTTAAATCAAGAAACATCTCCCCCAGTTACTGTAGCTCCGGAATGGCTTAGCTGTGTGCTTCTGGGTCGAGGTTTCTCATGATGCTTCAGTCCAGATGGCAGCTGTGATCACAGTCACTGGGGACGAGATGGAGTCTGGAGGACTGGGAGACCCACTCACACGGTAGATTTGTGTTGATTGTGGGCAGGGATCCTGAGTGTCTCATGACGTGGTCTTCTCCTTTGGGCACCTGGAGTGTTTCCTGATTCTGAGGCTGGTTTCCCCAGAGTGAGTGATACTAGAGAAGAACAAGAACTAAGTGGCCATGCCTTTTATGTCTTGGCCTGTGAAGGTGGATGCTGTCATCTCCACAATATCCTCTTGGATACACAGGAGGCCTTATACACGGTGGAAGGGGCTACACAAGGACATGGATATTGGAAAGTGTGAATCCCTGGGGCCATCTTGGAGGCTGGTTATCAGACTCCAGTAGTTACTGTCCATTTAGGTCTTTGGCACCCTGGCAGAAAGAGAAGACGGTTGTCTTCTTTCTTCCCCAATGCCATACATGGATGGCTGGTTGAAGGGAGGGTAGGTTTGATTCCTGGGCCTCTCAACTAGCTTTAAAAGAATGCAGCAAGTCACAAAAAATCCACAGCTATCAGTGGTATTTGGATAAGAATTTGATGGAAGTTTGTAAAATGAGTCCTGATGCTGCCAGAATGCCCAAGGTATTTTTTTTTTTTTTTTTCCTGCAGGACTGAAATGGAGGGTTGATTTCTTCTGAATGGAAGGTATTTCTCTCTCCCTTTGGAAACAAATTAATTCTTTTCATAAGGATCTGGGTTGGCTTTGGTTATTTACCTGGCACCCTCTCATCTGCAATTTGATGATTAGATACATTCCAGTCCAGTGACACACATGTTTGAAAGGATTTGTGCTTCTAATCATAAAAAGATAAAGTTTTTTCCTTTCTTAACATCTGGAGGCTGATGAACAATTACTATAACTAAACGAGAGGATATTATTTGGGTATTTTTTAAAGCTTCAAATGCCTCTCTGTTTACAGGATTCACATTGCACACGCTTTGCTTTAAAGCATTCTGCAATGCAGTGCTCACAGTCTACTGGGGCACCTTAGTGACTGTATCAAAAGTAGGTCATTATGGCCTAATCTTCATGGCTTCCTTATTCTGCTTCTCCAAAAGCCTTAATCAGTAAACCCATTGCTCCGTTCAGGGTCCTACCCTCTGCCCTCCCACAGCTCATAGCGCTGAAGAGGCAGAAGCAGGACTGGTCCTTGAGGCAGGACGTTTCCTGCCCACCCCCCAGCCCCCCACTGTCATCACTGATTTAGTGATGTCATCTTGATTGGTAATGCCAGGCAATTTGTTGTTATGACTACTAGGGACACATTGTAGATGAACGTATGTGAAGCAAGCAATTGAAACAACCTACAACCAGATTTGTAGTGAAAGAGTGGCATCTTATATTTTTGGGTGACTATATTGGTACTAAGTTATGCCAGCCTGTTGCCATGTCATCATCTGAGTTCACACCCAGGTTTATTTCCCTTGATATCAGAACATGCTTATTCTTTTTCCAAATCCTGGTGCTTTGCAAAGCTGGCTGACCTTGGCACTGGGTCTACTATCCAAGAACTTGCATCCAAGAACTACAGGTGGGCTTGGTACCCAATGTTTTGACAGAGGTGTGGAAGTAAACCTAATTACCTAGAGCTCAAAGGGACTTTGGAAAGGCCCAAATCTTCATTTCTCTTTGAGTTCACCATTTGTTAAGCTTCATAGATGTTAATTTTTTTTTTAATGGCAAGAAGTTACAAAGAATTCTGGATGCTCTAATGAAGAAAGTGGTTTATATTTCATAATATTCCTTAAGTACCTTGTACATGGTATGTGCATGCTAAATTGCTTCCATCATGTCAGACTCTTTATGACCCCGTGGGCTATAGCCTGCCAGGCTCCTCTGTCCATGGGATTCCCCAGGCAAGAATACTGGAGTGGATTGCCATGCTCTTCTCCAGGGGATCTTCATGACCCAGGGCTCAAACCCGCATTTCTTGTGTCTCCTGCATTGGCAGGCGAGTTATTTACCACGCCCCTGGGAAGTCTTTGTACTTGTTAGGGGCTCAGCAAATTCTTACCAGTTGATTATAATAAATTCTGAATAGTTTATGGTTTGATATTTATGTCTGGGCTATCAAATCATGATCTTAGAGGCAAAAATAACTAGAAGAGAGTTGATATGAAGTAAAGTTAACGCTGGGTCAAATTGATATATAATTTTGGGAGATTGATCATTATAGAAAATTTTAAGTTCATACTAGCATTTAAATAAATATTTACCCTTCAGTAGAAGGTAATGTTGGAGAAGGCAATGGCAGCCCACTCCAGTACTCTTGCCTGGAGAATCCCATGGATGGAGGAGCCTGGTGGGCTGCAGTCCATGGGGTCGCTAAGAGTCGGATACGACTGAGCGACTTCACTTTCACGCATTGGAGAAGGAAATGGCAACCCACTCCAGTGTTCTTGCCTGGAGAATCCCAGGGACGGGGTAGCCTGGTGGGCTGCCGTCCATGGGATCGCACAGAGTCGGACACGACTGAAGCGACTTAGCAGCAGCAGAAGCAACAGCAGAAGGTAATGTTGAGCTTATTACAAATAAATGATACATTTGTTTGATATACAAACATTCTGCCATGGCATCTTGAAGAATTTAGACTATACCCACACTCAGGAATTTAAGCTAATGGGCATCTTCATCACTTCTCATTCACTCTGAAGAGGTTTTATGAAAGTTACAAGATGGACCTTCAACTTTGAAGCTTTTGTATTTTGTTTTATTTTTATAAAATAATCCATGTGAGGGTAATTAATGCAAGCTGCATGCTAAGTCATTTCAGTCATATCTGACTCTGTGTGACCCTGGGGACCATAGCCCACCAGGCTCCTCTGTCCTTGGTTATTCTCCAGGCAGGAATACTGGAGTGGGTTGCCATGCTCTCCTCCAGGGGAGCTTCCCAACTCAAGGATCAAACCTGCATCTTTTAGGTCTCCTGCTTTGGCAGGCAGGCTCTTTACCACTAGCACCCCCTGGGAAGCCCAATTAATGCATTCATTCAGCCTAATCAAAAGAAATCTGCTGGGATAATAAACATTTAAGTAGCTATTATAAACGGCAACTTTTTAATAACATGATTTTATCTAGAACTTCATATGTTTTCCTTAAAACCAAGAAGACAGTCTCAAAGACTTTACTGTTTCTTGTGTCATAGCTTCTAACTCTAACTTAGTTTGGTAAAACTCGCCGAAATGGTATTCTTCTGGTACCACCCACCATGACAGCAAAGATGTCCTGTAGCTGAATTCTACCTGCCACGAGGACAGTGATAATGTCAAGGGCTAAACTCTAGGTTTGAGCCCCCATACCACACCATTCTCTGGATTATAACCATCCACATTTCCTTTATAAGGTTCTGATAAAAAAAACAACCACCTAGGGTTTACAGCAACAAAATCAGATGCCTGCAGTAAAAGAACCCAGGGTTTGCAATAAACAAAACAAAAACCGAATAACTGAATCCCTAAACACCCTAACTGGATCCTTACAGTGAAAGAGGACTTAACAAAGAACCTTCTTTCAGAATTAGTAATCCACTTTAAACAGGGGAAAAGTTTGCAGCTCTTCCCACCACTGGGTTAATCCACGTCCAACATGAAAGTTGCCTTTTAGCTCAACTTATAGCTCACAAAAGTAAGATATTATGTTATCTCATTCAACCTTCAACATATTTCTGTTTTTTATTCTTTCAACTCACAAATGAGGAAACCTTCAGAAACAACTAATTTGAAATTTCTTGCATGGCCCACTGTGCTTGGGTTGGGTTTATTTCTAGAATTACCATATGCAAATAATGAAAGATGAGTGCTCTGATGTAGTCATAGAGTTACAACAAGACAGAAAGCAATTTTTGTAGGTGATGTTTTCTCAGATGATAATCTTGCTTAGTAACCCTTCTTCATCAGGAGTTGTTGTTTTGGTGGTCTTTTTTTTTTTTTTGACCAGAAGATAACGGGAAAAAAAATTATCAATAAGTCTCCTAAAAGCCAATTGCTCTTATACTACTTTTTTTTTTCCCTAGTGGGCAAAGTATATGAAGGTAGAGGCAAGCCACTTCAGATCCAGGAACTTGGGTACCATCATTCATGTCCAAGGCAGTTGAGACCTACCAGTGACAGATACCTGGGAATAAGTAAGATGGAGACATGGGGAAGGAAACAGCTGAATTAAAAGTGTTATTTTCCTTGCTAACAATTACTTCACACATTGAAAAAAAATATTAATTACAGCTTATAAAGAATGGAACATCTACCTAACATCCCACTACTTGGAGTATCATGAGAGCAAAGGTCTTTAAAGGTCTCGGTTATTTCCACAGACAGATGGCAGAGGAACAGTGTGGGCTCTCCCAGTTCTGTCGTGAGCGGGCCCAGAGGCAGCCTGTTATGGTCTGAGCCCTGTGTCCCCACAAAATTCATTTTGAAAATTTAAATTGATAGATTTAGAAGATGGGGGGCTTTGGGACATTCTTAGGTCCTGAGCATAGAGTTTTGATGAACAGGATTAGTGCCTTGTAACAAGAGAGAGATCCCGGGCCGCTCCCACCATGTGAGGACGTAGCCAGAAGGAGCCAGTTATGAACCAGAAAGAGAGCCTTCACCAAGCACCACAATGCTGGTGCCTTGATCTTGGACTTGCTAGCTCCAGAGCAGTGAGAAATGAATTTCTGTTGTTCATTAACATCCCCTCGCCATCACCAAGTCTGGGGTATGCTGTGGCAGTAGCCCGAATGGACTAAGAGGCTTTGGGCATGCTGACAAGTTAATAATTTGCTCCTTTTAAAATCATATTCTTTCAGTATGGACATTTACTTTGAAGAGACACTGAATTGTGCAAAGCAGAAAGGCGGAAGGGGAGTAGAGGCACCTCAGTGTCTGCTGCCGTGTCTCAGCTAGTCAGCTCTACCAAGACTTGAATACTCCAAGAAGGCTGTGCTTGAGGCTGCCTGGCCCACTCTTCTTGGAAGTCAGACTCCAGTAATGCTCTCAGGAGGTCTCAGCCCCACCCCAAGTGTTTCGTCCAAACACATAACTTCTCTGTCCATAAGGAGCAATGTGGTGCATACAAGTTTCTCTATCTTGTGACGTTTCCATGACCCTCTGATTACCTCCTGCAAAGTGGTACCCAGGCCAGCAAGCTGCCTGCTGCTGCTGCTAAGTCACTTCAGTCGTGTCCGACTCTGTGAGACCCCACAGACGGCAGCCCACCAGGCTCCCCTGTCCCTGGGATTCTCCAGGCAAGAACACTGGAGTGGGTTGCCATTTCCTTCTCCAATGCATGAAAGTGAAAAGTGAAAGGGAAGTCGCTCAGTTGTGTCTGACTCTTCGCGACCTCATGGACTGCAGCCTACCAGGCTCCCCATCCATGGGATTTTCCAGGCAAGAGTACTGGAGTTGGGTGCCTAGTCTGCCCTTAATTCAGCTCTGCTTCTGACAAAGCTCTTTTACAGAAAAGATAAACTTGTATATCAGGTGTTTCCTGTGGCCAGTACCAAGAAATCATTACTTGATTTATATATATATATTTGCAAGGGTAGAGAAGGAAAATGACTGAAAGTTTTTACTACTTTAGTTCTTCAATTAAGAAAAGAATGTTCTTCAATTTCCTCTTCCCTTTTCTGAAATTTACTTTTCCCCTCATTTTTAAGTGTCTCTCTCAATTAGGAAAGCTCCGTTTTACCTCCTTCAGGGTATAGCTGCCCACATACTAAACCATAAATAGAAGAAATGGTGTTTTAGAGGAGAATTACCATTTAGGGAAATGACATAATTTACTTTTATTTCAAAATCTATAGGGAGATAGGTGAGACCTCAGATCCACCACCTGGATATATGACTTCAAGCTACATATTAACCTCAAAGGCATTTCGAGTTAACATGCCTATATTTATTTTATTTCTAGTGAACCTGCATTAGTTTGACTTAGTAACATTTGAAATTGTTACACAGAAATCCTTCCAACCTCTGGGTCACAGTAATACTCAAACTGATATTTTTGGTGCACCAAATCTTTTTATTAATTTCCATTATGAAGACATCCTACTTTATTTTTCAACAATGAGGTTTGGAAAGTGTAGTAATACCTGCTAAATGGAAAGAGTAATAATATCTGCTAAATCTAGAATGCCACTGTATAAATTTCTATGTTATTCTCTGAAATTCTTTTAAGTATGTTATTGTCAACTGAAAATAAAATGCACAACATGAACGTTGAGAGTTACATTTTATTTGGTGGACAAGACTGAGGACTTAAGCCCAGGACACAGCATCTCAGATAATTCTGAGAGGCTGTTCTGAAAAGGCAAGGGGGAGTGGCCAGGATATACAGGCATTTTTACCACAAAGACCAGGTAGTTGGAATCAAAAGATTACTGGTAATAAAGAAAACCAGATATCTCAAGTAAAGGAATTTTAGAGCTTTTCTATGTATGGGAAGATGCCAGAGTCTAGGCTCCTTGAAATCATCCCTTTGATGTGCATCTCAGCTACCTGGGGCCAGTGTCCTATATGTCCTCATTTTGAGTCTCCTCTGGGTGCTCCATCCAGGCGGCTGTAATCTGATGGCTACAACATCTTTTGTTTACTGATATGGCAAGCAATATTTTAGTTCACATTAGACAGCCTTCATCATCAAATGATACTGAAAGAAAAAAATAGAATAAGTTCATTGAATTGATTTTCCTTTATAATCATCAGAAAAAAAAATCAGTAAAAAGCCCTTAAATTTTACTTTAAGTAAAAATAACTTTCAGATATGCTTTTATCATTTTATGTAATTGTTTTCCACATGTTTTATGAAGCTGATTAATTGCTTCCCAAGTCAATGTATTTATTTACCTCTGTAGGAAGTCACGGTGGTAGCACTTGACTCCCAAGTTTTAGAGAAGTATATATGTAAAAATTTGGCCAAGCTTTCTCTCACTTCCTGGTCCATCAGGGAGAGCAATGCTCAGTTTCACTGTGAATCACCCACTCTTGGCGCTGGATTCTGGGTGCTCCAAGAGAGCAGCTGGCTGAGAAGAGCCTGCAGGTGTGGGAGCACATCTGAGCTAGGCTGACCAGTGAGGGCCCCACTGCAGTGGAAAGGTGGATTATTTACTCTAGGCGCCGCCACACTTCTAGAGGTCAGGTGCTGGGGTAATTAACACACTAATGTACTTCACTTCAGACAGTTCATCTTTCTGGTAAATAAAAAGAAACAGTGATGGTAATCATTGTTATGAAGAAAGTAAGTCTGGCTCTTGTCATGGGAACTGAGACATGGTGTGTGTGTGTGTGTGTGTCTGTGTATGTGTGTGTTTTATTTCAAGTAAACAAATCAGGGCCTGTCCTTGGAGCTGACGATAGGAAATAGAGAAGAATAGGGAAGGAATGTTTTCCATCTTCTTCCCATTATATTCATTATCTTTGCTTTGCCAAACAAAGGAATGTCCAGAATGCAAAAATTCACTCTCTTTAAAATCTTGGGTCCAAATGTGGTATGGGGGGGGGTTAGAAAATGTGGCAGGGGAGGGAAATATGGTGAATTGTTCCACTGTGGTGTTTTTTTCATTTTTCATCCTGTTGCAAATGAACTTTAAATCTGATATACACTGTTCTGTTATCAAAGTGAACTCTTATGGCCCAAGTGCCTGTGGTAGCAAGTATGGACATTACATAAATATATTCTCCTTGATGAATAAATATTAAAATATTTCACTTAACTGGAGTTTTCTCTACAGTTAAAAGTAGGAAATGAAAATACATGATGGAATAGGAATCATTAAAAAGGATTTTTATAAAGGCTTAGTCTCTGAAAAGTGGTTAAATTACAGTAGCTGCCTAAAATAAGATTTTTTTTTTTAACCTTTTAACTCATTAGCAGAAATCAGTCAGCTCCTCTGGTAGGAATGCCCAAGAACAGCCTTCATGTAGTCAGACATGTGCACGGCAACTTCCAGAATTCCATGCGATGTGTCCCGCAGGGCGGGGGAGATGAATGCACGGCAGTGTCCACACTTCACATCATTACTGCAGTTAGTTTTATCCTCATCACACCCTATTTGGAAAGGATGAATGTTTAACGTTAATAAACGGTAACCATGATTTTAGCATGGGCTCTGAGCCAGGAGTTTCACTAGAAAATACTCACAGATACAAATTAGTGGGCACCATTGGGGAGAAGAAAGTGGGGCAGGGACAAGGTAGAGGTAGGGGATTGAGAGGTATAAACTGTTATGTATAAAATAAGCTACAAGGATATATTGTGCAACATAGGGACTAGAGTCAACATTTTATAATAAATATAAATTAATATAACCTTGAAAAAAAGAAAAAAATTCTTGTTCCTCTAATCTCAAGGAATCAGGAAGAAGTGGTGATCTTGCCTCAAGATTGACAGCAGAGTGGGAAGGGTATGTTACTGGCAATGCTGGGTCATGTGGTCAAAGTGTTTTTCTAATCACACACACAGGGCAAATCAAGCAGGCAGGCACCTCCTCCAAGGCCCACAGAAAGTTCTGTTGAAATCCATTAATCCCCTCCCAGAAGGGCGAGTGGAGACAATGACAGGCTAGGTGCGGCATGGAAGAAATGTGAAATGGAAGCACGAGCACATCCATTTTGTTTGTGTCTCTAGTGGCTTAGGAACACAGAAGTTTTCTGAGGCTCAAACAAAGAAACTGAGAAACCTCAATAGCTTTAAAGGCTGACTGTGAATATGTGGGTTTCTCTTTAGTCACATTAGAAGGCTCACATTGTTGGATCTAAAAGCTCAGTCATCCTTGCAAGTTTTTAAAACACAATTCTCCTTACACCTGTGTCCTCAGTAGCAATCAGATAAAGGCCCTTCTACCCTCATGTTCATGTACAATTTTACAGAGGAAATGACCTAATCTGAGATTACAAATGAAACCAAAATAAACACAACCAAACAGCTCACTAGGATTTCAATACATGTCTCAGGTTCATCCAGCTATCTAGTTAATTATAAAAGAAAGACATGGACCAGGAACTCAACCCTGAGCCAGACCAAGGAAGTTGATCTGGAAATCAAGGAATTTTGTCTTGGACATCTGTCAGATATTGCGATGGGTGTTTTTTTCTCTTCTTTCTTGAAGATGCTATAGGTACCCTCCTCTCTCCTGGCTCCCTACCTCCTAGATGAGGATGCAATGCTTTATCCAACCTCTTGGTGTCTGTTCAGTTCTTCTCAACTTGGTCATGAAGTAGTAATTCACTCTTGAGCAGGTGAGAACACAGGGTGGGACTCCTCTGGGGGGTGACGTTCAAGACTCAGAGGAAGGAGGAGAGTATGGTGGGACGGGCAGGTTGGTGGTAGGCTTGGAACTTCAGGGAAGGATCCTCCACCTGCTGCCACTCATGCCTGCCCGCCACTCATCGGCCTGGCATTGGTCTATCGCCTCATCCCTCTCATTGCCACCACTGACATTGCTTTTGCTGACTCAGGTCCCTGGATTGTCCTTCTCGTCTTTGTTCACCTCATACATACCCCAATCCCCAGCTGACTGGAAAGAGTTCCAACCAAGCCATTATAAATCTAAATAACTGAACATAAGATAAAAAAGGGGCCTGGCTATGGTAGTATGGCTCTCAGAGCAGCAGCTTTGACATATTCCTGGGTGGGAATGCAGAGCCTTGGGCTCAGGCTGCACCCATTGGATCAGAATGTAGGGGGATTCCCGGGAGATTCATATATATATGAAGCCTGAGAAGTGCCGCTGAAGCCCTTAACTTACCTATCAAGGATGTTTGGAGTATGGACCCTTCCTTGATAATGGGAAATGCCGTGATGACATGGAGACTGCTATTCACACATAGCTTTAAAAGAACAATTTGGGAAAGAAATATGAACAAGGAGTGTCGGTAATGAAGAGACTTCCGATGGGGAAAGGGTGTGGCATTAACAGTGTTATTGTTCCAGATTTGGAGGAAAGAGAGTGGGACATGAGGAGACGAGAGATTGATTTCAAGCCAGAAGAGCTGTTAGAGGCTGGAGGAAGGGACTCTGGGAGTGTTGTAGGGTATAAACGAAGGAAGTGTAAAAGGAAAGAATTATTTAGAAATCCAGCTACTTATCCTCATAAGACTACTTATCCTCTTCATGGAGTGAGAGAAATCCCAGGTGTAAGTGTGAGTTATTTCAAAAGTACGTTTTGAAGTATGGACTGTATTTTGTTGGCAGCACAGAGCCTGAATGTGACTATGTAAGTAACCGCTTCGATAGGGTTATGAAAGATTACACTTCAGGAGCACCGTTATCAGATTCAAGACTATGTTACTGATTAAACCCTGTGAAATATACCACCAGGGAACATTATGTTTTAGGTCATGCTTATCTGCTGACAGCAAAGTAGACAGTGATGAAGATGGTTGGGTCTAGGACCATGCCTTCACTGACTGAATCACCCTTGGCCTAGTACTGCCTAGAACCTAAAGGGGGATGCACCTGTGCTTTGATCATTTGCTAGTTATGTTATCCCAGTGTCTACAGGACAAATATTTCTTGTGTTTTCTAAGATAGATACAGTGAAGTGTAGAACCAGATCCACTCCACTCTGTTCATCACTAACCATATTTTAGTATCTTTATAACATGCAAACATGAATCATTTAAAATACAACTTTTTAAAAAACCTCCTTAGTTTAAAAAACTATATAAAAATGCAGTATTTGAATATTTACCTGGAACTCTGTATTTTGTAGGGGAATGGTAGGATCCAGAAATTCCTCCTTTTCTAATCTCTTGTGGCCCATTGCATTTTTTAAAGAATGGCCACAAAAATATTTTAAGTATCTCAAGTGCTTTTCCTACAAGGTGAGTTTGATGCTTTTGCCAACAAAAGTTGAAGTCTGTGTCTTCCTGATGAAGACCCTGATGCTGGGAAAGATTGAAGGCAGGAGGAGAAGGGGACAACAGAGGATGAGATGGCTGGATGGCATCACTGACTCGATGGACATGAGTTTGAACAAGCTCTGGGAGTTGGTGATGGACAGGGAAGCCTGCCATGCTGCAGTCCATGGGGTCACAAAGAATAAGATATGACTGAGTGAGTGAACTGAACTGGTGTCTTCCTCTTGGCATCAGGCAGGACTGGGTGACTGTTTTGACTAGTGAGGATGAGGCAAGTGCTCCTAGATGAATTCTGAGGCTAGATCATACAAGGTGATTTAAATTTTGCCTTACTTGTTGGAATACCTGCTCTTGGAGCTTTCACTCTCTAGGTAAGAATTCCTATTATAAGCAATTCTAAATCAGCCCTGGTAGAGCTCATGGAAGGGCCCTGAGACTACACAGAGAGGAAGTCTGGACAGTCCAGCTCCCTGCTGTTCTAAACCTAGCACACAAGAGACCTTGCACCCCCACCCCAGTTGATTTCCTGACCCACAGAAACCATGAGAAAACATAAAATAGTTGTATGTCTTTGAAGTAAGTTGCTGGTTGCAAATATTTTATTGGTTTCTGGCCAGTAACCTTTTGTGTTTTCTGTAGTGATACCTAAGTCTGAGGTATGATTATTGTTGTTTCCATGGGGTGGTGGTGTCTAAGTGGAAAGGAAGATCTTGAAAGAGGGGCAAGACAGAAAAAGGAAGGATAGTGGAAATGGGATGTTGGAATACCATCAGAATAAGGGAGGAACTTGAGCACTATGACGAAAGAGAAAACGGGAGTCTGTTGTGCAGGAATTACTTTTCTTGGGCCAGAGAGAGAGCAAGGTGAATTAGGTTACAGAAAAGTTGCAGCCAGATTATGGGGGTTATTAAATGGCAAGTTGAGTTTTGACTTTCCTCTGTGGGTGAGTAGAACTGATTGACACTATTGTGTGTGTGTGTGTAAGTGTGTGTGTGTTGGGGGAGGGGGGGTTGGTGAGGCTTACTTCATTGCTATGTAGCACAGCTCCAACTGGACATAATGTGAAATATGTCTGATAAACTTCCATTGTGAATCCCATCTGAATACAATACTCAAATCTGTTCCTTCATGCTTGGTCTTTATAATTTGTTTTCCATGTGTTGAGGGTGCATGCTCACACTTTATAAAAACAGAGGGAATATTGCTCACAGCTGTATTTGGACTGCTCTTACACCCCAGAGATTTCACTCCTTTTTTCTATTTTTATAACCATCTTTGTCACTTTCACTTCTTTCTTTTTTTCCTCTTTTTGATTCAGCTGCAGCCGTGTCCAATAAAACACAGTGACAGATAGATGGATCTTGCAGAAAATCTGCTGATTGCTCTCTCTGTAAACCTCAAATGTAAACAATAGAAGGACATTTGTTTCTCTGTCATGTTTCTTTTAGTACATAAAGATGAAGCACCAAATCAATGTTAGGAAAAAAAGAAAAAAACAACATGTTATGTTGTCTCTCATTAGCTTTTTGGTACCCATTCTCTCTTAAAATGGGTTTTTACATTTTGCCTGTCTATTTCACTGGGGATAAAAAAAATCTGTAACTTTCAGATTCCTTAGTGAGGAGACTCTAGGGAACAAAGCCAAAATTGTACTTATTGAAAATTGTTGTGTTTTTTTTTCATTCTTCTAATTCTATGAAGTCCTATAGCCAGAATATGAATCCAAATAACATCTCTAAAATTTTTATGTGTGGAATAATGACTATGCTAAGGACTTGGCTTAATAAAAATCTAGATGTGAAATATTTTGTTAGTTTGAAAAAGCCAGAAAGAATATGAACAAAATTAAGCTCACTACTCTACTCCTTTCATCTCCCTTTTGATATTTCTCTCCAGCCCCCAACCAATAATTGAGATTGACACTGAAAAGACATTTGAGTCCACTACACGATGGATTATTTTGGGGTTCAGTTTTGGTTATGCAGATAAATTCTTTGCCTTGATAAAAATCAGTCAGCTCTACCTGGATGCCACTGTTGTTGTGCTTCTGAAAATAACCTTGTACTTTAATGTGTTTGTACTTTTCACAGCTGGAAAATGCATTCCTTGGTCAGTAATGTAAGGCCCAGAAATTATGCCTTTGTGGTCAATAGCAGGTGAGCAACTCTGGTCCCTTGTGGAGTCAGATGGACAAGGATGCAAACAGCCAAACAGATGGATAATTTCAGCACCATGTGGTCCCTTGGGGTTGTACGGCTGGAAGACATTTTCAGCCTCACGTAATAAAAATGATAGACAGTCACTCAGCCTGCATGGAATTGTATCCTGTCATCTTTACTCAGAAAAATCTCCCTCTGAAGTCAGTGGGGTTTTTAGGCTGAGAATTGGCCATAGCATATGCCCCTTTAAGTAAAGGCAATGGAATTAAGGTTTAGCTGAGCAATTCAAAACACATTTCAGTGATGTGGTATGAGAAATCCAGGAGATTCCATCATTTCTCTTATAAGGCATCGTCACATTACTAGGTATCATGGTAGCCACCCATTTGTCTCTGAGGGTGGATCTAACTGGTTTACTCATAGAATTACACAGAAAAATGCTTTTCTTCTATTACAAAAAGAAAATCTATTAAGAATCTTACTCTGTCTCCAAGTTCTGGCTAGTTGATATCAGTATCAAGTGCCTGATAGGGATTTACATAATTCTCTGAGGATATTTTGCATAGAGCTAACATTGCAATGATCATGGTAGCTATAACTCAAACACTACTATAGCTGAGAAAGAGAAAACTTGATCACAGAAAGAGTCACTGGAGAGACATAGAGCCAGACCTAGGTTCCTGATCTGTGGTCTTCACCTGGGAAGAAGTCTTCTTAATTCTTCCTTCCCCTGCCACACAAGCATGATAGCACCCTTCAAATGGTGATGGTACCAGCCGTGTAGGTAGAATCACAACCATGCCTAACACTAGTGCTTGTCATCCTCACAATACAGTCATTCTTTTTAAAGTTAAATTTCTCCGTAAATTTTCATCTTTTTTCTTGCGGTAGCTTTTTAAGATGAGGGTGGAGGGTTGACTGCAATCCCTTGAACAGTCTTAATAAGTTTCTGCGACTTTTACCATATATATATATATATATATATATATATGCACACACATGTATATAATCATATATGTATTTTGTACATGTAAAATATACATAGTTTAAACCCTACAATGAGTAACACATTTGTACTTTAGAATATATGCGTGTTTTTAAAACTATTTTATGAGACAGATTGGTAAAGGATGAATGGGAAAGATGCAGGGGCTGAGGCGGACGGGCAGAGACTGTTCACCGGATGCTTCATGTTTAAACATCAGGTTGTTGGTGAAATAAAGGAAAATAAAATTACTATCTATGATTATTGAGAAATGCAGCCCAGGTGTGACTGTCCTGTTGTAGGGCGCTGATCATTACTAGACTTGCCTTATTCCTTGCTCAGAATTCTGTTTCCTTCCTGGGTATCTTTCCTTTTCGCATTAATAAGTGGTCAGTTTTTCATCTGAGTTTGGTTGGCTGATGGGCCTGGGGGCATGTCTCCTCTCATTTCCACTTTGCCACACTCTCAGCACATAGTTGGATGTTAGGTCTTGGTAGCAGAGAGATGAACCAGCGTACGTGAACCAGAGCATAAAGTCTACGTGACAGTTCTCACCTTGCTGCCCCTCCACTGCGTCACATGGCCGCTGCCTCTCTTCATCCCTTCATTCCAACCTGCAGATAGTATCACAGGACTTTGACCAGTTCAGCTAATGTTTCACTCATATTTTTCTCTTTCCTTTTTCTAAGCTCATTCTGGTCCCACACAGTCCTTGTAAAAGTGCCAACAATCCATGAATCTTCCTGGAAATTTCTGTTGATGATGCCAGTACCATCTTGCTTACATGAGATTAGTATTGTAATGAATTTGCACAGCCAAGAGGCAGTGAGCAAATGAACAGACGAGGTTAGTTGGGCTGCCACCAATATGACCCTCCACCCAAACTGCAAGGTTTGTTGATTAAACAGCAAAATAGATTTCTCGGAATCCCTTCCACCTGCTGCCAATTTGTCCAGTTTTCGTTTGAAAATGAATGACCCCCAGATAAATGTCTTGACATTATTTCCTCATGCACTTTTGATCCCAAGGACTTAAATTCCTGTTAAAAATCCGAGTATAAAAACAGTGAATAAAGCAGATAGCTATGCTCTTCAGTTGCAGCTTTGAGAAGCAGAGTGAGACAGGTCCTGGCATCAGACACTGCTGTGCTCGGTGCCACCGGGCGCTCCTTCCCCTGCCAGCACCCGGTAATTAAAGAAGAGAGACATCACGGTGGCACTAGAGCTGAGGTGCCGGCCAGTTGAAAAGGTCAGCACTGCAAATGAGCAATTATTGCTCCCTGCTGCTGCCGCCACTTTGGCTGCCGAAAGAGCCTCGGAAATACAATGCCTGGATAAACCAGCTTTGTAATCTGCTTGTCACAAGTCCAGTCGTCAGGGGCCTGCCCTGAATCTGAAAGGATAATGCTGTCCGGAATGGGAAAAGTCAGATTGAGAAAATGCGGCTGTCAACAGAACAGGGAAAAGGGATAGTTCATTTATCGGTGCCAAGGATGTGGTGGACCAAGTCTGGGGCTGTGGCTTTGAAGTCTCATTATAAACCTTAAATATCTGGGAGTTGCTTTTTCTGGCAGCCTCAGAGCTCAGTAGCAAAGCTTTAAGTGGTGACGTCGCTCAGTTGTGTCTGACTCTTTGTGACCCCATGGACTGTAGCCTACCAGGCTCCTCAGTCCATGGAATTTTCCAGGCAAGAGTACTGGAGTGGGTTGCCATTTCCTTCTCCAGGGGATCTTCCCAACCCAGGGATCGAACCCAGGTCTCCGCACTGCAGGCAGATGCTTTACTGTCTGAGCCACCAGGGAAGCTTTTGTTGCCTCCTAAATGGGGATTTGAAAAAAGTGACTCCGAATACCTGGGTTAAGTTGCCTGTGATATTAGCAGTTTCTTTGAGAATCAGCTGCTTTATTGGGGATTGTTCTTAAGATTGTTCCACTTAAAGCCCATCCCTCTGCGTTGCCCTAAGAAGGGTGGGAGATGGAAGCCAGGAAAGGGGTAGAGGTGGCCTTGGCGGGCAGACAAGTGGGGAGTGGAAATATCCCCTAAGTGCTCACAGCTCTGGAGCCCTAACCTATCTGCTCCTCCTCTCCAGTCTCCAGGATGAGTCAAGCAGAGAGGGCTTTTGTGAGCCCCTCTGGAGACCAGGGTTTGACCTTGAAGGCTGGTGAACAGCTCCCCCCTCCATGCCCCACCCCGCCAAGGCAGCCTGATAGAAACTTCATTTCTTCGCCCACTTCAGTCAAATCCAGAAAAAGAATGAAGACAGTTCTCATCTTATCAGCCCCAAAGGCAAGATTTTGTTTGATATTACAGACAAAGCCTTAAAAATTGCATTTGACAAGAGAGGCCCCAGATAGTGAATCATCTAAGGTTTTGACACATGAATCAGGATTTTCCCCTTTGTGTTGTAAGGTAAGCTTTCAAATCTCAAGGCGGGATGATCAAGCTCTCTGAGTTTCATCAGGAGGAGGGAGGCAGCCGCCTCTCCCACCCTCTCCTCCTCAGGGAGTCTTCTCCAACACATATAGACCCTGTGTTTACAGAAACTCAGGCTTTTGATTTTACAATGCGTGCAAGGTCTTGGGTCTTCTAACACTGCTTAGAACTATAAATACATGCCTCTGAGATTAATTTAGAAGCTCTTCATAGTCGAATTGGTTTCTCTGGCTTAGCAGTAAAAGTTCCGCTTGCAATGCAGGAGACCCAGGTTCAATCCCTGGGCGGGGAAGACCCCCCGGAGTAGGAAATGGCAACCCACAGTAGGAAAGGGCAACCCACTCCAGTATTCTTGCCTGGAGAATCCCATGGACAGAGGAGCCTGGCAGACATCCAGGGAATTGCAAGGAGACTGACCAACTAACTCTTTGACTTTCACATAGTCATACAGAAGGTAATATCAAGTAAAAAAAATTTTTTTTAATTTTTCTCTCATTCATTTTTCTGTATAAACTTGTATGAAAGTCTGTCTAGACTTTGTCCACCGTTTTATGTGGGCAAATTCATAATACATTGTATTCTCTCTCCTCTACGTTGCTAAGGGGAAAGTCTTTTGTTGGTAGGATTGTTTTAGTTCCCTGACAGTGGTGAAGAGGGTGAGAGGTCGATTAAGAAGGGCTGAGGCAGCCAGGAGGCAGGGCCTGGGCAGAATGGGGCTGCAGTGTGAGGGGCGGGGCTCCAAAGTCTACTTCTTCATCTCTGCTCATCTCTGATAGGGATTGAGTTAGAGGGCTCGCTCACTCTGCTTCCAGCTCTTTCAAGAGAACATTTCCCTAAGTTTGGTTTTTCAAATTCCATTTATCTGATCTTGTTAAGCAGCTTGTCTGAGACTCATGGAGACCGAGATGGCAGCTGATGCGAACTCCTTGGCACTGAAAGCTGCTTTTCTTCACAGAGGCCTCGGCTTATTTCATGGAGCCATTTTGTTGTCAGGTCTTGAGCTGACAGCATGGAGTTACTATCATTCTTTCAACAGAACCTAAGTCTATAAGCTTGCAGTTCATGTTTGATATTTACACAGAGCTTTACAAGGCTCACAACATTCTATGAAAAGGAAAGGGAAATTAACCAAAAGAAAACAAATAACCATTAGAATGAGAGCATAAAGTGGTGGGAAATCGTATAACATCTAAATGCTATATATATGTGTGTGTGTGTGTGTGTGTGTGTATGAATAAAGGTACTCTTCCTTTTGAATAATTTATGGCAGTTTTTAGATGATTCTTGAGATATTCCTGAGACATATTCTTAATATTTTTTTTGTTTAGAAATCATGAGTTCTATTACTCTAGAAATAACAGTATTCTGTGGTTTATTGAGTCCAGGTAATGACACTAAAGAGTTTTGGTCATAGAGTCTATTTCTAGGGGAGAAAAAATAATTTTCCTTCTACTCTTCTGAATTCTTGGCTGTGACCTCCTGTGATAAAAAGACAGACTAGGGACTTCCCTGGTGGTCCAGGGATTAAGAATCAGCTTTGCAATGCAGGGGATGAGAGTTTGATCCCTGGTTGGGGAACTAAGATCCCACATGCTATGCTACAACTAACTTGAGCTGCAAGCACTGAGCCAGTGAGCCACAGCTAGAGAGTCTGTGTGCCACAACGAAAGATCCCACACGCCACAACTAAAACCTGATGCAGCCAAATAAGTAGATAAATATTAAAAAGGATTAATGAGAGAAAAGCAAAAAGAAGTTTCTTAAAATATGAATATCATGCATACACAGGAGACACGCAGGGAAAAATGAGTATCTTACGTGGCCTAAGGCGTTAGCTTGAATACTGTCTTTAATGACAAAGGTGTATGGGGGGTGTGTGTGTATGTGGTTTGTAGGTACAGTTATGGGAGGTTACCAGGGAAAGCAAGGATAAATAAGGATAAAGTTGTTATGCAGATTTAAGTTGGTGTCATTCTCCAATGAGAAGACTCTCCTGTGATTTAGAGTCATCTTCTTCCTTAAAAAATGGAGATTTCATGCACATTACTATATATTAAATACCAAACAACATGGCCCTACTGTACAGCACAGGGAATAATATTCAATCTCCTGTGATAAACCATAATGGAAAAGAATATGAAAAAGAATATATATATATTGAAATCACTTTGCTGTATAGAAACTAACACAACATGGTAAATCAACTATACTTCAATTTAAAGAACGAAAAAAATGGAAATTTCCTTTGTAAATGTAAATGTCTCTTACGAAAGGGTAATTTCAGGGACTCTTCTGTTTCTCAAAATAATCACCTCAAAAACAATCACTGAGCCAAACAGGCATATTATGGGCTGCCCCACAGGGTCTTTTTCTGTTTCAGCAGAGCCAAGATTAATATCCAGATTGATACTTCTAACCTCTTTGCTCTATTTTACTCTCACATAAATAATGTCCTTATGTAGAAATTGTATTCTCTACAAGCAACAATGTATCAAGAAGCTTTTCTATATTGATGCATTCTAGATTACTTTGTTCTTCGAAACTGTTGTATAGTTCTTTGTTTTATGGATGAATCATATTTGATTTAGCCATTCCGCATTGCTCAACATTTTGATTGTTACTGTTTTTTCACTGTATTTATCACAAAGCCAAGACTTGTGTTGGTGTTTTCATGAACATGCATGCATTTATTTCTTAATGAAAGGAAAAAAGTGTTAATTTCTGCAGTGATATATATTGCCAAGTTGCCTTCAAAAACTGCACTCATTTCCATTTCAAACCTATGTTGTATGAGTACCTCTTTCATCCTGTCAACACTTGATGTTATTGATGTTGAAAATGTTTGCCACTCAGATGAGAGAAAACTTGATATTCTGTTATTGAAATCTGCATTCCTTCATATATACTGGTCATATTTTCCCCACTTCAGTTTTACATTTACATTTAGCTGTTGTGAGCAGCTACTTTAATTTTATGGCAACCAGGATTTTCCCAGGCCATCCCATCTGGGGGGTGCAGATGAAGTCACTTTAGCAGCAATAACCCAAGGCCAGCACAATGGTTAGAACATAATCAGTAGTCAATAAACAATGATTGAACAGATAATCGAAATTTCACTGACTTCTGACTCTACCTACTTCTGTAGCATCTTTCACTTCTTAAAAATGAGCTCTCTCTAAGCCTATCTGGGAGTCCTCAAGGTCCATTTCACACATGGTCACAGACATGCTTTCTTAATTGACAATGCCAAAGCTCTATTGGGCATCATAACCCTTGTGGTCACAGCATCATTTCATGCTACTCTCCAGGGGCTTCCAGGTGGCTCAGTGGTAAAGAATCCGCCTGCCAATCAGGAGATGCAGGTTCAATCCCTGGGTCGGGAAGATCCCTTAGAGGAAGACATGGCAGCACACTCCAGTATTCTTGCCTGGAAAATCCATGGACAGAGGTGTCTGGCAGTCTACAGTCCATGGGGTTGCAATGAGTCCAACACAATTTAGCAACTGAGCATGCATGCTACTCTCCAGCTCCAGGCACCATAGTGTCCCCTGCTCCTCAGGCATATGGTCCCCTCCCACCACACTTGGATGCCCTTGTTGTTGAATCCAAGTCCATGTTCCTATGCACAGTGAGGCCAAACAAGTGAAATATCAGAGTGTGGAGCAGAGAAAGGTTTATTACAGGGGCCAAGCGAGGAGGACGGGCAATTCATGCTCAAAAGACCCAAACTCCCCAGTGACTCAAAAAATTTTTTAATTTAATTTTTGGCCACAAGGCGTAGTATGTGGGATCTTATTTTTCCCTACCAGGGGTCAAACTGTTGCCCTGTGCAGTGGAAGTTTGTAGTCCACTGATGGCTGGAGAAGTCCCTCAGGCAAGGATTTTTAAAGACATTGTTAGGAGAGAGGGTCATAGGATGTGTCATCAGCTTGTAGACTTTTTCTGATTGGTTGGTGGTAAGGTACAGGGTAATGTCTCTAGAATCTTAAATATTTGGTTCCAGTCAGTCTGGGGTCTGTGTACTTGAGGTCAACATTCACCTGAGTGAGGAATATTAATTTCTGTGAAACAACTCAAGAATTTGTATTAAGTATTTACGTATATCCCTTCAGGAGGAACTAGGAGACCTGTGAGGCTTCCTTGGTGGCTTAGATGGACGATGCCCTGGAGGAGGGCATGGCAACCCACTCCAGGATTCTTGCCTGGAGAAATCTCATGGACGGAGAAGTCTGGTGGGCTACAGTCCATGGGGTCACAAAGAGTTGGACATGACTGAGCGACTAGCACAGGAGTTCTGTGACTCTTAATCCTTAACTGCTTGAGCTTGCTCTTTGAAACTCAGAGAAGTCTAAGGAGACCAAAGGCTCCCCGCCTCAACAATAAAAAAACAGGGGACCTGGAGGGACTTTTGTACATGGGAGGACCCCCTAACTATGGAGGCAGGACTGTGTGATGGTCTGAAGAGGAACGGCTCAATCTTCCTCACTGTTTCATTTTGTTCAGTTCAATCACTCAGTCGTGTCTGACTCTTTGTGACCCCAGGGACTGCAGCACTCCAGGCCTCCCTGTCCATCACCAACTCCCAGAGCTTGCTCAAACTCATGTCCATCGAGTTGGTGATGCCATCCAACCATCTCATCCTCTGTCATCCCCTTCTCCTCCTGCCTTCAATCTTTCCCAGCATCAGGGTCTTTTCCAGTGAGTCAGCTCTTTGCATCAGGTGGCCAAAGTATTGGAGTTTCAGCTTCAACATCAGTCCCTCCAATGAATATTTAGGACTGATATCCTTTAGGATAGACTAGTTGGATCTCCTTGCAATCCAAAGGACTCTCAAGAGTCTTCACCACAGTTTAAAAGCAACAATTCTTTGGTGCTCAGCTTTCTTTATAGTCCAACTCTCACATCTATACATGACTACTGGGAAAACCATAGCTTTGACTAGAAGGACCTTTGTCAGTAAAGTAATGTCTCTGTGTTACTGACTCTGAAAGTAGCATCTCCTACATCCTACTTCTTCAAAAAGTTTAGAAAAAGCTTCCCCCACCCCCTAGTGTTTACCTATAATCTCTCTTTCTTTCTTTTTTTTTTTCAAGGAAACGTATTTCCAAGAAGCAAAGTTAAAAGTCTAGTTTATTTTTCTTCTGAGATCATGTTTTCACCCTCAGAGTAACCTCAGGTCCATACAAATAAACATTCATCAGCTCTGTTTTACCCATTCATCAAACAATTCCAGACATGCCTGAATGCTGGCACTAGGCAGTAATGTGCTCTACAGTCCTACAATCTCCCCAGCTACATGAAATCTCATGCTTTGATTGTTAAAAAATGTGTTTCTTAATAAAATTAATTGTTTAATTAGAGGCAAAATTGGGGCCAAAACAGTTTTGGAGTGTCTCTATAAGGACTTACTAGGTAACTGTTTTAAAAGAAGATTTCCATATGAAAGATTTCCTCATTTATTCTGCAAACATGTATCTGATGCCTATTATATGGTGGTACTCAAGTTATAAACATACAGCCTTGTCTTCAAGGAGATGATAAGTTCAAAAAGAGATGTGTGTTACCAGCCAAGCATATAATGTACTCATGTAACTATGGTCTGGGGAGGATAGCAGGAGACACAGAAGAGAATGGGGTGAAGTCTGTCACAGGGTGTCATGAAACACCGCACCGCCAAGGTGATGCCTCAGTTAAGAAAATTCCTTTCTTAAGATTTGGGTGGCTGAAGTTAAGATGACTTTGGTGTTGGCAAACAAACTTTGGCTGTGATGACTGACAGTAGCTCAAAAAATGATCTAACCCCCTAACTGACATACAGCCTAGAACTAAAACTAAATACTTTCAGTAAGTGAGAGGACATTTGAAAAGTCTATATAAAAACTTTTTTGTGAATATTATCCCTAAATGCTCTACCATAACAGGAAATTACTGTGGTAACATAAAATGAGACAGATTTAGGAAAGCCCCTCAGAAACTTCTAATCATAGGTTACTTTGAAATCTGATCATCTTGGCAAAGAGGCAATTAATCCCTTTTCTCTAGCATCAGAGTTGGTCTACGTCTTCATATTTTCACATACCATATCTTTAAATGTATATATTTTATATCATTGCATTTAATTCTGTCTTTATAAGTGGGATTAAAAGGCAGTAAGATGAATTCAAGCCTTTCTGATGCTTTCTGTTTCACGTTCCTAAAAAATATTTTGAAGAGTGATTTATAAATGGAGGATGTAAAGAAGGAGAATGCCAACATCTTTGTGGTGGTTCTTGTTTAATTTTCAAGGTCAGAGGATAACATGGCTATATTCTCCTGGAATTCTTAAGAAAACAATTAAAACTTGGAATAGTCTCTAATTTTAAATGTTCTGAAACAAATCTAGAAATAAGGAGGAGGGAGATGAGATGAGAGGGTTAGATGAGTGAGCATCAGTCCTGTGAGAGGCACGTGTTTATAGACTATGTTCATTTATTCAAACAACAAAAATAAATAAATACTAAGTGCTGGGCTCTGTGCAGGAGGTAAAGCACAAAAAAATAGTATGACTTGTTCCTTTTAAAGAATTCGTAGTCTATTCCAGTAGTCAGTTCAGTTCAGTCGCTCAGTTGTGTCCAACTCTTTGCGACACCATGGACTGCAGCATGCCAGGCCTCCCTGTCCACCACCAATTCCCAGAGCCTACTCAAACTCATGTCCATCATGTCGGTGATGCCATCCAACCATCTCATCCCCTGTTGTCCCCTTCTCCTCCTGCCTTCAGTCTTTCCCAGCATCAGGGTCTTTTCCAGTGAGTCAGCTCTTCGCATCAGGTAGCCAAAGTATTGGAGTTTCAGCTTCAACATCAGTCCTTCCAATGAATATTCAGGACTGATTTCCGTTAGGATGGACTGGTTGGATCTCCGTGCAGTCTGAGAAGACTCTTAAGAGTCTTCTCCAGTAGACACAGACTTAAATGTATAATTATAATGCAATAGAATAGATACTGTTTCCAACTAGTCTTTTACTAGAGTAGAACAACAGACAAATTTTGTGTTATAGGAGCTTAAAGGTATGAATTACTGACCTCACACTGGGGAGCCAGGACAGACTTCACAGAGAAGGTCATGGTTCATGGATAAAGAAGTGTATGAGTTTTCTATTTTCCCTTAAAAAAAAGGCAAGTGTAAAATGCAGGAAAGAATAAAGCAAAATGAATGCAACAAAAATGTTACAAGTAATGGTACAAATAAGGAGCAAACTCCAATGTGAAATGATTTCTTAGATTTAATGATTTTTAAGAAGAGTTCATTCATTTAACTGAATGCTTAGTTCACGTGTTCCTCCTCCTTTGAATGGCACAAAGGTTGTGTGTGACTTTGGACCTGTGAAGAGAGAAATACAATCTTGGCATCCTGCTTAGCTTTGCAGTGAATATCATTTTACATGACATTTTAATCCACACTCTGGTTGATTTTCAGTGTTTGCTTAACTAAATCCTCAACTTCAAGCTGAAGAAGAATGCCCCCCCAAAATAATTTCAGTGTAAGATATTATTTAGAGTTAATAACTCAACTAAATCATAAGTTATTTAACTCTAGTTATTTAGAGTTAAATAACTAAAAATGACACCCAGAATGGAGATGCATGCATGCTAAGTTGCTTCAGTTGTGTGTCCAACTCTTTGCAACCCCATGGACTGTAGCCCACAAGGCTCCTCGGTCCATGGGATTCTCCAGACAAAAACAGTGGATTGGGTTACCATGCCCTCCTCCAGGGATCTTCCTGACCCAGGGGTTGAACCCACATCTCTACGTCTCCTGCTTTGGCACTAATGCCACCTGGGGAGCCCAGAATGGAGATGAGGACAATTTTTAAAAATTTAAAATTATTTCTGTAGTATTTGACTTAAAAAAAAATGTGTATGTATTAGTATGTGTGTGTTTATAAAGCATCCATTAAAACCCTAGGATAAAGCATTTACTGGGGGCTTCCCCGTTGGCTCAGAGCTTAAAGCGTCTGCCTGGAATGCGGGAGACCGGGGTTTGATCCCTGGGTCGGGAAGATCCCCTGGAGAAGGAAAATGGCAACCCACTCCAGTACTCTTGCCTGGGGAATCAGTTCAAAGTGGAAATTCATAATTATTCAAGATGAGCTTGTTCTGTATGAAATCTGCAGTGAGTACTTTCATTTCCACTTTGTGTTTCTGATAATACTACTGAGGACTTGGTATCCTCACTCACAGTGGGACATTTACTATGCCATGTGGTTTTATATTTGGAGTTACCTTATACCCTTTTGGTTTCCCATCTCTTTTTTCCTCTACCAAATCAACATAGGTAGAAGGGAAGGAATTGAAGAAATATAGTTCAGTAGCCATTTGTCCAGAAGATAAATGGTTGCAAGCACTTTTGCCACTAAATTATGCTAATCCACCCTGTAATCCAATCACTGTTTTCTAAATGACAAGGGACCCTAGTGCCAAAGGAACTGTAGTCAATTTTCTCCTATGTCCCAATAGGTCAATTATTCTTTTTTTCCTGAGGTAAAAGAATAACTTTCTTTCCCTGGAATTTGTGAGGGCTCTGAAATGCACACCACCCATAGGATCTGCCAAACTATTATCGCTCCATTAGAACTGGCTGAGATCATAATTACCTAAGGAATACCATTCTTCAACTCTACTTTCTGGAATGTCAAGAGTCAGGGTTCATATATCCTGCCCTTTATTTTCCCTCTGGACCTGTGTGATTCTGAATGCTGAATAATCCACAGAGCATTGCCTTAGTGTTAGTTAATGGGAGTGAAAACCCAACCATTTGGAACCAATTCATCTATTGCAGAATCCATAAGAAAGATGGCATGAAACATGCTTATTTTTTAAGAAGCATGAAAATTTCTCACACTTTGTTTCCTAAAATAACACCATACACAGAAAATTAGAAAGGGCTATGGATGGGAGAGTTCCTGTCATTTGGATGGTTGGTGCACATAAAGATCCAGGAATACAATAGAAACAGAAGGCACGCACTTCATAATAATTTAGTGAGACTAAGAGTTGAAGTCACTATGGAATGGGAAGCGAAAGGGAGACTTGGATAATCTCTCTCCAAAAAACTGACTTCAAGAATTTTTTTTCTTTTCCTGCTTGTTTCTACCTTGGGACACTGTTGATTTGTCTTGTTTGAAAGGCCTTGGGGGGTTGGGTGTGTGTGTGTGTGTGGGTGTGTCTCTGTGTGTGTGTGTCTGTGTGTGTCTGTGTGTGTCTGTGTGTCTGTCTGTCTGTGTGTCTATGTGTGTGGGTGAGTGGGTGGGTGGGTGTGTGTGTGGGTGTGTGTGTGTGTCTGTGTGTGTCTGTGTGTCTGTGTCTGTGTGTGTGTGTGTGTCTGTGTGTCTGTGTCTGTCTGTCTGTGTGTCTGTGTGTGTGGGTGAGTGGGTGGGTGGGTGGGGGGGTGTGTGTGTGTGTGTGTGTAAAGGGTATCTTGATTAGCTTTGAAATGTCCTTCTTGCATAATCAATACCATTCAGGCAAGAGCTGGCTCTAGCATCACGGCCTTATTATTAGAGTGGCTTTATCAGACATTTCCCTCAGTTTCCAAACATTCCAAAGAATGTTATCAGTGATTTTTCAAACTTTGAGGGTATGTTTGGATTTGGAGGAGAAGGAAATGGCAACCCACTCCAGTATTCTTGCCTGGAGAATCCCAGGGACAGAGGAGCCTGGAAGACTGATGAATAAGTAGGTGGGTGATGAATCCGAGAAATAGAATATTTAGAGAAGTGATGAAAAAAATGATCTGAAAACCTTTTTTTCTTTTTAGCAATGTACATTGGGGTATAAATAGAATGCATTGCACTCCAAGGTGACTCGAAACAGGACTTAAATTTGTTCACTATAGAAACTAGAGAGAAGGCTATCAGAAGCCTGCCTCTCTGAGAAAATGCCGTGTGGGTGGGCAGTGTTGTTTATATAGACAAATAATGAGAACTTTCACCGTTCTCTTGTCAGAGAAGCGGAGGAAATTCTTCCTGGGTTACAGCCTTCCTGCTCCCTGCCTCTAGTTCACAGTTCTCTGGTAATCTCCTGACCCTCACAGCAAATGTCATTAACCTGGGGAAGGAGAAAGGAAATCTGATCTACTTCAGCATCTTTGATAGAGCCTGTCTGATGGGTAGAAGAGAGAGTTATGGAAAAGGTCAAAGAAAGCAAGCAAATTGTGGACACTTTCCCCCCTCCTACCCCAAATAAAGTAGGACTGACTTATCCTCCAAGGACATTTATGTACTCTGTAAGTTATTATGTGTAAAACTTTCTGTTTAGTGGAGGAAAGCGAGAATGCTGCCAAGGAATGTATTCTTTGCAATAATCTAACATTTTTCTTTTAGAAGAGAACTCTCAAGAAGAAAAAAAATCAACATTCCTCCCATTCCCCACCCCTCCCCCATTCACACCCTATGAATTAGCCTCTTGATTTTCTAAAACTCTTTATTTGCTTTTGACAATACTTGATTTACACATCTAGAATAGTTGTTATCCATAGAAAGATTAACCTTGTGCTTGTCCTGCAAGATTGAGCAATATATTTGAAAAAACAAAGTACTAACAAATCACTAAGCTAGAAGAAGACAACTGGTAAAGGAAGGCAGAGATAAGAAAGGTAATCAAATTTGACCTGCAGCCCTAGCATTGAACTTGACGTTATACAACCATCACTCTTGGAACTATTTACTATTTCAGGTCTGCTTAAAAAGAACAGTTTCATGGATCTCTTTTCATACATGTTTGGGGACATTCCTACTGGCATATCACATAATTATGTGATTTTTGACATTCATAGGAATTCTTTTCTGCTTTACTTCCTTTTTTTTCTTTTTTTTTTTTTGCTTACTGATCACTTTTAGACTTATATTTTAGAGGCACTGAGATTTTAGTTTTGGTTTAGTAAACCAATTTTGTGGGAAGCATATCCCATCAAACCAATAGAACAAACTGTGTACCTATGGGATCATGTGCTCTAATTATTAAGGGGAATTTTTTTTCACATTTTCCCTGGTGTAAAAGAACATCTAATTTTCACACTAGGGGACTATGAAGAAAAAATGTGTTGCCTGGTTTTCCACCTAAGGTCATGAAATGTCTATTGTTTATAAAAAATATTTTATCTAGATGCTGATGTTATCTTTTATAGTAAAATGATGTAGGATAGATAGATGTTGACAGGGAGCAGCTGTTGACAAGCAGAAATTCTTTATATAAATAAAATCCTTAATGCCTGCATGAATTTAACACTTTATGAACTTGTTCCTGTCAAGTTTATTTTTTAAGTGCTTTTATTTCAAGCATCTTCATGAAGGGTCCTCTCACCTAAACTGAGAAATATTGTAGGATTGTAAAAACAGGTGATATCAGGAACTAAGTTTTTTCTTACTCTTCTGTGAGAAAGACTTATTCCAAGAGAAGAGACTAAGGTAGGTGCTAAGTCTCAACTCACTAAGTTTACAGTTAGTGTTGGGTGATGCGGGTGGGGGTGTTGGGGGCTGCGACCTCAGGTCTTCGCTTTGGGTGGTTTTTCACTGCTCTAATTCTAATTTGAATTATTTGCCTTTTGCACCAAACATTACCAAGGACTTGAAATGTGACTTCAGGCAAATTATGTAGTGATTTTAAATTCCAAAAGAATATTACTGACTTCAGACAACACTTGTACTGCTCAATTAAGTTTCGCTGACACTTTAAATTTAGTCCTTCTATATGTAAAGAAAACCTGGAATTGCCTGCTGTTAGTCAAGGAATAATTATTGCCCCTGCGTGACCTATTTTCAGATGCTTCTTGATTAGTGTCAACTCCCTTTTGGAAAAGAAGCATATTTATTTTTGTTTCCAGGAAGCCATTTCCCTCTACATAGAGATGATAGACTTCGGTATGTCTCCTCTAAAAGGCAACAATTATAGGTGACATCAGAGCCAATTTGCCATTACTTCCAATCTTTCTGAATGTAAATATGTCACCCTGTTACAGTCTGGATCCATTAACGTTGCTGTAGCATATTAAAGAATGGTTTTACATCTTGATCCCTGTGCACAAAAGGGAAATTTAAAAAGAGGCCCATGATATTCGTCACATGAATGCTGGTAAAAGAGAGTGTGTGTTTCTAATTAACTTGTCTTCCTTTTGCTGCTTTATGGAGAACAGATGAGAAGCTCACACCTTACTGCAGTGAGGTACAGGGTGCTGGGTGTCATGCCAGAAGTCTTGGGGGCATTTTCTGGCTGGGAGAACATGGGCCAGTTGTCTAAACCCTTTGTGCCTAGGTTTTTTTCATGAATCAGTGAGTGGATATAGTATCTGCTCTATTAATGTCAGAGTTCTATGGGAGTGAAATGGAGTGCTAGATGAACAAAAGTCATGTAAACTTTAGCCCATTGTATGAATGTTGTTGTATATTAGTTTCATGCCTTTAATGACAAGCTACAGTCATGAATCTTGGCTAACTAAAGCTAGAATGAATTTGCTGGAAGTCTATCAGAGGTTCACAGAATTGCCAGGATCCTAGGAGATCATGCTGAGGATAAAGTAAGAAATAAGACAGCTCCAGAAGCCAAATATTCTAGAGGCCCCAGTAGGAACTCTCCATGGGGACAGAGTGGATTCTAGTTACTTCCAGAGCCTTTGACCTGTGCTCAGATTTAAATATCAGGGTAGGGGCATCTAGTTGGTTCAGTATGCATCTTGAGCTAGTTCCTTGGGTAGGGAAGGCCATGATCCTAAATTATTACTCCAATAGACATTGTCCAATGGGAAAGAAGTTATTTCTCAAAAGGAAACAGAGTGCTCTTAGAAAATGAATGGATATTGGGCACTCCAAGTATCTACAAATGTGAAATCAGTTTTGGATATAAAATGTACACATTCAACTTCAATGATTCTTAGTTCCTATTGCAACTGAAGGAATGCCATTTTTCCTTCCACTTCTTTTACATGACCACTCCCAAGAACAGTAATACTGCTCAGACCGGAGGGTCAATTCTGACTACCAAGGTCTCAAGCAGAGGAAAGAAATCGTGAGATTGGGCTCAGCCTTCTGAAGAGGCCTGTCTGGGGCTCTTGGTAACGTTGCTACCCATTGTGATCCTGCTGAAATCCGGATGCTCCAGCTTCTCTGGACCTGTGGTCCAGTGTTTAAAGTTGGGGGTTGACTGGGTACTCACTGGAAATCAGGGGTCCTGTCTCCTGAAGAGATATACTGTTCATTACCCAAAGCTGCTATGAAGTTGCTGTCCTCCATGTACAGAAGTCATCCCATTGTCCCCCCAAATTCCTCCTGGCTTGGTCATGGTGCTGATGGATGGATCCAGAGGATGTCTAATTTCAGTCATATGTTGTATCTAGGCTTCTCTTTTCTCCTGATCTCTGAGCAATTATCGTGGAGGGTCAAGGAAGCCCTTCCCTTTATATATATATATATATATATATGCACACACACATATAAAAATTGTATAACTTTAAAATATATTTTTATATATTTAAATATATAATTTTATATATAAGTATATATATATTTTTTGACTATAGTGAGTCTTACTTGCAGCACTTGGGGTCTTCAGTCTTTGTTGCAGCTTGTGCAATTTTTTAGTTGTGGCATGGGAGCTCTTAGCTGTGGCATGGGAGCTCTTAGCTGTGGCATGGGAGCACTTAGTTGTGGCATGTGGGACCTAGTTCCCTGACCAGGGATCGAAACTGAGCTCTCTGCACAGGAAGCACAGAGCCTTAGCCACTGGACCACCACAGAAGTCCTGGGAAAATACAATTTTTTAAGGGTATTACTTCTGTCGATATGATCTTTCTTAAAGACTGAGAGGGAAATATAAGAATGTTGTGCTTCAATTAGAATGTCTATCCACTCGTTCAGAAGAAAGAACAACTCAGATCTGGATGCAAAGTGAATCAGAGAAAATTAGGGTATTTAAAATAAGGACCAAGATGCAGCTAGGGAAGTCGGATCAGTCAGTTCGTTGGGGCAGACACTGTGCGTCTCCCTTCTCTCCTTATCCTGCCTGAGTTCTTCCTTTGGCTTACTTCGCTCACAGAAAGATGGAAAGCTTAGTTTTCCCTGGGTCCTTCTAGGTCTCAGGTTGATATAACTAAGTAAAGAAGAAAAGGGATACTGCCTGAGTTGGCAGTGGAAAGACAGTAGTTGGGGAAAGACAGGTGAATATGATGTAAAGGACTGTGGTGGACATTCAGGAAGGTTGTGCAGAGGCCAACCTCTCCACTGATGAGGTGAAGCCAAGAAAAAATTTTAGTGAAATATACCTATGCCTCCTTCGTCCTTCCACCCCAGGACAAGGTATAGTGGTTTTTGTGGGGAGACAAGGTTAGGGCATGGAAAACGTGGCTTATTCTTGTGTTTCTTGGGCTTTTGAGCTGATCATAAATATGAAGTCACTTGCAAGGAGTATGGGAGCCTTGTGTTCAGATGAGCCTATGAGACACTCAGGAAGAAGAAAAAGGATCAGAACTACCAAAGCCCACTGAGCATTAGGTTAAGCTGCCCCGTGTCAGGACTCCTTGTAAAGGTCAAGTAGTTTCCAGGCTGCGTGGCGACTAGCAGTGGATGTTAAGGTCGGAGCTTATGTCCTTACTCAAGATTTCCTTTAGTCAAAAAAAGTCAAATTTCCATTTAGGATGATACCAAGCTTTCTCATGATGTATGACTATCTAGAAGTATTTCCAAGGATGCCACAAATGGTTTGTTTGGGAAACTTCCTTCCTAAATGTCAACTCGATTGGCATTTGCTGAGAAATCAGAACACATGAGAGTAATCAGATCTGGTAGGATGATGATAGTTTGGAATTCCTGCTTTCTAAAACATTTCATAATTTCCATCATGTTTTTCCCACAGAGGACACTATGTCCTATGGTATCTCTATCTGGTTACAAATGCCTCCAGGCTGCATTCTACAGCTCAATAAGTGTGCTGTCCAACAAAAGTTATGTTCATTTATAATACATCTCAGCTATTTGGCAGGGGCTTATCAATATGCTTTGGTTTGTCGAACAGACAGATTAACATAGAGTTTGTGCATTTGCTTCTTTCCTAACACAGGTATATTTTTTAGAAATCTAATATTTTTGTTCAATTTTGGATGTGAGTCCAGAAAAAGTATGAACGAGGCTCTGTGAAATATTTTTGGTAGGATCTAACAAGTCATATAAAGAGCAGCATACAGAAATACTCTGCAGTTTTTCAACACATCAAAAATGTGCCCAGAGCATTACAGGAAAAAGAACTTGAGACATGCCATGCCTCTTTTCTGTTTGCTAGCAAATCTTGGTAAGAGCCACATTTGTTTACAGGAGGGAACATGAGTCCATCTAATTTAGCATGATGTCAGTGTGTTTTACAGGGAAAAAAATATGTAGAGTATATCATGAAATTATGCTTTGGCACTAGAATCAAATAATGTGAGAGCTGAAAGAGCTGAGAGGGTATCCGGCTTAATGCCCATTTAAATGATGAGAAAACTGGGGCCCCAATGTGTGAAATGACTTGCCCAAGACCAAATAGCTAGTAATTTGTAGAGCTCAAGTAATCCGATCGAATAATCTGTCTACTATTCTTTCTGTCTTTCCATTCTTCTCATATTTGAAAAACCAACCTCTTTGGATAATTCTTCAATTGTGTTGATCAAAGTGTATAAGAATATCCAATGTAAGACTGAAAACTAAAGCCAAGATTAAATTATTACCCAGTCAATAGAACCTCTGCGTCTCTTCCATTAGCCTAAAAAATTAAAACGACTTTTTAAGTAGGAAAAACTTATTTATGTTTCCTCTGAAGTTTACTTCACGTTTTTTGACTGCATTTGGCCCGACTTAGAACACATTTCTTTAACAGGGAAATAGACTTTAAGGGAAGAGCAACATTGTAGATCAGGAAAAGGGCATTAAAAACTTTCCAGAGGGGAAGCTGAATCTCTTGGGTAAAAATTCTAAAAGGGAACCATTTGTTTGAGTCCTGATATACTGAGAAGTGGAGAAGAGAGAAACTTCCATGTAAGCTTTGGTCATGGCAAACAAGATTACTTTTCTCAAATCTTTAGCATCATAAGTAGATGTCAGACTGACCTGCATCTACACCTGGAATTGTCACACAAGCTATGCTTTTAAGCTTGGGTCTCAATTTCCTTACCCGACAAATAACTGAAACAATTATTGACTTCATGGTGTTGCAATAACCTAATGGCAAAAATCAGTTACCTTCCTATTCACTAACAACAAACTACTGGAAAGAGAGCTTTTTTGTAATGACTGCAAGCATAAACCCCACAGACTACCAGCGCCAGGGGATCTAGAGGGTCCCTGGTGACATTTTGATCCTACTTATTTGACTTACTATGAGTAGAATGCCCGATTTCTACTTAAAAAATAGATATGCAACAAGAAGCAAAGTTTTACTGTATAGCATAGGGAACTGTAGTCAATATCTTATAATAACCTCTGATGGAAAATAATTTCAAAAATAACATATATTTGTGTAACTGAATCGCCGTGAGGTGCCCCTGAAACATTGTCAATCAACTATACTTCAATAAAATGTATGTACTAAAAAAACCTGGGGCTCTAGAAGCATGTATAAACTCCCCTCTGGGAGATCGTGGTGCTCTGGAGCCCGGCACAGAGAAAGTGAATCCCGCACGCTGATGATAGTGAAGCAGAGGGAGAGTGTAGAGATGGTGCCTGCCAGGAAAGAAGAAAAAGATATGGAAAATACCTAGAGTTTTATAAGCCAAAAAAATAAATGTAAAAAAGAGAGAATGAAAAGAAGAAAAAAGAAAATAAAAAGATGGCACCTGTTGGCTGGAGTAAGGCAGAGGGAGAATGCAAAGATAGGGCCCCCAGTCTCCATCCTCAGAAAGCACCCAGTAACCCCAAATGTGTGTCAAATCAGATGACTGCCCATCAGCCAACACTCGAAGAAAGCAAGTAAGCCTCTCCCAGTCAAGATCCAAGTCCCTCTTGATCAGCTGCTGGGTGTGAGCCCTGTGGGGAGAGTCCACGCCTGAGCCATTTAAGAGCTGTTCCTCAGATTGCTATGACTTCATGGGTTCCATGGACATGAGCCTTGAGAGTTTTCGGACCTAGATATTATGTATGCTAAACTCTCAGGTGGAGGTTTCAGAAGTTGGGGATGCCCAATATGGAGTTCAAATCCTCCACTCCTCAGGGAGAAGGTCCAGATTTTGAGTTCTGACTGTGGGTTGTTGTGCTGGGGTTGAGAGGTTTATGGTGAGACTCTGTCCCAGGCTCCTCTACCCGCTTTGAGTTGGACCTTCCTCTGTCTGCCCCATGTGTAGGAGCTGCTCGGCCAGTTTTTTTGCAGAGGACACTTTTCCATGTATAGCTGTGGATTTAGCATGTTTGTGGGGAGAATTTGAGTCCAGGATCTCCTTCCATCTTGAACCAGAAGGTGTTCTTGACAGCAGATTTCTAACCCTTAGTTAAGAAATGGGCATTAGGCTCCTTCATGGACAGTGGGAAGAGGTGGATCAGAGAAAGGTGTTTTGTTGTTCAGTTGCTAAACTTGTCTGACTCTTGACAACCCCGTGGACTGCAGTGCTCCAGGCTCTCCTGTCCTTCACTATCTCCCGGAGTTTGCGCAAATTCATGTCCATTGAGTTGGTCAGAGAAACAAGAAGGAGCTAATGTTTATTCAGATCAGCTACCATACTTAATGTCTTCCATTAGGCTTTCTGCCTACTTATGAATTCTCACAATTACTTTGTAAGACAGGTATCATTATTTTCAATTTAGAGTTGAGTAAATTGAGGCTGAAAAGGAACAACAGGTAGTTGGCCACCAAGGTCACAAATGTCAGCATGAGAAATATAGGCAGACCTGGGAGACACTGTGGGTTCAGTTTCTGATCACTGCAATCAAGTGAATATCACCATAAGCAAGGCCCCCAAATTTTGGGGTTTCCCAGTGTCTATAAAAGACTACACTATAATCCATTAAATATGCAATAGCATGATGTCTAAAAATGTATATCCCTTAATTTTAAAACACTTTGTTGCTAAGAAATGCTATTCATCGTCTGACAACGCAGAGTTGCCACAAACCCTTCAATTGGCAAAAGCCGCAACATTTGCAAAGCACAACGAAGTAAAGCACGATACGATGAAGCATGCCTATATGCTATATAGGCGTTTATGTTATGTATATGTATATATGGGCCTGTATGTTATAGCATCTTATGGACAAACCCAAACAAACTTTTTGGCCAATCTGATAAAATCCAGTCCCTTTTTTGTGCAAATCTGTGACTTTCTCACTTCAATATCCATTAGCATGATTCAAAATTCCTGATTTGAAAAATCATTGGAAACTGACACACTAGAGTTTGGGGTCTCCAGAACTGAGGATGGACAAAGTCACCATTCAAAAATTCACCAAAGTGATGCTGCCTAGCATCAGTCAGGTTTGACTAATCATATCTACCCTTGATGAAGGGGAAGCAGCCAGGCACCGCTGCCTGAAGACAGGGACTCAAGGGGATTCTGCTGAGCAGTTCCCCACCTTGCTAACCACCTCTGTCCTGCTGTGCAGATGGTCAGGGCACTTGCCCTTACAGCTCGGTGCCCCTTTGCTGCTCAGTGTTCCCTTTGGCACTCAGGGACTCTTTGTGTGACAGGGCTCCAGGCAGCTGCTGTGAGCTTGGAGGTCAGTCGAATGCAGGCTCAGGACCTGAGGACACCTGCCTCTTGCATGCAAAGATAGAACAAATGACAACATTTGTTGCCTTGGATCTGAGCAGCCCAGGCAGCACGTGTGAGGGCCTCACAAGCCTGTTTGCTTCCCGAGCATGGGTCCCTCTTTTCATATCTGGAGCAGGGAACAGATGTTTCATCAAAAGACACATTTAAAATAAAGATAATTATGCAGTAAGAGGCTTAATTACATCAGCTTATTCAGGTCCACTTAATTGCCTGACAGCCTGCGTGCCTCCCACTTATTTGCAGCAGAGGCTCTCATGTTTTGCTGGTTTATCAAATCCTTTGATGGTTCAGGGAAGATGTTATTGACTTAGCAATTCGGAAAATATCAATTCCTTGTATACAGCTGGTAGAGGAAAATGTAAATATTTTTAACAAGCAATAAAGAATCATCATCTTCCTAGAGGTGGCTTATGGTGTGCTATAAATGATTAATAGCTGGAATGGCTGAGAGAGGTAAGCCTGAACTAGATGTTTCATCCTTAGCTGTCTCTTGGTTATATTTGAAACCTTTCTGTCAAATTAAAATCCCAGGGAGAAGGTGATTTGCTAATTTAAGAAGGCCATTTGAATCGTGTGACAATGAGGCAATTGACCAAAAAAGCAGTTTTATGGGGCTATTTCCATCTCTCTTTAACTTTAAAGGAATGGATTAGTTCTGCTTCAGACTGATGTCCTTCCTCTTTTCTCCTTAGACCACCAGCCTTTTTGAAGCAATATTTTTAACTCACCGCCTCTGTTTTCTTTCACTGTTCATTTCCTCCACCAAACCTTGCATCCTGGTTCCCTCCCACACCAGTCTTCTGAAAACAATTGTCAGACTTTGCTTCTTTTTAGTCTTTATCCCATGATGTGATTTGGAGCATTTATGCAAGTCCTTCTCCCATGGCTTCCAGGATATTATACCCTCCTGGATTTACCTTTGAATCAGTCAGCATCCCAGCAGAGAACCGATGGCACATTCACACTGAAAGGAGTGTAACCAAGGGGCTCTTTATGAAGATCAAGGTAGCCAACAAAGGATGGAGCAGTGTGCTAGGAAGACAAAGGGGAGCGTGACTGCCCCAAAGGCTGAGAGATGGGACCAGTTAGCCAACCAGCTACATGAAGAGGACCCACCCAACAGCGCTGTGAGCTCTGAGAAAAGTGTAGCTACAGAGAGAAATGTAGGTAACTTGGGACCACCCAGTAGGGAGTGAGCTAGGGGACTGGATACCCCAGCATCATGCTCACCTTGACCAGTGCTGCTTGTTGTTCTTTAGCCACTAGGTCGTGTTTGACTCTCTGCAACGCCGTGGACTATAGTCTGCCAGGTTCCTCCGTCCATGGGATTTTCCAGGCAAGAATACCGGAGTGGGTTGCCGTTTCCTCCTCAGGGGATCTTCCTGATGAAGGGACTGAGCCTGCGTCTCCTGCACTGGCAGGGGGATACTTTACCACTGAGTCACTTGGGAAGCCCAACTCAGGGCTTCCTATTGGCCAAATCAGACCACTGCCAGAGGACAAGCCAAAGGAAGCCGCCCACACAGGTCCACCTCCCCAGGCACAGAGCTGGGCAGAAAGTGGGTTTGGAAGAACCAGTGGAAAATATCCACTGCATCCCCACATCTCCTACATTTTCTTTTTAGTCTCACTTGTTGGTACTTCTTTCATCACCATTTCTGTAAGTATAATGCTCCTGAGGGCTCTGTACACCCATCTTCTCCTTGCCCTAGACAGTTTCACCTGGTTTCTGGCTTCAAATAGCATTGCTTAGTTGTTGATTTCCAAGTCCCTATCTATAGTTTTTTTTTTTTTTTTTTCTCTCCCAAGCTCCATTCATAACATGTGTTCATAGGAAAATACTTGCCGCTCCCTCTATTTTTAACACATTCAGATGGAACTCATCTGTCTCTCCACTGAATTCTCCCTGAACTCTATTCAGAGTTCATGTTCTTCTCCCAGAGACTTAGGCTAACATCATCACACTCACTCTTTTCCTCACTCTTATCTAGCCAGTTGTCTGCTAAGTTCTATGAAATCCTCTCCAAATATTCTACAATATTCCTTCCCTTCTTTCTATTACCATGAAAAAAAAAAGTGAAAGTGTTAGCTACTCAGCCATGTCCGATTCTTTGCAACCCCATGGACTGTAGCCCGCCAAGCTCCTCTGTCCATGAAATTCTCCAGGCAAGAATACTGGGAGTGGGTTGCCATTCTCTTCTCCAGGGGATTTTCCTGACCTAGAAATTGAACCTGTCTCCTGCCTTGCAGGAAGATTCTTTACCATCTGAGCCACCAGGGAATGGGCAAGGCTAGGTCATACTCTCATTTTTTTCTTCTGTGCTCTTTTTAAAAATAATAACATCCTTACTTCTAGTCTTTAATTCTTTCATTCTTTCCCCCATACTGCTGAAATTATCTTTCTAAAGCAGTACACATTTTGTTAAACACTAGTGAAAACCTTCATTGTCTTGCTGCTGCTACTGCTAAGTCGCTTCAGTCATGTCCGACTCTGTGCGACCCCATAGAGAGCAGCCCATCAGGCTCCCCCATCCCTGGGATTCTCCAGGCAAGAACACTGGAGTGGGCTGCCATTTCCTTCTCCAATGCATGAAAGCGAAAAGTGAAAGGGAAGTCGCTCAGTCGTGTCCGACTCTTAGCGACCACATGGACTGCAGCCCACCAGGCTCCTCCGACCATGGGATTTTCCAGGCGAGAGTAGTGGAGTGGGGTGCCATTGCCTTCTCCTGAGAGAGATCATAAAACAACCATGTGACAGGTGCCCTCCTTTGGTAGACAAGAGCATCCCTAACATTATTTTAACATTGTCTTAACATTATCTAAAAAATAAGCTCAGTAGCTTAGGTGAGTTTTCATAGAGCATTTCACTGTAACCCCTACCTATCTTTCTTTTCTCATAGCTTAGCATATGTCCTTTTTCTTTAAAAAAATGTATTATTGGTTATCTTTCTTTTTTAAATAGTTAACCTGGTTGTACTAAGTTTCAGTTGTGGCATGCAGGATCTTCCATCTTCCTTGTGGCTTCACGATCTTTAGTTGTGGCATGTGAACTATTAGTATGAATTTCTTAAAAGCATATATCCTTTTAAATAATTCACAATTCATACCTCCCTTCCCTTTATCATGCTCCTCCCTCTGTCTTCCCTATTCCTTTAGATTAAGACATGCAATTGCACATGTAAATGAGGGAGGTTGTCCATACATGACAAAGAGTGAAGGCGATTGGACAGCAGGGCCAGTGTAAAGAGATAGTTTTATTCCTGTCCATGGATTGTTGCCGTGCGGGGATGTAGATTCTTTGTTTGGGGATGTTTATTTTTTTCAAGAGAACTTGCAAATTTGAATTTTTATGTGAGACTCCCTTGGGCAGATGTGCAAGAACCAATAATCATGTGAGTTCATCATCTGTCCAGGATCTACTTGTGTAAGAGGATCTCCGACAGTTTCAGTGCAACAGAACCCTAGAGAGGCACATCAGACATCCCCTGAAGAGAGCTATGTGCATAGTCCAGGTACTGCACAAAGTTCTGGATCCTCCTGCTCATTATTCAGTGGGGGTTCATATTCTGTGTACTGCATGAAAGAAATATAACCGTGTGGTTAAAAAAAAAAGTGTGGAACAAGGCAGCCATCTGATGATTCTCAAATGTTGGAAGCTGAAACCAGCTCACACTCCTGCATCTGGAGAGATTTGAGGGGAAATCCATCAATTTTCTCAACATGCAACGGCAAAAGCAGTTAGCTTTGTGGTGGAGACCCAGAATCCGTGATCAAGGGAGAATGCAGTAAGGCGCTGCTTTTTGCAGCGGTGGGACGATGGGTAATTTGAATCTTCTAATAGGGTGACCCGGGCTATGGGGCTAACCCTAGATTTCTGATCACAGGATGCTCACGTGTGATGACTTTATCAGCTAGGATGTGGAACATGCTGTGAATGAACTCTTTAGAAGGTAGGTTTTATGGACTTTCATACACTGAATTCTGCATTCTCACCTGGTCATCTGAGTAGAATGGTTAATCCCTTGACTAGAGAGTTAGCAGACGACTTAGAAAAGTGCACTCCCAGTCCAGAGCATTAGAATCATCTGATTTCTTGGAACATGTAGATTTCTAAAAGACAAGAGTTTTGCCAAGACTCCCGCCATACCACTTAACCGTCATACTGGGCTGAGGATGTCTGATGCACTTACAGAAATAGTGCCTTTCTGGGTCTCTCCTGGGTACTTGAAACAGCATGTATCACTAGGTAGGGTCGGCAGGACCATTGGTGTGGTAAGGCCAGATACCCAGTGCTTATGTCACCAGTCTGAGAGATGGCAAGCATACCACTAGAAAAGTAACAAAGACACCTGATCGGGGGACCCTCCTAATCCCTGTATCCTCTGGACAGTCTCAGGATGGAGTTTATTTCAGATCTTGTGCCTTCTATCCTCCTATAGTCATAAAGATGGACCCTTTCTTAGATGGCACACTCTATATCTTCTGAATGTTACCATTCCTCCGTTCTTCTCAGGTTCGTGATAATTTCTGCAACGCTTGTCATGAAGGAAGATGTTCATCTCCTTAAAGTATCATTCTTCCAGTTCTTAGATGCTTGGTCCAAATTTATATATTAGATTTTGGAAGCACTGTTCAAATGTCTTCATGTCCACCCACATGTTCATCATCCCTAATGGCCTGATGGAACAATTCAATTGCTCCTTTAGGAAGGCCCTATTCCTACTTACCCTACACAGATTATAACTTCAGATACTGCAGAATCTGCACAGACTCACCTGCTTATTAATCCACCCACAGTACAACCACTCCAGCAACTAATACTTCCTTAGTCTCAGGTAGTTAACTATCACCTGTAGAAGTCACAGTCCATTCAGAAGGACTTACAGCACATTCTGATAATCCTAAGAACTAAGTAAAACATAATTTGCTTGTCACTAAACCCAAGAAAAGGTTATTATTTAACTAAGATAAGTCATCTGATTTGTTATCAAGAAAAGAGCTGTGTATGATTACAACTATAGGACTGGTCTTGGGAGCCTAATATTCCCTTTCATGGCTATCTTCCATGAATGGCCCTTTTTCAAAGCCCTCCATGCTAAAGCTGAAACTCTAGTACTTTGGCCACCTCATGTGAAGAGTTGACTCATTGGAAGATACTCTGATGCTGGGAGGGATTGGGGGCAGGAGGAGAAGGGGACAACAGAGGATGAGATGGCTGGATGGCATCACCAACTCGATGGACATGAGTTTGAGTGAATTCTGGGAGTTGGTGATGGACAGGGAAGCCTGGCGTGCTGCTATTCATGGGGTTGCAAAGAGTCGGCCACGACTGAGCAACTGAACTGAACTGAAGCCCTTCCCAAAGGAACCTGGGAATTACTTTCTGCCCCATTACCTAGGGCTTCCCAGGTGGTGCTAGTGGTAAAGAACCTGCTTGCCAATGCAGGAGACATTAAAGATGTGGACTTGATCCCTGAGTTGGGAAGATCCCCTGGAGGAGGGCATGGCATCTCACTGTAGTAGTCTTGCCTGGATAATCCCATGGATGCGCTACAGTCCATAGGGTTGCAAAGAGGCAGACATGACTGAAACGACTTAGCGCTTATGCACGCACCCACAAATATAGCAGCAATGCATCATACCCCACAGCGGGAACATGTGAAAGCAAATGATAAACAGCAGTGCAGTGGTACCTGATCTAGACTGGATGGGCTCTCTGCCTACCCTATGGAGATGCCCCCCACCCCTGCCCCTGGCACCACAGAACTCTCATCAAATGGCTTGACTCAAAACACATTTTCTCAAAACAGAAGATCCTAAAGTTTAGAAAGTCCTATATTCCTGATTTGTCCATTGTAATCCTTTTCATCCATCATCCAGTTCAAATGATGACTTAATTTGTCAAATGTTCCCTGCCTACACAGCCAGAACTAATGGATTCTTCCTCTGAGCTTCCATAGGCATCTACTGTAGGGGAAGCAAAGAATAGCTGCAAACTCTGGAGCCTCCACAGTGTGATGGTTGTGTACAAATAAGAAATATTATATTGTTTAATCCCTACAACCACATTGTGAGATAGTATTTGTAGCTCCATTTATAGATAAGAAAACTAAGGCTTGAAAAAGTTATTACAACTTGCTTAAGATCACATGGATATTAAATAGAACCAGAATTCATGTTTCTTTCACATTAAAAGTCTGTGCTTCTCTCTATAGCACAGTTTTCCAATTTATTTCATTTCTTCTGGAATGTATTTAGTCTTCAAAGTTGCAAAGTCAGTTCCCTCGGAGGTCAGGTGGATAATGTAATTGTGAGGTGTGGTCAAAAGTAAATTAGCAGAGAATGAGCTGGAGAGTGCATGCCTAGCTTAAACATTCAAATTGGACAGTCAATAAAGCAAGCCAAAAAAACAAGGCTGTAGACCAGATTTACCTACAGGCTGTGGGTTTGCAAACCATGGTTAAACACCCGATTCTGTAACTAAAGATCTTCAGGGTCTGGAAACTCCTCATTTAGCAAACCCTCTGTGTCTTGTCCAGGCCTTTTCCCAGTAATAAGTAGATACCCAATAGATGTCCATTCAATGAAATGAAAAAATGAAAAACTTGCCTTTAGTGTTCCAACTCATAGTCATTTTTGTTTCTATAGATTCTATCCATACTAAGGTAATTTGAAACTATTAAAATAGTTTGATTAACACCTGCCCCTTCTCAGTCACTCATCTAGAATTTTGAGCTGAAAGATGAGATACCAAGACCAAAACTTGCATATTGGTCTGATTCCTTTTTTTGGCTTCAAAAATCATAAAACAGATGTTTGGTTTCCCAGAGGCCCTGAAAATGTGACCTGGTGAACAGGACAGAATGGTTTGACTCCTAAGAGAATTTTTTTTTTTTTTTTTAATCCATAAGCTTGCTTAAATGAAGGTATTACACAGTGAAACCTTGAATGAAGCTTAGGTGTGTCTCATGAGAATGCCAATGGGAACAATGGCTTCGGCCAGTTCCTCATTCTATAAAATACCCATCCCCACTGGCCAGTACATCAATCTAACTGGCCTCAAGGAGAAAATCTGGTATGTGGTTTTCAGAAAATGAAAGAGGACTGCTTCAAGGAAACAGAAATCCAAAAAACTCTGTCACTAACTGTTGGTTTTCTGACAAGGAAGATTTACGAGTAATCTTATTTTATAAAAATTATAAAGCATCTGAACTAAAAATAGGTACCTGACCCAAACTAGAAGATGAAGAGGTGATTTTGTCATTCAAGAATGCATTTGCTTTCATGTTCTACTACTGTAGACTTTGTATAAATTTGCACATACTAATTTTCTTGGTATGAAGGTCAAGGTTGTCCTTAACATAGAAGGTCCTACTTATGGCACAATTTCCAAATTTATCTTGAAGAAGGATAATTGTCCTGTAATAATTTTAAACCCATGCTCATGGGTAGAGTCATTTCAAGCAAATGCTGATACATTTTGGAACTCTTCCTAATAAGCTTTGAGGTTTTGACATCATTTATTATCATTCTGTGGCTACATTAACTACTATTTTAAGGGCAGCCACAAAGATTGACCATGTGCAACTGGAAATCTTAAAACTCTTAAGTTTATTTAAAGTGTAATTACCACATGTTTTGAATTAAACTTTGTACTACTTTGCCCAGATTTCTTCAAATAAACTTATCCTTGGACAGACAAGTACAGTATGCTAATATAATATATAGGACAATCTAAGTCTGTAAGTTTAACTGCTTAGTTTTACATCCTTGCATTTAGTTGCATCTTGAAAATTTCTCAGGAAATCAAAGACTTGTCTCTGTTCCTATCAGAAGTACTGGAGATGTTTTAAGTTTTCTCTTGATCCTGGGATTTTGATTCCCCAAATCTCACCTTATTCCCTAATCCAAAAACATGCATCTTTCTGTACTTAATTTTATCATTGTACTTGCATTATATATTTTCTTGATAAATTAATATTCAGTGTTTCATTATTATGACCATATACATACGTAAGTAGGTAAATATAGAGTTCATTGCATATATGGTCATATTATGCTATATTCAATATATATGAAATCCTTTTTATTTTCCCTGAAATTAATGATCCCAGTGTCTTAAGATTGGTATGCACTCTGCACCTCATTCTTTGCTGACTTCCGTATGGCCACTTTACACAATTATATTATCCACCTGACCCAGAAGGAATTGTTTTCTGTGATCCTATAATCCAAACTAGCACTTTCTGAAAGAATTCTAAGGCTCCTTTTACTCTAACACTCAGGTCATGTATTAAGTTCCTTTTTTTTTTTTTTTTCCCCTTGCAGAAATTCCCTCCTCCAATCCTCTAGCCTTTTCTGATGTGTACTGGTTGTTTTTTAGGTCCACTGTACAACTGTTGTCTTGGAACTTCTGCTCTAGGAAATGGTAGATTACCAAAGCCCTCAATATCCTTTACCCATATCTGAACCCCCACCCCTTACAATGTGTCTTTGCAGCTTCCCTCAGTGGAATTTATTTCCCTGCTTTGAGACTTGACTGGCTTTGTGACTGACTTTAGCCAATAGAATGCACTGGAAGTGATGATGTGCCTCTTCCTCCTAGGTTCATTTCCTCTTTCGCTCTTGGAACCCTGCTGACCCTATGAGAACAATCCCAGTCTAGCTGGAGGATGAACATTTATGTGAAACCAAGATGATCTACTCCACTGAGGCTGTCCTAGGATAGGTAAACCCTAGTTGATCCAGAATTAGATTGCCACTTGGAAGAATTATGCATCTCAGCCTAGTTCAACTGGCCAAACTACAGAATCTCTAGCTAAATAAATAGTTGCTATTTTAAGCCACTAAGTTTTAGAGTAGTTATGCAAAATCTGTTACAGTGGTTTCCAAGAGAAGGTGCTAGATGAATTTGTGGGAGGAGTAAAGACAGCATGTTGAGGTTGTAGTGATGGTGTTGGTCCTCCCTAGGCACTAAAAGCTGGGGATTTGATGTGGATTTGATGTATCAGCAGCAACTTTGGTTCCAGAATATGTTGAATGTACTTTAAAAAATTGTAAAGATAATTCACATAGTATAAAATTCACACTTTTAAAGTATACAATCTAGTGGATTTTAGTGTATCCACAAATTTATGCAACTATCGCCACTCTCTAATTCCAGGCAGTTTCATCACCCCTAAAAGAAGCCCCACAACCAGTAGCAATCACACTTCATTCCTTTCTCCCTCTACCGCAGCACCCATTAATCTATTTCTGCTCTATGGACTTGCCTATTCTGGACATTTCATATAAATGGAAACATACAACATGTGGCCTTCTATGCTTGGGTTCTCTCAATTAGTGGATAATTTTTGCCCTTATGTTTAGATCTTTGATCCATTTAGAGTTAACTTGTGCACATAGTGTGTGGTAGGGGGTCCTCTTTTATTCTTTGCAAGTGGATATCCAGTTGTGAGTATAATTCTAGCCGAATGTATTCAGTGTGGGGCCGAAATTCTTTCCTAAACAATTCTAATACAGGAGGCAAAGGTAACGGCACAGGCTCAGAAACACTTTCTCCTGAAATTGTGTGAAGTCTGTGTTACTAGACAGACCTCCCCCTTGGGCAGCACGCAAGTTCCAGGAATGCAAAAGACAAAAAGGCAAGTGAAACTGACGTAGTTGAGTACCTTGGATGGAAAAAATAGGCACCGTAAATAATTCCTTATGATTGGGTTCCCAATATTTCACATTTCTAATCTTTGTAAGTAGGCAGCAATATCTGGCATGCACTTCGAGAAATGAGATAGTGAGTTTAGAGAGACCACCACAGAAATGGTGAATGAATAGTGTCAATAGTAACATTTGCTGGGAGATTTCACCTGACCAATTTTTCATTCATAGTTCATGGATTCTGGATAATAGACCTCAACCGATTGCATGTGAAGATGCTACACCAATATTGTCCTCATCTACTTTACTCCCCTCAGACATCATTGAATTTTTGTTATATGGCCTTTAGCAGCTCTTAGAATGGATTCTCAGAGTATATTTCTGACTGCAGGAATTGTTGATAGAGGCTGGGGATCATCTGGTTTCCTTAGTTTGGTGTTTTTGGAGCCAGGGCTGTAATAATCTTGTGTGTCATATGAAGTCTTCAGGATCTTAGAAACGGGATTGTGATATTGTGATCAGCCATGAGAAATACATATTTTGTTTTTGTTCTGGCACAGAACTCTTAAAACTCTTGGATTTTTCCCAAGAGATGAGAAAGATAAAGTTGTCTTTTGTTATGTCAGTGAGATGAAAAGTACCTAAGGATGGGCGTTTCTTGCCAGTCGAGTTAACCACATGATTAGAGAAATGGGACCTTCAATTCCACTCCCTCACTCCCCAAAATCTGGAGCTTGAGTTCAGCTATCAATGGTTGATGACTTACTCAATCATCCCTATGTAATGAAGCCTCCAGAAAAACCCAAGAGGATAGGGTTCAGAGAGTTTCCTGGTTGGTGAGCAAATAGATTTGAGGAGAGTGGTGCCCCAGAAAGGCATGGGAACTCCTAATCCTTTTCTCTAGCTTGTCCTATGCATCTCTCCCATCTGGCTTTCTGAGTTACATCCTTTAATATCCTTTGTAATAAACCAGTAAACTACTGAGTAAACAGGTTTCCTGAGTTTTGTAAGCTGCTCTAACAAATTTATCAAATCCAAGAAGGGAGTCATGGGAACCTCTGATACATAGCCAACCTGTCAAAGCCACAGGTAACAACCTGGACTTCCAATTGGCATCTGAAGTGTAAGACAGTCTTGTGAGACTTTGTCCTTTACCCGTGGAGTCTAATACTATCTCCTGGTAAGTGTCAGAATTGAATTGAATTATAGGACACCCAGCTGGTGTCTGAGAATTATGTGATGGTATAGAAAACCTACACACATCAGAATTGGGCTCAGCAGCTGGAGGGGCACACAGAGGATTGGCATGGAACTAAATGCCGTTTTGATGTCAAGAAGGAATTACATCCATCCTAAGGAGAGACAACACAGGACAGGTCTGCTGAAGGAACAATGATTTTACTGAGGCATTAAGAACTCCTTTACCTGACAGATGAAAGGATACTAAATTGGGCTTCCCTGGTGGCTAGGGAAGGTGTATTTTGAACTGTTAAAAATTTCAGACTGGATCATTAACTCACTTGATCAAGAAAAACTGATTTTTAACTTGATTGCCTTGGACTTCAACTTGCAACAACTTTTACTCACAAAGCCAAGATAATTTGATTTGGATTTTAAAATGCAATGCTTTCGAATTGTAATATGATAATGGGAGAGTGTGTATATTAAAATCTGAGCCATCTCTACATTGTTGACATTTTATTATTAGAGTATCTTTCTGCAGTTTTTTATTGAACATTTTCATGTTGTCACTTAATCTCATTACCGACTCTCTCATATGTTATGTCAGACAGTGTGCCTGGACATTATTTAGGGCAAAAAATAAAACAGTGAATGGTTTTTCAGTTTTGGCTGCAGTAGAAATTTGAAATTAATTTACTTATTGCATCCTTCAAACTCATTTTTAGAGCTTTCCAGGTAGAAAATCAATATTGATTCCCAGTGGTCTCAGGAGGATGCCTAAAAGAGAATGTTGTGGGGATGACTTCATGAAGCACTCTTCTGATGCACGTGTGCGGGTTTAGTCGTGCTGACTCTTTGTGACCCGGTGGACTGCAGCCTACCAGGCCCCTAAGTCTACGGGATTTCCCAGGCAAGAATACTGGAGTGGGTTGCTGTTTCCTCCTTCAGGGGACCTTCCCGAACCAGCGATTGAACCCATGTCTCTTGCATCTTCTGCACCGGCAGGTGGATTCTTTACCACAGACCCACTTGGGAAGCCCACTCTTCTGATAGACACCTATCTTCACCCCAGAATAATAGCCAGCTGCCTCCATCCCCAACTGACTACATACTTCATGATTAAGCCCAATATGTTAAGGGGGGGAGAAACAAAGGGAATTTTTTGGAGCAATATTTCTCTTCTAGATGTTTTTCTCCATGTGGGGAGATCTCATGTAGTATAATTCTTGTCCCTTTTCTCCCCTTTACCTGATTCCACAGGGGAGGACCCAGGCTTCTCACTGCAGGGTGCTTGATTTTTCAAAAGCAATATCTAGAAAGTAAGCATTCTAAGCACCTCAGGCAGAAGCTGTCCGCTTATGATAAAGTAGCTTCAGTGGTCCCAGAATCTTATGTCTGTTGTATTCAATTCCGTCAATAAAGCCAGTTTGGTTTCCAGGGGAGGGGTATTAGACTGTACCTTTTGATGTGAGAGACAGTAGGCTTATCTGCAAGGTAGGATTGATGGTAGCCTTCTCCAGCGATTATCTACTATAAATACTGTATCTTTCCCCCTCCCTTCACTTTCAATCTGTTTATGCTCGTAATTAAAATATGTTTCTTAGAAGCAGCATGATGTTGCTCTTGATTTATTTTAATCCAAACTAATCATTTCTACCACTTAATATACATGTTTAGTTCATTTACACATAATATCGTTATTGGTATAGCTGCATGGAAGTCTCCCATGTTATTGTTTTATATTTAACCCATTTGGTCCTCTACTTTTTCCTCCTCTCTGGAGCAAATTGCACTTGTTTTAGTATCCCATTTCCGTTTATGTATTATCTTCATAATTCTTTGTGTTAAATTTGCTTTTAGTAATTGCTTTGGAGTATACAATATGAATTATTTAATTATCATCTCCTTTAATGAACAGCATAAGTACCTTGAATAGAACAATTCCCTCTATTTCCTTCCACACCTTGTATTCTTATCATTTTATACTTTACCACTATATATATTATAAATACCATAATTAATGTTTCTGTTTTGGTTTTAATAAAAAGTTTGTTGAAGAAAAACATGTTTATGTGTAAATAGAATCTATAATATCCCATAAGGAAATCATATGTGTGCGTATAATACATATTAAGTTATATAAAACAAATATGTATGTGTGTGTATACATACAAATCTATGACAGATAGATGGATAGAAATAGACTCCATCTCAAGGGGCATCTCTGTCAAATGTCCTCTCCTTCTGTTTAGGTCACTGCTCCCAAGCACTGAGAGAAGACCCATGGAAGAGACCTGGTGAGTGATCGGAGACTTGCCTTGTGGCTTGCTGAAGCTTCTTTGAATTGTAATCAATCATGCTTCCCACATGAGACTATTAAAAGGTCATTAGAATTTTGACTGCTAAGTCTATGAATGGATTTCTTCTCCTGCTGAAGTTGTGCCAGGTATGAGACTGGTGTTCAGTCCTTTTTCTCCTGGAAAGCATTCCTCACTCTCTGGGGTGCAGTTCATTTGAGTTTCTTTGTGTCCTCTTCTGATGGGTTTCAAAGTATGATTCTGCAGCTTTTCCAGCCTTCTGTTGTTGTTTAGTTTTTGTTCCTTTCTACATATGAATTAGAGCAGAATTTTCCAAATTCCTTAGAATTAAGAGAATTCACATTTAGGGTCCCTTCAGCCTCAAAGGAATTTGTCAAATTCAGGTTTACCACTCCAGTTTCAGCTTAAATATCATTTCTTTAGGAGAGATTTCCTCTAATAATCCTTTTATTTCTCTTCTAATTGTAAATCATTGTGAGATTCTCAGTAGTTGTCATAGTGATAGGACTAATACTCTGTGATTAATGTGGCTATTGTAACCGAAAATATGAACAGATAGGGGGAAGAGAGGATTTTCTGGATAGTCATTGTGTTTTTGTCAGTCTTGCATTCTATTGTTGTCTTTAACTATCAGTGGCCCCCATTCCTTTGGACAAATGCTTCTCACATGTTCTCTAGAGACTTAAGGTCGCTTATTGTACAGCACCTCCTAGTTATACCTCATTCCTGTTCTAGGCAGATAAGTGATGGAGGCTGAGCCAACCAGAGAACCCTACTAGGTACCAACATCAGTATTATTCAATATTGCAAGGCACACAATACTGCACACACAAGGTTGCAAGACACAGTCTCCCAACTTAAGTTTAGTCAATATAGGCAATTCACGTATTTATGTCGCTGAAAAGTACAAGAAATTTGTTTCCAAAGTTGGATCACAAGCATTGTTTTTTCAACACGTGGATTTCATTTAATAATGAAAATAATGTATGTTACTGTTCTACTTTGTATTATTTTAGACATGACATTATTTAATAGGTTCTTATCAGCATGATAGGTCAATGGACTTGGTTTCATTACTAATTCTTTAACAACTGGTCAAATATTCTGCAGTTTTACAATAAACTACTGTATACCTGCTTGGGGGGATACTGCCTTACATCCTAAATGGAAAATACCAGTAACACTGCTGCTCATTAAAAAAAAAAAAAAGATTATTATGGATAAAACACATCTATGGCAATAATAATTTCCTTTTTAATTTCAAATGGTCTACTTTTAGGGATTCAGCATCAACATCAATATAATGCAACCTGTAGTAGGATCCATCTACCTGCCTTTCTTTCACCCTTCTTAAACTTCTCTGTTTTCTCTCCTTTATTTCTCTATCTCTCTGCTTTCTTCTCATCCACATCTTCCTTCATCTCCATTCCTCTTTATGACATATACCCCCATTTCACTTTTGTTAGAATGCATATAAGAGAGACAATAAAACTTAATAAAATGGCCATTTACTAAAACAGTTTGGGCCGATGAAGAAACTCTGCAATGTTATTTTCTGAGAGTGGGCTAGTTTCTCTTAAAGTCATTTAGGGAAGAGAATTTCCCCAAATGAGGATCTGGCTAAGCCTGACAGGCTCTGGGGCAGGGTTACCACCTCTCCAGGGCTCTCTAGTTGGTGGGTTGTGATGATAAAACCAGCTCTGAGTACAGGAGATTTTAATTTGATGAGTGGTCTGAACATCTACTTAGTGGTTATAAAATATTTGCTGCTGAAAGCCACAGAGCATTGATAAACAGATCCTGGACAGCTGAGTTATTGCAATCTACTTAACATGAGGAGAACAAATTATGAGTCAAATGGTCCTGTTTAATAACCCTACTCAGGGCAGAGGGCTGTTCAAGGCTTGTATTAACCCTGCCTGCACTGCGTCTAACCAAGATCCCGGCAAGGACTGTGCAGGATGGAAGGGATTCAGGTGGGTTTGCCATTAGGTCCTAAGGTACGCAGAGAGGAAATTTTAAAAGGCCCATCTGGTAAAGGAAATAAACAATTTGTAAAACTGCTGTATGATATTGAATACACTACCTAGACCCCCCTCTGTGGTTTACATTTCATCTTCCTTATATTACACATGTTTAGGCTTATTAAATCTTGGCTTTGGCATAATCCTGTATGCTTTTTATGCTATTGGGGGAAGGGAAGGAATATTTGTCTGTTCTCCATTAGTCATTTGAACTTAGGTCAGTCATCTTTGCCCAAGTGCTGTAAATACTGTCGTTGAAATCTAACTCCTTTTCTGTACTTCCCGGATTAGGCTTTTCTTTAACATGGCCAGAAAGGGATAGCTTCACATTGCTCATGAGAAACAGACTTGAAATACGTTTCTTGTGAATGTTATTTTAAAAAAGGAAATGAATTTAAAATAACATTTGTTTCTTAACTGGCTCCCAAGCAAGCTTTTGGGGGTATGTATGGAAAGTACCTACGTATGGAGGGTGAATGAATGGAGTGCTGAGATTGGGCAGTGAGCAAGCTAGTATCATTTCCCATGGCCTGGACATTGTGCTGAGGATTTTGCTTAATCAGGGCTACGAGGTGTTATTTGAGCCTTACCCAAATTGAGGTGTCACATCTCTGTCCTGCATCTCTACTTCACTCACTAGTACTCTGTACTCCTCCAGCAAAAAGCACATACATACGCACAAGTATGGGCTTCTCAGGTAGCTCAGATGGCCAAGAATCCGCCTGGAATGTGGGAGACCTGGGTTCAGTCCCTGGATTGAGAAGATCCTCTGGAGGAAGGCATGGAACCCACTCCAATATTCTTGCCTGGAGAATCCCCTTGGACAGAGGAGCCTGGTGGGCTACAGTCCATGGGATCACAAAGAGTCGGACACAACTGAGCGACTGTCACTCACTCACCCGCATGCATGCACCCACATGCATTCTAGGCTTGAGTTCTGACTGCTCCAAAGCTTTTTACTCCTACAAGTCATTTTCCTTCTTTCCTTGACCCCCAAGGCGAAATTCACTGCTGGAAATCTACCTGCAGAATCCAGATGTTCTGCAGACAAAGAATTAGAAGTAAAAGGTATGCAAAGTATATGTTTAAAGGAAGTACACAAAACCAAATTAAGCCACACAGTATTGTTGTCTCTATTGGCATACTCCCAATAGTTCCAAATTGCTTTGCCTGAGTCAGGAATTTCCATAAATGACATGCTCTGTGCTAAGAAGGCTTTTAAGGCCTCTTCACCTTAGAGTGCAAACCTAGAAAGCAAAGTCTCGATTTGGCATGCCACTTAAACCATGATTAGTGGAGTGTATCAGCAGGCTAGAAATAGCTGCATTTGCGAACCTCATGTTCTCCAGCTCTTGACTGTCCGCCAAGCCCCAAATCAATCCCAAAGAATGAAAAATAAGATAATAATGAGAAAATGGACTTTTCGAGCCAAAACCCAGGAAAGGACCTTAGTTTTTGTATGCTGACTTCAGGCCACATAAAGCAAGGAGCGGTGACTCTGTCCTATCTTTAGGACAGTTTTCTGTGTGACTCTACATAGACCCTTCCTTCTCTTTAGGTCTTGGTTTCTTTTTGAGTAAACTGGGGACAAGTTTTGCTGACTTCTTTGGAATATAATGCATTCTTATATCTAAATACTTGGTGCTGGGATGTTTTGAGGGGGAAGGTTTTTGCCAGATACTGAGCTGAATTCCTGTTCTGAGTTAGTATAAGACAGACTTGATTGTTGTTGTTGTTGTTTTTCCCATTAAAATATGTCCTGTGCCTTTCCTGTGACAAGCTGCTGTAAAATGTTTCAAGAGATCGCTTCTGTTTTGAGGCTGTTCTTCCTTTGGTCTGAATCTGAGCTGGGTGGGGAATGGGCCCAGTTTTAACTTCACCCTGTAGAGCCGGGTGGGCGTTTACTGCCCCTGTTTGTTATGGAGAAGTAGCCATATATCAGTGCTCAATTTCCATTTTCTGCTTATTTGATGGAATTGCTGGAGGAAAACAGCTTGTCTCTCAAGCTCTGGGCGCCCTGCGAGCTGAAAGCCGCATACAATAAAAGTTGTTTTGACAGAGCTGACCAAACACGACAATGGGCGGAGGGAGGGTGAGGAAAGGGAGGGAGGGAGAGGGGACACGCTTGTCTGTTTTGAACTGAGGCATGCTCTCTTTTTTTCTTTGTTAAATTACTTTTTCATATGAAGGACACAAAGGGAGTAGCCCCTACTGGCAGCCAGAAGGCAGAAAACAAACCCTTTGAAATTTCTAATTTGTTTATAGATGGTCCTCCAGGAGTCGGCTGGAAAATAACTGTCTGCCAGAGACAGGGAACAGCTACCCGAGGGTATTGTGGTGAAAAAAAGGACCCTCGAGTTTTGGTCCTTGAATGTCTTACTGTTCAGCACTCAGCAGTTGTTCTGAAATAACTCATCTGGCAGAGAAAGAGAATGAAAGAAAAATCCCTCTGCTACTCTATGGCCTGAGTTTCTAGGAAGCTTACTTTCTTCTTCTTCTTCTTCTTCTTTTTTTTTTTTTTTTAAGTTTTTTGATTTGGCTTTACACTGTGTGTCAGTTAATTGTAGAGTTACACCAAGGTCTGTGAAATCTTGTTGGCTAACATGTCTTCTCCTCTCAGACTGTTTTTTCCTTGAGATATGCTAACTCAAACTCTTTTTCTAGATGACACCACAGAGTTTATCTCCCATAGGCAAACCTAATCTGAGGGTGTTTCTGAAAGTGGGCGAGACATAGATTTGGAGACAGGGATCTCTGTTCTCCAACATAAGAGGATTTCTAGAAGTTTCCTCCATTCTGTTGTTTGTGCTATGGGGCTTAGGATCACCTTTCCTGCATTTGTGTTTATGTTGTGGAGATACCCTCACACCTGGTAGAAGGAAGTAGCAGTGTTTCCACAGAAACTTAGATCACTGGCTGGGAAGCCTCCAACAATCCTTTCATTGTATAGATTAGGATATCGAGACCCAGTGATTTGATGGAGGAGGCATAGCTGTTTAGGACAGAACCATGGTTAGAACTCAGGTCTAATTGTTAACCTACAGCTGCTTCCCTATTTCTCCCATTCTCACAGCTTTGGTGATGGAAATAATTTTAGGAAATATGTCAAGTTTAAGTGAATCTCTCTAAATCTATAGATTTGACTCCTCCCTCTAAGCCCGGAAGAGGGATAGCTATTTGTCATCTGAAGCTGAGCAAGTAAATTAGGTCAGTTGGTCCAATTACCTGCTTCTTTTTTGCCTCTCTCTGGGGTGGTGAAAACTACTAAAATCACAGAACCAGAAAGACTGGTACAACTTTAAGATCTACAACTTCTCCCGGGCTCTCAGTGTTTCCTGATTATCCTCTGCTTGCCTACTTTTTTCAAGCCTCCATTCTCCTTCAGCTTCCTGACCATCCCCCCCAATTTTCTGCTTATTCTCATTCATTGAGCATACTCTGAATTTTACAGTGAAAGTGTAAGCTGTTAAGGTCTCCTTCAAACTCCTATCTCTAAACCCCCACCACTTAATCTCTACCTATCTTGTTCTCCTTCATCTATCTGTGATTCACGTCTCTTCTCCCAAGTAACTCCTAAATGATTCATGCCTCTTCTCCCAAATCTGCCCTCTTTACTGGTTCTTTGTTCTTGTTCCTTGTGCTTTTTTCAGAGAGCTCAATCTAGTCATTGTGCTCTTCCCTGTATGTTTAGCATGACTCTGTTTTGTGGTTCTTTCCAATTTATGCTTAAGCCACTTCCTCTGACTCCCTATCTTCTTTGGCTCCTCCTATCCTTCTCTTTTCCTTCACAGCAAATCTTCCTGAAATAAGAAGTCTATGTTACTGCTTCCTTTAAAAAAAAAAATTTTTTTTTTACCTCCCACTCATTCTTCAACCTAAAGTATCTATGTTTTACTTCTGCTATACTTCTGAATCTACTCTTGTAGGTCCCAAGAGATAGCTTGTTGCAAAATTCACTGGATATATACTTTCTAGGCATAATCATATTTAACCCATGGCCAGCATTTGTTAACCATGATATCTTTATCTTAAAAACAATCTCTTTATTGACGACAGGGCATTATATACTCATAACCCTCTGGCCATTTCATTTCAGAATTCTTTGCATGCTCATTTTCTTCTGCCCAAGTTGTTACTCTTGGCATTGGTTAGAGTCTCTCCTAAATTGTATGATCCACCCATTTCATTATGTTTAACTCCTCACACATATTCTGGCAAACTTCAGATCTTCATTTCCAACATTTGTATGTTTTCTAAATTTCAGACCCAGTTATCCAAATGCCTATAAGATGTCTCACTTTGGATGTTCTACAGGCATCTCCAGCTCAGTATAGAGCAAATCACCCTTTGTTCCAGATCTGTTCTTTCTCCCATGTTACTTATCTCAGTGAATAGTAAGAGTTCACCCAGTAGCTCAGGCCAGTAACTTGGGATTTCTCCTTGACTCTTTTACCTAGTACTTCTTATTATCCTGTGTCTCTAAGACATTCTCGCACAACCCTAAATATTTCTCAGTTCCATCCAATTTCCCACATACCTTAATCCCAGCTACTGTCTCTCTTGCTTGAATTACTCCATGGACTTTTAATTGTTCTCTTTATCTTCTGTATTGTTTCCAATTCACTGTATTGCAGCGAAAGTGGTATTACAACAACAAAAGTCTATTCTAGTCATCATCTAGTTTTTTTCTAGCTCTCCATTGCCCTAAAAGGCAGTACTTTAACTCCTTTTACTGTGAGTTATGTGATCTGGACTCTATTTATCAATTCTACTTCATCTTGCCTGATTTCCCTGCATATACTCTTTAAACTAGTAAACTTATTTTATTTCCTCCAATGTGCCTTGATTTTTTCTCTCTTTTAGTCAACAGTGATTTACTGAGCATCTACTGCACTAAGCCCCTTCATTGTTTCCCCTGCTTTCACTCTTTCTCTCCTTCACCCTACTTTAAATGCAACTGACTCACTACTTATCCTGGAGTTTACCTGGGAAGTCTTCCCTTATACCCTTCATATTAAAGTTTCCTACTATATGCTTCCGTGGCAGCTTCAGTGTCTTCTATGGCTTATTGCTTTCCTTATAATTGCTTGTTTAATTACTGACCAGTCTTCCCCACCATTTATACAGGGTTAAGTGCATAGACTGGTCTCTGCGTTATTCATTACTGTGTCTCTCTTGTCTAGAGTAAAGGAGAGACTTAGTAAATATTTATGGAATGAATAGGTGGGTGAACATTTTCGAAATTTGGAAAGAGAATGTGCATAATATTGCCAATAGTATCACCATTCAAGTAATAATAATAAGATAACTTGCTTCTCAAGGAGTTAAGAAAAGTTTTGTTTAAAGTTTATCTTTTCATTCTGGAGGTCTTTAAAACTTTCTCAGAAAGACCTGGCATAAGGGAAAGGTGAGATGAGATAATTTGTTGACTGGGCACATTTATAAATGTCTGCAGTGGGTCCCAAGTTAATCCCACGTTGACACAGTTCAAGGAGAGCCATGGCAGGTAATGTCCAGCCTCCCTCAGGGGTATGTGGAACAGAAAGAACGCAAAAGGAAAAAGGAAAACAGAAAAGGAACACAGGTAGGGAGTGATTGTAGAAGTTTTGCAAACTATATGTTTCAACTTTACAGCTTAATTTCAGAGCCTAGGGGTCAGTAGCAAGGCATGCTCTAGGGGCCACGGCAGGGTTGCTAAATGCAACGAGTTCTTATTAGTATAAAATCACGTAAAGGGGCACAAATAAAGAATGACAGAGAATAATTTTATAACAGTACAAAGTTAATGTGCATAGCAATAAAGAGCCCAGGGCTAAAAGGCAAAACTTAATATTTGTGTAAGGGGTAGCATGGTCATCATTAATAAGACCAACGGTACACTGTTAAGGTGATCAGAGCTAGCAAAGTAGCAAAGATTTGCACATGATTCTTCTATTAGGTTATTTATAATGTGTGGCTATTGTAAAAAAAAAAAAAAATCCCCAGGAAATATTCACATATCAAATCTAATGGCAGATCAGATTTAATAAAAGCTATCTTGTTTATTGACTTTTATCATACATTGTAAACTGTGCTAAGACCTTATAAACATTATTGGATTTAGTCCTCATGTCAACCTTGAAGTGGATATTATTTTTCCCTTTTCACATACTGACTAGTGTGTTGGGGGTGTTGGAGAATTATGACTCCACACAGCCTGTCTTCTGCAGGGCTGTGTCATCCAGCCATTCTCCTGATTGATAAACACTTAATTCTCATACTAAGGGTATTAATATACGTTTCAAACTACAGGATTCAGGTCTCACTGAAATAAAACCATCCAGATTGTGGAAAAGTCCTTTTCTCAGTGTCACACATGTAGGGTGGAGGGATGGAGTGAATGTGAGGATGAGGGAAGAGACTGAAAGTGAACTGCTCCCTTCCCACCCTTATTTCATGAGTCCTCCGTGGGAGTGATTTGATATGCTTTGATAAACCACTTATCCTAACATGTTATCTGCAATTTATATCATCATGTTAAAATTTTGGGCAAATATTACTAGAAGATTCCTGCTAGTATATCTTGAATGAATAATACTGTAAAAAACACCTATTGAGAGAGCTGTATGTGACTCATTTGCAAATAGACATTGGAACCTTGTTTAAAGCAACATCAACTCCGGCAAGACATATAAACATACATACTGGACATATAAACAACAAAATAAAATATAAATAAGTACCATGCTGGATATTGTAGCAGGGGTTGATTAAGCAGGCATTCCTACCATCCCTTCTCCTTTATCTGGTGACAGAGTTTATCTTTCTTGTAGGAAATCCATTTTGTCCATGACCCTGAGTTTAAGTATGAGTCCAAGATGTAGACTTAGCCAATCAGAGGGAAAATACCTCTCGTCTCATCCTGGATTCATTCAGGAATGGGCACGTGACTCAAGCTCAACCAATCCCATTCTCTTTCTCATGAATTTGAGTCTTGAAGTAAATGACACGAGGTGGGGGCGTTAGCTGTTTCTTTGTGAAGGCAGCACTGCAGAGATGGCCCATTGCTCTCTACCATCATGAGTCATGTAACTACCCTATTTCTGTCCTCCCAGAGGCCTCATGGTCCAACTCCTCCTGCAAGACTGTGAGACTTCGAGTTTGTCACCTAATTTCTCTTATGTGATTGTATCTTTCTTTTCCATATTTTTTGGTTGTTACTTCCTGTTTTTTTTTGTTTAACTAGAGCTTCATTTTTGCTTATAACAAGAAGACTCTGACTGATGGAGAAATTGGTATTAGGAATGGGGTATTACAGATAACACAAGCCAGAGGATAAAATTGGCAGAAACATGGCAGGGTGAGGACCCTGGGAATTCTCCCAGTTCTGACTGAGAAGGTGGCAACGCTCATTCAGTGACACCAAAACAGCTTCTTACAACGTCATTGCTTGTTTCTTTGTACAGAAATATAGCTGCTAAACTGTAAGTCCATGGGGTTGCAAACAGTCAGACACAACTGAGCGAGTGAATAATAAAAGACCTCTTAAAAGTAAGAGGTTTATGGGAAAATGTGGGAAACTTGGAATTTGTTGGTTACTTAAAAAAATAGATGAGTCAGTTTATTTTTATGAACGTTATTTCATATCAAGTAAATGCAAATATATTGATCTTTATCACTCAGTTTTCAAGGATTAAGTAGAGTTCCCTGTCCTACGTAGGAGGTCCTTGTTGACTATCTATTTAACATATAGTAAGTACTCCAGTATTCTTGTCTGGAAAATCCCATGGACAGAGGAGCCTGGTAGGTTATGGTCCATGGGGTTGCAAAGAGTCTGAAGTCGCTCAGTCGTGTCTCTTTCACTTTCAGTGTATATATATCAATCCCAGTTTATCCCTCTCCCTGTTTTCCCCTTGGTAACTGTAAGTTTTCTAAGTCTGTGATTCTTTTCTGTCAATAAATTTGTGTCATTTTTTAGATTCTGTATATAAGCCACTGGAGAAGGAAATGGCAACCCACTCCAGTATTCTTGCTTGGAGAATCCCGTGGACAGAGGAGCCTGGTGGGCTGCTGTCCATAGGGTCACACAGAGTCAGACATGACTGACGTGACTTAGCATGCATGTATATAAGCCCTATCATATGATATTTGTCTTTCTCGTTCATTTAGTATGATAATCTTTAGGTCCACCCATCATGCTGCAAATGGCATTATTTCATTTTTTATGGCTGAATAATATTTCATTGTATATATGTACCACATTGTCTTTTTTTAGTTAATGAACTTAATTTACCTTTTAGAGCAGTTTTAGATCCAGGGAACCATTGAACAGAAAAGTACAGAAAGTTCCCCCTGTCTCCTCAAACATACCACCACCTCTTGTTGGTTATTTTTTAAGATTTTTGATGAAGTATTATAATAAAAGTACCTACCAGCCACAGTCTAAGCTAGACCATCTGAAATCAGAGAGGAGAGGGGAGAACTCGGCTGGGACGACAGTTTCAATTGAGGACTGTGAGGATGGACTGTCATGGGGGCACCTCAGTAAGACAGAAAAGTAGAAAGAGAACCCTAAGTTAGATTCAGAGACCACACCTGGACAGATTCTCTAACTTCAATTGCTTGTATGTGGAGTTTTCCTTAAGGTTATTGTTCAGTGATCAAGTGAAGTTTTAAAGTGCTTATTCTGCAAGGTCTGCGATTTCCCATCCCTCCAAATTTAATAAACAAGAATTGGGCTGTTATGGCAAGTAAGCCCTCAGGAAAGGAATATTCTTTGATAAAAGTGAAAGTGTTAGTCACTCAGTAATGTCTGACTCTTTGCAATCTATGGACTGTAGCCTACCAGGCTCCTCTGTCCTTGGAATTCTCCAGGCAAGAATATTGAAGTGGGTTGTCATGCCCTTCTCCAGGGATGTTCCTGACCCAGGGATTGAACCTGGGTTTCTTGCATTGCCACTTCCCTGGTGGCTCAGATGGTAAAGCATCTGCCTACAGTGCGGGAGACTCAGGTTCGATCTCTGGGTTGGGAAGATTCTCTGGAGAAGGCAATGGCAACCCACTCCAGTACTCTTGCCTGGAAAATCCCACGGACGGAGGATCGTGGTAGGCTACAGTCCATGGGGTCGCAAGGAGTCGGACACGACTGAGCGACTTCACTTTCCTGCGTTGCGGGCAGATTGTTTACTATCTGAGCCACCGAGGAAGTTCATATAGTTCTCTCATATTCTCATGATTACAAGGAGCAATGGACATGGATGATTTTCTCAGAGGACAGAATCAGGGCAGTTATAGTAAATGACCGAGGAAGCCACCTTATTGCCTGGACAGGGAATCTTTGTAATCCTTGTCTGGCAGGAGATGATATATATTTGGGGCTGAGCCATTGTAGGTGGTTTCTAAGTGGTAGGTCTTGGTATGGGCTTCCCTGCTGGCTCAGATGGTAAAGAATATACCTGCAATGCAGGAGACCCAGGTTCAGCCCCTGGATAGGGAAGATCCCCTGGAGAAGGGAATAGCTACATTTATCTTGTTTTACCTTCATCCTTATGTCTGGAGTATGTTGGGTGGTTCATTTCACTGGTGGTTACAGCCTTTAAAACCTGACTTGCTTTGACTGAAATCAGGGGTGCTGAATGAACATGGAGCTGGACATGGTAATTGGACAGACCTTTGGTTTGTCTCTTTTGAACATAATGTACTTCTAGTTGTTAGTAGAAGAGTTCATGGTGAAATTGTTTTGGAAAGTGTTTTCCTCATGGTATGTATGATAGTGTGATACACATATTAACCAGACAAGCAGTAGAATACAATGGAGATCTATGTTATTCCCAGCATCCCATATGCCCTCTTGAAAGAAAGAGCCTGGTTTTCTGTGGGGCAACCATTTCTTTGGTGGAGAGTGCAGACTGACCATTAACTCCTCTCCTAGTACCTTCCTCATGAATGGACTGGATGTGTAAGACAGGCTGTTCAATTCTAAACGTCTCCTTTCCCCTGGTCACAGTAACTGATTTAGGGTTGGATATGTGAACTAAGCCAGGATTGTGAGAGCCCTCTGTGTGATGTTTGTGTTAGCATTATGAAAGAAAATGCTTTCTTTTTACTGGAACAGCTAAATTAGTAGGATATGAATCTTGAACTGCCCACAGGCACAGGCTGGCCACATGGAGAGAGCCATTTTGGGGACTGGAGAGAGAGTGAATGAGTAAGCTGAAATCTTGCTTTTGTATTTTGAGCCCTGGAAATGGCTAAAGTCATCTTTCTTTTCCTAAGCTACTTTACATACTGTCACACACATTACAGTACTAGGGAGCAAAGAAGTATCAGTAGTTATCTCCTTGAGGGACAGCTGCAAAGAAGACAAGGCATGGGTTTTGAAGGATGAGCAAGGGTTTTCCAATCAGAGAGCATGAATGAAAAGGCATTTGGGCAGAGGTAACAGCATGAGGAAATGTAGATTTACGGGAGGATGTGCTTTATCAAGGGAATGGGCATTGCAAACGTGGCATGTGGGGTGGAGAGATGGAGGATAATTCTTCAAGGATAGTGTGGGGGTGGATGATGAAGGGTCTTTTTGTTGTCTAGGTGGTTCCAGCTTCACATTATCTTTAAGGGTATTTAAGTAGCAGAGCTGTGAGATCCCACCACAGGAGGGAAGCAGGGATGCTGGGGTACAAGGAAGAGCAAAGGCTCAGGGACCACAATGTCTGGAAGAAAATCCTGGCTCCATCACTTATTCTCTCTGTGACTTTGGATGAATTCTCAAAACTCTTAGAGCCTCAGTTTCTTCATCTGTAAAATGGGTCTTATAATAGCATTTATAGGTTTGTTACAAACATTAAATATGCCAATGTAAATACCTACACAAGTGTTCAACAGGCTGTTTCACAGAGGTATTGTTATCAGTGATTTAGAAATAAAATTCTGGGGAGAGAACTGAGGATTTTTGTAGGGGAGGGGAAGCAGGGGGGAAAATATCGATCATTTGTAAGTGTCCCTTTCACACGGATTCATTTCTCAACCTGGATAACCTTCCCCTAATGGACAGAGAGGGCTTCCCCGGTGGCTCAGCAGTAAAGAATCCACCTGTCAGCGCTGGAGATGCAGGTTCGATCCCTGGGTCGGGAAGATCCCCTGGAGAAGATAATGGCAACCCACTCCAAAATTCTTGCCTGAAAAATCCCACGGACAGAGGAGCCTGCTGGACTGCAGTCCATGGGGTCACAAAGAGTCGGATCCAACTTAGTGACTAAATAACAACAGACAGAGAGGTAGGTCCTACAAGAATAGGATGTAGGACCAACTTGTTCTGGTAGGAGACTGAGAACGGATCAAAGACCAGTTTCAGAGCACATGATGCCACCCAGAAGACAGACTTGGGTACAGTTCTCAAGTTGGGGGGCCTTTGGTGGCCAGGAAATGGTCTGAGCTCACTGGAGACTTGGAAGAAATGGCTGTGGTTAGGGACACAGACTCCAAAGTCCAGCAACAGTGGGAAAAAATTGCCTAGAGATGGCCTTGATTGTGGCAGTTCACTGGAAGAGTCTTTGAAGATGTGAAGGAGAACCACAGGCAAGGGTCTGCATGAGGGCAAAGCCAGAGTTCAGGGGGCAAGGGGCCAGATGGTTCGGTTAACACCTTAGTAAGAAGTTCCACGAAATCCTTAACCATTGCAACCAGTCAGGGATTCCACTTGATGTCCCATCACCCAGAACATAGGTTTAGCAAACCCTAAATGTCATTCACCCTAGCTGTCAGCAACAGGAGAGGCAAAGCCCCCTGGCCCACCTCTAGGCTTAAGGTGAAGGCAGAGAATAATTGAAAGTACAGAATGATAAGGAAAAAAGGAAGGAAGAGGGCTCTATAAGAACATGAGAACCTGACCTCAATTCCAAGCTCTGAAAATTACTAGCTGTTTGATCCTAAACAAGTTGTTTATTTAACTGTATCTTAGAAAGAACCAGTCTGTCTGGATCATTGCTCCATTCTCAGTGTCTAGACCAGAACGTGATTTTTAGCAAGTCTGCAATGATTAGCTGTTGAATCAATATAAATATAAAATGGCATCTTATAAAAATTAAACAAACAAATAGTAATAGTTATTGTTTTTTGAATGCTCACGGTGCAGCAGGCGTTACTGTGAGTACTTTACATTTATCAGTTCATTGAATTCCCAGGGAATCCTGTGAGGCAGGAAAGATAATCCTGTTCATTTCATAGATGGGCAGATTGGGGCAAAGACAGATGAAGGACACTGTGCAAAAATCACAAAACTAGAAAGGAACATAGTCAACTTTTTTCCCTAGGTAGTCTGGCTCTAGAACACAATTTTTTAACCATAATTTACATTGACCCTTAAAGCAGATATTTAAACTGACTGATCCATATCCCATTCTCCTATCTTTTGGTAATGACCCAAATTTTTCTTCAGGTGATAGGGCTGGATTTTCAATCCAAGAATTAGACTCTATAGCATGTCTAGAAATCATCACATATGTTGCTGCTTATAAACATTTCTAAAAATGAGCTCAATGCACAAATGTGCTTGTGGAATTAAACTGTATATTAGAATATTTAAATTTAAAGTTAAATAGCAATTTGGAGATGGTAACATAATAATATTAATGGCACAATTTATATATGTATAATATAGATCTACCTCTATATGTCATACACTATTGAGCGTATACACATATGTTGGGCATTGATGGGTAAAGATATACATCGTTGTTTAGTCACTAAGTCGTGTCCAACTCTTTTGTGACCCGATGGACCATAGCCCACAAGGCTTCTCTGTCCATGGGATTTCCCAGGCAAGAATACTAGAATGGGTTGCCATTTCCTTCTCCAGGGGATCTTCCCGACCCAGGGATCAAACTGGAGGCGGATTCTTTATCACTGAACCACTAGGGAAGCCCAAAGATGCATGTATGTATGGTTAAATACACTGTCAAATGTTTGTCAAACATAATACATCACTTAGAGTAGTGTACCCTAAGTTTTAAAATCAACATGTGGCCTTGTAACTGATCAACAGAGTAAGGTCTAAAAGAGGAGACAGGCACTTTGTTATACCAGTATCACAGTATTAATGGAAGTGTGATAAGGTGGATTTTTACCAAGGAATGCTGCCAGAAGTGGAGGTGAAAATCCTTATTCCCTAGGGAAGATAAGAATGTGTCTCTGAGGAGGCAGCTGGACCCAGGGGGTATCAGATTTGGAATGAGGAAGAATCAATGTGTGTGTGTTTATCAGCTTTGACCTTGGGCCCTCTCAACATATCCCAATGAGAATGGCTGGCAATGACTAAAAGCCTCTGGAGATTGTACTTATGGGTTAAAACCATTGCTGACCGAGGCCAGTGACCACAGAAGGGAAACATCTCTTCTGGTGAGCTGCCCTGGGAAGTCTCTTCTATAAGCATCCCTTGGAAAGGAAAGAAAAAGGAGGGAGTGGGAGAAATTCTTGAATTTATCTGTATACCCCAAAAAGAAAAAACACGAGAGTGATGAAGATTACCTTGAACTGGCAATATTATGTCTTCCACCATTTGGCAGAGTGGAAGATAAAGGGCAAAGAGAAACAACCCATAAATTTACACTTCTACCCATCAGGGTTTATGGTGAGGAAATTTGTTCCTGCTATATTTGTAACAAACTGAATGTTCTTCAGCAACTTCGTTTTTCCTAAGCATCTCATCTGTGCCTGGTTTATGTTCACTGAACTGCAAAGTTTACTTTGTTAGATTGCTTTCCTAATCCTAGGCGAGATTTGCCATAGAAGACAATCCATCATCTAATGCTGTCAGCTTCCATTTCTCTACCAAGGAAGTAAAGCCTGAGAGCCAACAGCTTACCGAGGTGGTGTCAGGGGTGGACCTTCTGTGTTCGCCACAGTTACCTCATTATCTTTCTATTCTGTTGCTTATACACTTGGCCTTCCAACAATCCTTCCGCTCCTGCTATATATTCAAATGTACAGAGCATTTCATGAAAGAGGCTATAATCTCCTGTCATGTCTCCTGGGTTGGGGTAAACTTCAGTGGCACTACTCCTTCATCATTATTTCTCATGGGTAATTTGTCTTTAAAGTACACATTTTTGATTATGTAATTTTACACGAGCATTTTGGTTTCATAGGTCAAAGCGTGCCTCTAACCTGGGTGCTCTAAAATTTACCTTGAGTTTTCATTAGAGGCAAATTATACTCTGAGCAGTTCCTCCTCAACTTACTTGTTAGTACTCTCCCTGATGAAGGAAAGTCCTTTTGTTACTTCATGAATTTATTCACTATGTTTCTTTGCCTCAGGGCTGAACTACTCCAGTCACCCAATTTTCCTTCCTAAGTTGCTTCTGGTGATTTCTTTGGTCAGACCCTCCCTCTGCTGCCCCGCAGACTCTTTCCTTTTGAGATGCAAAGCTCAGTCCTTCAGCTTATTAGTTCTGGTGGCTAAAAATAAAAGCTGATTTCTATTGTCTGTCAATCATAGGGAGATATTTGTCCACTGATGAGAGTTTGCAAAGTTTGTTTCCTCAACGGTACATTGCTATAACCTGCACACAATGCTTTAAATATAGACTTGTACATTTAAGAAGCACGTGTACACTTGGTTTTTCTTAGCAGTGCCTTATAACTCACCCACTTTGGAGACGTTTTCAACTGCAGGAATCAAGATGATGGTGTCTTTTACAATAGAAAATACATCTAATAAAAGTCAACTGGTTCCCTCACTTTGTCAAGCAGAAGACAATACTGCTATAAATCAAAATAGTATAATTGATTTTTGCCCACTGACTTTGAAACCAGTCATCTGTTTTAGTTGTGGAATTTGATCCAGTTTGGGATAGTCTTCTGTATTTCCTGGGCTTCCCATGTAGCTCAGCTGGTGAAGAATCCAGCTGTGATGGAGGAGACCCTGGTTCAATTCCTGGTTCAGGAAGATCCACTGGAGAAGGGATAGGCTACCTACTCCAGTATTCTTGGACTCCCCTTGTGGCTCAACTGGGAAAGAATCCACCTGCAATGCGGGATACCTGGATTTGATCCCTGGGTTGGGAAGATCCCCTGGAGAAGGGAACGGCTACCCACTCCAGTATTCTGGCCTGGAGAATTCCATGGACTGTGTGTAGTCCATGGGGTTGCCAAGAGTCGGACATGACTGAGTGACGTTGACTTCACTCTGTATATCCTAGGTGATTTCCATGTATTTTAGGTATTTGTGTAGGTGGTTTAACTTGTGTTTACTTTGTACAGCCCTAGGTAGTAGGAGACATTACTAGCCCCAGTCCACAGTGATGACCCTAATCTGTGCACGTGTGCCAAGTTGCTTTACTCAAGTCCAACTCTGTGCAACCCTGTGGACTGTAGCCTGCCCGTCTCCTCTGTACCTGAGGCTGCTGCTGCTGCTGCTAAGTCGCTTCAGTCATGTCTGACTCTGTGTGATCCCATAGATGGCTGCCCACCAGGCTCCCCCGTCCCTGGGATTCTCCAGGCAAGAACACTGGAGTGGGTTGCCATTTCTTTCTCCAGTGCATGAAAGTAAAAAGTGAAAGTGAAGTTGGTCAGTCGTGTCCGATTCTAGTGACCCCATGGACTGCAGCCTACCAGGCTTCTCCATCCATGGGATTTTCCAGGCAAAAGTACTGGAGTGGGGTGTCATTGCCTTCTCAGATACCTGAGGCTCATAAAAGGTAAATCAGTTATCCAAGTTTTTGGAGTAGACATCAGAGACAGAATTTGAACCCTAGCAGTCTGGCTCCAAGCCATTCCTTTAAGCTCTGCCATAAACACTGAACTCTGTGAGTGCTCTCAGAAGCTATGGATTGATTCTTAGGCATTGCATATGATTTTTCCCTTGTCCAAGCATAGTTACTTTCTGAAGGTACGCTTGGCTTAGCGTTGATTTCAAATGCTCCGGGAAACTTTTCAATTGAATTTAGAATTAAGTAGTTCATATTTCAGAAAAGTTGAGACAATGAACTTTCTTTGAGCGTGTTTCTCAGGATTTGGTATAAGTTTTAGCAATATAGTTGCATCCCAACTCCACTTAATATGAATTATTTATCTGATCCAAAAGTTGGCTCTATTGATGACAGATGTGAATGAGCTGATTCACACATTTTCTTCATCTTCACTCTTGTATTAAATCCAGTAATAAACAAAGTGCACCAATTTTCTTGATGACTAAAGAAACGAGACAGGATGTAAGAAAGCCACTCATTGCCAAAACAAATTCTACACAAGCAAGATATTAAATCTCAATAAGGCTATGGTGCTTAATAAAACAAAAAAGTTTTATTGCTTAAAACTATGAACTCTTTGCAGCATTTTTCAGTGCTAAAACATTGTGTTATTAATGCATAGTTAGACATACATTTTTTGTGTGCCTGCTTTTCCAATGATTTAAGTTCAAAGAGGATTCAACTTTGACTCTGTAATATTAAGATGAAAAATAAAGAACAAGTAATTACAAAAAGAAGAGTAATAATTTTGTGTGATTTTATAACTATGTTTAACTAGTGACTCCTTACCACACAATTAAAACAATTGAGAAAAAACTGACTCCTTACCACACAATTAAAACAATTGAGAAAAAACTGCCTGGATTTGAATTGGTGGTATAGGGGAAAAAAGGCTTTTAACTAAAGAATAGTGATCTGGTGTCTTGCAAAAGAAACACTCAACTTTACTGCTGTCTTTTTCTTTGGACTGACTGGAGCCAGGAATGAAGAGAACTCAGTGCCATTAGATCCAAAGGAAAGTTGTACATAAATGGTGGTGTATCCTTGGAGACCAAGTAAACTCTGTCTGTAGGTCATGACTGGACCACTGAGCAGTCAGGGTGAACGGGCCAAAAGCATACTCTGCTTTCATTGTCTGTACCTGGCCCAAATAAATAAAAACTTTAAGGTCAATTTCTGATTTTACCTTAAATATTGAACATATATCTCTGAGTTTTTCAAAGGCATTCACAATGCTGATAGTCACATATAGGAAATAATTACTACAGCAGATGTAGTTCAGCATTTATTTCAGCAGTATTTTAAAAAATGATTTTTCCATCTGCCCTCCTTTATTTTTTTAACACCTATGCACACATACACACACACTACTGAGTCCAAAACATGACTCCAAATTTATTAAGCAATTCCTACAAAATAAGAAAATAAGATTTTTCATGTACGCTAGCATGACTGTATGGGCCCAAGTGCCTATGTTTGTCTGGTAGTGGAGTTAGCCATATAGAAACAATAGAAACTGAATTTTCTTCAAAATCAGTGAGAAATCTGGTGTTTTTAAAAGTATGATATCAATAAGAATTCTCGCTGCCTTGCTTCACTCTACCAGCAAGTTACTTCAGAGTGCACCAGGGCAAGTCACATCCTGTCATTATGTCATAGTTCATAATGAAGCACAGAGGCTGATTGAACCAACAGGCCTCAATGCAAATCTCCAAGCCAGACTGGAGGCTTGAGAAGTTTTCTGATGGGGATAAAGGGGAAGAGATTGAAAGCTGAAGTTAATGATTAAAGCAAAATGAACCCCATAGGTGAAATTATTTCAGTAGCAACATGTCTCATAGTCAAAGTTTTGATGATTAATAAAATGAATATAACAGGTCAGGAATTCCCAGGCTGCCCCAGGTCAGAGTGGTGGGTCAGTCAATGCGTAGGACTGCCTGATGCCTGAGGGCCAGAACCCACCTACCAGAGACACATGGGGAAGGGGGAAAATATGGGTCACTGGAAAGAAAATAGTTCTTTTTTTACCTCTTAAAATTGGAAAAAGTAGCAAAGTAGGCGTCTTTTGTTCATGTTCTGTACTTTTTTTTTTTAATTTAAGACCTCAAAGAGCAAGCAAAGTAAGCGTCTTTTGTTCATGTTCTGTACTTTTTTTTTTTTTTTTTATAAATTAAGACCTCAAAGAGCATGTTACCTTTTAAAAATTTATGGAAGGGTATTTTTAAAAAGGAGAAAGACTTGGAAGTCTATACTATACAAGTATTACATCAGCCAGTCACTAGAATTCATCAGTTTAAAGGACTTTATTTTAGTTCTGGTCATTTTTTTCCCCTAAATATAAAAGTCATGCTTGTTTACTATAGGAAAAAAAATATGAAAAATATGGAAAGACATATGGGGGAAAAGAAACAACTAATATTTCTGCTACCCATAGTAACTATTACTCATATCTCAGTATATTTTATTTCTGGTATTTTTCCACACATATAGGCTTCTTCCATAGTTAAAGCTATAATGTACATATGGTTTTATATCCTGACTTGTTTAACTTAATGATATGCGTTTTTGCTATTAAAATTATTACAAGTGTTTTTAAGGGCACCGTTATATCACCACATTTAGACTATAATGCATTTATCCATTCCCATGGTGTCGGACATTTTCCTTTCCCTTTTGTTATTGTTATTAATCTGTGATGGAGATCTTTGAGCTAAGATCGTTGTTCATATTTCTGGCTTTTTCTTTTTAAATGATTGATCTTAGGGATTTTTCTAAATTTGAACTCCTCTTTGGGAGTAAATAGGGTGTCAAATAAGTATGTGCAATATATTTCAGAGATTCAGCCCTTGAAAGAAAAATTCTTGACTTTCTCATCGTCACTGTATGATTCACCTTTGAAGGTAATCCACCAAATTATGTAATTCACAAAAATCACCCTTGCCCCAACTTTATCCACCGCTCACAAAGCACAGAGCTGATCTGATGGTCCATGTGAAGCCTGGTAGAGTTGTAGTTACCGTGACTGAGAGTCATTCTTTTAGGCATTGTAGAAATGCAACTCTTTAAGGCTGAATAACTCTTTCCATACAGCTAGATAAATGATACCTGGGGAAAGTTATAAATTTCTATCACTTGATTTCAACTGTAGAATATAATACCACAGTGCTGACTCCTCTGTCCTCATCAGATCACAAACAATGATAGACTTTCCATCTGATTTGACATGGCAGCTGAATCTACTGTAGCCATTTCTGACTCTGCAAGACTGTCAGTCTCACCACTGAATAATATAAAACCTGCATTTGCCAAGTCTCTTGCTTACATGCCAGATGGAGGAAAACTGCCACCATATCTAATTTATAAGCTGGAGTATCTGATCAGAGAGGGGAAAAGTTATGCTTGTGACCAAGAATGGAAAGAACCATATCATAATCTAGGAGGGATAAACTTACAGAGAAAGAAAAAAAGAAGAATGTGTAAGTTGACAACACAATCTACTTATTGCTAGATAAGGTTAATGCTTGTTAATGTAAACATATAAAAGCTACATTTTAACAAAACTGGTTGTGCTCTAGAAAGTACTCTTTTCAAGGTTGCAAAATTGCTGTAGCCCTAAAACCGTTTGACACATGAGCATTTCAAGGATATGCTGAAATAGTGAATCAGAGAAAAGTAAAATACAGTGTAGATGAGGGATTTAACCTAATCAGAATGGAAAGCTGCGTGGGGTAAATCTATGCTCTTTTCTAGCTTTCTGTTTAGATGTGGCATAGATTTATACATATTGAGGCACTGCTTTTTACTGAATACTGATCATATGATTGGGGTAACAATAGACTTAAAATACTTATAATACCTTAGGGCCCGTAAAAGTGGTGTTGGAGCAGACTTTTGAGAGTCCCTTGGACTGCAAGGAGATCCAACCAGTCCATTCTGAAGGCGATCAGTCCTGGGTGTTCTTTGGAACGAATGATGCTAAAGCTGAAACTCTAGTACTTTGGCCACCTGATGTGAAGAGTTGACTCATTGGAAAAGACTCTGGGGCTGGGAGGAATTGGGGGCAGGAGGTGAAGAGGACGACAGAGGATGTGATGGCTGGATGGCATCACTGACTCGATGGACGTGAGTCTGAGTGAACTCCGGGAGTTGGTGATGGACAGGGAGGCCTGGCGTGCTGCGATTCATGGGGTCGCAAAGAGTTGGACACGACTGAGCGACTGAACTGAACTGAACTGAACTGAGGGCCCATAGATGAGACTGGAGGGGTACAGTCCATGGGATTGCAAAGAGCCGGACAGGACTGAGGAGATACCACCACTGCACTAGGATGTGCCTGCCCCAAATACACCGCTTCGGCATAGGTTTATTTTGAGCTGAAGGCATTTATGAAGAACCAGATATAAGAAAAGCTCTCTGTCCTCCCTCTATTTGCCTAAAAGCAGGACTCCTGAACCTCTTCTACAAGGAAGAGAGAAGTTAGTCACTTAGACAACTTTAGACGCTTATCCAGTGAGAGAGAGGGAACCTACATAACAAAGCTTGCCTAAGACTAGCTCTCATCTACCGTTAGTTCCCCAAGTATTTGTCTTCCCACCACATGCTTTCCCGTGAAGCTCAAAGTTCTGTTCCTATGCCTGTCCCTTCTCTCACAATTTATTGTTTTTTTGTTAAGATGCTATAGCAGTCTGAGTTTCAGCCAGCCCTTCGAGTTACTCATCACTGGGTACTCCTAAGTGCATGCGTGATGTACATGTGAATAAACTTGTGTTTATTTTTCTCCAATTAATCTGTCTTTTGCCATTCTAATTTACAGGGCCCCAGTCAGAGAACCTAAGATGGGTAGAAAAGAGAGGTTTCTTTTCCTCCTTACAAAGCACTCACATCCATGACTTGATTTTGATATGCACACTGATACAAATTACAAAACTCAAAGGTGGATAGACATTATGTTTGTATATGAGGAAACTGGAATTCAAATTCATATACAGTATTTCACAGCCACTAAGAGATGGGTCTGGGGCTGGTGGCAAAGCTTTCTTCTTTCATGTCTTTCTCTCGTACTTCTGTATGTAGGACAAAATCTTAAATTTAGCAACAAGGAACTCGATTTGGACTCTTGTACGAGGGCCTTGAGGGTAGAGCTTCCTTGCCTGTGACTTAAAGAGGTGGGTAGCAGAAATGTTCCATCCAACCATACCCAGGTTAAATGAGCCTTACAGTGGTTCATCATCAGGAGAATAAACAATTCTAAAATGGTTCCAAGAGGAACTTTGTGGGTTGGGTTCTTTAACCATTGTAATATTTCCTGTCCTAGCATACCTTTCATTATTTCTTTAACTTCTAGTTTCCAGTTAGTTTGCTTTTCCATTACAGTCACAGTGAGTGAAAGTGTTACCCAGTATCAGAGCAGACATTGGAGTAGGGAAACAAACGGCGTGGACTTTGGGGATGGAGGCACTGTGTTTAGGTTTTCAGTCATTGGGGGTTATATCAAGCAAGAGGAAAATTGGTGAGGATTAGTGGAATAATATATGTAAACATGTCCTGAAATTAGAGAGTGTGTAATCTTTTAATGTTATCACTAGGCTGCAACTTTTAAATGATAGTCTGTATAGATGTATTTGTGTATCTGTATACGAGTATAATGCCTATCTGTATATGTGTATTTATATGTATACGTGTGCATGTGTGCATATAACATGTGTGTATGTTTGTGTGGGTATTATAGGATGTACAGTACAATGTTGGGGCAATAGGTTAGAGCTATGAACTGATGGGCTTAGCTGGTGGCTCAGAGGGAAAAGCATCTGCCTGCAATTCAGGAGACATGGGTTTGATCCCTGGGTAGGGAAGATCCCCTGGAGAAGGAAATGGCAACCCACTCCAGTATTCTTGCCTGGAAAACCCCATGGACGGAGAAGCCTTGTGGGCTACAGTCCATGGGGTCGCACAGAGTCAGACATGACTGAACAACTTTACTATGAACTGATGGGCTGAATGGTTCTCCTGCTTTTTATTTTTTTGCACCTGAAACCTCTATGGATATTTGACTCTGTGAGTAATATTTGCACAGGAACTAAAAATGTATTATTATTAATAACTTCCTGAGACTTTTGGTCTTTGAAGCCAAAAATAAGAGGGCGGATCTTAGGTAACTTACTGGCATTGAGGATATCCTAGGCCTGGCTTAGTCGCTGACTTGCTGATTGCAGTTCCTCAGAACTTGGGCAAAGGCTGTAACAGTCCTGTGTGCCCAGGTCTCCTGAGTTGGTGCGTGACCAGCCCTCTAATCAGAGTCTCTAAGGTTTTGTTTGTTTGCTTTGTCTTTACAGCTTCCTGATAAACTAGCCAGGCAATTGGACAGTACACTAGATTTCTGTGCCTTTGCTGATTTCAACTTGCATAGTGGAAAGACTGCCGACTACCCTCCAGTATGGTACTTTATGTCTGACATTTTGAAGACACTCCCCAAGCATCCTTTTCCACTTCTTGCCACAATGAGTGTCACTCTCTATTGTCATGTTTCACTACTAGACTCTGGGTGCCATAAGGGCAGAGGCTGTCATATTTGTGCCTGGCGCCTGGTATATGACCACTAACTAAATACTGGCCTGAAGGCATAAATGAATCAATGGCAGGTAACTGGGGAAAGCTCCCAGAATCTAATGCAAATGCTGAGTGTAAAGAATTAGTCCTGGACACAGAATCTTTCTCCTCTGCTGACGAAGCAAACAAAGCCAATTTTTTGAATAACTACATTGTAAATAACATTAGTGGCAGATTTTACTGGAGCAGTGAGACAGCCCATGTTAAAAAGAACCTCTTTTCTCTGTGTGAAGTTTCAGCTTATTTTGCTGAGTGCAAAATTCTTTTATATGCTTTTACAAAAAGGAAGGAGGCATGCTTTATTATATAGGCATAAATGTAGGATGAGGAACTTTGAAAAAGAAAAGCAGTTCTGTGTGGAAAATGTTTCAAAATGCTAATGCAGGCGCACTGTTGTATATTCGGGTGTAAAGTGACCATGAAAAGGAAAGAAAGGAGGCAGAAAAACTTCTGATTTGTACCAATAAAATGTAAATGCTTGTTATTTCCCTGTGAACATCAGCATATTGGATTTAGAGAGCACTCTTTTCCAGAATTTAAAATGCAACAATCCATAGAGAGAAACTGTTCCTCTGGCAACCAAATCTTAAAAAAAAAAAAAAAGTTTAAGATTAAAAGCAAATACATATGAACAACAACAAAAAAATATTTTTCAATTCACATACTGGAAATCAATTTTATTTCGAATTATGAGCAAGAAGTGCCTGGTCTGTTTACCACCTGCATTTTTCCAATAATTTATAATTAGAACCCAGCAGTAAGTATTGATTTCCAATTGATGGATATCATCTGTGCCCTAATAAACTGACAGACCTTCAGAAATCTATCCGGGGGAGACCTTTAGAATACATGACATGAGTTAAACATATTTTATTTAACACCCGAGGAAATTTGCATTTCATCTCTCTGGCTTTTACGAAGCGGCTGTAAATGATTTAGCTCAGCTTTTAGATTTCAGAGTCATTTCATTTCAATTTGGGAGTACTCTTGTATAATTCTTAGCCTTTGTTCAACCAAATGTAGACGACCGACATTTAGCATGTGGAATAACATGTCAAAAATATGGGATGCTTCAATTCACGGTTTGTGGATTTAGTAAAGATGTGAAATAAAGCCTTTGATGTGTGTAAAAATCACAGTAAAATGTAAGTGAAACCTAATTGTAAAATGTAAATGAGGTCTAATTGTTTACCATACTCTTGTAACAGGAATCCTGCGGGGTAACACGCCACAGCATTCTCTAGGAAGTGGTGATACCACATCCATTGAAGTCCAGGGAGGCTTAGCTCCTACAAATGCTGTCCTTGTTTATGTGAAATGGGTGGGGCATTTCTTCCAGGAGTGAGTTCTGTTTTATGTGGTTGGCAACCTATTCAAGGCATAACCACTGAGGATAAGACATTCATACAGCAAACACCAAGAATCAGTGTCCTTAAAAGATCGCAGTGAACAATCTGAGGCTCCTAGACCAACGCATTATTTCATGAGTACTATTTTATTAGTTTTATAATCTGAGAAAAAATATTAAATGGAAGTGGTCTTACCATTAAATACTTGGCATTATTAATGTGTCAATTTACCAAAATTTCCATTTAGGTTTTTGTAGCAGAACTTTTTATTTTTTGATTTGGTTTGGTTTTGAAGGAAGTCAGAAGCAACATGCAGGTTTAATATAAAGTAGGGCCCTCTAGCACTTCTCTGTGGATTTTGTTTGTTTTCTGGGAAAAAAAGATCCTATTAGCAGGTTCATTTGTATAATAATCATTCATTAAAATAGACTCCGTGGCAATGAAATACAGTACTTGAATTCCAGCACAAAGCCTTTAAAAAGCGAAAATGTCAAAACAATAAAACTAATTAAGGCAACAAAATAGCTTTTTCCAGCTTAATGACAAGCTGGTCCAAAAACACACTTGAATGATTTTTCTTTCCTCCAGAGACACTTTAAGTAAAGCAAGGATAGAATTTTCTGCAATCATTATCTAGCCCAGCCTCATCCAGGAACCTAGCCCAACTGAACTGTCTGGCAGAGGAGGTAACACGTCTACCTTTGGCTGGTTTTTCTAAGCCCCCCCACCTCCTGCCTCCTCTTCTGTCTTCTGCAAACATTTATGAGGGTTTGCTATGCTGCAGGGTGCTGTGGAGGAACAGCTGTGGATGCAGAGGTCGAACACCTGATGGACTGAAAAGGGAAACTACAGGTATATAACTCTAATCCAGGGGAGAAAGGTAATGCATTTCAAAACTACAGAAAATTACAAGAATAATACACAGCTCTCCCCCAGTGCCCAGAGACTGGGTTCAAATTTTGCCAGTTGTTCCAGTAATGTCCTTCTAGTAGCAAAGATCCAGCCCAGCATCACAGGTTGCTCCTGGTGGTCACCTCTCTCTAGCTCTTTTAATCTATAATTAATCTGGAATAATTCTTCGGTACGTCATTGATTTTTATGATTTTACCAGTTTTAAAGATGATAGGTCAGGCATTTTATAGACTGCCTCTTGATTTAGGATTGTCTAATGTTTCCTTATGAGCAGATCCTGGTAATAAGTCTTTAGCTAGAATATTATAGACGCTGTGCCGTTTCTGTTGCATCCTATTGGGTGATACATCATGTTTATTTTTTCCATCGGTGATGGTGTTTGCATTTATCATTTGGTTTACATAATGTCTGCCAGGTGTTTTCACCATAAGTTACTTTTAAAGAAATATGGATTAATATTTTGTGGGCAAAGACTTCAAGACCATGTAAAATTCTGTTCCTCACCCCATATTCATTCATGAGTTCTAACATCCTCTGATGTGTCCTGCCTGAATTAATTGTTACTGTAACAGTTGCCAAAAGATGGTTTTATTATTCCTTTTATATTTAGCATGTATTTTTATTAAGTGACTTTCTGTTATGAGGAATAGCTCTCCTTATTTATGTGGCTTTTAATTTGTTTATGTCAGTATTAAAACTTAAGGTTCTTATTTCCTGAGAACTTTTATTATTCAATCCATCCCTTTATTTATTTTAAAGATTTTAAAAAATATTTGGACCATTTTTGAAGTCTTTATTGAATTTGTTGTAATATTGCTTCTGTTTTATGTTTTTGGTTTCTTGGCTGCAAAACATGTGGAATCTTAGCTCCCGCACCAGCCCTCACTGCTTGAATTGGAAGGCAAAGTCTTAATCACTGGATCACCTGAGGAAGACCCTATAATTATTTATTTTGACGATTAGTTCTCCCCAGATTTGGCCAGTGGGAGCTCCTTCGAGTTTACTCCTGTGTCCCTTTTATATGACTCCTTTATTCTCTATTTCCGTACTTTCTGATGCCACATGATATTTCAGACTCCTGTTGTACCAAAACCATCTAGTCTACAAGAACCATCCATGTTTTCAAAGATCTGTGGCACATCCAGAGTAGTCACTGGGAATCAAGATTTGGCCACTCGAGCATCACTGCTTCCTCAGTCTTTCAGTGGAAAGTGTTGGGCTATACCTCTATATGCACATTTACAAGTGTATGTGTTTTATATCTATCTATATTGACAACTTTGAATTTACACTGAGGCCTCCAATTTCAAGCCAACACCACAGATTCATTCCAGCCTCTTCCTTTCCATGCTTCCATCACTTTCCCTACAGGAAGAAACCTGACTCCCTCTATTTTACTATCCCTACATTTAACCTGAGTGTCTGTCCTTATCTGGGCCATTCTCTGCCCTTCCCCTCCCCTAATGCTCCTGCTGGCCCTGATCATGGCTCAGACCTGCTTGCTCTGGTGCCTTCCTTATTCAAGTCAAGCCTGCCTATGCCTTTTTGATGAAGGGAGGGAGGAAGCGAGGAAGGAAGGAACTACTTTTTAAAGAAAGGAAGGAATGGGAAGAGGAATGGTGGGTGTTCCTGGTTGACAATTGCTTGGTGTGTAAACATGCCTTCATTTTAACTACAGTAGATTTTGATTTAATAGGTATTCTCATTGTTCATGCAAGCTCACTAGTGGTTTACAGAGAGTGGTTTACAGTAGCTTGACTCTACTTGAATAATTCTCCCCACATATTCTCATAGCAGCCATCAGACATTCGTTCAAGAGCTTATGGAATGCCTAGACCTTTCTGATTGTTCTCTTCATGTCTAGTGTAGAATATTAATAATATCCATTATATAGTAAAAAGGTTAACTTTGTTTTCCTAAGATTTCGTAATATTAGTCATGAAAACAATACTTAAATTTGAAATAAAAGCTATAGTTACTGTTATAAAAATCCCCACGAATCAATAGTCTGCCTCATGTTCAGTGTCTCAAAAGGGTTTGGAGGAATAAACACAAATACCTCCATTAATGAGGTATTTGAGCTGGGGCTTGAGGAGTAGGTAGGACCAGTGTTTTTTTCAAGTATATTTCTTAGAGAATTAGTCATGTGATATGGACTTCAAAAAAGTGTTCTGTACCATAATAAATTTTGAAAAAATATATTATACCAATTGCTTGCCTTAAAAAAATCCAAAAAAGGCCTTGAGAAGTCTTTGAGTAAAGAAATTTGTTAAACTTTATTTTACTCAGCTTTTCCTATACTTGTTTAATGATAATTTTTTGTGTGTGTGATAATCAACCAGCCAGAAAATATAGTTAGACACATGGCAAAAAATTAATTTAAAATGAAAGATTGGGAAGTGGTAGCGATTTGAGTACTCTTAAGTTGGCAGAAAAATGTAATAAGTGATAGAAGTATACAAGATTAAGAGTCTTGAATACAGGCTCAATAATTTGCACTTTATTCAAATCAATAGGCAATTATGATATTTTCTGCACTTACTGTTTACAAATTTGAGGAGAATTAACATTTTGTTGAGTATCCTCTACATCCACAGTCCCCAACAGATACATTTCAGATCATCAGGCATTAGATCCCAGAAGTTGGGGATCCATGCCCTACATCTCAGCTACACACACACACACACACACTTTCTCTTACACTGCCTAACCCCATGGATCTTACTCTTTACATTAATAGGACTTGACTTTACTATTATCTTGGATAACATAACTTTACGATTCTGGAATAATTTTGTACAGGCACGTAATGTGATTGTTCATTTTAAGAACTTTCCAAAAAAAAAAAAAAATCAGTTCTTCAATCAAGCGTCAACAGTTTTACAAGTCCCAAGATTCTTTGAATTCCTTGCTTCAAAGATCCTGGCCTTGCTGTTTCCACTTGAAGGAGACCAGAATATGTTACCCCAAAATTGCCACTGTGGCATAAGGGCTGTTTTGAGCTGAAGATAATTGAGAATCCACAGAGACAGAAAGAAGCTGACTCAAAGTCTCCCTTATCTGACTAAAAGCAACAACTTTTGGAAAATAAGGCTCCCATAAATTTCTTCCTTTGGGCAGATTTACTCCTAGAAGAGGGAATATGAATGTGAATAAAACCTACCCCAAATCCGTTGTCTAGAGGAATTTTATGGCCCTAAAGGAAGAAGAAAGACCCTCTCATACTGTATACATAAACATTATCATAAACTTTCTTATCTCCTGATTGTTCTTCTAAAAACCCTTTCTTTCCTAAAGAAACTTTTTCTTCTTCCCACAAGAAGACTTCTTCCCTTTCCTCCTCCTCTTCTAAGTTAGGATCATAAGCCTTTACTTTAATCACTTAGTGAGCCAGGTACTTCTCTTGGCTTCCATGTACAAACAAATAAATCTTTTTTTCTAATCATGTATCTTTTGTCAGTTTAATTCACAGGCCTCAATCACAAAACTTCAGAGAATAGATGAAAAGTTTTTTCCTCCCCTACATGCTAATCCTAAACTGTTATATCACGATTCTCACCCAGTCCTAATAGAATACCCACACTGGGTAAACATATGATTTAACTAATTTAATCCAAACTTCCAATTCTAACTAAACTCTGATCTTGCCTTCCAATTCTGAGATACCATCAAAGCTCTCTTGAGGTGGTGTTCTCCTTCACTATGGTAAGCAGTAAACTCAGCTCTGTCTTATTAATAGGGTTTGTGAGTGGTAACTGGGGAAACACATGACATTCTTTCTGCCTGTCTATCTATCTATAATTTAAGACATTTTTAAAACCGAAAACTTTCAACATTTCAAAACTATTAAGTAAAGAGATGGTTGTTGGAGAGGATCCTTTAGCAGTGACACTCAGGAAAGGCTTCAACTTCTAAGTCAGTGTCATCTTTAGTTTGGCTCATGTTCTTATTTTGTGGTTAAAAGGAAGAAGCATGGAACTTAGCTCCAGAAGACTGAGAAGGGGCTTCTCCTCTAGATGAAAGAAACTGAAAGCCTAGAATGACCCCAAAGCGATATGAAAGTGGTGCATTTCCTGGATAAGGCTTGTCTGGTTTGAAGGTCATATAAGAAAGCAAGACCTGTGAGTAGGAAAATCCACGGCAGGCTCATTTAAATGTTTTAAGGGGAAGAAATTTAAGTAAATTGCTTACATATCCCACAAAACAATAGTTAGACAAACAACAACAAAACCCCACCTAAGTTAATAATTTCAATTTACCCTTCATTCAATGGATGCATTCTTTCCCTTGTAGCTTCAATAAGATGTTTGTTCTTTTTTGTAAGGCAATGTATACAACATAAAGACTTTTTCATGCTGTGTTTGATCCTTCATGAATGTGCTCAATACTGTTCTTGCTTTATCACTTGCAATTCTTGATTCTTGTCTTCTGGGTGCCATGAAGTAATCCGAATCCAGAAAGATTTGAAAACGCAAAAGGTTTTTGGTACCTGTTCTTTATCTGTCCTTCTACTGAGTAGGTGTTTCTCAGGTCAGCCATTCTTCTGCCCTCACTGGTCCTTGCCCCCAAGGTCCTGTGCTTTGCAGCCCTCCCAGCAGGCCTGTAATTCTGACATCTGGATTCATTATCCTCGACTTGCTCTTCCTTGTCTTGGAGTAAAAACGTCAACCTAAATATTGAAAAAAAATGATCCCATGGTTAACATTCATGTGGGGAACATTTTTGAAGCCATTAAAGGCATTTAAGTAGCAAACAGGCACATATCGTATGCTTACAAATTTAAGGGGGTGATTATTTTAGCAAGAAAATTGTATTGTTCATAGACAAAGATAGCTACCCTTGCCTCTTAATGTGTTGTCTGACCATTCCTTAAAAGGAAAATAAGATCATTCAGATTTGTTAGATGAAAATGCTACCTAATTAATTTAAATTGTATTTCTTCAAAAAATATTCTCTAACAAAAGAGAATTACTACCAAGTTTAAGCTTTGGTTAATGTTTATTAATTTTTAATATTTCATCTACCATATATAGATTGCTCATAGCCTTTTCCCATTTATCTATTAGGATATTTATATTTTACTTAATCATTTGTGAAAGCACTGTATGTAGTAAGATTGCATCCCTTTATATCTCATATGAGGTATGATATATCTCTTGTGATATATCTCATCCCTTTATATCTCATATGAGGGCTTCCTCATAGCTCAGTAAAGAATCTGCCTGCAGAGCAGGAGACCTGGGTTTGATTCCTGCATTGGGAAGATCCCTAGAGAAGGAAATGGCAACCTACTCCGGTATTATTGCCTGGAGAATCCCATGGATAGAGGAGCCTAGCAGGCTATAGTCCAGGGGGTCACAAGAGTCAGACAGGACTTATTGACTAAACCACCATCGGATCTCATGTAGGTACAAATATTTTTGCCAATTTTTTTATTGGTATTTTATATTTTGTGATATGGGTTACCCTGGTGACTTCAGTTCAGTTCAATTCAATCACTCATTCGTGTCCAACTCTTTGTGACCCCATGAACCGAAGCATGCCAGGCCTCCCTATCCATCACCAACTCCTGGAGTTTACCCAAACTCATGTCCATTGAGTTGGTGATGCCATCTAATCATCTCATCCTCTGTCGTCCCCTTCTCCTCCTGCCTTCAATCTTTCCCAACATCAGGGTCTTTTCAAATGAGTCAGCTCTTTGCATCAGGTGGCCAAAATATTGGTGTTTTAGCTTCAACATCAGTCCTTCCAATGAACACCCAGGACTGATTTCCTTTAGGATTGACTGGTTGGATTTCCTTGCAGTCCAAGGAACTCTCAAGAGTATTCTCCAACACCCTGGTGGCTTAGCTGGTGAATAATCTGCCTGCACTGTGGGAGACCTGGGTTTGATCCCTGGGTTGGGAAGATCCCCTGGAGAAGGGAAAGGCTACCCACTCCAGTATTCTGAGCTGGAGAATTCCATGGACTGTATAGTCCATAGGGTTGCGAAGAGTCAAGACACAATTAAGGGATTTTACTTTCACTTTTTCACTTATATTTTGTGATATAGAATCTTTAGTTTTTTTTTCAAATCTATAAACATGCATCTTGGGCTCCTCTTGTACTTCACTTACCTATTTGTCTGGAGTGACTTCTATATCCTCAAATTACAAGATCATCTACATTTTATTTTCTTTTGGTTTGGTTTGGTTTTAGTTCTGTTGAAACTCGAAATTTCCAGTACAAATTCGAAAGACACTTTATATCACAAAAATTCATAACAAAATAAAGTTATTACAAAAGATGAGAATTATAAAATTTTGGAGTTAGCAACATTAAGCTCATTTAATTCAAATAATCAGCATTAATTTACTGCCAGCTACACAGAAGTTATTTTGATGGCTGTTTTAAGCCAGTGATTCTCAGCTTTGGCTGGACATTAGTATCCTTTGGGAAGCAGACATTTATTCTGTTGTTTGGACTCTACCTCCAAGGATTTTTTATTTCATTGGTCTGAGTGAGATAGAGAAATTGGCATTAAAAAAAAAAAATCTTCCTTAGGCCCTTCTAACACAACTGTGGTTGAAAACCAGCGTAGTCCAATTTTCCACATTTTTAAAAATAGAAGCTAAGAGTTGATGAAGACTTGGCTTAAAGTTTAGAAAAATGCTCAAGTTTGGTCCTGCATTCATTCTACCACACTTCAGTTTTTCTTTTAGTTGTGAGGTTGTGGAACAGAAAAACCTAAGAATAATATTCACCACCTTTCTCCCCTCTCCCACTGGTGGGCAGTTGGCTTCACGACTGCATTATTCTTTTGCTAGTTTCTTTTCCTACTCTGCTAACTGTTGAGCCAATGCTTTGATGTATTATTCCCTTCTCTCCCCACTCCCAAACTGCAAAGATAAGCAGATGGATTTAAGAAGCCAATTATTTATTGGGCATTTTCATTGATTCCCTGCTTTACATGCACGTTCAGAGACTGGCAGTGGGTTGAGAGAGACCTGGGATGAAGACAGATGGACGCGTGAAGGAGAAATGACAGAGGGCATGAGGATAAGGCAGCAGCAGAGGTGGGACATTCAACAGTGGGATCCAACTCCTTCTGCCTTAGCGTTTCTTGTTCATTGCCCGTGTAGGAAGATTCTCTCAGACTTCAGGGATGTGGGAGGAGAGAAATGTTTGCCACAAGCAGAGGGGAGCAGTAGAAATAATTTCTGAAACTCAGGTGCTTGATCAAGTCTGTAATGATGGCGACACAGTTCTGTATCTTCTGAGGCACCATGACAACCCATGCTGGGTTTTGAGTCATCTAAGTTCTCGGCTTTAGAAATGAAAGTAGCCATGACAAAGTTTGATCTGACTACTTCCTTTTCCAAATAAGATAAATATTCATTTCAGAGTAAATAACTAGATGTTTTTGGTGGAGGAATCTTGTCTCTTCTATTTACTATTATAACCTCAACACTTAGAACGGTATTTGATACCCAGAGTTGGAACTCAGCAATTATGAGTAAAGAATTAATGAGTATCTAGCTCAAATCATCAGTGCAAATTCCCCCAAGGGTCAGGCAGATGACTTAAGTGACAGCATCAGGTTGGATAGAGTGTCAACTGGAAACAAACAAACAAAAAAACAATGCGAGAGCTGCAAGTCATGCTTTATTTGGGGCAAAACGAGGATATATCCTGGGAGATGGCATTTCAGATAGTTCTGAGAAACTGCTCCAAAGAGGTCAGGGGAGAGATCAGAATATACCTGATTTTAGTAAAGAGAGATATGATCAGATGTCACCATTAATGATGTTAGTGCTTTTATAGATATGAGGAGACAAAACAGTTGGGCTCATAAAATCTTCTGAAAATACCTAACTTTCTGAAGGTCGCTTCTACCAGTTTTTCACAGAATGCCTCATTTCTGATCTCTATCCTGAACCCCTTTCAGGGTGTATTGAAGGTCAGCTGCTGCAGTGACTAGTGACTTCATCCTAGTAGAGGCAGATGGCGAGAGCCAATTTTAATCATCGAGAGGACGATAGAAAAGCAGAGTCCTGGCGCAAACTGGACATCTACAGCGCTCTTTGTTTCTCCTTTTTAATTAAAATGCTTTATTTGTCAGGCAAAGCTCTGAAGACCACATTTGGCACAGGGCTGCTAGTTTGCGTGCTCTGCTCCTAGTCACTGTAGGATTTTCATCATTTCCTCAAGTTGTGTGGCGAAGCCAAGTTCCTCTGAGTACTTTTATTTCTCAGTGCTACAAGGTTTTCCACAGGTTGCTTAGATTGCACAGTCCAGCATTCCAAAGCCCAATGAGGCCTGAGGGATGACAAGTAACAACCATTTCATTTTTTTATCGGTGAGGAAGCTCTTGCCCAGAGAGGTTAAGTGAAGTGGGCGAGGTTAAACAGCCTGGTAAAGTCAAAGCCGGTTCTGGATCCAGGGAACTGGAATTGCAGTTTGGTGCTATTGCTCCCACACCACGCTGGCTATGCACTTTACGGGGAAAAGCTTTATTGCATTAATTCTCAAAATGATCATTGCTTAACTGGAACCATGCCTGCTTTTACTTTAATTGAGATTTTATTTTTGCCTGCCTGGAGCAAGGAGAGCATTATGCTATTTTAAATGAGAACCAAGGAATTACCTGCACTTCAAATATTAGCAGTTACATTCTGCTAAGGACACGTGTGGACTATCTATTAGAAACGTGTCGTAAGTAAACCAGGAACATTTCATACTAATTGTTATAAGCGTATTATCCATCAAAATGTAAATTTCCCAAAGTGGGCTTTATATGGATCATAATTTTCTTTATTATAAAATGGACTTGAAAACTCTAGCTGGCTCCTTGTCCTTATGTAAAACCTTCATTTCCTGTGGTGCCTCCAATTTATTTTTTCCCAGCTTTAGCAGCTTTCACACTGTGATTTTCTATATCTGTTGCAAATGTTCAACAATTTACAGTGAAAATTTTAGTCTGTGGCTTTCTGCTTGTAGCTTTTCATGTATAAAGATTAAAGAATGAATGTGCAATCAGCAGATATATAGAAAACATCTCCTGCTAGAATAAAATAGATGGTTCAACTTCTGAAACCTCAATGGAATTTATAATATCTACCTACAGCACTGCCTATCTTTTGTACTGTGCCTTCTGATAAATAGGCCCCCAGAAGAGACAATTTGGGGAGCTGGAAAGTACTTTATTTTTCTTTATAACCTGACATAGCATTGTCCAGGCCTTGCAGGTGGGAGGAACGTCGGAAGCAGAAAGGCAGGAGGAGACCTAACGGTAATAGTGCCTGACAAATCAAAAGAAAGTTTACACCACCTAATGCGAGCCTTAAAAGCTAATGCTCTTTTGGAAAGCAGCACAGAATTTGAGATTACACCTGGAATATTGATAATTGGTTGTTGCTTCCTCAGGACTTAAAACATGGTAATATAGTCAGTTATCTGCTGGTATGTTTAGTTAGAGGCAAGGGGCCAGTTCCTGAAATTGCATATGGTGTGTGTGTGTGTGTGTGTGTGAGAGAGAGAGAGAGAGAGAGAGAGAGAGACTTTTGCATTTCTTTAGTAACAATGCTTGCATATATAAAAATGGTTTTCTTTGAGGTCAAATCTATATAAAAACAAAGGCCCAGTTTTCTCTGACCTGTCTGCAGGGGAAACCAGGAGTACTTCTCTTATATTGTTGATGTAATTAGATCTCAAATCAAATCTGTCTGCATGGGATGTATTTGACCTCTCTTTCAGAAACAAGAGCTATTATTTCAGAAATGCCTGAGTATAAAAGCTTTTATTTACATCATTATTTGGTTCTGTTTTGATTTGGGAGGACCGGATGGAAATGTGATTGCTCTGGGGGTTCTAAACGAGCTGCTCTAACCCAGCAGGTGCATTTGAAAGCACATTTTCATTGCCAGATTTTGAAGGTGACTGAATAAGCATAGTGCATTCAACCAGTGAGAACCAAGTACTTAGTGTGTGAGCTCAATTGTGTCTCTCCAACATTCATATGTCAAAATCCTAATCTTAGTACCTCAAAAATATGAGTACATTTGGAGATGGGGCCTGGAAAGAAGGAATTAAGATAAAATGAGGTCATATGGGTGAGCTCTAATCCAGTATGACTGGTATCTTTATTAGAAGAGGAAATTTGGACAAAGACAGGCATAGAACAAGGGCCACTGGAAAGAAAACAGCCATTCACAAGCCAAAGAGAGGTCTCAGCAGCCTACCCTGCTCCTAACTTGGTCTCCAACTTCTAGCTTCCAGAACTGCAGGAAAATACATTTCTGTGGTTTAATCCACCCAAATGGTGGTACTCTGCGATGGCAGCCTTAGCAGATTTATACTATGAGTTCAAGAATATCCTAGCTTAATTTTAAATGGCTTGTTTTATATGGTATTTGACCTTCAACTATGATTCTCATATCCAGCCCTTTCTTTATGTCTATGCTGCCGTTACACTTTGCAAGACCACCTTCACTTTTTCACCTGGAATGCAATTAGGCACCAGTGAGAAGGGACTAGTACAGGGGCTTGGAAGGAGCCTTACCAGCCAAATGAGAGAGCTGATTGGTAGGAGAGGTAGAAAAGGGTCTGGCAGAAAATTCCCTCTGTCTTCGGAGCTACAGCTTCTCTATTTCTCCAATCTATTGCCTGGTGGTTTTGGGTATGGATTATGTGAGAAGTTAAAATAGAGGACTACTAGTAGTATTGTTGTCATTCAGTCATTAATCGTTGTTTGACTCTTTGCAACCCCATGGATTGTAGCATGTCAGGCTCCTCTGTCTTCCACTGTCTCCCAGAGTTTGCTCAGATTCATGTCCATTGAGTTGGTGATGCTATCTAATCTTCTCATGCTCTGCTGCCCCATTCTCCTTTTGCCTTTGATCTTTCCCAGCATCAGGGTCTTTTCCAATGATTCAACTCTTGGCATCATGTGGCCAAACATCATCAATCCTTCCAATGAATGTTCATGGGTGATTTCCTTTAGGAGTGACTGGTTTGATCTCCTTGCTGTCCAAGGGAATCTCAAGAGTCTTGTCTAGCACCACAGTTTGAAAACATCAGTTATTTGGTACTTAACCTTCTTTCTGGTCCAACTGTCACATCCATACATGACTACTGGAAAAGCCACAGCTTTGACTATATGCACCTTTGTTGGCAAAGTGATGTCTCTGCTTTTTAATATGCTGTCTAAGTTTGTCATAGCTTTCCTTCTAAGGAGCAAGCATCTTTAATTTCATGGCTACAGTCACCATCTGCAGTGATTTTGGAGCCCCCCCAAAATAAAATCTGCCACTCCTTCCACAAACATATCATAATATATAGTAATACAAATTTGAAATGAGACTATATGTTGACTCGTATAAATCCATTAAGGAGATGGAGAGATCATATTGGCTAAAACTGTTCTGAGATTGAGACTGAAGTTGATTGTTCAACTTCACTGCCCAGAGGACAGTGATGCTGATATAATGATCCACAGATCAGCAGCATCAGTCTCTTTGAATTTCATTTGAGGTGAAGAATTTGGGGCCCTATTCAGAGTTACTGAATCAGAATTTGTATTTTAACAGAATCTCCATGCCAATTAACATTTGACAATTACTAATGTGTAGTGTCAAGTAAGAAACATCTGTCAATGGAGGGACCCCGACTTATGGAGAAGATGAGTAGCTTGGTCACACAGGGTAGATGGGAAGTTAAATTCTACCTAAGGTAGATGGTTCTAGAGCTGAGATCCATAGTTGAAGCTTCCGGGTGTCACTACCAGGGTTCTCCAAGATGGAGCAGCTAACAGATGCTTTCTTCCAGGAGTTCCTTGAGATACGTCAGGTTATCTATCCATCCTCGTCCATGAGCTCAGAACCACAAGGACTTACACTGGCCAGTTGGCAGGTACTGATTTTATACCTGCCTCCTCACTCTATCCTGTTCTGCTCTTTGCACCCAGTAGTGGGGGAGAGAGAAGAGAAAGAGTAATAAGGGAGTAGCTTAGAAAGCCAGCAGTGGTACTTTTTAAAAACATTATTCTATTCCCAACTGACTCCAAAGTAAAAATAAAGTCCTAGGAGGGCAATGAAGTTCACTCGATGAATGAACCAAGGTTCTTTTCAAATCTCAAAACACTGAAGCCGGGAACATGTGGGGACAAACACCACACTTTGTTAACATTATTGTCATTTTCTTTATCTTTCAATAAGACTCTCTTTGATGTCCATTGCCCAACCTTTATTGGTATCAGCCAGGGTTCTTGGCCCTCCCCCAATTGATAGAAATTGATAAGAGACCAGAAGAGAAGTTGAGGCAAGGCTTCACTGGGGCCCCTGCTGCAGCAGAGGGAGCAGAAACAAGTAACAGATACCCTTGCTCATTCCTTGAGATTGGGTGTGCTGGTTCCTTACATGGAGTTAGGGTAGGGACGGATCCAGGGGTCAGGTTGGAGCAGTGGCTTAGGTGGTTGCTTGATGGTGTTGAGTGAAGAGGGCATGTACATTACTGTCCTTTTGCTCCCAACTCTGTTTTTGCTCCCTGCTCTTCAGAAGTAGCAGCTGAGATTTTGGTCTTTTTGTATCTTGTCCATAATTTGCTCCAACTGCCCATGCATGTGGTTATTCTTAGTCCCTCATAGTTTCTTTGTATTTTGTGGCTCAAGGAGACATCTGTTCAGGTGCAAGCACTGCAGCAAAGGGTCCCGGATCACAGCCTACGTCTCTGTATGATTTTTCATTCTTACAACAATCCTATAGGAAAGTGTTGTCAGTTTTGGATGTCCAAAGTGAAAACTGAGGGCCGAGCACTAAACGTTCATGCCGGAGTTGATGTTCCAGTAGAGGACTGACTCCAAAGCCTCGAGTGCGTATCCTAAGCTGTGTTCTGCTCGTCCGCTATTCTTCCTCTCTTGTCTGCCTTCCCTCCTCCTGTAATATCCACTGAACATTCACAAAAAGGAACACTTCTTCTTTTGGGACCTCTGCTTTCATTTCAACAGGTGATCTTTGAGGTGTAGTCAAGCTCCCTGTTTCTATAATTTATTAAAAAGCCAACCCCATACAAGCAAATATTCAGCCACCCAGCTCTTCAAGTTTGTTCAAATAATGCATTTTTAAACAACAACAAAATTTGGCAGTGATAGACATCCAGGTGTACGCAGCACAAAGCCTCACGTGATCTCCACGTGTTGCGTCTCCCTTTTCTTTTCGTCCTTTGTTTCTGGTGGACGGACTAAGCCTTGAAAGATGACAGGGAAAGGGCTTTGGTTCCCAGGGCAGGAGTGGGCAGAGGGTTGGTGGAAAGGAAAAGGAGCTTAGGAGAGGAAGGTTCCCATTGCAGATAAGTAGATGACATACTAAGAGGAGCCCCTGCCCTATTTCTCTAGCATTTTAAAAAGTTGAAACCCAGGTTATATGAAAACTTGCTATTATGATAGTGTCTGAAAATGGGAGAGGAACAGTTGGTGAGAGGAGCGCATGGGAAGTGGAGGTGTGCCAAAATCGGACATTCCCTACTTGACAATTTTGCTTTCCAATTAGAAAAACAGCGCCACCCCCATCCTTTTGCCTCAAGTAGAATGCTTGTGCAGACCTTCCACAAACACTGCTGATTGAATTTTTTTCCACAGCAAAGGCAGACAACAGTCAAGTTAATGAAGAATATATGAAAAATCCAAGCAACATTTTAAGATGACTTACAGTATCTTAAAATTTAAAGGGTTGAGTTGAGAAAGTAGACATTGGTGTTTTCAAAAACATAAACAAGACTGAATTTGGCTATTGCCAGAAAAAGTGAGAAACAATGCAAATAATAAATATAATGTATATCAAGGCCTTCTTAAAATATACTATCCTGTGGAACCTGTGGTCTTCCAAGCAAATACTCAGCATACTTGAGCCCAGTCCATCCTCTTGGGCTTCCTAGCTGGCACTAGCAGTAAAGAATCCACCTACCAACACACATGTGGTAATGGATGTGAGTTCAGTCCCTGGATAGAGAAGATCCCCTGGGGGAGGAAATGGCAACCCACTCCAGTGCTCTTGCCTGGGAAATCCTATAGACAGAGGAGCCTAGCAGGCTACAGCCCATGGGGTTGCAAAAAGTCAAACATGACTGAGCATCTGAGCCTGGCCTGGCAAACTATCCTGTCAGTAGGAATGCAAAATAAAGCCTAGATTGGATCAGATAAGTGTTGTTGCCTCCCTTTCTAATGAGAAGTTGGAGTACAATTAACGAAAGCTTTGTAAATGTGCTCCAGGCTGTTAACATTACAAAGAGAGTTCAGGGCTAGGGAGAAAGGATCCAGGGACTAGGATCCACAATCAATTACGGAGAAGATCCTCCTATCTCGGACAGGCACACACGTTTTGATATCTCATCAGGGAACCCATTGCATTAGGGTGCCTTTTGGAAGAAAAATGTAGGAACATGCTCCTTCCTATTTGGGGAATGATACAAGGGGGCTATTTTTGAATGATTAATTAAAGGGAATCAATCTTCATTGCTTTGCTGCTGACGTGAAAAGCACCAGGCCTGAGCAATAATCGCGTGCAATTATTCAACTACCCCTTTGGCAAGGACAACGTAATTAGTCCTGGTGGTGTCGAGAGATTCTCTTTATTCCCAACAAATTGGCAGTTTTAATCAAGTGTTGCTGGAAATTTATCATAACACAGGGAAAACAATAGGTGAAGGTACAGGGCCCCAAGCTGTGTGACTCCTATCTACAATGGTACAAATTTACAATGCTAACAACATGATAAATACTACCAATCCACGAATGTGTTGATTATAATTTCATATCAGCACCAAGCCTTGGCAGTTCTTATTTGTTTAGAAGCGTGGCTGTAACCCTTTTTGTGCTGCCTTGCGTTTGTTTGAGGAGGACGCTGAGGTTAGCCCTGGGGGCTGGTGGCCTGGACCTTGGTAGGTCTGAACATTTCCAGAAAGGCTCACCTGCTCCAGCGGCAGGAGTCTGGCAGCAACTGATCGCAGCACAGGCAAGGCCTGCAGCACACGCCCCAAGGATCATTTTGTGATTCCCTCCAGAGTCTTCTGCAGCGGTGAATTTCCAGACATCTAAGATTTTCTCCACTCTCAATTTTTGCTTCTTTTGGGTATTTTCGTGCCTCCTAAAATCTTTACTTCAACATGATAGTGAAGTCGCGTCTGACTCTTTGCGACCCGTGGACTGTAGCCCACCAAGCTCCTCCGTCCATGGGATTCTCCAGGCAAGAATACTGGAGTGGGTTGCCATTTCCTTCTCCAGGGGATCTTCCCGACCCAGGGATCGAACCCAGGTCTACCCACATTGCAGGCAGATGCTTTAACCTCTGCACCACCAGGGAAGCTGATGTTTATCAAGCACTTAGAACACTCTGGGTGTTATACTTAGCAATTTACCTATGTTGTGGAAGTTAACCCTCTCTAACAACTTGGGTTAACAAACTATTATGTTGTTCACTCCCGATTTTACCCGATGAGAAAATTGAGGCTCTGAAAACAGGGCAGGAGAGTGAGGGTCCCAAATCCAGGTGGCTGCATTCCTGGTCTGTGGCCTGACCCACTGTCTTGTACCAGCGTCCACTCTCAGGCTGCTGTTCCTTATTCTTAGAGGCCTGACAATAAAAAAAATAGAATTGTTTTACCTGCTTTGACTTAAGCTAGAATGCTACTGCCTACATTATCTCTGCCTTCTTATTGCAAGAAGAAATCTGCTTTGTTACGTTCAGGGGCTTATATATATTTTTAGGTGATCTTTTATAACTAGCGTATATTTGTGTTTGTGTGTGTGAGCGAGAGAGAGACAGGTGGAGAGGATGGGTATACAGAAAGCTAGAACTTCTCAAACTTTCCTCATTGATAAGAATCAGCAGGAGTCCATCTTAAAACTCAGATTCCCAGCCCCGACTCCGGATCTGTCCCATCAGATCCCCAGGGAAGGACCTGAGAATCTGCTAAGAAACTTCTCCTGGTATAGCCTGTGTTCCTGCTCTAAGGCAGATTATCTTGGAATGTGTTCCCCTAAGAGTTAGTTCCATGGGATATTAATCGTAATATGGAGAACATTTCTCCTGGTCAGATAATTTAGGGACATATGGGTTAAATGATATCTAACAAATTTCTTCTAAGAGATTTTGCATTTAATGCTCAGTGAGATTATCAGGAGGTAATTGTGGTACTCATGTTTCCCTAAGTCCTTTGACTATGAAGCGCTTTCTTCAAGAAGCATCTCCTGGGACTAAGGATTTACACAGTATACCCTGGGAGATCTAGTTCTATGGGGTGCTTAATGAAATATAAGCATCCCCAAGAAAACCTTAGCTGCTAGCTTGAACAGTTATGGAATCATTTAGAGAAATCATCACCAGTATCTCTTCCCTAAAGGTATGGAAGGCAATTTCTGGAAAACATTATAAGGAAACAGTATTAAACTTAACCAGGAATTAGAAAGTGTGCAGAATTTGCTTATTTTAGGTGAGCCTTGGACATATCTCTCTGATGTGAGATTTTAACAGCAAGTCCTTGGAGGTATGTTGGAAAGGTCCTCAGGAGAACAACCATAATCCAATTTTTTTCTCTCTCTTTCTGCTGTCATAGTAGCAGCACAGGCTGAGGGAATAAAAGTGGTTATTTAAAGACTGTTTTGGCATTCAGAAAGAGTCTGCGATCCTAGGCTGAAAGGGTTGGAAACATATCTCATAAATCAAAGGATGTTAGCCCAAATCCCCTTGCTTAAAGGTGAGCCTTCTTCCAAACAGAATTGAAAAGCTCCAAAGAAATCATGATCAGCACGTTTACCACCAAAGCAGCTGATTTCTGGCCTTTGTAGAATGCAGCGTAACTTAAAGCAGGCTTCAGGAAGGAACACATCAAGAACGAACTCCCCAGCCCAGCTGAGCTCATTTGTGGACAAGGCCTTGTCAGTCGCTGCCCTGATCTCACTTTCACTCCTTTGTTCTACTGGTTGCAAGAACGAACATCTGGTGCAAGGCCTGGAAAGCAGACTCCATCCTCCCGTTGCACCTGCCCCAGGAGAAGAAGGAGAAATGCTTTACTGACAAAAGGTAGGATTTTCAGAGCAGCATTCCCACCCATTAAAGCCGCTTGTTTGATCCCTTCAAAGCTCCAGATCAAAGGGAGGCTTTTCCGGTGCTGCCAACTCATAAAGCTACAGGCAGAGAGGAGGACCTCTGTTTGCCTGCTGCATGCAGGTGGACTCACCCTTGAAAGTCCTCAGCCAGGGGAGGGGCTGGAGGCAGGTTGGAAGGATTTCTCACATCTGGCTGCTGTTATGTGGATCCTGGACCTTCTTGGAAAAGCAGGAGTTACGCCAGGATGATTTTGGCCAAGTCAAAACCACCATTTGGCAGAGAAACCCCGAAATCTTCTCTTTCTCTTTTTCTCTCCTCCACCCAGAGGACAGGTTGCCAGTGTTCATTTTATTTCCTAACCCCAAAGGCACAACCGCACGTTTCTGTGTGTAGGAAAAGTTCCCAGTACCTTTCCTCTCCCGTAATTTACAAACCTGATCATGAGAAAACAATCCTGTAGTCTGAAGTGTATTTAAAAATCTCCCTTTTACGAGATACTTGCTGGCTTTGACTCTAACAGAATGTATGAAGCAGAGACATGAATTTGGACTAGCTTCCCGGAGAAAGTGCGATGAGAGGATTCTGAGCCTCCCTCAATCTGTCACCACCTCCCTGCCAGTGGCAGAGCCCTGTTGGCCCCAGGCCAGGGCCACATGCTCACTCTGGCCCTGGATCCAGGAATGGTGGGGTAGTGTTTTCTGGGTAGAGAGGCAGCCAGACTGTGACTTCCTCTGGCAAGGGCTACACGGTGCTAGAGAAGATTTTTTATTTAAAATAATAACCACCTTCTTCCACACACAAACAAACATAAGCATATTCAGCAAAAAAAAAAAAAAAAAAAAAAGAAACCTTCCTTGCCACTGGAAGAAACACAGGCTTGTATAGAAATTAACCATGGTGTTGAGAACTGTATTTCATACCTTGTAATAGCCTATAATGGGCTTCCCTCAAGTGTGCAGTTCTGTGCTCAGTCCTTCAGTTGTGTCTGACTCTTTGCAAACCTATGGACTGCAGCCTGCCAGGCTTCTCTGTCTATGGAATTCTCCAGGCACAAATACTGGAGTGGGTTGCCATTTCCTCCTCTAGGGGATCTTTCTGACCCAAGGATTGAACCCGTGTCTTCTGTGTCTCCTGCACTGGCAAGTGAATTCTTTACCACTGAGCCACCTGGGAAGCCCTCCATGGCTCAGTGGTAAAGAATTTGCCTGCAATGCAGGAAATACAAGAGACATAGGTTCAGTCCCTGGGTTGGAAAGATCCCCTGGAGGAGGAAATGGCAACCCATTCCAATATTCTTGCCTGGGAAATCCCATGGACTGAGGAGCCTGGTGGGCTATAGTCCAAAAGGTTAGTCCAGACACAACTGAACATACACACAAAATAACCTATAATGGAAAAGCGTCTGGATCACCTTGCTGTATGCCAGAAACTAACACAACATTCAATAAAAATTAAATTACCATCAAAAAATAAAAGAAATTAACTATGGATTTGTATCTCTCAGTCCACACATCTTAAGCATAGAACAGAGGAAGAGGATACAGGTGGGGGAAGTTCAAAATAATGACTAATTTGTAGGGGAGAGGGGAGAAAGGAAGAAATATGCCCCAGACTCCTGAAAATAAGGACAGAAACCAGATAAGACAAAGGCCAAAGGGATGGAGTGAAGAAAACCGATTTTTGGATGCACAGTGGCCCACGGTGCCACAGAACCAAGCCTGCTATTGGTCCGATGATTCCTTGTGCCCTAGGACAAATTTTTCCCATAGAAAAAAATCTTCATGAAAACAAAGTGGGTTGCATCATGGGATTCTATCTACAGAAAATGTTTTTAAGCTTTGCCTCTTTGCTAGGTTCTGTATATGAGGCCAGTTGGAGAGAGAGAGTTGAGCAGAGAAAAGCTACCTTTGTTATGAGGGTTAGCTGGGGATGGAGATGCAGAGAGATGCAATCATCCATTGACAAGGAGGGGAAAGGTGGGGGCCTAAGAGACAAGGTCATCTTGTGAAAGGTGAGGCAGTGGAGAGGAGTGGACACCCGGGAGCAAAGCAGGAGGCAGGGGGAATGTTCGGTTTCCATGCATCTCCTTGGCAGAGCTCCAACCTGTGGGAGGAAGTTGCTGAGTGAGTCACTGTCTTCCTGGTTTCCACATGGGCCATTGCTGTGCTCCTGTTTCCCCAGCTGGACTTGTAGTGGCGAGGCAAATGTGATGTTTAGAATCCACCTTATACATCACTCAGAGCCTGTGCAGCTCTCTGCATCAAAGAAAGAAAGGAAAAGAAGGAGCAATGATAAATAGTGAGACAATGAAATATAAATAAAGCCTTTCAGAAGCAACAGAGAGAGGTCAAGTCCATAGTGGGGCTGTACACCTGGTTCTCTAAGCCTCTGTTGGGGAAAAGCAGAGCCAGACCTCCAGCTTCAGTGACCTCCTTGGCATCCTAAGAAAGCCAGGGGTTTCCCAAAGATAGAGCTCTCTTGGATCTCATTTTTTTCCCGTGCATTGGAGGTAGCACTTTAGCAGAGTATAGACTGCAATTCAGAGTCTGTGACAGATGAATTGCAATCACGTGCTTTCAAAGTGAGAACACAGATATAAAAGAGGCTCCTCATATTCCCCAATTCTAACATTTCCAATTTTTGGAGCAATCCTAGGTTTCCTGGAAAAAAAAAAAAAAAAGATACAGTCCTTTTTTATAGAAGATAATGAAAAAGAGAACCCTTCTCCTTTTATTTTAGGTGCACCAACTCTTAAAGTATGGAAACTAAAAGAGATTTAAGTTTGGTTGTATTACCAATTCCCTATGAGTAAAATGAGACTTAATGAAAATGGTGGATTTTCTCAGGCCTGGGGTGATGGGTGATCATTTAGAATGGAAACACTGAAACAAATGAGGCTATATTGATCTGTGTGGCCATTGGTCAAATTTGGAGGCGGCTATTCAACAAAGGCAAGCACTAGGTATATCTGAAGCATCTTTACATTCTCTTTGCTTAACCAAGTTCCTGGAACAAGAAAGAGACACAGCAAAAATATTTCTCTTTCACAATCTTCATTGAATCCTTTAGCCCGTTCTTATGGCCCCACTCTCAAAATATATTCTCAGTCCAACTGCTTCTCACCTCCTCCACTGTTGCCACCTGGAACTTATGCAATGTCTTCCCTTATCTGGGTTATTGTGGTCATCTTTATATGAGTCTTGCTACATCTATCTTTACCACCACCTCCTCCATATAATCTACTCTTCCCACAGCAGCTAGAATCGTTGTTTTAAGAAGTAAAACAACTGTCAGTCTTGTGCTCAAAATCCTCCAAGGCTTCCTCATCCTCAGCACGTACACCATTAACTCTACCTACTTTGCTCACTGTTCCTGCCACATGGAACTTTTACGTTTCCACCAGTAAGCATGGCATTCTACCATGTCAGGGCTCTGGCAGTTGATATTTTATTAACCTAGAGTCTTTTTTCCCAGCTATCTGCTGGGCTCTGCATTACCTTCCACAGACCTTTGCTCCGTTGCTGTCATCTCAGTCATGCCTTTTTCCTGATCATCCTATTTAACCTACACATACTCACTCTATGGCTCCCATCTCCCTTCCCAGCTTCATTTGCCTCCATTCCACTTGTTACCTGACATTCCATGTAATTTACTTGATGACTGCCCACCTCCCAATAGAATGTAAACAACACATGGTCAGGGATTTTTCTTTTGTTATATCCCCAGTGATTAGAAAAATATTTGATATATACTAGGTACTGGATTAATATTTGTTCAATAAAGAAATGGAAGAACAGATGCAGGTCTTTTTAACTTCAGCAAATTCATGTACTTTTCTTACCAAAATAGTAGAATTATAATGCATTTGTCTTTCTTAAAATTGTTCTCCACGGAAAGCCCTTGGTGACAAAAATATGAGTCAGAGACTTAGTTCTAATCTTGGATCCAGTCTGTTAGTTGTGTGACCTCTCTAGGCCTTAGTTTTCATAAAAGTAAAATGAAAATGATAATATCTGTCTTGCCTAACACAAAGAATTGCTATGAGAATGAAACATTATACATGTAAAAGCATTTTGAAAACGCTAAAGCTTTTCTACGTAAGTTATTATTATTCCCTGTAAAATTATCTTCCCTAAGGAAGTTGCTTTGCACTTCAGGTAAAGTAATAAAACATTACTCAGGCAAGACAAGTCATCTGAACAAATTGGGTGTCTTGTTAACTTCATAGGCCAGAAATATAAGAGGTGATGGGGCCGTTTGAACATTGTTTCACCATGAATTCTAAGCAGAAATTATCAATGCCTACAAGTTGTCTTGATTTACGTGACTTGGTGAAAACCCTGGTGGTACATTTGGGGGAAGTGAGTAGAAACTGTCAGTGCAGTTTACTTAAGGGTCCTCAAGTCACAAGTATTTACTGATTATCAACTAGCTCTGTGAAAGTGAAAGTAGCTCAGTCTCATCTGACTCTTTTTGGGTCACGGACTTTACAGTCCATGGAATTCTAGGCTAGATGCTAAAAGAAGAAGCAAATTGTCTAAGGTTGTAAGCCTGTTGGTCCCAAGTGTAGCCTAATAAAATATAGAATCTTAGCAAGTATAAGCAAATGTGCTTTATATATATGAGTGGCAGTAGTTGCAATGTTAACATTTCTAGAACCTTCCACCTTTCCTAGGTTCAGATACTGCTTGTGCTGTCTCTTACTCTATGCCCTAGCAACTCTGGTCCCCTATGGCTTCCGCCAAACACCATGAAAATCCTCTATCTTTATTCATGGTATTGCCTCCACTTCAACTGCCTTCTCTCTTTCTCCTATTTTCCCCTTTCTTTTCAACGTTTCCTCCTCCTCTCCTGCTGAAAGATGTTAATCCTTTAAGATTCAGCTTATCCATCAACTTTTGCAGTTCACTCAGGTCACCTCACCTCATCAATCTTGTTGAATTTGCTGCTATTCTCTCCCCAACTCTCCAGAAGCACAAAGGATAAAATCTAAGTTGCACTCAGAATGAAATCTGAAGTCTTTTCCTGGACTACACACTCTGATCCTGGCCTCCTGCTGTGTCTCATCTCTCACTATGCTTCCCTACAAATATCGGCCTCCTTTATGTTCTTCAGATTCTTCCAACTTGCCAAATATGGGTCTTAGGGTCTTTGCATTTGCTGTTTTCTCTGCCTAACCACATTATTTATGTATCAATTCAATGTTATCTGCTTAATATTTGTGAAATGGTTGACTGCATACCCACGCTTCCAATATCTAACAAGGCTAAAGGAATGTTTGTTGAGCTGACCTGAAAAAAATGCCATCATCTCTGAAACTCATTTTCAAAAGAGAAGAAACTGTAGTTTTCCTTCAGGTGAGTATCATCCTACACAGCACCATCTACTTTATAATGTCAAGGTGTTCTATTTCTGAATTAGTTGAATTTTGCAAAGTAACTCATGACTAACAAGATCTTAGAATTCCTATCTTTTGATCTTAGAGATCAGTCCAAGCTCTTCACTTTATAAATGAGAAAACTGATCTTTTTTCCAATGACAGAATCCTGAGCCATAGCCACTTCATGATTTTCAAAGCAGGAGTATGGATTCTGAGTTAACAGCCAGAGGGAGTTGTGTGTGTGTGTGTGGTTTTGATAGAGCAAAGAAGTCGAAACCATAGAAGAGGACCAGTGCTTATTGTGGAGCCTGTGCCTAAATGCCATCCTCTCAATTCCCTCTGAATCTGGGTCCTTTGTAGTTCCATCATCCCCTTGCATTCTTCAGAAAACACACAGAGAAAGCAGTGTGATCTTAGACTTGGTAAGAGGTTGCAGACAGTAAAACATGAACTTTATGTCAATGTCTTAGTGCTCTGACCATTAGTCCTTGACAGATTGGGAATGTGTAATCTACGAGGTGCAAATGATACCACCCTATGGCAGAAAGTGAAGAGGAACTAAAAAGCCTCTTGATGAAGGTGAAAGAGGAGAGTGAAAAAGTTGACTTAAAGCTCAACATTCTGAAAACTAAGATCATGGCATCTGGTCCCATCACTTCATGGCAAATAGATGGGGAAACAGTGGAAACAGTGGCTGACTTCATTTTTCTGGGCTCGAAAATCACTGCAGATGTTGATTGCAGCCATGAAATTAAAAGACGCTTACTCCTTGGAAGGAAAGTTATGACCAACCTAGATAGTGTATTCAAAAGCAGAGACATTACTTTGTCAACAAAGGTCCGTCTAGTCAAGGCTATGGAAAAACCATAGCCTTGA